>NC_134436.1:8125000-8750000 GCF_030867145.1 Opisthocomus hoazin
TGCTGTACTTGAAGGCAGAATTTTTAGAGAACCTAACCAACTCAAAACTTTAATTTTGTGCTTCTTGGCTATCGTATTTAGTCACTGTAAGCTCCTGGAAGGGCAGCCAACGCTTGTCGACCTGTAGCGTGTGACAGCAAATAGATACCTAGATTTATCCTCCCACTTGCTCTAAGGAACTGATCCTCACTTCCTTGAAGGACATTTGTGTGAATATATAGAAATAGGTGTAGATTTATTTCACCTATGATAAATAGATTGCAAAAGTCAAAGTCTTTGCAATTGTAACTCAGATTTCAGATTCAACTTCTTTGTTTACAGATATGCAGTTTCCTATTGATGTAAAAACTGTGAGGAAAGATCATGAATTTTTAGACGAAGATGAGATTGAATCACTATTCAGGTAAACATTAATTATGAATCATTTTTAATACATCCAGGCTCCATAGTTATTTATCATTCACCTTTTCATACTTCAATTTTTGTCAGAGATGAACCAAGTCGCCAATGCTGCGACTGAAGGAAGTCACTTAAGCACATACTTCAGTACCACTGATGTTGGTTGTTTTAAGAATTTAAAGGTAAAGCAAGCACATGTCTGCAGGTCTTCTTCAGCCAAGGTCTCAGTGACGCTATACTAGGTGTCAAATCTGTCTTTTCTGTGAGGTGAAATGTCTGCGGGCTGAGGAAGAATAATCGGTTCCCTGCAAGCGTAGGGTAGCAGGACAGTTGGCTCGTTAGCATTGCATCTTACAGAGTGCAGGGACTTCCTCTGACTACTGAGCTCTCATCGAGCAAAATTTTCAACAGCAAAAATGATGTGCACAAGAGAGACATTTTCTGTTTTCTTTTCCTGAATATATTATTGAGTGAGGAGCAAAGGCATTGATCTAAAATTACAGTTTTGCCACTGCTGTTCACAGCACACAAGTGGAGTTTCTTCGTCAGTGCAAAGTCGGACTCAATGTTTTTTGGCCTCTCCCCGTGTAAGAGTGCCAGGATAGCACAGAGGCACTTTGCTTTACTACTGACTGCAGTTCCTGAAGCCTTCTCATTAGGAGATTGTTTAGCAGACAAAGTGAACTCCAGACTATCCGTGGCCATCCCACCAAGAGATGCATTTAGAATTTCTAACTCTTAAGGGCCTGGGAAGTTCCTTTTCTGGCAAATCGGTTTGGTCCTTTGCTGTATTGTTACGTCACCTGAATTCAAATTCTGCATGTAACGAGAGCTCTTTGCATATACATCTCTGGTGCACAGACGCCTTCGGATAGAGTTTGTTTCTCAACATGACTTCCGTCGTAAGCGTTCCTGTCAGCGTGCCTCCCTGTTGATGCCAAATATTTGTTTGACAGTTATGTGACTGACTCATGTGGGGCCTTATTGATTCCACAAGTTTTAATTAAAATTATAGATAATAAAGATAATAAATCCTTCCAAGGACAGACATTATGCCTTCATTTGTTTTTTATTTTTTTTAAGAAGCCCACTCAGAGTTTCTTTCATTTTCATAATCTTAAATCCATACACAGTTTTTCACAATCATTACAGTTCATCATATGATTTTTAATTAACTGATTAATTATGGTCCTTTTCTCTAATTTTAAGATGGCAGAACTGGAACTGTAAACATCATGGGGTTGTTAGTTGGTGCTGGTTTTGGCAAAATGGATGGAAATCCTCTAACATCATGTCAGTATTTGACACCGATAATGAAGACTCTGTGGTAGAAGTTCACAACTAGTTCGGTGCGTGTACGTTTACAAGAAATAAAATAGTTTATATGCAAAACTTCTGTCTGTTTTCTCATACCCTAGACGGTTGAATACACTGAACAAGTGTGCATCAATGAAAGTGGAAATAAGCCGACACAGGAAACAGGTATGTTTATAAAACACAGTTAATTTTCTCATTTAATATGTGTTTAGCTGTAACATAAAAACTGGTTTTTAAAAGGTCCGTTAAGGATTAGCAATTTCTGATCTTTTTTTTCTGTTCTTTTCCATCCTGCAAAGCTCTTCCACTTGCATTTTCTGCTGAAAACATAGTAATGGAGATCAAAATTATGTAATGTTCATTTTGTAACTTTGTAAGGTAGGTTAGGGGTGGGTTTTGAAACAGTTTCTAAACATAATTTGACACTTATTACTGTCCAATAGTTACACCAAGGCCCCACCTCAGTGTGCCTTTTATTGCTTTCCTAAGTCGTTTCACGTCTTGTGTAAGGCCTGAAAGTGAAATTTCCCTCTTACTGACTGAGCGAAGGATAAGAAATGAAGGTGGCCAATCCAAAGGGTGTCAGCCAATGTCAAATGTCCAGCCAACAGAAGGTGGATAGGTTTTAGCTGTGCTGGCTTTGTCCTCTCCTGCAAAAAAAGAGAGTTATAGCCACAACTTGGCTGATTAACACCAGGATTGTAAAGACTCTTAGATACCATGGAATAACTGCAGGACTAGCGAGAAAATAATGCCATCTTTTGGAAAAATGTCTAGTTTTTTGGAAAGTTCCACTCGACCATCAGGAAAGAAAGAGGCATGAGCGGGTCCGCAGAGAAGAGGCAGGTCGTTCCCATCCCCAGAGCAGTTTGCCGGCCGCCCGCCCGCCCGGTGTGGGGACAACATGGCAAACAGAGCAGCTGGGGCAAATGGCCAGTGAGGCTGGGGTCTCCACGAGGACGCAACAGATGTTGGTGCTGCCACAATCCTGCAGCCAAATGCTTCTGTATCTGAAAGTGGATGACTTTTGGTCACAGAAGTGTGAAAGTGTCTGATGGGGTTGGCTTTAGGAAAGGCCATGTAATACAATTTTCTTTCAAAACCGATTTGAATCTTGAATTTTGAATTCAAAATGCATTTGCCGTGAAAGAGAATTTTTCATCCTCAGGTCAAATCTGTCACCTTTTCCTGTGGTAAACTTACCAGATTTGTCAGCATGCTTGGGAGCAAGCTGTCAGCATGTTTTTCAACTAACAGAAAAGAGCTCAGGGCAGACCTTCAGTAACTGAATGATTGCATTGCCTTATGTTGGTCTTGGGGGTTTTGGAGGTAGCGAGATAAGTTAAGTTCCTTTTTCTGTTGCTTGTTTTGGTCATCTAAAGTTTGCCATACTTTGCCCTTGAACTGTACTTTTTTTTTTTTCTTCCCTTCTAAGAGCAATGACTCTGAAGATGATGAACCTTGTGCAATAAGCAACAAGTGGGCTTACGAAAGATGCAGTCAGAGATGGTCTCGTATCGGGAGCCTAGAAGGTTTCCCCGGAGAGGAAGGTGCTAGTGCATCGCTCCCAGGCAGTCCAATGCTGAAGAGCACCAGCAATGAGGCTGCTGTCCTGGATCACGACGAGAAACATGACGTGTCCTCGATTCACAGTACTAGCAGTGGTGATAGTGACACTGCTAGCTTCCCAAAACCTTTTGAAGATGTGGAAACCAGCACGAGTTCCTCAAAGTGTTCCTCAATTAAAGTGGCTTCACTGGACTCTACCTTCAGCTGTTCTTCTCCTCCCAGTGACTTTTTAAATATTACCAGTGAGGAGAAGATTTTGGATAAATCACCACACAAAAAGAGGAAGAACCTTCTAAAGAAAATGGAGAAGTTGCATTTAAGGAGCAGCAACTTAAGGAGTGGTCAGTCAAAGGCCAAACCCACAATAGGTGAACCTGTTCTTCTGGAAGGACTTAGTGAAGAAAAGATGAAGAGGCTGAACTGCGTAAATATTTCTGACCTCTCTGGCATCCAAACAAACAATGTTTCCTTTTCTTCCCAGACCTGCAATAGCAGCAACCAGTCTGAAAATAGCAGCACAGTGAGCACTCCAAGTCCTGTTATAAAATCACGAAGTCACTATGCAGGAAGGGGGGTGTACGCAGAGGACTTGGATTCTAGCAAGCTCTTGCTGTGGAATGACCTATCTCAGCAAAACCTGAAAAATGACATGAAGTTACAAACGAACCAGATGTTTCAAATACCACCAGGCCATAAACCTGGCACTTTCCCCAAAACACTTCCATACAGTTCCCTGTCTCCCGTGGACAATTCTTCCGTGAACTGGAGGACGGGGAGTTTTCATGGGTGCAGAAGGAGCCAGAGCGGAAGCAGTTCCAAGGACTCCAAAGCCCCCAGGAGTCCCCTTTCGTGTGCAGATAACAGGCTCAGTGTATACGACAACATGCCCAGTATTGAATTTGATAAGTTGGAGGCAATGGAAGGTGGTGATGATGATGTTTTTTCAGAAATGAACAGTGTTATAGAAGATGTCAATGGTCTCAAAAAGTTGGTTGATCAGTGGACCCAGAAGTTCTCAGATGATGAGGATTCGGGCTCTGCCAGTGACTTCACCTCTTTGTATCCATCCTCACCTAAACAAATCTGTTTTGAAACAGAGGGCTCAGCAGCAGACCTCCCAACCACTGAGGAAGAACTGGGCAAGGAGATCAGTGCTGCAGACCTGGCATACATGACAGAATCTAAAAAGATCAACAGGTCAGCCATCCTTGGGTTTCCCTAGCAGACTGCCCTTGGGAACCTTTCCTCGTTGATTCTCTCCACTCAAAATGTAATTGCTTTTCCAGAACAAAGTCTGCTTAAGCACGTCTGTTCTGGTTAGCAGGGTCTGCACCGCTGGTGCCCGGTACTGCTGGTCTGTAGGCACTCTGGTGTCTACATCTGCTCTGACCTCTGTCGCAAGCAGGGCACTCACAATCTGCATGAGCACTTCGATATTTGGAGTCAGACTTTGTGGTTAGCTTGCTGTATTTCTTGCTGAAACAGTTTGTATTGCTAGAGTACCTCCTGGATGAGAAGGACCTTGTTTAAGCGCAACAAACCACGTGGTGCTTGGGAACTGCAGGTCGTGTAGAGTCCTAGGCACTTCACAGATGCAGGCAGAAAACGAACAGGGACAATGGGAATAGTCCTAAGCTTGAACAACATTTATCCCACAGGCACGGGACGCAACACTGGCCTGCGGAAGAGAGCGTGACCTTGGGAAGCCTTTCCATCCAGGCTGGCAGCCAGTCAGCTGCCCAGCTAGCCCGGACACAAAAGCTGGCTTTGCTGAAACTCACTGCTCTGATGGACAGATACTCCCCGTCCAGCAAGCAGGGCTGGAACTGGTAAGTGGGCTAATGCTAAAGCAATCTGCATTGGAAAGAGAGGATTTGCTGTCAGCTGGTGAGTTTCCTTGTCTGCCTAGACCACACGTGTCCAAGATGAGGAATTTCATCCTGTTAAACCGCTGGCAGCTTCATGGTTAGTTCAATGGCTCCGGGATTTCCTCTGCTGTGGGCTGCGCTCCTCGCTGGTGGTTAGGTTGTCACTGATTTTAAAGCACGTTACAGGTTTAGAGCTGCCCATTTGCAGGGCTTTGTCAGAGGTCCTTCACAGAGACTGCAGGACCTGAGGGGAGAGCTGGCTGGGCTGGGAATCCGTCTCTTCGGCACCACGTCCCTGCTTGAACTGAAACAATGACAAAGTCACTCCTGGGGCTTGGAAATACCCGTTAGCATCTTGTGATAGGGATCTGCTACTTGAATGCAAAAGGCAGTGAAAAAAGCCTGCGGTGTCCTAAAGGGACGGACCATATTTCACATGAGGATGTGTTATTAAAGCTGATTTCAGCTTTGAAATCAGGGTGTCATTCCTGTAATTGTCCTTAGCGATTTTCTCTACATCTCACAATGATATGTGTACAGGTACGTGGCAGAATTTGGGGATGCGGAAGGTCTAATTAAATCCTTTCCAGCGCACCTAATTAACGTAGCAGGCGGAGCTGTGCTGCAGAGCTAACAAGTTGGATGCCCTGGGTTTTGTTTTCAGGACTATACCAAAGTTCATTAAAAAAATAAAAGCCTCTGACTACAAGGACAAGCATGTGTTTGGGGTTCCTTTGCTTCTGAACGTCCAGCGAACCAGCCGCCCGCTGCCGAACGGCATACTGCAAGCGCTGGACTACCTAAGAAGCCACTTTCTTGACCAGGTACGAGCTTGAGGCAGCCCAGGGCAGCTCTGTTCCATGGCCAGATCTGCTCCAGGGAGCCAACCTCCGCTTCCTCGCCAAAACTGTCTGCAGTCGGGTCTCGTGATGCAGGCAGTCAAGCTGTCTTCTCCTGGTGAGGCAGCAGTTTGCTTCCTTGGGAGGTGAATCGACCACACGATGTCGTTATTCCCTCTGTGTTCTGCTGGGAGTGCCAGAGCTAACGTGACAATTAATCTTGGTTCAGCTGAAACGTACCACTGAGCAGAGATAAAGCATATTAGAGCAGCGCCTGTAGCATCTTCTGCCGGAGCTCAAATCCGCATTTAACCACTACGCGGAGGTGTGTGCGCGGCAGTGAAAGCGTGTGCTCCATATGCTATTTCTGTAGCACAGGGGGTAGAAATGGGAGACCCCGTGACACGAGATGTTCGTTAAAGAAAGGGCTTTCATTTTCCTGTGCTTTGCAAGTGTAGAGGTGCGCAGTGCTATGCTGCAGCACAAAAATGGGTGCGTCCTGTGACGTTACAGGGCGGTTCGGTGGCACATGCTGGAGCGTGAGCTGTCAGCTTCTTGTGCAGGCAGCATGGTAGCTACTCAGTCGAGATAAGTAAACCAATGAAAGTAAATGCTGGCTCAGTGGCACACGGTGAATCTTTCAGCAGAAGCTTCGTGGAGGTCGAGTTCACGGGAAGCTTCTAAATCTAGGTTTTTGTCTGAAACTAGATTAATATTCATACTAAAAATGAAATAATAATTTCCTTCAGAATTGCAACTGCCTTTTGCGAACCTGTAGACGTGTTAGATGCACCAGACACATCCGATGTTAAACCCGAACCTTGTGGTTCTCCCAGTCTGGGTTGGTTTCTCCAGCATGGGCAGCAGTGTACGTTTGCTGTCGGGTGAACACACATTGGCGCGCTCCAAAGTTAGAGCACAGGCTGCTCAAGCAACCAACAGCTGTCAATAGGAATTATTTTAAAAGTAAAAAAAGGTGAATTTTACAGTAAATAAAAGCAAGCAAACAAACATGAGAACTGGTATGTCTTCCACAGCCAGTTCTGTGGGCATCGGTCATGGTTTACCTGGAAGGAAAGTCCGTGCTGCTTCTAAAAATACAAAAATATTTTGACGTTAGATCCCACTACCATGGGATCCTAGCTACCAAAAGGAAAGTGAAGGATCAGCTGTTTGTCAGAGGTTTGATTCCTGGTGAGTCCTCTCTATGTCATTAATATTTTCTTTCACCTGTAGGTTGGCCTGTTCCGAAAATCCGGTGTTAAATCCAGGATTCTGTCTTTGAGAGAAATGAATGAAAGCAACCCGCACAACGTGTGTTACGAAGGGCAGTCGGCGTTTGATGTGGCCGATATGGTGAAGCAGTATTTCCGAGACCTCCCCGAGCCTATATTTACCAGCAGGCTCTGTGAATCCTTCCTCCACATCTACCAATGTAGGTCCCAAAAGCTATAATTTTCCAGTTCCTTGAATATCTTCATAGTCAGCTGTGCAGGGCAGTGGCCAGACTAGGACCAGCGCTGTGTCCCCGTGTAGACAGAGGAGACACGTCGAGAAACTGAAATCTGGCGCTGAATACAGGTTTAAACAGGCTCCATCTCCAGAACTTTGCCCTCAGGGAATTCACTTTCAAAAAGCAGCTGGGTTGAGGGGGAATTCGCTGTGGGGACTTACGATGATGTTGCTACAGGCAGGTTGCTGCTTCTTCCGAGAAAAGGTTTTGAAAGTCAAAGTGTGGGATCTCTGAGCGGCCTGGCTTTCAGCCTGTTTGATGTGACTTTTATTGATCTGAGTACACGAGCTACTGCCGTCCTGTGCACCGTGCAGGTTCGCGAAAGTTTGATTGGGTTTTATTTTTTAACCTGTCAGGCTTTTAGAATCGAGTTATTTCTTTGTTTGATGCAAGTTTTCTTTTCACCTCCTCAAATCCTTTTTGTGAGGATGTCCGTGATTCCTACGTCCAAGGGATGTGGAACTGTTTTTTTCCATTGATTAGAACTTGGCCACTTTCCACCCCCCCGCCTCTTGTTTTGGGGTAGAAACAGCGAACAACTGAATTCTACTCACCCTACTCACCCATTTTGTGCCACGTGTGACTTGAGCAAGTACCCAGATTAAATTACTCTGTCTTTAGGAGATGAGAAATGTGCTGCTTTCACCAAAAAGCATGTTTTGTGTGTGCTCTGCCTGTGTGCGTCTACTTGAAGGGGAAGTGCTCTTCTACCCGTTGTAGTGGTGTAAGCTGGAGAAATCCTGGTGGTCGGGCGGTGAGTGGCAGGGTGAACCATACCGGCTGGCCCTTCGGAGCTGCTTGGGCACACAGGTTCACCGGGCTTCGATGGGAATTAAAAGCTGTTGGCAGAGTATCGTTCTCTGAATTGAGTTACCTGGGAGTATCTGGTCTCTTCATGTCAGAAGCTGAAAGGAAAGGCAGCAGAGTAGTGATCTGCTCCAAAGTATCCTTCCAGAGCAGTGTTTTACAGCTAGACAAGCCCTTGTTTGGGTTGTGACCAGCGCCGGTTCAGGATAAGTTCTTTAGCACGGTGCTCATGATGAATTGCAAGCCAAGCACCAGCATCACGAGGGGTGAATGTGCCTCTTGACAGGTGGTGGGAGAGAACCGCCCTGGTGTGATGTGACTGTGACAACGGCCTTTGCCTCGTCTGGCGTGAGCCGGGGTGGGAGGAAAACAGCTGAACCTACAGCTTCAGTGCCCTGCTCGGGGCTCTGGTGATGGACGCTTCCTCGGCACCTCACATGCGTTTTTCATCACTTTTTCTGTTTTCAGATGTGCCAAAGGATCAGCAGTTTCAGGCTGTCCAGGCTGCTATTCTCCTCCTCCCAAAGGAGAACCGAGAAGCTTTGAAAATCCTCCTCTTCTTCCTGCGAGACGTGGTGGCTTTTGTTGAGGAGAACCAGATGACCCCAACCAACATCGCCGTCTGTCTGGCACCTTCACTGTTTCACCTCAACACCCTGAGACGGGACAGTTCCTCCTCCTCCACTAGGTATGAGCGCCTTGATGCTGGCATTGCTGCTGTCCGTAGCGTCCTCGGCTGGAACAACGCTTTCTCTAGCTGGCCTAGGATCCGCGTCTGCTTTTAACGGCGGAAGTAGTGTGTGCATCTTGGGGTTTGTCTCAGACAGGGTTGCTGAGGTCCCACGGTGATCCAGCAGCTCCCTGCCCAGTGCAGAGAGCAGCGGTGAGGCTCCGTTGGCAGGCTCCTGGCGAGCCCGCGTGCGAGCCAGCTTGCGTCCCCCACCGCTGCAGCACTCGGCTGCCTGGGAGCCCAGCACGTGGCCGCTGGCTGCACCCAGGTGGTGATGGCCGTTGCGAACGCAGCTCCTGCACTGGTGGCCTCTGCCCTGGCACAGCTGTAAGGCCCAGCAGATACCCGGCAGATCGCTGGAGTTGCTGGCACTCGTTCTGCTGGGTGAGCAGGGGATCGTTCCTGCCAAACTGAGCCACAGGGATCCCGTAAATTTATCTTCACAAGTATCTGGGTTGCGTAACATCCCCTGTTTGTACGTGCGGGCAGGAAGGTGCCCCCGGTCCAAAGCAGACAACCTCTGCGAGCATCGTGCCTTATCTGGTCTCCTGAGGCTGGGCTGTTGGCTTCTCTCCGTGCTCCTGCGTACGGACAGACACGTATCAGGGCAGAAAAGGAGAGCTGGCTGTGATGGAAACATGGTGCACCCAGCAGGGTCCATCGCCTCCCACGGGGACCGCAGGATGAGGCTCCAAGCAGAAGCTGCCAGCTGTGCTGCTGGCGTCTTTCGGGACAGCACAGAGAGGGGGAAGCAAACGCTCAGCACTGCTCTTGCGAATGGCACGAAGCGTCTGGAACCGCCTCGCGCTGCCCAGCTCTGCGCGGGCCAGGGAGCCGGGGGGTCGTGTGAGGGCAGCTGGGATGCGATGGAGCTGCAGCAGCCACGGCTCCTTCCCGGGTCGCGGCTGTGTTCGGGCGCCTGGGAGCCGTCCTTTGAGAGCTGCTGTGCCGCTTTGCTTTACACAAACGTCACGCTGGGAGAGTAGGACCGAAAATAGAAACGGGGTTTTCTCTGTGTTGTCACCGTTCAGAAGCCAGGATGCTTTGAAGCTTCAGCTTTTTTGTAACCGGGCATTAACGCCGTGGTGCAGGGCTCTGACTTCAAAGGGCAGGAGCTGACAGGTCCGACTTCGAGGAGCGGCGCTGAGGACGCTTGTCTTCCACCTGATTTCCAAGCCACTTGGCAGGAATGCACACAGATAAAAGTATCGGACCAGGATTAATGATGTCATGTAATGATGATGAATTAAAAGAGGGGACTGTTTTTGAAAGGCGTTTGGGGGCTGAAGGATTTAAAAGGATCTACACAGTATCTAAGGAGTTTGGTATTTGAAGGCTGCACACGAATCAGTTTGGGGTCACTGCTGTCCTGGCCAAGTGCGTGACGATGCGTTTGGGGAATATAAAGCCTTGGCTTGCCTTTCTCGGGCATCTCAGGGTACACCAAGAGGAGTGTGGCCAGCAGGTCAAGGGAGGTTCTCCTTCCCCTCTACTCTGCCCTAGTGAGGCCCCATCTGTAGTACTCTGTCCAGTTCTGGGCTCCCCAGCTCAAGAAAGATGAAGAGCTACTGGAGAGAGCCCAGCGGAGGGCTACGAGGATGATGAGGGGACTGGAGCATCTCTCCTGCGAGGAGAGGCTGAGGGAGCTGGGCTTGTTCAGCCTGGAGAAGAGAAGGCTGAGAGGGGACCTTAGAAATGCCTACAAATATCTGCAGGGTGGATGTCAGGAGGATGGGGCCAGACTCTTTCCAGTGGTGCCCAGTGACAGGACAAGGGGCACCGGGCACAAACTGAAGCAGAGGAAGTTCCAGCTGAACGTGAGGAAGAACTTCTTCCCTCTGAGGGTGACGGAGCCTCAGCCCAGGCTGCCCAGGGAGGCTGTGGAGTCTCCTTCTCTAGAGATATTCCAGACTCATCTGGATGCGGTCCTGTGCAGCCTGCTCTGGGTGACCCTGCTTGGGCAGGGGGTTGGGCTGGGTGACCCACAGAGGTCCCTTCCAACCCCTGACATTCTGTGATTCTGCGTTACTGGTCAGTGCTGCCCCGGGCACTGGGGTGTGCTAGGAGGGGATGCTGCATGCCGCGGTAACGCAACGTCAGCCCCTGCCTGGGATGTCGGGGTCCTTCAGCGCAGTGTGGTTTTGCTGACGTTGCTGGTTTCCAGCGCCCGGGCAGGCCAGCCGGGTGGGCACGCGGTACGCGGGGGGGTCACAGCATCTTCCTTCCTTTCGCCTCCCCCTCTCCACAGATCCAGTCAGAGGAAGCACAGCCTGGGGAAACCGGACCAGAGGGAGCTGAGCGAGAACCTGGCAGCGACGCAGGGCTTGGCCCACATGATAATGGAGTGCAACAGGCTCTTCCAGGTACGCTGCTCGCTGCGGCGAAGCACAAGCCCCGAGCAGCCCGGTGCAGGCAGCCCGCGGCGGTCCCGGCCAGCCCAGCTGCTGCTCTGAGCCCGCGACTGGCGTGAGCCCCGTGGACTCCAGGACGCGGAAAATCAGTGTGTCACCACGGATTTTACCACAAAAGTTTGTAAGGGCTGCGAGAGCGTTCCTCCATCCCCAGCTGCAGTGGGGGTCTGGCTCCTGGGCTCGGGGCCAGCTCGGAGGGTGCCCGTGGGGCAGGGGCTGCCATCCGCTCTTGCAGGGGGGCTCTGGCCAGGGGAGTGGGGGGGTGAAGCTGAGGTTTTACTGCTGGGGCCTGGCCAAGGACTCCGGTAATGAGGACCTTGACCCACAGACGGACTTTCCGGCTTGACCCCGGCCTTGCCGTGTCGTGACGGACTCGCCTGGCGATCACCAGGCTGTGGCTGACCCTGGTTGCTGTCAATGGACCCGATCCTCACCTCCCGTGCTCACTCACCTTCCCGGCTCCGCTGCGGACCTCATCACCACCGACGCTGCTGACAACCTGGACTCTCGGCTGACGCGGCTGCCATCGCCGTCCCGGCTCAGGTACCGCGGGACCGGGCGGCTGCCCTGCCTGGCCCGTTTCCCTGGGCAGCCGCCAGCCCTTGGAGCATCTCGACAGTCAGCTCGGGCCGTCGCACCCCACTCCATCGCCGCAGCAGGGCAGGGGATGCCCCACAGCCCCCCTGAGCCGACACGCGGCCCTGCCCCATGGCCCCCAGCACTGACCCCCACCAAACCAGCCCCTTGCTGTTGAGCGATGCCAGCCCCCAGCCCTGCCTGCACCCCAGTCTCCCCATGGCGTCAGTCCCCAGCCTGGCCAGGGCTCCTAAGTGACCCCCTCCGCCCCCGAAATGGCCCCACAGGGATCGGGAGCTGCCTGCGGATACCCCACACGCTCCTGCTACGACTCGGGCTGCCCTGGGCGAGGGGTGCTGAGCCCTGCTGCCGTGCCCGTCCATGCCGGGGCTGGCGCCGGCACCCCAGGACCGCGGGGACAGGGCTGTCCCCATCGGCTGGTGACCCGTGGGGCGGCCGCAGCCATGCCCACCGCGCCGGACCCGCACCCCGCCGCGTGGCCCTGCCCGGTGACTGCGGCCGCTGCCGTCGCTGGACTGCGGCTGATGCCACGGCCACCACCGACCCGACCTCGATGGGCCTCGGCGCCGATGGACGCAATGCCGACAGACGCTCGGTCGGCCGCCGCCGCCGTTCCCAGGCCTGCCCTGCGTCTCCCTCAGGTATCTATATGTACACACAGATATATATGTACACACAGATATATATGTACACACAGATATATATATGTACACACACACACACGCGCGTACGACAGCACGCACCGAAATCCAGAGCACCACCTCCTCCAATAGCACAAAGCCCCACGTCTGCGCCGCTCCACCTCGCACAGCCGAGCTCCCCACGAACCCCAGAGCAGAGGCAGGAGCCGCGGCCCGGGGCTGGCCCCGGGGTTACGCGCGATGGCTGTGCAGCCGGCAGCGAGGTTTGCTGACTCAGCTTCTCACCTCCCTGGTGCGCGACGCTCAGGTTCAGTCCTCGAGGGTGACGTCTGACCTCTTTTGCAGACACCCTGGCTGGCTGACTTCCACGAGGCGAGCACCCCGAGCACCAGGGATGGGTGCTGCACTGCTGGGCTGGGCTGAGGCTGCCCGGCTCCCCCGGGAGCTCTGCGCTCTGCTGCAGGATGCCAGAGATGACGTCAAAAGCCGGGTGACCTGCTCACACCTGGCAAGTAAGGTAAAGAGGGTGGCGGAGTCACAGAATCACAGAATGTTCGGGGTTGGAAGGGACCTCTGTGGGTCATCTAGGCTGGCTCTGGGCGTGTGGGCGACAGGAGGGTTTCCTGGGGGTGCTCTCAGTCGCTGAACTCTGCAAACTGAAGCAGAGGAGCCCTGGGCCTGTGGGGTTTGGCTCCTGCACAGAGGATTGCTTTGAGCTGTGCCTGCCTCTGCACCTGCAGCTTCAGACGCCACGCTCCTGTTCTCTCCCCTTCTGACTTCCCTTCCTCCCTCCTTCCTTTCCTCCTTCCCTTCCTCCCTCCTCGCCTTTCACTCCTTCCTGCCGTTCTCTCCTGAGGGGTGCTGCTCCCTGAGAGCACCCTCCCCTCCCACAAGCCCGCCCAACAGACTCAGACACCTCCAGTTGTTCAGCCCCTTTATTGTCACCCCACAGGGCGCAGCTACATCCTCTGCACCGGCTTGATCCCCAGGATGTCGAAGCCTTTGGCCATGACGGTGGCAGTGGCTTCGCACAGCAGCAGCCTCCACATGTTCACCTTCACGATCTGGCCTGCAGAACACCAACACAGGAGCTGGAGCGGCTGCTCCGAACAACCGATGCCGCCTTCCCCGGGGAAACGCGGCCCGCCCTGGCCCCGGCAGGCTGAGCCCCGTCCCGTGCCCCCACGCAGACAGACCCACCAGCCCTCATGTTTCCAGGTGCCCGCTGGCTCGCAGCTCCCTACTCCGCCTGCTCACAGGCAGGGGATGATGCAGCCACCTTCAGTCCTCCCACATGGACAACACGTGTTGTGCAGCAGCAGGACAACAGCCTTCCCAGCACCACGAAACACCCCGCAGACTGCCTGTACCGTGCTACGCGACACAGCGACACGCAGCAGCCCTGGGCCAACACTCACCACTCTGCCTGTCCTTCTCAACGCAGTAGCAGTTGTCGTAGAACTCGGTGAAGGTGGTGGCCAGCTCATACAGGTAGTCACAGAGCGTGTGCAGCAACAAGTCCTCCAGGATCTTCTGCAAGATCTCGGGGAACCTCAGGATGCACTTGCCCAGTTTCCACTCCTTCTCATGGTCCAGGATGAGCACCTCCTCCCCGGCTGCCTTCCGCAGCATCTGCTCGTCGACGTTGGCCAGGCGAGCAATAGCCCTGCAGGGATCCCAGACACAGCCTGCTCGCAGGGGTCCCACGGCTCAGCCCGCCCCTGGGCCCGCCCGCAGCTGGCCACCTGCCCGGCCGCGCTTGGGGACATGGGTTAGCAGGCACGGTGGTGCTGGGGTGATGGTTGGACTTGATGATCTTCGAGGTCTTTTCACAGAATCACAGAATGTTCAGGGTTGGAAGGGACCTCTGTGGGTCACCCAGTCCAACCCCCCTGCCAAAGCAGGGTCACCCAGAGCAGGCTGCACAGGGACGTGTCCAGGCGGGTCTGGAATCTCTCCAGAGAAGGAGACTCCACAGCCTCCCTGGGCAGCCTGTTCCAGGGCTCCGTCACCCTCAGAGGGAAGAAGTTCTTCCTCATGTTCAGACGGAACTTCCTGTGCTTCAGTTTGTGCCCGTTGCCCCTTGTCCTGTCGCTGGACACCACTGAAAGGAGTCTGGCCCCATCCTCCTGACGCCCACCCTTGAGATATTTGTAAGCATTCCAACCTGAATGATTCTATGGTTCTACACCTCCCTTTGCGATGAGAGAGACCAGCCCCAAGCGACTCCCAGCACACCCGACCCACCTGATCCGCGTGAAGGCGTACAGCAAATAGGCAGCCGTGTTTCCTCGGTCATCCAGCATCTTGTCGAAGGAGAACACGTAATCGTTCAGTCTGTTGTGGGAGAGATCTGCGTATTTAATACATCCGAAAGCAACTGACGTCTGGGCAGCTTTCAGCTCTTCTTCCGTGAGGACCTGTGGTAGTTTCCAGACAGGTGACAGTCAGGAGGAGGAACGCCGCGTCGGCATCACGAACCGCAGCACGCGGCCTTGGCCACGCCGCACAGCTCAGGAGGAAAGCCCCGGCGCCGAGGGGGTTTTACCCACGGGGCACTTGGTGAAAGGCTCGCACCCACCCTCCCACCTCGGGGCACCGGACAACCCCGGATCCACCCCTCACTCCCCCTGCAACCAAACAGCACCGTGGCCCTGCCCAGGTCTGGGCTGACTCCCTCCACTTCTGCAGGCCCGCAGGACCTCTGGGCCCCAGGAGGTCCTGCCTGCCGCGCAGGTTTGACGCTCATACTGTGCTCCTGCTTCTCAGAAACTGCGTGTACACATAGCAAACACGTGGCCCTCCTACCCGTACAGAGCATTCTGGACAGGCCAAACGCTCGTAAAACTCCTCTCTGGTGGGCCAGCGCCCTGTCAGCAAGGCGAAGAACTTCGTGCCCGAGTCATACGGGCCCTTGGGAGATGTTCAGGGTGGTTTTTTTCTGTGCTTCCTCATGTTCCTGCTTAAAAAGGGACCTTTGACTTCACCCTACGCTGCACAGCACCAAGCAGCTGCACTTCCCAATCCCACTGCCTCACACAGTGCTGGGACATAGTTTGTTCTTTCTGTTCCATTCCACGTCCCACACCGTCCAGGTCTCTCCAGGCCAGCAGGACGCAAGACAGACAGAAATCTCATTAAAGGGCTTCCAGCAGACCCAGCCACAGCCTCCAAGTGCAGGGCTGAAGCCCCCTGCAGATGCCCAGCCATTCACCACCCGCGGTCACCCCTAGCCCAGCAGGCCAAGGCAGCTCTATATTCTGCCACCACCTCCTGCACCTTGGGGACTGACAGCTTCTGCCATCGCACCAGCTGGCACCTGCACGGCCAGCTACCCTGCCAGGCCCAGCTCTCCTCTCCCGGCCTCAGCAAGCTCTGCAGTACCAGCCAGAGGCTGGTGTTCTGCCTGCAGCTCACGTTTTCTCGCTGCTATGTACTCAGGGATGCTTTTCTCTCCCCACGACAGCACCTCGCCCAGACTGCTATCCAATAACCACACCGGTTGTGGACACAGCCCACGGCATCTCCTGGGTGGTCTGGCGGTGCCCACGTTCTTCGCTCACATCCAGAAAGCGGAAACCGTAAGTCTGTGAACAAATTGGGGAAGTTCTCATGGAAAGATAAGCAATTTGTCACACCCACCTTGTCCCGTTCCTTGTCTTTCAGCTTGTCCATGGCTCGTTTCAGCCCTTCCTCCAGCAGATCTATAAGACGCACTGTATCCCCTGAACGAGTTTTGAACTTCTTCCTGGAAACACACAGCCAAAATGACCACCTGCGCAAGAGGCAAGACACTCCCACCCTCTGCCCCGGGCTCCCCGCGTGCCCAGGCAGACCCAGGACATGCTCAGGTCTGCCTGCAGGGATTTCCACTGCTTGCACCTTATGGCTTATTAAAAAAGCACTATGGTGTATTAAAAGAGGCTCCCAAACTCCTCCGACCTGAAGAACCTGACCTCACACAGACAGCTACAACACCGAGAGAACCCACGGGGTGGCCGGGAAGCGGTGACCACAAGGCTCCGACAGCCCCAGCTGTCCCAGTTCCAGCCATCAGGCAGGACACAACAGCAGTACCAGACCCCTGCCCAGCCCAGCAGGTCACTAATTTTGTAACAAACCCACAGCAAAACCATCCCAGTCTGCAATGGGATGTGACCGACGGGGCGCGCTGGTTTAACCACCGCTTCACAGAGACACAACGACAACTCTGGAGCACAAGGGCCTGGCTTGCAGACCAGGACGCAGAGGTTCTGTTCCCAACTTTCATCTACTGTGAGGCAGGTGGAAAACAACAGAAATCATGACCTTTACCATTGCCATCCCACATCAGCTTCCACCAGCCACTCCCAGTGCCCCTCCCCAAGTGCCCGGCAGCAGAAGCCAGGCCCAAGAGGGACCCTGACCACAGCACCAGCGACCATAAGGATCAAGGACCACGACACACAACGGAACGCCACAGTTACGAGTAACAGCACGGGATGTGGTGCCTTTTTTCTTTTTTTTGGCATGCCACACACATACTTGTTAACTAACAAGAGCAAGTCTTCTGCGTTCACTCCAGCATCCTCTTCAGAGCACACACAGAGGAAGAACTACATCCAGAGACTTACTTGTCTTCTCCCAGCACCACTCCGAACGCGGCATGGGCCACTCTGGTGACTTTGGGGTCATACCAGCCGATCATCTGTCCAGCTGCAAATACTGTTTGTAAATGCACCGACTGCAGGGAACAAACACCAACACTGGTTCTTGACCTGCTCCTCCAGGTACGAGTTTTCTTCCCAGCTTTATGCCCTTCACAATGCTTCTTTCATAAGGAGACTTTAAATGTTTCTAGCTCAACAGACAAATTCCACTTCAGAAAGTTCAACCTTTCAAAAGAGCCTTCCTGGCTTACAGAAGCAGCAACTGGAAAATTCCCACCACTGCTCCGACATGGAGCTGAGAACCTTGCGTTTCCTCAAGCAAGCAGAGACCCAAGTGCAAGCAGTACAAACCTCATTCCAGACTCATCTACTGAGATTTAGGCTACACTCACTTCCAGTGGTGACTGGGTCTCTCCCTCATCAATCGGTTCTGGGGGCACTTCACGGAGACCACCAGCCATCAAACTAGATTCACCATTACACCAGGAAGGAGACGAGTAAGTACACCACAATAAAACCCCTGTCTTACTGTTGCCTCTGTCATTTAACACACTTGCTGGTGACCTGCACCAGCAGTGGCAGCAGCGGTTGGCAGACTCACCTGGCCGCTGTCGACAACATAAATAAGGATATCAGCCTTCTCTTCATACAGCCTGTGTCTAAGAGCAGCTAAGTCGGATGTGTCGTACGTGTAACCTCCGTCCGATTTCATGATTGTCAACGGGACAGGGAAACCAGGGACGAACACGATCTTCCGGCCATCATCCACCTGGACAAATCCTAGAAAAGCAATGGCAAACACTCTGTGTTGTGTCGCACGGGGAGGTTTGTGGGCCAGCACAGGCAGAAATGCTGGCCTTCCTGGATGCTACCAGAAAGAAAAGGCCACACACTGACATTACCACATAATTAATGCCTCACAATATGAGAAGAAACTAAATGAGAGCTCCCTCGTCAGCCAAGTCACATTCTGTGCCGCGCTTGCATCACGCACAATGAAGCGGATCTGCACAGATCTGGCCTTACCAGAAGAGATCTAACTGGATTTGAAAACTCCTGTCACTGGCATCCAGATCCACCTCTGCAGCCACAAAAAGAACATCACAAAGTACGGTATTAAAGGCAACAGAAACTCTACAGAGACGCAACCAGGACTTAGCACAGTGTCTTTCAGAGGTAAGACTAGTCTGAACACCTCAGATGCCAAGACTAAAGAACTGCCAAATCCAGACAGGACACATAAAAGCAGAGACTTGTTATGCTCCGTTTGGCTTCTTACCAGTCTCAAAGTCAACATGATCCAAAAATGCCACTATCTTCACAGAGATTCCTCACTGTTCCCATACAGGCACAACATTAAGACCGGGAAGTCTGTCATATATCGCTCCTTGACTGCTTACTAAGGATACAATAAAATCCAGTAGTACCTCATGCTATTGCCTACAAATATCACAGACAAACTGCTTTTGGTGTCAGCGAGCACGATTCAGGCTTTCTGGAATGAAATGTTCAAGAATCAGTTCTGCTAATGCTTCTCTGGGAGGAAGTGCCACAGGAGATGCACTCGAGAGACGCGGCGCAGAGAAGGAGCAAGGGTGGGGAACACGCAACTTCAAAAACATCAATCCCAAGCCTCGCTGAACAGCTGCAGAATTTCTGACTCTGAGACCAAAAGCCTCACCTTTATCTTCAAATTCTTTCACGACGTCTTTCATCATCTCCTGGTAGAACGATTCCCCTCTCTCTATGAGCGTGATGTCCAAGCAGCTGTAGATTTTCTGGAACTCTTCAGGAGGGAAACAGAACAAAATAATTCCATTAAATGCACAGAGTGGTAATTTGTGACATGCTCACCAATGGGCATGGCAAGTCCCTACAGGCATTTTCCATCCCTTGCTGAAGCCATCAGACTAAGACTCCGCAGACAAGAGATTGAGCTGAAAGCCTCCACAGACAGCCCTGCACTTTGTTTGCACCGGCTTTCTTCTTTAAGCTTCTCATAGCAGTGCGGCAGTGATTTTCAAAAGAAAACTAGAGGATGGACTCATAAAGGTGGTTGGACACATAAAGGCGAGGAAAGCCACACTGTCCTACTGCTGAGACATGCTTCTGAATCTGGAAAAGTCACCTTTCCGTGAGACGTCACAGATCAGTTCCCATGCTTTAATGAAGTCTGGGTTTTTGCTCTGCAGCAGCACCACACATTGGTAGGCACGTTTCTTGAATTCCTCCTCCGTGTCAAACCTCCTCTTGGACTCCTATGGTAAAACACACCACATGAAAAAGCACCTCTCCTTCCCCTCAAACAAGCTAACGTTCGTAACAGGCTCTCCAAGCACACTCATCCCAAAAGACAGAGCGGCAGCATGCTCCCAAAGTCCCCTCATCATGCCCCATACCGACAACTCCACACCAGACACCGCAGTTCACTACCCAGCGGCAGGTTATTGCAATTATCTATTAACAGCAATTCAATTCGTTTGCTTCTCCAAGACTACGCCACAATCTGTAAAGCTCCTCAATCTGCTTTTCAGATGTTGACATAAATATCACACTTGTTTGCTACAAATACCTTGTAAAAAGCTTGGAGATCCCCAATGGGAGGAGACACAGTTAAATAATCCGGAAATTTGTCTTGGAGGTGAGCAATGAGCATTCCAAACTGGGTGCCCCAGTCTCCTAAATGGTTTAACCTTGAAGCAACCGAAGAGCACAATAAAGATGACTTCTCAAACATACGCTTTAAAATACATGCATTCAAAAAAACATATGTTCTAAAAGAAGAAACACGCATAATATCAGAAACCAAAACCAGGCAAGCCCCTTCAATTTCACTGCAACGAAGCTGCTACCCACCCATCTTCATTCCTAACTCTGCTATACTTGCTCAGCCTGGCATCTTACTACACATAAAAGCTTATTTGTTACGTGCTTATAAAAAGAGACCAATACAGACCAAAGCATAGTGCTAGGTATTGCATAAATTTAGCCAAACAAACCCATCCCACCCAAAAATCGATGCTCACCTCAGCACATCATAACCTGCAAATTCGAACAGCCGGCACATGCTTTCGCCAATGATGGTAGACCGCAGGTGGCCAACGTGCATCTCCTTCGCAATGTTAGGGGATGAAAAATCCACCACCACCTCAGAGACGGTACCAAAGGAAAAAATGAGTAAAAGGCAGCAGTCATTACCCCACCCTGAGCATTAATCAGGATTTTGTTGGGGGAGGTGAGGGTGGGCAGGGGGGAACACGGCTCGCCTCCGCTGACCCTCACCCCTTTGCTGCCAACATGAGCAACAGAGACGGCCCAGGGCCAGCTCCCAGCCCCAGGGCTCTCAGGGATCACCCCTGGACCGACCCTGGCAGAGCACACTGTCCCAGGGAGCCCTGTCCCCCACCCACCAGAGACCACACCAGGTACGCACAGTGAACCCCACAGCCCCCAGCCCCATCCCATTTACGCCACGGTAACAACCAGCTGATGTGGCCACCTGCTCAGCACATCACTCTGGGGGAAATCCAAAGCTGCCTGCAGCCCAGCACATCTCATTGGCACGGGAGCGCTCACTGCCGTACCTTTTTCCTTTTGCCCACTGCTGGTGGCTGAACTCCGTTCATCAATAAACTGCTCAGCTGCTTCGAGACAAAATCCTTCCTCAAGTGGACATTGATAAAACCTGGAGAGGAGAAAACCAGCAATGAGGGCTGGGGCTGCAGAAGCGCCTCAAACCACTTCTTGTTTCCTTTCCCCTTGGACTTCTGTTTGCTGTCATCAAGGACAAAAGCATATGAAGTTAGCTTGACAAAACAAAAAAATCTTTCAGCAATGGGACAACAAAGCAGTCATTAGCAGACAATTTCTGTCCCCAGATTACAAGAGGCTGTTTCAGGCCACCATAGCCTTCACTGTAGGAGTTAGATTCTGCAAGCTAGTCCACTGACATAACTCCTTCTTGCACACTGTCACTCAAAGGTGAATTTATAAAAACATTTTTAATGAGAAAATAAATACATAATCTTGCCAGGGTTTGCAGAAAGCAAAAATAAATCCTTCTTTGTCTCCTTCTCTTAAAATTAATATCCTAAAACATAGTTACACCCGGGATAATCCCTGCTTGTGGAAAAGCACTGGTTTACTTCTCCTGCTTCACACAGCTAACGAACGAGCTTCTGCCCAAGCACCCGCAGGGCTGCGCCGTGTGGTTTTTGTGTTTATGCTGCAGCCCTGAGGAATATGAGCCCTTGCATTTCTTCCTGGGTCACAGGGACAAAACAGATGTAGCAATTAATCACCTCCAGGCTACTCCAGCATCTCAGTGGCGAGAGGACAAGGTCTCCTCACCATGCAAGCAACAGCTAGCAGGGCATACTGATTTTTGCTGTGATTTCATGATCGTGGTCTGATACCCATCACCAATATTCAAAGGGAAAAGCTGGTCCCTAAGGATCAGTGGGAAAACTGCTAATTAAAGGGCTCAGGATTGTGCCTGCCTATTCTAAGAGAGAGGCAGATTTTCTGCTGCTGCACAAGTCTGAGGGCTACGAAGCTCATCAAGACAGAAGCAGCTGATTCACCCGGTAACCACAGTTTTAAATCGCAAAACAGGTGAACTCAGCTCAGCTTCCCTGACCACCACCCAGTATGAAATGGCCCTATCGGCTTTTAAACATACAAAGTGTGTAACGTGCAACTATCTTACCAGGACCAGCAATTTCAACCTTCTCAATGCATTCGTTGGCAGGAATATTTTTTGATATTTTCTCCGCGATTTCTCTTGGGCTAACCTTCTGTTCCTTGGTTTTGAGCAGTATCTGAAACACAACAAGAAGATCAAGTAAAACTCAATCCTCCAAAACATTCCACAGAGCGAAAAAAATGCATAGATACTGTGGCACTGAAAGATCCTTACCATCCTTTAGCTTCATAATGCAGGGACACACACACAAAGAAAAACATCTCTAGCAAATTTTGCAGACTAGATCAGCTCTTTCTACGCAGGAGACGTCTAATTAGACCCAACACGTTCACTCCCTTCTGCTAAGGGCAATTAAAGGGTAGTCCCTATGTCGGAAGAAAATCTTCCAGGCTCTTTCTCAAAACCTGTTAAGTGGTTTGGCAAACCCGCAGCTCTCTAAGCTAGTAAGAGGGACAAACTCTTTAAAAATCAACACAGCCGGCACAGGCCTTCACACCGCTGCAAAATCCTGCTCATCAGTCTCTAGGGTATCCTCAGCTCTGCCAGCACTCATATCTGCAGTTCTGAACTGTGCCTACAGTATACGCTGAGCGTGGTCTCAGAGCAACTCTGCTGATTTCTGATTAAAAGCAAAGCAAACTGCCTTCAGCCCTACCTTAGACTCAAACTTAATAAACGAATAAATAAATAAAATCCAACAACCCAAAGGTAATCCTAACACTGCCCAGCTTCCTTCAAAGACCATCAGAAAAACTGCAGGTGAAGTGGCTCTCCTTTTCCCTCCAGACATAAACTGCCCGCTGCGAGGAACTCCCACACACTATGCAAGTTTACACACAGTGGTAGAACCGGAGTGGCCTGGGTTGGAAAGGGCCTCCAAAGAGCATCTGGTCCACAACTTCTCTGCCCACTCCCAAAGCATCTTCTCACACAGCTTTTTGAAAATCCTCGAAAAACCCCTTTTGGGAGGATTGTGTGAGCGAGCCCAACCTGTCCTGTCCCTTGCAAAACACCACATTCACACTGCATAAAATTATCATAACTCTTTGTTTTTGAGCAGGTGATTTCCCACTGTGAGTTTGAAAAATGCTCTATCAGCTCACCCCCATCAAGGCCACAAAGAGCACGTACCTCTTTGTCAATTCAGAATTTACACTCACTGCTGCTTGTGTTTGCTAACTTGCAGTCTGCTGCAAAACACGACATCTACTGAAGTTTCACCTTCCTGTTTAACCTGTCATACAGTCGATCGTAACAGGATCCTTACAAGATGCTAAAGGCTTAAAATGGGCAAAAAAATAAAACTCCTGTAGCCTTAGCGCTACTCCAACTGCAAACTAGAGGAAAAATAAATGCAAAACCAGATTACGGGCACGTTATACCAGATTGCGGGCACGTTATCTGAATCATTCCAGAAGCAGTCATCGTACTCCTGTTACTCTAAGGAGCAAGCAGAGCTCCTGGCTCAAACCCCAGGCAATAATACGCTAACGAGCTCCCAGGAAAACAACAGGAATTTGTGAGGGCTGTTTCCACATGGGTGAGTTGCAGGGAGAGGCTGCTGCCGGGCACGTAGAGTGCTGCCGTGGGCCCCAGCCCCGTGCTGCTCCTCTGGCTCTGTGCAGGGGACACCCTGGGACAGCGAGGCTCCACGGGGCTCAAGTCCCTAAAACTTAGGCCGACAGAAAGCACGTAACCTGCTGCTCTCAGAGGGAAACAACTGCACTTCATCCCCTGGCTCCGCGGTGCTGGCACGCTCTGAGTGTGCCGCGCGTGTCAGTGCTGCCAAGCTGAGGCCCAGCTTGCATGGCGTGCCCTTCCGGGGAACAAACCCTACAGCCAAGCCCAGCTCTAGGAACCCTTCATTCACCAGCACAGCTGACAATGTGGAACCCGAAACCCTGGCTTGCAGGGGACCGTTCAGATACTGGGTTAGGTGAACCACGTCGACACCGAAAAGCCAGGACTGCTCGAGAATCCCAACTGTGACTTAATTGGGGTAAAGCAGCGGTCAAAAAAATGGCAAAGCTCTGCAAGCCCGTGTCAGCGCAGTCACCCAGGGTGCTCCTCTGGCTGGAGCCCAGTCACAGTACGCTAACGAGCCCAAGGGAAGGCGACGTGTGTTTGTGAGGGCTGGTTCCGCCTTGGCACTTCGGACCAGGAGCCTGCTGGCTAGCACGTATCGATGCTGCCTGGAGTCAAACTCGTTGTGGCAGGGCAACAGACATCGCGGCTGCGGGCGACAACCTGGGAGAGCAGAATTCCACACGCGTCGGTTGCAAGTTCGATGTCAAGACTACCAGTCTAATAGATTAATAAAGGTGAACTGACAACAGAACACTTAAAAAGAAAAAACAGTTGCTTCTGTTGTCAATGCATAACAAAAGACCTGTAATTACAAAGTCTATCTATTCACTAAAAGGCATCAATGCACTGAAAGTTTGGGGAGTTCAGCACCGAAGCTAGAACGCACTACCTTCCTTCTCCCCCCCCTCCTGGTTTTCACTCCAGCACAGTTCCAGCCCACTGAGCGGCTCCTGAAGTGTCTCTTATTCACTTTGGGTCCTCTTGGGCCAAGTATCTTCCAGAAAGCAGCAATGCCATAAATTTCAAAGTAACTGTTGATACTAGCCAGGTTAAAAAACCCCCACTCCTTCCTTTGCACGCATTCAACAGGCGCTCTGTATAGTGGAACCATTCTTACAGCTGTCTGAAAACCTCCACCATCAGAACATCATAGCAAGAAAAAAACATGTGCTCTGCCTTTTGCTCACTTAAAAGAAAACATAGAGGCCACCAACCATAGATGTGGGGATGCCCACACAGCCTCTCCTCAGCAAATGCTTGGACGACAACAGCCAGTAAGATAGAAAGACGAGCACAGGGAGCGTGCAGGATAGCGTGCTCAAATTCACCTGAAAGAGCATTTGTCACTAAACTGAAAATGCTTGAAGGAACATAACAACAATCAGCCAAATTCAGCTGTAACCAGTGACAAGAGACTTCTGGCACACGGGAGCCAGCGAGAGCAGTACACAGGACGGTGCAGGGCAGTCCACACCCGGCTGGACACTGCGAGAAGGGGCTTCACGCGCCCACGGCCTCTGCGCAGCCCCGACAGCCCCTGGGCCCTCTTCGCTGCCGCGGGCTGGGGAGGCTGCAGCACCCACCCCAGCAGGAGCGGTGTGCGACGGGGGCAGCCGCGCGCCCGGGGACAGGGCACCGGTCTGCAACCCACCCGCCCGGGGAGAGGCGGGGTGCACACAACTCTGTACAGCTCAGTGTGGGGATGGTACGCTTTCCTGGCGCTAGGGAAGAGCATTTAGAGATTTGTAGGCATTTATCAACATTTTGTAACTGTCCAGAACTGTGATTTATTGTTTTGCTGATGCTGGTTCCAAACTTACAGCTCACTAATTGGTGGTTAATTGCACATCATTAGTAAATCAATGCAGCACTTAAATTCTGATTTGATTTGATTCTGAGCAGTTTTTCTGTGTGACACACACGTAACTCTTTCACACCAGTGATCTAAACAGAGGTTTAAAGGTCTGCTCTGTGAGGGCCAACGCCGCCCCTAAAATGCCATTAGATGCTCACCGAATTCTCAGCCCAGAGGCCTGCAACAGGTCCGAAACAGGTCCAATATTGCAGCTCTCGCTGTGCTGTCTGTCACTTAGCTTCCAATAGACAACATCACCCCCGTTTTTCCTTCTCTCCGCAAGCCCGTTCAGATTTACCTGCGTTATGCCCATGGCACTGTTACACTGGTAATCCCCAAACTTGGGCTGCTGACTTGGCGTCACCACCAGCGGAGGGTTTTCTAAATCGGGGTAGGCAGCCTGAATAGCAGCTCCAAAGATCTCCTGAAGACAGCTGTTGATATTAATCATGCTTTTTGCTGTTTTACTTCTTTCCTCTTGAAGACTCTGAAAAAAAACAAAAAATCCAGAAGGCTCAATTCACAGCATCTGAGGAGCCGTTACATCCCACATTTTTCCTTGGCAAAGTATGGCTGGCAGATTTAGCTGACACTTTTAGGCACAGGAGCAACATACACAACATAAAAACCACGTGACTCAAGAGCTGCTTCTCCCTTTGAACCTCCTCCCAGCACAAACACTTCCCCCCAACGCAGGGCTGCGTCACTTCTCGCACCTTTGTCAGTGATCCTGGCAGAGACCTCAGCTGGGCTGCCTGCTGCATGACCAGCCAAGACTTGATGGTGTGGGCTTATTAACTGGCTGAAATTTCCCACAAAGTAAGTTTCTGGTTAAGGAACCAAGAAATATCTGATGTGCCACCAACAATTAAGGCGTCAGAATGCAGAGCGACCACACTGTCACACACCACTAGCTGTAACAAACGGACATCATTTATTTAGCTTGTCTTAACGAGAACAAAAACACACACTACAGCATTAATTCTTTAATCCCTTACCTTGCGAAGGAAATTTAACCGATACTTCAGTTTTGCGTTTTCGTCCCGCAACCCTTCCAGACTCGGGGAGACTCCCAAGCATCCAAAGTTCTTCAGACGCTCAATTTCTGCAGTTAACAACTTGATCTCGTTTTCCTGAAAAGCAAATGAAATTGTCACACAGTAATTCTTGGAACAGGGGGACAGAAGGCGAGGAACTGCAAGATCTCAGACACAGGGCTAGTTTTGCCTCATAAAGGTAACAGCAATGACATAGAAGTTGAATAATTCCAAACAGTTAATCTTTAAAGGTGGTTTCTCTTTGTGTCAAAAACAGGGACTCTGAAACATTCCTAAAAGAAGTCAGATGATAATCTCACTAATATCAAGACAGAAGTGCAAGAAAGACAACAGGTTACACTAATAAAACATATTCCCAAAATAAGCCCTTTGTCCAGCTTTTTTAATCTAATAAAGACGTCAGATGTTTTGAGTCAAAATTCCCTAGAGCCTCCTTCAGCCAGTTTCACCATTTCATAGGCCAGTTTCTCTTCCAGAGGGTTAAACCCACACTCACTCACACGACCCCAGCAAGCTCAAACGCCAGCTGGAGGTGGAAATGCCAAGAAGTACGGCGTGCTGCTTCGCAGGAGAATTCACAGGGTCACTGCTGCAGCGTGCGCTCACTGCCACCTCGCCACACAACCTCTCCTTCCCTACCTCCAGCGCGGCTTCTGCCTTAGAAGAAGGCATTCAGGAGCAATCAGGACTTTCAGCTGGACCTCTACCCTCCAGATGAGCGACGCTGCCCGTGCCCCTCCAGACTGCACAGCCCGGGACACAGGCACGTGCTTCAACGGACAGCCTTAGCCCCACGGTCGGAAGCTGCCGCAGGGAGCAGTAGTTTTCCTCACTCCATCATCCCTTACAGAAATCAAATATCCAAAACTTCATCTCCACCGTCCACCTCTTGTCGTCCCCCCCCACCCCGTAACAGGATTTGTGCCCACCAGCCACAAGCCTGGCTCACACTCAGAGGTCTGGAGGCTGCTGAAGATCTGCGTGGCCCGGTGCTGCTCCGGAGGGGGAGACAGGCAGGAGAGGCGGCGAGCACTGCCCACCCGGCCCCTCGGCTGACTCGCATCCAGAACTCCGCAGCGGGAGGCAGCTCAGGCTATTGCTGTGGTCAAACAGGCCATCAAACTTATCAAAAAGGGCTCACCTACTTTGTTGCTCTTGAAACCATCAGAATATTTAATTAAGGAAAAAAAACTGGGCCATGAAATCTCCTGGTTTTATATCTCCACGTGAACAACAGCTCCCACAAATGCCACTATAACTAACTACAGGTGCTCAAAAAACCTAAGCCGAGCCAAAACAACCTCCAGATTGGGCTGTTTGCAGGGCAAGCTCAAAGTGAGTATTTTCGAGGTCATTCTTCATTCGCGCTTCAGCTTCCAGCACACTTTACAGCCTCGAGGTCTCCTCCGCTACAGGAGAACAGGACGCTTCCCACAGGTTCAGATGTGAAGGAAAACGACTTGGAGAAAAGAAAACCTCTTTTCCAAAACCTCTGGCATGGCATTTAGCCAACTGAAATCACTGAACAGCACAGCTGTACCTCAGAAATCACTCGCTCCAAATAGCCCATCGCAGCTTTCCCTTTCGCAGCCTATCACTTCTTTTTTTTAACCCAAGGCAGATCCCCCCCAAATCTGACTGTTTTTCTCTTCACGTACATAAACATACCTTCCCCCATATAACCAACAGAAAACACACTTTTTTTTAATTTTTGACTTTTCTTACTGGTCTGACATTGCAGCCTTTCATATAACTTATAGACTCACTTGAAAAGTTTTCAGACTGAGCTTCAAGTTTAAAACGGCACAAGAGAGACTTCACTGCATTATTTTACAGCTGTTTCACTGTAAGTGTAAGTAAGCATTATTGCTACAAACTGACTTAAAGGAACATCGGAGCAGCCACACGTGTAACTCATCCCCCCAACCCTAGAATGTGCTTTAAAAAAACCACAAAGATATGTTCTGCTCTTCATATCTGCAAATTCCGTGTCCACCCAGTATTACCGTCTCTAGCAAACCACCAGCTTCAGGACAGGTTACCAAGTCAGACCCTTAGGAAAGTTTTGCATTGAGGACAAACGTTGTCCAGATCCAGAAATTTGCATTCTGCTTTCGAAATGAAAATCATTACCTATCTAAGCCAACAAGCAGCTCACACTTCTTCCTCCTGTATTAAAATATTCCCCCAAAGCCACAGCCACCAAGGTATTTCAGCACCATTAGCAAACTTTTCAGAAGAGAAATTTGATTTGGATTTTCCTCCATAATCACAGACGCCTCTGGCTACCCAAGCTAAGACTCGCAGGAGGTGAGATGACCAGTATCTTACCGGAGCTTCTTTCCACACTGCTGGACTACAAGAGAGGACGAGGAAAGCGCTTGGTCCGCGTGCACGGCCAGGGCCCAGAACACGGTTTCTCGGGAATCCCTGACCCCTGTAGCAGACATCTGGCCCAAACAGCTTTCCCCCCCCAAACACAGGGTGGCAGCTGGTGTCCTCATCGCTTGTACTTGGCCAGGAGGTAAAAAACTCTAAAACACTGCCACTGTTCAGCAAGTCTGCTCTACTTCTTTCCCACGACTGCACCAAAACAGCACAGTGACAGCACAGACCCCTGCAGCCAGGCAGCATTCCGGCTGGCCCCGTTTCCAATTTGACCAAGCCCAACGCATCAGCCTGGGCCGGCATATTTACCTATTGTGTTCTGTGCTCCTGGAAAGTTTCAGCAGTGGTCTTCATGTTACTTGAGCATGAACTGAAAGCACAAGGTTTTCACCACGGTGGTCTAGTTGCCTACCCCAATACTACTGCTGCCATTTAAGTCTCCCTCTTTGCGCTCATCAACCACTAACACAGACAACAAAATGAACTTCTCATTCAAAACCACCCAGCAGAAAAGCCTCAACCCAGCAATGATGACAGTGCGTTCCAGAATCGATGGGGTTACAATCAGAGCAGCTGGGCTGGGATAGCCGCAGGGCTGGGGACAGCCAACAGCTCCAGAACTGGCAGCAAGGGCAGCCTGGCTCGTGGGCCAGGCAGGAGGGGAACGCCGCTCGCGACCCTCCTCTCTCTGGTGACCAGTGACAGGACACAAGGAAAGGGCACGAAGCCGCATCGGGGAAGCTCAGACTGGACATGAGGAAAAGGCTCTTCACTGAGAGGGTGGTGGGTCACAGGAACAGGCTCCCCAGGGAAGCGGTCACGGCACCCGGCCAGTCAGAGTTCAAGGGGCGTCTGGACAACGCTCTTGGTCATATGGTTTAGTTTTAGGTAGCCCTGCGAGGAGCAGGGAGTTGGACTGGGTGATCCTTCTGGCTCCCTTACAACTCCAGATATTCCACAATTGTATGACCCCCAAACCCATAACCACGTTGCCACGTTCACCTGGAAAAAGGTCTTTAGAGTTTTGCATGTTATAAATGCCCCTTATCACAGCAACCTGTGACAGACCTAATTCTCTAGCAAATCACCCAATGAATGCCAGATCTTATTAAATGGCTATTACAAATTCTATATTCTTTCTGAAAAACAAACGACTACACGAAACTGCAGATGCCCCTTGTAACTCCTCTCTCTCAGTACTGTCCGAGTGAGGACGGGAGACAACACCAACACACCTCTGATCTACAAAGCGCTTAACGGAGAAAGGGAAGGAGAAAGCTGCTGTTCAGGACATAAAGTGTCACGCCCTGCAGTATCCTACCTGCACAGCCCTGGACACATCACAACTTGTCAGTAAAGGGTCATACCTGATGACCACCTCATGAGAAGCTGCGGGAATTACATGAGGCCATGCTGACATCTCCAAGGGCTCTTTGGTCAGCTGAGTACTAGAAATCTTCCCCTCACCTGCGAATACAAAAAAACTACAGCTTTTTCAATAGGACCAAAATCATCCTTACATTTTCTCTTAGCACGTAAGAACGTCTTCCAAAGACCCCGCTGAATTGACATGAAACTTGCAGGAGCTCCTGTCTTTGGGCTTTAACATGATAGTGCTTTCCTCCACCACATTTGAAACAAAAAAAGTAGAAAGAAAATAGCCTGAGAAAGCACGGCAAAGGGGTTACAGCACCTCTCTTCGGTCCCCTCCTTCGTGCCTCCTGTACGGTTTTATCTCTGCTACTACTCTGCCAAGCCTCTGCCGAGCTGGCTCAGTGCAGTAACTCGGCAGACACTCTTTGCTGGGTTATTTGCCCGAAGAGCTAATGCTTTCCGCCGGGCGGCTCACAACGGGCTCCAGGGCGTGCTGGAGCTGGCACCAGGGAGCATGTGGCTGGGAGCGAGGTGACAGGTAGGCTCAGGCTCAGTCATCCCACATGGCCTCCTTTGGCCTCCTGGAGTGACAGAGCTGAACGCTGTCCCTCCTGCTCTGCTGCGGAGTGACTGGAATTTGCTTACTGACTAAAAAGCAGACAGCAGTGACGGCAAAGGGAGAACCAGCTTGTCAAAACACCCGCGACGCCCTTCCTCTCCCAACAGTTACGAAGGAGAAACGCAAAAACAAAGGCAAAAAGGAGCGGCAGAGATTTAACAGCCAGATTTGTGATCTCAGTACTTTACGGCAGTGCTTATGGGATGTCTGAATTGTGAGCAGAAAGCAGACTGGCGAGTTTCTTAAGGACATGCGTATGGCAGGCAAAAAACCACAAGGCAAACGTCCAGAGCCTCTCAGCTGCCCGCTCCTGGGGCAGTACATGAGAAGCCAACCTGCAGCATCCCAAGTTCTCCTGCAGCCGCCTCTGCGCGCTACCGTCAGCATCAGCTAGGACAGACCTGGCAGTCCGATTTATTTCTGTTTGTTCTTCTTGCAGTCACTGACCAGGGAAAGGCCCCTCCCGCGGCAGCAGGGCGGCCCTCGCACAGCTCTCACCCTCCCCAGGGGAACGGAAGAAGCCGAGGACGGGGCTGCAGCTCCCGCCCGCCCGCCCCAGGCAGGCCCTCCGCCGACCGTCCCCAGCCACCCGCCTCGGGGCCCCCCGAGCCCTCCCCGCGGGGCCTCCCCGCCGTCCCCTCCGCGCCGGGCCCGCCTGCACCTGCCGCGCCAGCCGAGCCGCCCAACACGCCGCGCTGGCCTCCATCCTCCGCGGCCGGAAGCGGAAATGGCGCCACCGGAAGGCGGCGAGCGGGTCGAGATGCAGGGCGGCGGCAGCGCCCCCAGGCGGCGGGGAGGACGCGGTAGGGGAGCCCGGCGCGTCATGGCGGCGCCAGGGCCGGGGGGGGGGTTGGTGTGCCTCTCCGCCATCTTTCCGCATCCCCCCTGTCAGGTGTGACCGACCAGCAATTTCAAAGGTAAAACATTTATGAGAGACTTCCAGGGCCCCCGTCTGTGGAAAGTGGACGCCTGGCCTTCCCCCGCTTCTCTCCTGAGCTGCTCACGCCTGCCTTGTGTCAGGAGAGGCCCAAAGCACAGCTAACACTGCCATGGAACTCCTGGGAAAAGGCAGTAAAAGGAAAAAAATAACCCCAAACCAGCAAATAACTGTAGGTTATGGCGTCTGGTGTCACGCAGAGACTGCAGGTCTTCAGGGTGGGGGGGTGGGGAGTGTTCCTGGAGGGCCGGAGAAGCTCGGCGTGGGGAGCAGCTGGTTCTTACCCAACTACGCGCAAAATAACATTTTTCTGGAAGAAAGCAGGGAGCAGCTGAGTCCCTGGAGGTGTTTAGAACAAAAGGGAAGATCCCAGGGGCACCACCCACCTCCCAGTCACAGGATTCACAAAGCCAGACGCGTTAACAGCTGTGTACCTCCAGCTCCTGACAGAAGGAAGGAAAAAACCCAAACAATTCAGGTGCCAGCTGCTGAGAAGATTCACAGAAGACAAAAAGCAAGACGGCAGGGTCGTCCAGAAAGGTCACTTTATTGGAAAAACCTGAAATGGACTTAAAACCTGCAGCCCTCCTCCCACGGCCGTGGTTTCAATGGGCTCCCCAAGCTTCCTTAACAGACCCATTACAGACACGAGCTGCAGGACGAATGTTAAAAAGTGCAAGTATCCCGAACTTCACACCCACTTTGAAGACCTGGCAGGAAACACAAACGCTTCACAGCTCACAGAGAATTCGTTCACGGCACTTGGGAGTCAGACCTGGCTCCCTGCATTCCCCACGGGGTACAAAACACACCACTCGGAGGAGAGTCCGACGCAGGACGTCGTCGAACGTAGGGGTGAGGTTCCTTCAAATTTATTTTATTGCGGTAAAACCTCTAAAAGGTAGAGCTGTACAAAAAGGTCTAAACAGCATTAATTAAGAATAACAGCACCTTACGCTGCATTTGTTCTTATTTAAAATTCTATTTCCCAAAAATACATTCCTAAATATACAAACTATACAATCTTGTCACTTTAATGCTGGTTTCTGTGATGATATAACTTTAACCTAAAAATCTTCAAAACATCCACATACTGACAAAAGCTCTAATATACAAATGCCTCGGTACCTTCATAATACCACATAAATAACTGCAAAACCCAAACTGCATTTGTAGAATTGTCCGGAAAGCAAATACTTTATGGTGATCACACATCATCCGCAGAGAGCGTTGGAATGTTTATCCTCGGCCGTGTGAAAAATGCCATTTTCTCTCTAAAAAAAGATGATTGGTTGTTAACACAACAGAATTCTCGCCGGAAACGTCCCTCATCCACACTAAAATGCGTCCCAGCAGCTGTCACAAGGAGCAGCAGCACGCCCTCTCACAGCCTCCACCTCCGATTTACAGATCAGGCATGAGGCGTCCTTACAGTTAAACTCCCAACACCAACCCAATCAAAAAGCCGTTTGGAAAGGCTCGGTGTTTTGGCTTTCTAGGCATGTTACTGAGGGAAGCAAAGGGCTGCTCCTGCATTCAGCAGAGGATTTGTGAATTTGTTGTCAGGTGGGGAATGATCTGGAGTACTGCCGGCTGCTTTGAGATCACGCACCGTGCTGCAGCTAGCTTCCCCGACTCTCAGACCTTACACTTTGACATAGAGAAGTTTTTGTTCCAGCAGAACAGTTAACTACTACTACAAAGATCAGCTTTTGTCATCAGCATCTTAGTCGTCCACAGAAAAAAGACGGTAGCAGTCCATTTTTCCTCCCCTTTCCCGGTGACCTGTAATTACCTGAATGACTGTACTTCCAGAGGCTCCTTCCGACTCTGCCCTCGCAGCCTGTGGACATCCTTGGCAGCAGCTCTCATCATTTTATCGGCCTTGAGCTCACACTTTTGTTCTGTTTTTTCCACCTAAACAATAGAAAAGATATTCCTAAATAACGGAAAAGAGTTGTCTGCGTGCCCAGGAGGAACCGTTTTGACCCTACAAATCTCCAAACAGAGCAGTATTGCAGCTGCAGGTCTGAGGGGTGTGGAAGCTGCTGACTCTGGAAGTCATGAGCCACAGACGCTAAGGCTTGTCAGCTACCTGTTGTAACAGAGAGAGCTCTTTATGTAAGGTCTTCTTCCAGCCCTTTGGTAAGAATTGTGGGTGCTATCTGCACCTTCTTGATACATTTCTCAAGCCACCAGATCAGCTCACGCAGGAACGTGGCAACCTGTGATCCAGCTGTGCCCCAGAGAGCCCCCAGCACCAACGCACTCCTGCGCCTGGAGCCGTTCTAACTCTGTTCCTGCCCGGTGTCAGCAGAGGGGCCCCGGGACCTCGCAGCAGCTGGGAAGGAGCCCTGTGCACGCAGGAGAGCATGATGCAGACAGGGTAAGGTGAGTGCTGAGCATGACACACCACACCTACTACAGACTGGGAGGCTGCACCTGACAACACAGACAGCATTTGTGACTTCTCCTATTTGCACCCTTGCTAAGGCAGAAATCTCTGTGCTGGTAAACACACGGGTTCGGGACTAACAGCGCTCTACCGCGGGTTAAAGACGGGACATAACTCCAGCAAAGAACAAAGAGTCCAGCATCTCAGGGATGAAGATAATCAGCTGTGGAATAATACTTTTTTTTTTCTTTTTTTTTAAAAAGAGCAAAGATGGCAGAAGGCTGCCCCCCTTGCTCATCACTTACCCAGGCTTATTCAGACATTTCTGGAGCTTTACCTACGTTATCTGTATATACATTCCTTTTGAGGCTAAAGATTTTTATTTAAACCCTCTCCAGAAAAGTGACAATGCAAGGAAAGACAACTTTCATAAAAGCAAACAACATTGTTTAATGAACTGTTTGTTGAAATTCTTGGTAATTAGCTGTCTCCTTTCCATCCCTGCCCTGCAGTCCACCTTTCATAAGTAGAAAGACCAATACTATTAGGCTCTTAAAGTCTATCGTCTGACTTACATTATCACTCCATATGCATAAGGATTCTATTCTAAAGCCAAATGTTATCCATGCGCAGGTTTTATGCAGCCATTGTTTCTCTTAGAAGCAGCAAGAGACGTAACTGCTGTCTTCCTAGCGCTCGTGTCCGTGGGAAGACGGGCGCAGGCTCTGCAGTCCGTAAACACCCACCTGAGAACAGCCGGCCACTCCAGGACTACGGCTTCCATCACCAGCCGCTTGCCTGATGGAGCCGTAAGCGGAAGACACGAGTGACTGCAGCGCTAAGCCTTCAATTCCTGACTGTCCAAAGCCCCCTGTTCCTCACATCACTCTCATCAACATATGGAATAAAATCCAAAGGCAGGTACTACTCACTCGTTTTTCCACTAGCCTCAGCAGCAGTCGAAATCTCTCATCATCCTTCACCCACTGCGGCAACTCTTTTTTACCCTGACTTTGGGCTTGTTCCAGCTGTTCCTTCAGTTCTCTCAGCACTGAGATCTCCTGCACCAGCCGATCGTGCCAGGTTTTTGAAGCTTGCAGGTCCAGCTCCAGGTCCAGTGAAGTGCGGATCAGGCGCTCTGTACCGAAGGACTTGACAGAAGGCTAGAAAAGAAGGGTGTATGAACACAGCGATGAGAACTGTCCTGACCACTCCACAGCAAGGGCCAAACACATCACGAGACCCGTTTTCATAGAATCATAGAATGGTTTGGGTTGGAAGGGACCTTAAAGATCATCTGGTTCCAACCCCCCTGCCATGAGCAGGGACATCTTCCACCAGCCCAGGTTGCTCAGAGCTCCATCCAACCTGGCCTTGAACACTGCCAGGGAGAGGGCAGCCACAGCTTCTCTGGGCAATCTGGGCCAGTGTTTCACCACCCTCATGGTGAAGAATTTCTTCCCAATATCTAATCTAAATCTGCCCTATTTAAGTTTAGAGCCATTCCCCCTTGTCCTATCACTACACACCCTTGTGAAAAGCCCCTCTCCATCCTTCCTGTAGGCCCCTTTAGGCACTGGCAGCTGCTCTAAGGTCACCCCGGAGCCTTCTCTTCTCCAGGCTGAACAGCCCCAACTCCCTCAGCCTGTCCTCATAGGAGAGGTGCTCCAGCCTTCGGGGATCATCTTCGTGGCCTCCTCTGGACCCGCTCCAACACCTCCCTGTCCTCCTTCTGCTGGGGGCTCCAGAGCTGGACGCAGGACTCCAGGTGGGGTCTGATGAGAGCGGAGTAAAGGGGCAGAATCCCCTCCCTCGCCCTGCTGGCCACGCTGCTCTTGATGCAGCCCAGGATGCAGTTGACTTTCTGGGCTGCAGGTGCACATTGCTGGCTCATGTTGAGCTTCTCGTCCACCAGTGCCCCCAAGTCCTTCTCCTCTGTTTCCCCACAGTTGTTTTGGCACAAAGCATCGCTATTGATGTTGCTTTCCAATCCGTCTCAAGACAGAAAGCACAAACTCAAGCAAGTCTTACAGACAAGCCTTTTTGATTTTGGTGTTTCCACCAAATTCCTTGTTTGGCAGCTTTTCCAAATCAAACAAGTCTTGCTTGCGCATCTTGCTCGCACACCTTGCTCGTAAGTTTAACGTCTCATCTTCAGATGAACCCACAATGTAGTAGAAACACCTGTGTTTGTTTTTTCCAGTAACATATTATGTTGCCTTCTGTTAATGTCAAACACAAGCTGCCTCAAGAAAACCATCTCCTCAGGAGCTCAGCGTCAGCATCCCAGGGGAACTTCAGCGTTTGCCATCACAGCAGGCACGGGGGTTCATTGTGTGCCACGGAGTCACTGCAGCAGGATCACCTGAGCATCTGAGGCATCGATCTCCTCACCCTCCTCCCCAGCTCCTCACATTTATTATAAGTACCTAAGAATCTCGCAACAACAAACACAGCAAAACTGTTTGTGCTGCTTCTGCACTGACAAGATGAAAAATACCAGGAACCATCTTCCTAAACTGATTTTTCTAAATGAGTTCCAACTTAAAACATTCCTGTCATATTCTGAAATACCAAAGAAAAGTAGCCTTGAGGGACTTCTCACACACAAAGAAAAAGTTATGAATGAAAGCACGTGGCAACTGATTTATGCGTGCAAATTCTTGCTTTAAAACAGTTTTCCATTTTTCGCAAGTGTCTATGCTAGAGAAAAAAAAATAAGCGGTGATGTTTTTACCCGTTTCACTCTGACACTTCGTCTCTCCATCGCATTTCGAATGAAGGGGGGCTTTTTGGATAGCGTCGAACTGTCACTATCACTGCGATTCAGCTGAAAATGAAAGTGAAAAGCAGGTATTTTTCATGAAACAAACACAAGTAGTGCATACGCACACTGTCAGCAAGATCAGAGGGTTCTGCTAAGTGCTTATAAGCAGTACTATGAAGTTTTGTGAAAGGCCACAGTGGACAGCTGCCACCCCAACAGGAGTGCACAACGTGCAACCCATTGGGCATGGCCAGATCCTGCCACAGGCCTTGAGCTCTGTCCCTTTTTGGGAACAGACTGTACAGAAAGAGAGACACCAAGTTAGGGTACAATATGGGACTATACCCCTGCCCTTCTCCTGTGCAAGTAACTAGGCTGGCAAAACAGCCTAGAAAAATAAGCTCTAAGTAATAATAACAAAAAAATTACTCTTTTCTAGCATCTGTAAAACATGGACTATTTTATTAAGACACTTCTCTAGTCACCTGTGTTTTACGCAAACGGTGCAAGAGGTAGGTTTACTTGTAAGCTATGCCCCTGGGTTTTTCAGCTTAAGAGTTGTCATGTTACAGCCATACAGCCTGCCTTCTGTTGTGATTGTCTCTAGACCCTTAAAAAGAGCTCAGCTCAAGTAGGGTTTAATTCCCTTCTCATGTTCCTTCTCAAAGCTGGGGGCGAGGGGCAACAGGCGCGCGGGATCTGCATGTGCTGGGACACAGTGCCTCTACCACCCAAGCACAGGCCACTGCTGCTAATTAAATAAGGTTTGTTTCTATGGAAGCACCTGCTTCTGAATCGGAGAAAACCTGCACATCAAATCCGGCTCAGCTGTATTAAGAGCACGCCCGCTCAGGACAGGTCATGCGTGACAAAACGCAGTGCTTGCTTGTTTGCCAATTCAATTTAAAAGATGAGTTATTTATAGTTTAGGCTGACCCTCAGTCCAGGAAACAATTGTGAACAAATATTTCAAAGCAGTGGAAGCGACATCCTGACCCAGTACGTGGCCTGTTCAGTTACCTTCAGACAAAGCACATTGGAGACTTCCAAGCCTTCACAATTTTTTTGCTGACGTTATCAGGTACTTCCCTTTCCCTTTCTACCAAGCGCTCGTGCTCACCTCATCTAAAGTCAGGTGGACACAGCTAACTCAGTTCAAGTTAGCACAGAACAATCTTAAAGCAGCAGGACAGGGTTTGATATGCAGCTTACTCATCCCTGTCTTACAGCAGCCCTTCCAGGTTAGTCTGGGCATCTCAGCAAGCTGCGTGTACCACATAATGTGCACATATATATTTTAAAAATTTGTGCTTAATACTGTTAAGTTCCAAGGAAAGATACTGTCTAGGAGGTGAGGATGGAGCAACTTCTGAAGTCAAAGAGGGAGGGAAGAAAGCAGTGTCAGGTCTCTATGAAAAATTCAGACCAAGTGAACATCGACATCATGCATCCATTAATGAAAACCAGAGTTTATAACCTCAGGATTACGTTTTCCTTACCCGGCACACATACTGACTCTGTGGTCCTGGTGAGAATGTTTTTGAGCGGATGATAGTGCTACCTCTGACAAACTGAGTCTGGGGTGGATTTGCTGCTCTTTTGTCTTTCGGACGAACGACGGTAGAAGACTGTGCAAGGCTCTCTGTGTTTGTCTCTTTATCCACCTGGAAGACAGACACTGCAGTGTAAATGCCAGCTTGCCATCGTACCGATGACACGCACCCAGGGCTGTCTGACAGCCACCTGCGACACGTCTCCACTTTCAGTCCCGGAGGCATCGCGTTCAAAGCCAGATATTCTTCAGCCCTTCTCACGCAGGGTGTCCTGACACTTCCCTCTGTGAACTCAGTAGCTGCTACGTTAACTGCATCGCTCCCTAAGGGCTCCGCATCCATCGATCGCTGTACAACACAATCGATGCCAGCGAGCTTTGCCTGTTGACCCAGCACCTCCGTGTGACCTGGCAATCTCACACAGAACAGAGGCACGATTTTAAAGACCATTCCCTTCCTTGTGGTGCGTCTGCAGCAAAGATCCAAATCGCTGTAGGTACACGCACGGGGAGCACGGGTACAGCACGCGTTCGTTAGGCTACAGCTGCAGTCAGAATTAAACAGGGTCAAAGCCGCTGTCACATTAATGAAAACAGTTGTCGTGAGCAGCAAAAAGGCCTGAAACAATGCTATATTAACTGGGACAATACAGTCACGTGGAGTTACTTTAAAATATTTCAAGTAGATAAACAGTTAAACATCAGTGAAGGAACTTTCAAATAACTGCTGTAGCCTTGCTCAGCTCAACAGCAGCCCAGTCAGCCGAGCAATGGGAAGCTTAGCTCGCCCTTCTGTTCAAATGGCCCTTGACTTTACCTTCACTGCTATTTCCGTGTGCAGCTGGGAATTCAGACTTTCTTCTGTTTCCCACAGAGACTTTCCAGCACAGAATTCTTCCTCCTCCTCTGCTTCATTTTCACTGATGTCGTCCTGTTCTTCCTGATCAGGAACGTCTTCGTCTTGCCTGTAATAACAGCTTTGTTACTGCACTGGCCTGTTGTGGACACCGGTCTGGTGCTGCAGCAGGCGTTACCTCCCGTAAGCTGCTGGACAGAAACACGTCCCCAAGGCAGCCAGCTGTACCTGGCAGGCCCTGCAGCCACTGAGGCTGCACAAACACAGCCTTGTAAGGGGATAACTGAAACCGGAGTGAAGCTGCACCAGAAGGCAACCAATACGGCCAAAAACTTCACACTGATCTTGCTTCGAAAGAAGCAAGCCGAGGGTTCAGCCCCGTGGTCTGAGATTGAGGCGAGCGCATCTTAAAGGGGGATCTCAAGACGCCATTAATCTTAGTTCAAAAAGTGTTGCTGGACAAAACTGAAGCATTGTTTCAACACCCTTTTCAGCTCCTTTGAACTCGCAGCTGGCTTCTCCATCAAACCCACTGGTCAGGTTGGCTTTTTATTTTAAATGTCGGGCTTCATTAATAAAGTTTGAGTCTCAACCATGTGAACAACAGCCAAAATTAATATTCAGGCAAAGCCCTGAACCATACAGTGGAGCTTTCACAGACATCCACAGAACATCATACAAATAACAAAATTAGTGTAGTGCTATTGACCGTTTTCAACGTTTATCAGCTTTGTTCTCCTTTCCCAAGCACAACCTCCAGAACAGAAGAAACAGGATTTTTCACCAAAACAAAAAGAGACAGAAGAAGCCTCCTGCAGCTCTGTGTCATCTGCTTCATTCTCTGCACATGAATCCCCAAACGCTCTGATCATCCCACAACGCCAGGACGGTGGGATGCCACCTACCAGCTCTCTCCACTCGTTAAAGTGCTTCTGCTTTCCTCCAGTTTCTTCTCCACAGCTTCCAGTTCGACAGCTGTCTGCTCTAAGAGCGCCGAGACAGAGTCCTGAGGAGAGCAAGAGGCTTCTCGTGAAGACACGACTCCCACAAGCTGCGAAGTGCCCAGCCTTTCTGGCCAGAACCGCCCCAGCCCGCTTTCCTCTGGCGGCAGAGCGAGCTGTAGCCTCTGCGCCTGGGTTGTTCAAGCAGTCTGGTGCGCACACCGCGCTCGGTCACGCCTGTGCGAGCGTGCCTGGCCCACCTCCCCCCGTGACACAAGCGTATGCACGTGTGCAGCGACAGGCTGAGCGTACTGCATGCCATGCGCGTGCCACGGTCAGCCTGCATCTCGACTCCTTCAGCAAGTCCATTGCAGCGAGGTGAGCTGTCTAGTGGGAAGAGAGGCAAGAGCTCACACGTCACACCAGACCACATACCACATCCCTCAGCTTTGCGAGGAGCAGATTTCAGTTAGTATTTAGCCCAGGACACGGGCACATCTGTAATCGACACGTTAATTATTTTGCTGCACTTAATGGCATTTTCAAGTTCTAAATATAAACACGCCAGCCTTCACTTCTCGTCTGTTGTAACAGCCCTTCAGCCACATAAACCCTCTCATCAGTACCGTTCAGAAGAGATCGGTTTGAGGCAAGCAAAGTTGTTCTTACTGTTTTTTCAGTGCAGGGTACTTCAGAGTGAATGCTTCCTTGTTTACTTTTCCTGTTTTGCTTCTGCAGATACTTATAACTAAGGAGGTTATACCAACGGGTTGATTTCTCTCCGGATCTACATATTTCAGCAAGGCTAATCTGTGCTCCACCCTGTTGAGAGCAAAACCACAGTTTCAGTGTCATACTAAAATGAATGACTACCATGCCAGTAAGAAGCAGCCAAAGTGAAAATCCAGGACTACCTGACTTCAGCAAGCTTAACGAAAAGAAAAATTGCCCTGTTTATCCCCATTTTGACAGCACTAACAATGCTTTATGTTTAATTATTTTTAACACTGTCTGGGGCTTTCAATCCAAGTAGCAATGCTTTATGTTTAATTATTTTAACACTGTCTAGGGCTTTCAGTCCAAGTAGCAGGTGTTTCACTGCAGCTCCTGCGTAGGTGTATGAACAGTGCTACTGCAGCCAGGATAAATTACAGTCAGAGCTTCAAAGAAAAAGAGAAAAGAACAGGAGACAAAGACTCCCTTTCAAGAAATTTGCAAGGCTGACAGAAATCACTGCCTCAGACTGAGATGCTTTAGCTTTGTACATTCCATTCCTCTTCATCTGCCCTGTCATTTTTTACTGCGTTATATTTAGTACGCATCCCGACATCTTCAAAACCAAAGTAAAACTGATTTGCAATTTATTGAAGCCATATCTGAGTGGACTCTACTGCACCAGCCCAGTCCAGCAGACTGCACACTGAGCACACCTCCTGCAAGTCAGCGTGCTCCCACCAGCAAACCCCATTTGGCAAACAGGTGCTGTCCCGAACCCAAGTGTGCTTTGCAAAGCAAGTGAAGGAAGAAATGCCGAAACACCGTAAAACGTGTACCCTCCAGCCATGGAACACGTGCAGGACAAAACATCAACTCTTCTGTAACTTAATAGTTGCTTATGTCTCAGCTCAACGCACCCTACTCACGTTCGGGACTTCACTGCTCCAGAAATAGTTCTGTTAAAATCAACTTGCTTGGGTAATACTGAACAACAAAAAAGCTCTTCTCGCAACAGGGGGCAGCTGGCTGTGGCAATACGAGCACTCAAAAAAACTATACGCCTATGGATTTTAATAGTGTAGATTAACAGCAGTTTTTAAAAAATCCTTTAGAGAGCTTTAATATTCTACAGGGGCTTCCAAATTCCTGGAAGTCCATTCTCAATTACATTACAACAAATGTTTCCAAAGGGAAGAAAAATAGGTAGGGTTTCACGTTAAATCATGAGAGAAGGGAAATCTAGTAGTCTGACAAAGTCATCAGTAGTTCTGCAATAAAACACTTATCTAAGAGTTTTTTTTTCCCCCCAATGAAAGTTGTTACTGCAAAGAACACTGTCTGGAAGAGATCACATAGCTAAGGACTGTCAAGGAAAGTTTCACAGAATTTGCTGCACTTCAGTTTAAAATTTTGTCTAATTAAAAAGAGGAAACAAACATAAACATATTAAAACAGAGATTAATACTAACCAAACATTCTTCAAGGTGAGACTTATCTACAGTGCAAACATCGACTCTTAACGTCTTCTGGCGTAAAGCCGGGTAAGAGATAGAAACCCAAAATACTTCATTGTACACAAGATTGTCTGAAGCTTCCACCGGTCTCGTGCGAAACAAGCAGCTTGTGCTTTCGGAACAGGGCAGGACAGCCACGCGAATGTTCCTGTTGGAAAAGGCGTTGCAATCAGTACTACCATACAGGTTTGCAGTTCCCTCCTTTGCAACAGCTCCGTAAATCTGTAGGCGAAATTCATCCTAAGCACCGTGGACGCTACTGTCCTATCCTATTCTTTGGAATATCAGTCAACTGAGATAAAAGGAACATCTTGTCTCAACATCAGAGACATGAAGTGGCACGTAGACTTCATCCTTCTGAATCTTGTAACCACACATCACGGGGTTGTGTTCTACACGGCTGGGGACGCCTGTGCAACTCGTCACGCTGCTAACACACCCCGTTGTAGGTACACACAGCTACGCAAAAATGAATCAAGTTTTTGTCAGCTTATTCAGCGCACGGCTGAATTTAAAACACTTGCACCGAGAATGAGTCTCGTAGCAGCACCAACGCCCCCCCTCCGCTCCCTGCAGTTGCTCTGGGCGCTGCCACAGTCAAGCTGGCCAGTGCTAATTCCTGGCAAGTCTTTTCCTGGCAAATACAGACCTTTGAGGAAAAAACTGCACCTTATTTCAGTCTGCAGGTTTATTAGTTCATAAATGTTGCTACACATAAACAAAGTGTAGAAGCATTTCAGAAAGTGTAAATTTTTAAGAGCGTGAAAAACCAAAACCCAACATCTGTTTAATTCCCACTGGAATCTAATACGAATACTTCCAGAGTGTTTACTTCACCCACTTACACTTTTTGATCTTGTTGTAACAGCAGTGCTGGAACATTACTCAGCTGGATGACGAGTATTGCAAACTGTTTATTTTTATCATCATATCTGAATTGGAAAGATACAAAAAAGCAGTCTTATTAGAGAAGTCTGCCTTGGACTCCACCAATGAGTATTCCATTTGTTTCAGTAACACAAACAAACTACATTAAAAATTTACAAACCAGACAAAACTATAAAGGGACTTGCCTACAGTTTAAGGCAAAACCAGTTTCATATTACATGACGTTTTGCTACCAGAACATCCAGAATTTAGAACAGTCCACAACATCCAGAACTTAGGGATTCAGATACAAAGGACTACAGATCTGACCAAAACACACTGCTTTTCCTGGGGTCTAGCTAAATTGCTGTATTGAAAGGCTTTATATAATGACTGCAACAGAAAAAAGTGACAAGTAGGAATACTTGAAGTACAGCGGTGAAGGTGTTATGGGTAACCATTGTTTTACTGCTGCCGGCCATGACAAGAGAGTTTTGCAGTACTTATTTTTCCTCAGATCGTAAATAGCCTTCCACTAAGTCATCCAAGGACGGTGCCCGTGCACCTGCCTTCCGATGCCTTCTGGATTCACGCGTGGTCAATGGTTACGACTGTCGTTTACTCTCAGCAGTTTTCCCCCACAAGCTGCACGCTAAAGGAGACATCAAGCCAGCAAGAGGCTTTCTCCCACCCAGCACTGCCAGTGCCCCCATTGCTGGTTTGCACCCTCATACCACACTGTCACCAGTCGACTTCCACTGACGTGAAAGAGGATAACTGGGCCAAGGACCCCCTGGGGTTGAGCATAATTCTCAATTACACTTCAAAGAGGGCATTAGGTAGTTCATACTAATAGGACAGGATAAACAGGATAAGAAAACAGAAGAGAAAGTACTATCTTTTAAATCTGATCTATCAATCTTTCCACTGGAAGGAAAATCCAATAAAAATGTGCAGCGCTTACCTCATTGCAATTTGCACTTTAGCTGTCCCAACTGCTTCTGTATCATCACTGTCAAACACCATCACTTCTGACACGCATGGTCTGAAAGAAATCAAAGACTATTAAGGACTTGATTTCTCTCTTATTGAAGTGCTAGCATTTAGGTGATACCAGACCTTCTCCCTTCCATTCAGGGGTTGGGTATATGGATTTTGTAAAATTAGCAGCTAAAAGGAAGCCCATTTAAGAAGCAAGGGCAATCATCCTTAGAGGTATGTATTACAGTGCTTATCAGCAGAAAGTCATATGCCTTCCCCCTTCGCTGCCAAAAAAAGCCACACAAAAGACTGCAAAAATAAGACAGAGGGGGATTTTTCAAGGGTTCCCTTGACTGGATTTCAGTAAAGACAGCTGACTGCCCAGCAACAGAAATAAGACTTAACAACTGCAATCCTGTCCTGCATCAGGACAGCAAAAATTCTCAAGTTTGATTAGATTTAAGTCCTTCCTTTGTTTCTTCAAGGAATCAAGCTTCCCTAAGCACATTAGAAGTGACAGAGTACGCTGACAGGTCTTCCTTGGAACACCTTCCTGCATCGTTTCCCTCCCAGCGTACTACTCCTCCAACGTTTTCTGCACTGGAAGTCCCCAAAACTACATTCGTTGTCTGACTGACTCGGAGGCTATGCTGCAGCACACAAAAACAGCATTAGCATTCTTCTCAGTATTTTCCGTATCACTTAGCACTCTCCTGCATTTCGCTACATTTCAGCTACAGAGGACAAAGGTGTTGCTCATCCTACCCTCACCATTTGTTACAGGCATCAAAATGATACTTGTCGTCATTACAGAGGTTGGCAAGCCAACAACCCAAACAACACTGAGGAGCATCGGGCGTGCGAGGGTGCTTGGGATGCCTTCTGCGACTGTCACACGCTGTCCCTCCTCCCCTCTCTGCAGGGGGTATGTGGGGGCCCTGCGACACCCACCCGTCCGACTGCCTCGCTGGAGCCCGGGGGGGTCTGGTTTACGCAAGCATGGCACTTTCTTGTCAAAGTGAATCGTGCTATAAACTTAAAAAATTACTCATTTATCTAGAGAATTAATGAAGATAATAAATGAGTGAATGGGGGGAACATGAGATCAGCAATTTTTCACCTCTACAGTCATGTCTTGCCGCAAATGACCCCACGATACATCTCAATGCCAATAAAAACAGCAGGAAAACCCCCGTCAGATGCAGCCAAACCAGGTATCAGTAAGATCAGCACCTTCCAGGGAACTTTTGGTCAAACCACCCCAAGTAGCTTTAACAAGCAGCGAGGGAGGTCCAGACGCCCGGCAAGCGCAGTGACCCCCAGCTCCAGCTATAAGCTGCGCACTTAGGGGGAGAAGTCCTGCAGTGATCCAAGCACTCGGGAACTGCATCGCAGCACGTACGCATCCACGAGGCAGTCCAAGGTGCTTCTGCCACCTCCTCAAACATCCCAAAGCCTCTCACGCTGACGGAGGGCTGTCACCGACACCAGAACGGCTGACTGGCAGGAGGGAACTTTACGCCTGCCAGATGGCTGCGCCACCCCGGCAAGGCAGCAGTCACAGCTTACCAGCCCCTCCACAAACAGAGCAGCTGTTCACACGGTTCTCTGCGAGCTTGCTTTCAGCTCCTTCTATTACGGGAAGCACGGGTCATTTAGATAATCAAATTCAACCTGCTCATAGTTCTTTTCAGAAGTATCAAGAAATCTTGAGATTGAGAACTTTAGCCACCAAATTACAAAAAAAGATCATAGCCAATGATCTTTTATATACAGCATTATTCGAGCTGACTCCTGTGTGCAAAGCTGAGTCACTGGCTTCTTCCTAGAGAGAGATCTGATGTCTACCTTTGTACAGACGCCTCATACACCCCGCTATCTCCAGCAACAGATTCATCAGACACTGCAGCCGACACACACGCCACCTTCAGTGCCGTCCCTCCGGCTGTATTTATACCTATCAGAAAAGCAAAGAGGAAAATCAAAAACAGGCGTTAATGAGAACGAACTGGCTGGATCCTGAGCAGCTTTTATTCGTACCCTCCCCCTGAACTGCATTTTTCCCCCGCCCAAGTATCGTTAAGCAACAGCACGTTTCCGCAGACAGAGAGGACACCGGTGGGGCGGGCTGTGCTCAGCAGCCACGGTGAAGTCAGTGCTTCAGCAACATCCCTGAATGCCCTGGAGAACAAACGGCCCCTGGGCAAGCAGAGGAACAGCCCGCGCGGTGGGGGCGAGAGGAGGGCTTCCATCGCACCGTCGGTGCCCGTTTCATCGCTGGGTGCTGCAGCGACCTGAGGTTAGACACCGGCTGTGCTGAGTGCATGGCAGCCAGCTACCCCGGCACCTCCACGGGTGCAAGTCCTCGCAGGAGGAACGAGGAGTCCTCAACACGAGAAGTGGCTTCCAGAGGACTGGGATGGCAGGGAGGTACCCACGACGAGATGGGCAATGTGCAGAAGCAGCAGAACTTCTAAATTCTAGTGAAGTGATAAATATGAACCAATAAAACCGCTCTTACTGCAGGTCATCCTTAAGCAGGTAGTAGGCCTTCTGGTCCTAGCTACCCAGCGAGCAGTGGCTGGGCAAAGGCTGCTGACCAAGCGTGGATCCTGTGGAGGGGTGTATCCTGCCTGGAGAGCTCATACCACGTTTAGCTTCAAGGAAGGGGAACAGCGAAAACCCACCACCCGCCTATCCCTAAACCCAAAAGGTTAGTGTACACAGGACTGAAGATAGGTCCAGAAAGACCAGGTTAACAAGCTAAACATGGAGAGGAAGAGAGATTATAGGATTTAAAGTAGCAGCCACATGCAGGAACGCAGGGAGAAGGACATAGGGAAGAGAAACCAAGGAAGCTGAAGCAAGGAGGTCTGCACAGAGGTAGATTTCTTGTGCTATAAGACAGGGAAAGACACGCCCCGGAAACTTCTGCAAATTCTGCACCTTTTCACTTGAACCATCATAACATTTCTGCAGAGAGATGCTCCAGCCGAGAGTCTGGAGAACTCTGCCTGCCAAGGAGGCTAACGAGCACTGGGACGTACCCAGCTCGCAGCTCTCCCTCACTGTCGGGGCTCTGGGAGACCTGCTCCAAGAGGCTCTCCTCTTTCAGAACTGGTCCCCCTTTCCTGTAGCCTTAGGAAAGCACATGCCCTCAAACCAAGATACGGTTTCCATCCCATATTTTCTTTATTGCAAAGCAAGTTTAGGTGGCTTGGGTGGGGTTGTTTGTTTTTTTTGTTTTTTTTTTGTTTTTTTTCACAGTCTCACAAAGCCACTTGAATGAAAAACAGCTTTGAAAAAACTTTCATGCAAAAAGTGTGCAAGCTCAGCAGAGGGTTATGGAATAATATTAAGGACTTGTTCTACAGTCAGCAGTAGAGGGTGCTACAGGTGACACGACTATATTGAGTGCGTATATGCAGTTTTGGTCCTTTATCCATGTATTTTTTGACAGCATCACCGAATAGTATTTTTCATCTTGGTATTCCCATGGAACCGTTGGACAGAAATACACGTCCAGACCTTTTCCCCATAGGCCAAACCACATGAATAAAAGTTTGCATCTGTGACACAACAGATCAGTGAGTACCTGAAGCAGATGGATCCATTTAATACTGGCCTTCACAGTTTATCCCATCCACCCTCCTGCCGTGCGCAAGGGCCTGGCCCCTGCTGCACTCCTGGTCATAGGCTATGCTGGAGGTATGTGGGCAGGGTCAAAACTATGTTACTTCTCTCCTCTATGCTGCTTTGTACCTCCTGTTCCATGGGTTTAATATGAAAATAATTTCTTCCCCACTGGCTGGCTTTCAAGATCAAGTTGTTTGAGTTTTACACACCGCTCCCAGAAATGCCGCTCCAGGAATCCTTTTGCATGAGGTTTGCTTACTGGGAAGGACACCGCAGATTGGTGTCCATGTGCTTAACCTCTTTTTCTCCTTCATTTACCAATGCCATCTAAGTGTTTCAACCCAGAAAGCCTTCATTTTTGATCTCTTTACCTGAGCACCTTGCAGCCAAGCGGGCAGAACACAGAGGGTGCCCAAAACCCAGCAGTGAAGTGGGTATCTGGTTGCACAGCAGAATGCTAAAGTGTAAACCTGAATCAAGGTGAACGGTTCCCTGGAAAGGATTCATCATGCAGCCATCCTTTCCCTTACTTTTTTTTGCAAAGGACTTGGAAGCTCAGCTGTGCAAGTCTTACACACACACTGAACCTGTAACTTCTTCACGTGGCTATTTCACTCAAAATTTGGATTTTCTGTTTTAAGCCTTAAGTCTCTAAAGAGGTATCACACTAGAAAGAAAGTTTATGGAAGAGTTCAGAACTGGATCAACTCTCTTCTATACTTGAAGCAGGCAGATAACACTTCCCATGTTTTTTCACTCATACCAAGAATTTAAAGTTTGCTCTGCACTTCCTGCCACTCCCCCTTCCACAGGCTCTCCTGGACGCACCATGACAAGGCCTTGAAAAGCCACGTCATGCACTGTCCTCGCATCCGCGCCATTTCCTCCGAGAACGCCAGACTCCACCAGATTCCAGGTTTTGCTATTAGTTTCACCTAAACCCCTCTGGTATCACACAGGTGAGAGAGGAAACCATTTTTTTCAGCCTCAAAGGCAGCAGAGGTTCTGTTCTAACAGAAACAAAAAGCAAACCCCCCAGACATATACTGTTCAGCTCTGTTTACGGGAACACGTGAGCATGCTTTGCCCACGAGGCCCAGCACTGACCACCCCAGATCCAGCCACCGCGTTTCGGGTGTTGCACTGAACCCCCCCAGAATGCCTGAGGAGTAAAATCTCATCTCGTTATTGCCCTGAAATAAACTACTTATGGTGATTATTTTGTCTGCTGACTGGCTAACAGCAATAATCACTTAATCTGCTTAACACCTGAGCTTTCACTTTACCAGCCTTGACAAATCTTGGAGAGCTAAAAAGGTTAAAACTAATCAGCGCCCAGTTCTAATACGAATAATTAGTGTTCCCCACTCAAAGACGTAATACCTCTTGCTTGTAGGAAAACGGTGGCTCCAAGGGGAAGATCTGCACCCGTGTTTTTTGTTGTATTTTAAATAGTGTCAGCGTTCTCAGTGCAGAAGGCGGCGACAACATGGTGCTAGGTGCCTTTATTCGCGTGGGCTGCTTCATAATCCCGTGAAAAACAGAAACAAACTGCGCTGCTGGTTCCTACGACTACAGCTTGCAAGTTTATATTGCCTTTAAAGTTCTTCTTCGCTGCAGTTACAAATCCAGTCATTTCACTCATCTCCATTGGATTTAACCCAGCCGCAGTCCCAAGGGTTTCAGACAGGCCCCAGCACGAGTGCCCGGACTGCTGCCTACTGCCTTCCATCCTCCTCAGCCCAGCCATCATTCTAAAACAGGACGAACCCTGCCCACCCACCAGCAAGCCATATGCATGTATGAGAACATCCACTATCTCTAAATGTCTTATTTTATCATGCTCACAAGCTAAACACGTTTTTGTTGCTAAGAGACCATCCCCCTCAAAACAGCAGAAATTCAAGCACAGCCTCGACATGTCTGCTCAGCGCACGTTAATAAATTCATTGCCACGGAGTTACTGGGAACCAGAGCAAGACGTGTACGCTGAGGTGGTGGGGCCAGATTTTTATTACAATTTGTTAACTATTGTTAACTATTAAGCCAAATGGCTTTCCCAGCCTTCCTCAAAAGCTTGGCCAAAAAGTTTGTGTCAATATGGCATTATATGCCTCCCAGATCCAAAACACCAGGCGACATTCTGAATAGTTTAGTGCCAAATTAAACCACGAACCCCAGCACAACCATTTATATTTGCACATGAAATCCCTGTAATTTGTGTACACATGCATCTAAGTACACTGACAACCACACCTAGATACTGTCTTCCACAAGACTCCTCAGATCACTGGTATTTTCCATGTACAAACTGAAAAACCAACCCCTTCTCCCAAACAAGACAGAACACACAGCTGAATACACTTTTCAACACAAAGGTATCGAGATGACAGGCAGCTTTTGAAATACTTGCTTCTCAGTGCCTTACAAAGTGCATGAAAAATAAATGCATGCATGCGCATGCAAATAGTTTGTTGCCATACCTTGACCTAGATGTTTGTCTCCTGCTCGAGGCTCTTCCAGTCTACAGCTGCCGCTCCCAGTGTTTAGGGTGAGTTCTGAGAGATTTGTACTTATCTCTGCATCATCAAAATCCATATGGCTTGAAAAGGCATCACCAGCTAGGAGTGGGTCTATCACCAGCGGAGAGCAAGGCGGAGATGGAGAAGAGAGAGATGACCGAGGAGACAGCGATGTCATGGATTTTGGAGTACCAGCCAACGATCTCAGTGCCTGTATGCGACTGGTGGGATCTGCTTTGTGAGTTTTCGCGACTTCATTTTCGTGAATAGTGGTGATACAGCCTGACGGTCTAAATCCAGTGGCTCCTTCTAAGAGCAAGTCAAGCTTGTTTTGATAGTCCGAGTCCAACTGCTCCAACTGCTCCAAGTGCTCGTAGTAGAGATCAGAGAAACTGGCTGAGGTGGACGAATCCTGGCTGGAGGTGGCAAGAGATCCTCTGCTAGATGCGAGAGAACCAGGGCTGCTGCTCGAGGAGAGCGAAAGCATGCTGGTGGAGAGACTGAAGGAAACAAGTCAGAAAAGCATTATACTGCATCTCCTGATTTCTCAGGAAAACACTGCAATGTCACCAAATCTCTACGCCCACATGGTACGTTTTGCTTTGTTAGCTCAGGCCATACGCGTTAGTCCCCACAACGATCCAGAACCACAGCCTACCCAGCGGTAAAGCTGGGTCACTTTTCACTAAAAATAATACAGTTCATACACATTTTTCTACTCAACATATCAACCTCATAAGAATCCTTGTTTAGCCAAAACAACTCTAATGAATAGTTTCAAGTCAATTCAAATTAGTGACAACATTTTCCTCCCACATCTGTCTGGAAGAAAACCCTACGGTTCCCGTTAATCTCCAAAGCAGACCACAAAAACCAGCAAGGCCCATGCAAGAAGATGAAGTTATTGCAACAAACTGTCTGACCATATGGAAATTTTCCTCCATCTGCCTCCATCTCGGACCCCCGGCCAAAAGGCAACATCACCGCTGCCTGGAACTGGCCCCCGGAGATGACAGCAGCCAGCAGTTACCAGAAAGCTGGCAGGATTTACCTATGTGAAAGACTGCTACTTGGAATCCAGGGCCAGGAGAGCAGGGGAAAGCATTTGGGCTGGGCCGTCAAGTCAGTTCACACAAATTACCTATCCCTAGAGATCTAGGTTCAGAACATAAATGACAGCAAAATTAATTTTAAGCAGGTGCCTCATAGGAGTCTGTTCAGGTGAGAAAGCCCAGACACCGCAGCACACTGTTTTCTGCTCAGAAGGCCCAACAAATCCTCCAGTACTGACTACAACATATACCATCCCTAGAAATTCCATTTAAACCAACACTCCTGCTCCAGACAGTAAATATCTTGCTCGTTACTGACCCTTTAAAGACCCTAACCCTCACTTCAGATGTGGATTACCTATTGAAAAATTTCTGCATATGTGCAAGTGGCTTAAGGTGCCCCACTGAAAAACAGTGAGGATGCTAATAAGCCTAATAATCCCTTCTTTATTATTTATGGGGTAAAAGCTGGAAGCTGCATTTGCATAATTATGCCCATGACCATCTGAGAAAAAGGCAAGTATGCAGAATTTAGTATAATTTTTGGCACAAAACGTCTTCTGCATTTGTATGACAGACGTGCACTGCATCACGTTTGTTCAGAAAAGCTTTGGGGTGAAACATAACTGAAACATGATAGATGTCTTTGCATTTTGGCAGCATATATAGATCTGGTGAGGACTAATAAATTTACAGCTTTTCAGTGTATTTCACTATGAAAAGGGAAGGGTTTTTAATTAATCTTTTCCCTATCAACAAACTGGGCTCAACCTCCATTTATGCGTACCTTTGAATGCCAGACATTTTGCATTACGAGGTTAATAACAAATGCTTATTCTTACAAAGGAGCATGCCAAGAACACTGGGCACATAGTTAGGAAGAAATTAGTTTCACATGCTTCTTGGTCACCTCAAAAAGATCGCTAATCAGCTAGATGAAATGAAAATATGATGCATTTCCACTGCATAAGAGCATCACAGACAGCTATTCTCCATGGTGGCTTATTTACATGTCAGTCTTGCACTATGCTTTCTTTCCAGTCTTTTCGATGTCATCTTCACAAAATGAAACAGAATCCAAGTGGAGCACAAGCTACAAACAGAGTAAATTCAGTACACGCTGACAGGAAAAACCTCACCCAAACAAAAACCCCACCAAACTCTCTTCCTAATCAAAAAGACAAAACCATAGTTTTAGCTAATGATTTGGCCTTACTTCCTGCAGTCATGCATTTGTCTGGAAACAGTAATCCTACGCTCTCTCAAAACTACAGCCCGAACAGCCAGGTGCCACTACGACTGCAGAACCATTTCTGTATACCATATGAACCACAGCAGATTTGGGGACATCTCAACACATTGTCTACACTGCAAGCAAAAGCACATGTGGAATAATTTAGAGAAATATTATCAAGACATTCATACATTAATGTGTAGTTACTAAGACTCACGTCACTTGCTGAGCGTTGTCTTTAACATACTTTATTAATATAATACTTCAGTAATTCAAACATTAGTAAACAAACCTCAGCTATCCTTAGTCACCTAACGTTGCATGTCTGAAACAGCAGCTCCTTCTGTTGTCAGACAGAGGCACCACCGCAAGGTTACTGACCCCGTGCTAAAGCATCCACCTAAACCGAGCGGGACGTGTAATCCTGGAGGCTTCGCTTTCCATTGACTACGCGGGGGTCTTGGGTCACTACTGTAACTGAAAGGCCTTTGAGCCTCTCCGCTGGCAGCCATAATTGCCGGCAGAGAAAGGCAGCTACGCCGCGTGCAGTGACAGCACCTCCAGCCTCGGCGGCAGGCGACGTACCTTTTCAGCTGGGTGTGCAACATTGCCACTAATCGTGTTGTTTCTTCCAGTTCGCGGACTAGCTGATTTCTTTTGCTATTCAACTTCAATCTAAGAGAAGACAGAAGAAAAAGATGAGCTAAGGCAGCATTTACTATTTAAAATCAGGAGTAAAGGAAAATTCTATTTCTTCTGTGAAATCCTACAAAAGTTGATAAGAATACACAGTATAACGTGGGACAGAATTTGGTCAAGACATGCAGGTGTTTACCAGATTCCAGTACTCTTAAAATGTGGAACTCAATCCTGCAAACATTCACAATGGGGAAAATAATTACTGCTAGTACTATAAAAGTTAATGTTTCTAGGATCAGGCCTCAAAAAGAGTCTGGCAGATTTTCCTCGCTATACACTACTGCATTCTTACACTTACTGTGCTAATAATGGTGTAAACGTTTTCATTTTCTTTCAGTAAGGTCTGTGGTGACTAAGGTTTACACGGTTTAGTTATTAACCATCTCATTATGGCTTGACATGAATTATGGACTTTAGCAGCATCTCAGTTTTATTTCACACCTGAACTGGTCTGAGACACAAACGTGCACTTGGGTGCCCATACCCTAACTCAGCAGGTCTCAGGACAAGAAACATACCGTTTCTTTGGCACACGAGAATGGGACCATATTCCTAAAAATCACAAATGGAAGTGTTCATCTTATGCCAAGACCAGACACATTTGTCGAACCACAGATACTTCAGACCAGTAAAAATCCTGCAGCTCTAATATCCGAGATGCCTACATTTTTTCCAGCATGATAAAACTATGAAAAGACTATGTAGAATATTGGTGTAGTCTGGACACTGAGCACGTAGAAGAAATGAAAATATAGAGCCAGAGAGACAACGAATGCAACATGCCTATCCCCATAAAAATTCAAGAGACTGCAGCTGAAAGTAGCATTGCCACAACCACCCGCATGAATACATCCAGGTTGTAAAGCGCTTGCAGGCAATGCCTAATGCAGTGTGCATCCTCACTGTACGTTCCCATGAGATCTCCCCCTGCAACGCAAGTAAAATTAGGGAGGATAGCTGGCGTTTTTTTCAGCTAGTTTAGATTCACAGGGTATTCCACGCGGCTCCCACAGCCCCGTCAAATACCAGTTCCTACAGGAATCACATACAAGGATGCTCAGAACAAACAACAAATTTTAAAAATTTAAAATTCCATCTGTTGACATTTACCAAGCTCCAGACTGCACAGCGACTGCAGAAGCTGCTGTGAGGAGCTGGCTGCATACAGAAACATTACAGCACATTAATATTATCCTGGGCTATTCTGAGCATTTCTTGCATTCCCATACAGGGTCCATTTGTAGGAACCACAACCTTTCCCCGCTTTGGGAGTAAGGCGGCTTGCAGGCACTTTGCTTTGGGAGCTGATTTCAGAAACCTTGTAAGCAGAAATGGTCTCCTGGGAATCCGAGGGCACGCAGCATCAGCACTCGGGCAGGGGATGCTGCTGCTTGTTCCCAGTTACCTCTTGTCCAACAAGGCAAGCTCTGTCCTACGCCCAGTAACCCACCTCTCCGTCAGAGCTTTGCTCTGAGTGTCTCTAGCAGCCTGAAGGTCTTCCTCGAGGCGCCTTCTCTCCGTCTCCAGCCTCTCCACCTCTCCTCGAGTCCATTTTCTGGGGCTAATAAATCGCATTTCTTTTAAGAGCTCCTCCTTCTCGTTAATCAGTATTAGACGATCCCGCTCAGAGTCCAGCATGCCGGGCCAGGCCTCGCTGTCAAGCTTAGCCAGTTGTATTTTCAGGTTTGCTATTCTGCAGCAAAAAATTAAAAAAAAAAAGCAGTTATTCTACGAGGAGTGGCTGAGCTACGGCTCCAGACACACAAAGGTGCACCACGACCAAGTGCATCTCCCGCTGCCCTGAAGAAGGCTCTCGGCTCGGGGGCAGCGGCCCCATGCCCTCCTCACCAGGGTGCTGGCAAGCGACGGCTCTGCCGGGAGGCTGGCCGGCAGAACAGGATTTTAACTCCGGTTTGCTCCCAGTGTCAGCTCAGTCTGGCCAACCTGCGGTGCCCACCCGTCGGGGAATAGCACGAGGGAATTTCTGGATCTGGAGAAAAGCTGTCGCTGTAGGGTGCTTCACGTGCCTCGCACCTAATGACCTCACAGGACTTGGTGCGGAGAGTACCATGCGGTAAATATCTGATCTGTAACCAGGTTTACGGAAAGAACTGTACGCTCTCTGTGTGTGATTCAGACAGGCTGATAAAGATCAGTGGTCACTCCAAAGTTTAGAAACTGTTTTTGTCTTTACAACGAGGAAGTTAATCGTAGGCATGCTGCTACTGGAAGAACCCAGCTATTGGCTCCACACCAAGCATTCTGGACACGTTGAAGAGCTACGCTCCTTCTGGCGCAGCGTGTGCCTGAGGGTGTGAAGAGTCGAAGAGGCAATACGATCCTACCTCAACCCAGAGCCACTTACTTGCCCGAACTTTAAAGTCTATTTTCATTGGAGGTGTCATTCTGGACTTCAGTCTGAAGTCTGTATGACTAATCCTTCAACACCGTACCACATCATCTCAGGCAGGAAGATGATTACTAAAAGCAACAGCGATATAGATCTAATATTTAGCAAGAGCTTCGACTGACAGCAGGAGAGCACAGCTCGAGGCAGGGAAAGAGGCTGCTCACGCCAACTACGTGCCCATTCCCAATTTCCCAAGCACCTGAACAGCTCAGCCCCACAAATGGTCACCTTTGCAACGTGGCTTACAGAGGGAAGTGAAAAACCAGCAGCAGGCCAGGGTACGGAACCAAGGGCAGTCACGTCAGTCTTCCCAAAGGAAGCTGCCTCCTTTGGACTCACTGACCTACACCTCTTCATGACCTGGCAGGGTGATCATGGTAGCTTGGCAAGAAATGATAGCACAGACCAAGTTGAGCAAGAGTTACCAAGGACTTCCATTTCTGGAACTTGCACAACCAAAAATGGTCGAGTGGGGAGCAGGGAACGGGGAGGGCTGAAGGGGCTGGGGCAGAGAAATTACAACAGTTTAGAAGGCAAACAAGGAGGAAAAGTATCTTGCAATATAAGGCAAGATATTTGCAAAAATAATTCACAAGACTGAAAACCAGAGAGTCAAGGCTTACACACCCCTTCACGTGATTAACTGGGGTTAATCTCTCACTCAGGTATAGTAAACACCTAAGAAATGGCAGTGAAATGCCGTACGTGTAAAATGGAAGTCCAGTAGTCATCTCCCTTTGAAAAGGGCTTTGTAATCTGGTGACAGAATTACCAGACCTAGATTGGGCACAACAAATAGCTGCGGCTGCTAATCTGGACTGATCTCTTTCTGGAGCTTGGTTTGTGCTGCAGAAGCGCATAGGATGGCGCACGCCTCCTCCAGCAAAGCAGCACACATGCAGGCACAGAGCAAATCCAGCGCCAGCCAGCAGAATCCAAGTGTGTGGAGCAAGTAATAAGATGTGGATCTGGGCAGCAGCAGCTACACGACTGCTGAATGGCCTTGAAGAATAAAGCTTTGTCTGCCAAGCTCCGGAGGCCAGGAGGAACTCCAGCCCCCAGAGAGCCTGGGAAGGATTAAGCTCGCACAGACTGACCTGCCTGCTCCATCGCGGGAGACAGACTAGAGATCACCTTGCTGCAGAGAAGCCTCACTTTCTCTAAAGCCATTTCCCACAGCAGGTTGCTTACTCTAATTAAAGTTCCATAATTGATAAATATTCAGCTCAACTATTTTCAGGTCTTCTTAGGAGCTGTTTTGGAGTGCCTGATTAAGTGCAATACCGTGCTCCAACGAAGAATTAACAGCGGCATTAATTCATAATCCAGGAATTCCTCTGTGCATTTTGAAGGGATATGAGTTTAAGAGGATTGGCTGGCATTAATCTGATCACTTTTGGCATACATTTGCATGGATATGGCTTTTCCACTGGAATTTGTTCTCTATGCATTTCCAAGTCTAATAGCTTCATTAAACTAACCTCAAGTTTTACCTTTTGTAAATGATCATTCTTTTTCCCCTTCTCAGCTAAAAGGAGGTTTATGTACTCTATTTTTTTTCCAATAAAACAGCATCATTACAAAAGAAATGCTTTGCAGATTGTCTGGCATTTGGCTGAAAGCTCCGGCCCTTCAGCATTCACTGACCGAGCCTGAACTACACCCCTGCCGAGCCACGCCAGGCTTGGGCTGCAGAGCAACCAGCAGTACTGTGCTCAGGTCACACCGTCTTTCCGAACGGCCACGAGCTCGCAAGACTGAACAAAATACAGAGCAGGAAGCTCAGCTTTTATTTAACTGTTTTCTTTTTACCCAGAAAAGGTAGTTCAATGATTTATTCTCTGTCATATCAAGTCTCTTTTTTTTTTTTTTACTGGGGAAAGCTGGTACTTATCTACAACAGAGGCATAGCATGTAAAAATTTTAGTCTCTTTGGAGATTGTTCAGAGCACAGAAGTGTACACCAAGATGTGCATCCACAACCAGTAATTAGCAATCCTGTATGAGATCAGCCTGTTCTTCAGAAAAAAAAAAAGAAAAAAAAAATCAAAATGGGAGGTGTGATCTAAAAACTGACCAGTCAAATACCCACCATTGTAGCCGTGCTGCTAAAGGTGACATTAAAATTTTCCATCTTAGGAGATGATAAAACATACTTTTAAAGTACCAAAAGTACCACCAGTCACACAAAACCCAAGCTGAAAGTTTAACTGCTGAAGGAACTAAAACAATGCACAGAGTGCAAGTGCTACACAACTGAGCTACTGCAACACGTCCGGCGCTGTACCACGTAGTTCAGCTGCATCTCTGATTACATTTATGCTGCTGTAGCTGTCTCCTTGTTGAGATGTAGCACTGACCTCCCTTTTGACACGACGCCCATTATCAGTTTCCAATCCCGTTAAGCTAAAGGTTTGTCACCGCTGTTGCCCTTTGTTCTTTTTTGCAGGTTTAACATTATCTGCTCTCGGGCTCTCGTTGTCTCACTGAGCCATGAAAGGAAAGGACTTCGGGGTGGGTACGGGAATGCGCAGAATTGGACCCTGGCAGTTCTGGTCTGCTGAAGTTCAGCAAAATATTCACCTACGTCTATGACTTTAGTCTGGTGCACAGCAACAGTGTGAACAGTGTCTGCTACAGTCCACTTTCAAAATCATCAGCCCCTATAAATCTAGTAGTTCCAGCCTAATTAACAGGGGATCATCTTGATTTCAGGCTGTAAGTTGTACCTTTCCAGATAACACAGAGCTAACAAGACAGATGTATTTCCACCACTCCACTCCCTTCACAACACGTGCATGGGCAAAGCACTTGCTCTTCTGCTGTGGGTTTGGAACATTCTGATGTGGTGCTGTGGGGACAGGAAACACTTCTAGCATCACAAGGAGAAATCAGCATGGGAGCAGAAGGTTCCTTGTGAGTCACTACATCCATAGGATTGTTCCACCTTAAAACCAGTTAAGGTATTTGTTCCTGCCGCTCCTGCTAAAGACCATGCCAAAACCAGAGCGATCCGATAGCTCGAGATCTTTCCATTTTAGCATCAATTATTCATGCCCATTCAAATCCATCTTTCCTCATGATGTTTTTTAAACTCTGAGAAAAATCTATAGACAACCTGAGACAGACATGAAGTATCAAACCTTCTTTAACTGCAAGATTGTGTTGTATGCCCTGCATCATTACTTCAAACGAACTAGTGTGCCGCCTTTATACAGTCCTGTCTCTTTTTAAAGGGCACAGTAATTATCTTCTCAGTTTGTCATTATTCACTCGGTCCTCCTTGGAAAAGATACAGGCTAAAGCAAGAGCGCTCCACTTCAACGTGAAGATGTAAAGTCAGTGTGAATTAAATTGCAGTCTTCAGCAAAGTTTAAAAGTAAAAAGCAATTTTAACACTGAAAAATTAAGCACTGCATCTGGAATACTAGTAATTTTAATGTTGTTTTAAAAAGTGACAGAATTATTTGAACACGTCAAGGTAGTTTGGCAAAGCTTGGATTGGCAAAATAGACTATTCTGATAAAACTGCTCCACCTAGGAAGAAAAATGTAAGTTCACGTCAAAAGCAGCTGGGCACACAGAGTCTTTCACAACTGCCACAGATACAGATCAGATTCTATGCCACTGAGAAACATGACCATGCCAATACACTAAAATGAAAATATTGTGAGTAACCTCAGCTTTAAAGATCTTATCTCTAACCACAGACTGGAGAGAAATCCTTCTCTTAACATACATCCCAAGTACAGACTGTACCATGCATCTGAACTTTGTTATTCTGGAGCTGCCAAGTCCCTTGAGAGCAGTTAAAATTGCAGTCACCACCATCGCCGGCTACATCGCTGAACAAGGACTAGGCCAGCCAAAGTCTACATAATAATGCTTGGTGGTTTTTCGTTTAACTAAACAGTTGAGTTAGCTATTATCTATTAAAATAAAGGAAATACCAGAAAAACTTTTGCTTAAATTGGCCTGTTAAGTAGATATGAATTTCAAAAACCTGTTCTTCATTCATCTTGGACCAGAGGCCAAGGCTGAAAACTTACATTCTTGCAGATAAGCAGGTAACTCTGGAATTGTAGCCATTGACCATATTTTGATATGTTAGGTGTTAACACAACGCACATTTCTCCTTATCGGACTTAAAGCCAAGCAAACATTCATTTCATTTTGAATAAGGTAAGGAGATGCCTTGCAGTACAGTCTCCTTATTAGGAATGGGGAAGCACTGGCAACGGGTAGCAAAACCACTTCTGTCCCCACAGGTGTGGCCAGACCGAATGCTTCATGTATTAGTCACCCCTTCGTAATTTCTAGGACGGTTATTTATTCCTTGAATGATAACGCTGGCCCAGAAAACCTATTGCCTCACTGGCTCAAAAATGACCACGTTTATTTAGCAGTAATGCTGGCCGTCAATCTGAGCAGCACCTCTTCTAGCGAAACACATCTTCAGAATAAGCCGTGTGACAGCCAAAAGGTACAAGGGTCCGAGGAATTACCTTCTCTTTGCTTCTTCGTACTGAAGGCGTAATCTCACTTTCTCAGCCAGCTGGTTATTGCTGCTGGTAATAAACTGAGACACAAAATATAAAATCAGCAACTTCGTAACCACTCCTCTTTCCATATTTGCTGTTGAAACTGATGACGTCACAAGTTACACTTGCACTTGTCAAACTCATTTACTAGTGAAACGAATCACAGAATAGGAAAATATTGCCTTGGATTAAACGTCTTACAATTTCTTCAAATACTTAAAACCCCACAAGATTCAGAGGCTCTTTTTGGCCTAATTCATCAGAAAAATAAAATCTACTGCATCTATCTCGGGCTTCTACTTTCATGCACGCACAAACAGCTTTGTGATCTTTCTTCTTAAACGATGCCTGCAATCATTAAGTGCCGTGCTGCGCTTTGCTTTGGATGACATCTTGCTTTGGTTCTAAAGCCTGCAAGACAAGGGACATCCCAGCACACCCAGATCTGCAGATCTTTCGTCACACGCGTGGCCGTGACTGAAAGGGGCTGCAAACGTTTGAGTCAAGGTTCACAGGAGAGGCTTCTGTGGCGTCCTGCGAGACACCCAACGTACCCACAGTGCTGATCAAGTCCTTGCTGAGGCAGGAACCAACCTGACAGTTACAAACTTGTTGCACAAGTGGGACTGACGGTTTGAGTACTGCACGTTCGATGGCATTAAAATATCTGCACATACGCCATCGTTCTCACTTGTAACATGCTAAAAGCCAAAGGCACTGCTAAGGGAAGAGCCCTCACTAGAGCTTAGCCCAGATGCAGCTGCTGAGTGTTTCTTGTCCAGCAGCACATCACTGCTACAGAGAGTTTGTTCTAATCCAGACAGCATGGGGAAACAGCAGGTTGCTGTTAGAGACACATTTACACTGCACGCAACAGCGAGGGTCACACTGAAGTTGAAAGCAGGAGAAGGCATCATTTCATAGCTCCTTGCCCACGCCTGGAAACCTGTACCAAGGCAGCACTCCACAGAGTTCAGAGGAGTGTCTCCACGTGCACTTGGTTCCTCACGCATTACTCACATTTCCCGACACGTCCGTCTGGGAGCTGACGTCCAGGTACTGCCGGGGCAGCGCAGGGCTGGAGCTTTCCGCGGACACGCTGCTGGCCCACAGGTCCGGCTGGGATCCTCTGTCATTCACAAAGCTGTCTTTTAACCTGGCTAAGCTCTAAAACAATAAGCAGTCATGAGGTGAGCTCGCTTCTGCTCAAAGCACCTCAGCAGCGACATAGCTTTAGCCTGCAGGACACGACTAAGATGCGACCACGTTAACCGCGCGCACCCAGGCTCCGCACACGCAGCTGGACTGCCCCCGCCGCAGCGTCCCCCGGCACCCCGTCCGGCCCAGGCAGACCAGCTCTCTGACCAGGAGACACCCAGCAGGCCACGGCGTCTTCACAGCTCCTCCAGGTCTGCTCTTTGACAGCAACAGCACAGCCCCGCTGGTTCATCCTTCACCAGCAACACCCGAGACAAACACTCGTCCCCAAGCAAGTGCTCACCACCTATATTTTAGGTGCTGTATTTTACACTTCTTATTTTTGTTCTTCAGGACCTGAAGAACAAAAAGGCTGCAGTCCAACCACAATACCGAACTACTTTATGTTAATAAAAATCTCATTTACATGTCTGAAATGCAAACTACTTAAATTACTTAAATAGCAATACAAAATACTGGGAGGTCATCCTGTTCCAATACCTGAATGAGGTCTTGTTTTTCCTTCTCCCCTGATGTGATGGCCTTCTTGAGAGCTTTCATTTCACTTAAAATGGCTTGTGCCTCATCAAGTTTGTAGCCGCCTTGAGTATCAGACATTTTCATGTCAATTCTGCATGGAAATTAAAAAATAAAATACAGTAAGCTAACATTTATCGAGTCCAGTTAATTTAATCATTCCAGATGCATGCATCTTGACATAATTTTTAAGAAAAACACACTCCGAAGTATAACAAAGAACAAAGACTCCCCCTCATCATCGCCCAAGTTACTCCACTCAGGAATACATTGAGCTTCAGAACTCTGATTTTAGCCATACCGTCTCTTTGACTCCTTAGGGAGGACAAAGATTCACACGAACCCCCCAAAACAGTACGTTTGGGCAGATTGCTGCTAGTGACCCTGTTTCTAACCCAGAGAGGATCAGCTTAGCCATCTGTGAGAATTACCTGATTTTCAGTCATGATTTTGAAAGTCAGGCACAGACCTCCCATGCACGGATGTATTTGCTTGCACAGTCTAATTACAAGCTGCCTCACTCTGCCCTCTTCTCAAAGGAATTCTACAGCAGTTGATGTTTATAATAAATCAGATATTAACCAGTGACGTTACTTAAAACATGCCAGATGTCTAGTCACACAAAGGTAAGCACCTGAAACTTTCCTCCCCTTCCACTCCACCCCAATTTTTCCTCAGTGCCCTAAAACAATGGCTCTTCTAATTAAGCAAATTGGCTGTACTGTGTCATCTGTATTGAGCAATACCGAGTAAAACAGAATCCCATTTAACTGACGAGATCCTGGTTCGAGATCTTTTTGCCATGAAGTCAGTTCTGATGTGGTCAATCACATACAGGCACTGATTTGAGAGAACTACCCCCATGGTGGTGTACTGTGTTCAGCTGCACATGCCTAAAGATAGCAGCAGCAACACATTTCAGCTTACGTTATTTCGGCAGCTATTTATAAACGTAGAGGGAGATGCATTACGAGCCAGAGATGTTCTACACTGAAAATACAATCTTGACAACCAGCTTACTTCTTCAGTGTTTGAAATCCATGTTCTTTGTACTGGAGCTCTTGCTTCATGTGAGCTACTTCTCTCTTGAGTTTATTAACCTGCAGCAAGGTGTCACATTTTTAGAATGATATTTTAGATGAATATTTAGGTACAGCACCACCCATTCAATCCAACACTTATTCAGCGTAGACAGTACTCGAAACAGTTTGCAGACAACCAGTTCATCTCAACAGCAGCTAACAGCCCTGACCGCATCCTCACCAGGACGCTGTCACTGGCTAGGGCTTTATCCAGTGCCCAGGTATTGCACCACTTAATAAGGGGCTCCAGGGAAGTTCCAACCTCATCAGCAGAAAAGCTGAGAAAAATTCAAGAGACAGGAATGAAACACATGTCAATTTTACTCAGAGATGCTTAAAACCTTCCCAGTCATTAAAAAAAAGCCCGTTAAGCACCGGGACGGGAGTGACGCTGCAGCGACAGAAGCCGTCCTCCAAGATACCACGCTAAAAGGCCCCGCTGCAGGAGTAACACAGCAGGATGACAACGCGTATTGTAAATCCACTGACCCTACAGCTTGCTGTTTTATATTCCTCCACGGAGGCCAGACTGACCTAGTTTACTTTAGTCCTTTCTTCTTCTCAAACCGAGCTCTGCATGAGAGCGCACGCTGCCGCGGCTACCAACCCGCACTAAGCCCAGGACAAAACAGCTGCCAGTCTCTGGAGAGACCTCGCAGCTCTCCAGCGCGGCGGCACGCCGAGGAGCCAGCACGCAGCTCAACACCCCACCGCCTACCCGTGCCGCAGCGTGCACTGCCAGCTCCCAAGGAAGTCTAAAGTCTAAGGGGAAAAAGTGTTTCAAACTCCTAACATGACAACGTCTGAGAATTCTGATAAATTATCTCCTGGGTTAACGATGGCAACATTAGGTCTTTCAACCGCCTTGGCATCTCCTTTTAGTATTTGCCACGAGGTTGGGAAATATCTGAAGATTACTCGTGGCAAGCAAAGGTCCGTTCGTAGTACTTACCCTGGATTTTGTAGTAGCAATCTCCGCTTTGAGGATCTCCGGGTCATACTTGGAACTTGACGACGAGCTAGAGAGCACTAGAAGAAACACAACACCCAGTTTAGCAGCTCTGCCTTCCTCCCTACTCTTCTGCCAGCCCCACCACAAACCAAGCCCTCCCATCACACCTAGATCTCCACACATGGCTGGTGTAGGCCTTTTACCCATTTTCCAGATCTCTCCTCACCCCTCAAAGGCAGGGAAAGGCAATAGTGCAGTCAAGTACTCCCCAAAAAGTGTGTACTGAAGAGGCCAGAGCACGCCCTGCATCTCCAAAGTCTCGATTTGTTCCAGGTTAACACACTTAACTCTGGCTCCCAAACACGCTCGCTCCCTTCAGCGCTGTGGCTTCCTGCGTTTCCAAAGGCACTGAACAGAACTGAAGGGACAGGCATCTCATAAAGGTTTACTTTATTTATTTTTTTTAAGACTTCCTCATTGAGTAAACAATCCGCTGAATGTTTAGAAGCAAAGAAAAGCAAAGAATGAGAAGAAACTGAAAAATGCGATGCAAGCCTTCTCATGGCCTTGAGGACAAGACCAATCACACAACGTGTCACACCGGATTAAATCAATGTCCCACTAAGAGCAGAATTCTCTTCTCAGCAGCGGTTAAAACCCTTCTGCTTCGGAAGGTACCGAAGCTCCCCAGTGTGCAATGCTGCTAGAGGTAGCTGTAGGCAAGGGAGATCTTTGGATCCTTGCAGCCATCAGTTGATGCCCTATCAAACACGGGAAAGCATTTCTAGTTCTTTGTTCGGTTGTATTTTTAAAGACAGACCGCATCACGCCAATGTAATTCATGTTCACAGCGCTCTTAGCGTACAGCTCGGGTACACCAGTACTTAGGTGGAGTGCTCTTAAGAAAAGACCAAAACTGTACTTCAGAGACGATGGACGGGACCCTAGTCAAATAAGAATCCTTCAGCTGACAGAAAACTACTTAAATACTTTTTAACATCAGGCACAGGATCAGCCAGTGCAATTCACCACCGTAAGACAGAACTCAGCAAGAGCGAAGCGGGGGGAGGTCAGTCCACTGCTGTGGCTAGCAAGAACATCAAAAGTCTGCAATACTAGGGATTACAACAAAAAAAAAAAAATACTGGAAGATTTGCAGGAAATAAATCCTTCTCTGGACTTTTTCCAGCTCCTAAGTAGTAACAATAAGGAGGAAATTTGGCCTTCTATAAACATTTCTGCACCAACTCTTGAAGTAACAGGTATTGATGTTTCCTGCGTGACAAAGAACATGTAGCACAAAACAATGTTCTCCATACGTGGAGGGATAATCCACAATGTCAGCTTTTACGTGGCAGAAAATACAGAGCCTTAGCTCCCTGAGTCACTCAACTACCTGAGGCGTTAAACTCTGGAAGGGCCTGGGAATGCTCTCCAAGATGAGCCTTCTTGCCCTGTTTCTATATTTTGGACAGGGGAATCAAGGAAAAGACCATGTAACTTCATCTCTTCACATTGAGCCAACCACCACATTTTTTTCATGTTTGTTGAACGCAAAAATGTGCACGCTGACTCCAGCAACGGAGCCAACCACAACAGTGCTTCCTAACAACCATCCTTCAGCAAGCAGGTGCTAGGCAGCTACTGCTTTTGAGACAAACGGAGCGAAGGTGGGGAGCGAGGCGGCGTGACGCACCCCAGCGCTCCATCAGAGGAGCGGCTTCAAGCATTTCGCTGTCCCGGGGGGTTCACGAGTGAGAAAGTCACCGGGTAAGAGTTCGTGGACTACTCACAGCTGGTCTGAGAGCCCAGTTTGTGCTCCCACACATCGTGCAGCTGCCGATATTCTTGCTGGGCCAATTCAAGCCTCTGCTGTTTCACTTGATAGATCTCCTTCTGCGCAGCAATCGCCTCCTGGGCCAGGACAAGGTAGTCTTTCAGCATATGCTCCTGCTCCCGCCGCCACTGCACCCGAGGGTCTTCTATCTGCGTAGTTTCTTGGAGAGAAAACAGAAGGAGGCAAGATCAACGGAAAGCAGGTTTGTATTGCTGCCTGGAGAAGCTCCACCATCTATGGCAGTACTTTAAAATAGCCCCTTGCCCTGCCCCCGAATAAAAAAGTGGAATAAGGACATTTTCCTTTTTCCTTAGGAGGTGACCACCGATCCACAGTGCACTCTGATGAGCTCTGCCACGCTGAATCACCGTATAGAACAATTCATGATGAAATCATGGTACAACTCTCCAACTCCCCTGCTGCTGAAGCCAACCTGGCGCTGCCTCTTAAAAGATCCAACAAGTGTACGTGGACACAAGCTTTGAGATACTGACATTAACCCTTAGACTACTTAGTTATAACCGCTTTATAACATTACTAATAAAATATCTCTATTATTTCACTGATAAAAAACTTTCAGAAAAGATTGTTGCCACATGACTGCGTTATACTGCATCTGACAACATGAAAGCAATTACAACTCTGCCCGGCCTCTTTGGCTGCCAAGTGAATTTTACTAAAAAGGGGAAAGAAAACCTTCTCACTCAGATTCCATAGGTAAATAGAAATATAGGCTCATTAAATCACAGAACGCATTCATGGACGCATCTCAAATGACATTACACAAACAGCATCTCAGGAAGGGAGTAAACATCTTCCCTGAAAGCAGGCACAGCAGTAGATCGCTGCAGAATACAGGAGGCGGAGTGTAAGAGAAATATTTTTTGGTAACATAGGCAACGCAGTCACGAACAGCTACACCACTTCCATCTCCACGACCCCAAGACAATCAATACATTGCTTTTCAGGTTTCTAATAATGAAAAAGGTGTAAGGTCACAGACATGCAGCTAGTCCTAACACTAATTAGGCAAATTTATTGTCAGTATTTGTCTCGGTTTTGTGAAGAAGTGTCCAAAATATTTTTCATTTCTCTTTCAAGGCTATTTATTATATGTTCTTGCTTGGAACAGGTTCCAATACTCAGTTGACTAAGTGCTCTAAACTGCCTAAACTACAGTGCTTGAATAAGGATGCCTGGTTACCACATAATGAATAATTAATAAAAAGGAGCTGCTTGAAACTATCAGTAGGAATCTAATCTGCATATCTTAAGAGCCTCTTTAAATATTTAGTAAAAGCTGCCACGGTGGAAGGTACGAGCAGCTCTTAGGCGAGTCAGGCGCAAGACTAACGCTGGAGTACACCGGCTGTGGGGAAGGGAACGCTCTGACAATAAGCCTAGGAGCAGAACTGGAAATGCAGGGTTTCACCCCAGGGATGGACGCTCAGCTGTGTTCACAAGCTGTCCGTGATCATGCTGAGGAGAAAATTAACAGCGTGCTCCAGCCATGGCTTGTTTTAACAATATCTCAAGACCCCAAAGAACACATGGCATTTCAAGTCACAGAGCAAAACTTAGAGAAGCTGCAAAAGATGATTAAAAAAACCCCTTTTTAAGATACCAACAGTATAGTTTGTAGCAGCATTTCAAGAAGTAGTCCTGTATAAGTCCTGCTGGCAGAAGCATTTCAGTGGATGGAATTTTAAAGCTAAACCTGGAGCTGGAAAACTGTCCCAAAATAACCTGATGAAAAAGCAGCTACTGGTGCCAACTGCAGGTGCCGGGGCCCTCCCGGACAGCACTATGGTCTCTCTCGGAGGGAGCGAAAGAAAAACCAGGAGGACACAGCAGCACATCAGCTGTCAGAGTCTGAAAAGCCCAGGCTCCTGTCTCTGTTCTTGCCCCCAAATCCCGTTTTCCCGATAACCACTACCCACAGCCAGGAGCAGTAACTCCCTGTGCTCCACAGCCGAACGAGGAGGGGACAGCCTGCTGCACGCTACCCGGAGATGCTCCCACATTCCCGGACACGCGGCTTCCCCGGACCAGACTGCACGGACGAGTACCAGCAACCACGACTCATTTCAAGCTTAATGAGCATGCTGGCAACACACCCTCAACTCTCCAAGTCTAATTCAGGACACTGCTTCATAAGTCTACCTGTACCTACGGCTTCTTCAAGCTTCAGTGTTCGCAGTTCAGCCCTACGCTAGCAGCCCGTTCTCCCTATGATCGCGAGGAGGGTGGTGGGAGCTGCTGCAGGGAAGTCCCCCCATCATACGCAACCAGGAGGAAGACCATGAAGATCTACAACCCTGAACGCCTCCGTCAGATGGTGAAACGCTGACGCTGCCCCAAGCACACACAGCACCTGACAAAGCGAACGCTTGGCAGCCAGCTCGTGGAGAGGATGGACAACGCGCTTACGTACTCGAACTGCTTTGTTCCCATTTTTCTAAATATTCACCTCAACCTTTTCAGTAATCGCAGCACTAACAGTATCCCCTTGATTGCAGCTTCAAGCTTTGATTTGCAAACATGTAATAACAATCTACAAAAATGTTGGCCAAGGGCTCTCGATCTGCCCCAGCTACTGAGAAATGCAAAATACATTCAAAAGTCAGATAAAAGGACTACACAAATGCAGGCTATTACATCATTTGTTGTCTTGTGAATTTTTGATGCTGAGCTTGTCATAAACAAATCTGATTGTTTCATGTTTCAAGAATGTAGTCTTACTATGCTTGCATCAGCACCTGGCAAGAAAATCACTGCTTCTTTGTGCAAATCAAATTCCAAAGAAGTTCTCCCAGAGAGAGACACTCAGGGCTATGCATTAATACTGTATTAGGAATATTCTGGGTTCCCAGTTCAATTTAATTGTATTTATTTTGCCTCAGAGAGGTGGTTAGAAGTGTTCTCCATCTCACTTTTTTTTAAAGGCTCCTGGCTTTAAATTTAATTTAGGTCTGTCCTTGGGCTCATTTCTGATAATTAGTCTGAAACACTTCAAGCGTGCAGCAAGAACCAACATGCTTCCATCCCCTTCACACCCTCTGATGACGGTTCCTTCCTGCGCAGGGCATCTGCAAGAGACCTTGGAGAGGAAGGAGGTTTTGGACACTCTCCAGAGGATATACTTCAACATCAACCACAAAGATGAGCCTCCTGATTAGCTGAAGGTAAGTGGATATGGTTTGCTTTATCATGATTTGGATTAGAGCTGGCGTAAGAAATAGGGTCATGATCTTGTTTCTCTTCTTTTTAACCTTTTAACTGAAATTCTAGGTGAAGCCTGGCAGGCTCCAGCAACCCATAGAAGTGAAACTTTTTAAAAGCAACTGCTGAGCAGGTCTCAGCATGGTTTGAAGCCACCTCTCTAGACCCTTGAAGCCCGTGGCGCTTTGAGTAGCACAGGGCAGGGGTAACTGCCCCGGACCACACCGGGCTCAGATCTGCAAAGAGACCTTTGCGCATTCACCCTGGGGCCAACTCAACGCACAACGAAGATGATGTTTGGTTTGTCACACCTACACGCTGCAGTTTCTGCCAGCTGAAGCACTCAGGAGGTCTGGAAAGCTTCCACGCCCCACAGCAGGCTTCAGATCAAGGTGATGTTCCTGTACCTGAACCGTGTCCCCGCAGGACCACAGCTAGCCATCCTCGGTTAGGCAGATGCCGGCGGAGCAAGTTAATGCCCCGGTTTTGGCTAGGATGGGCCACAGCGACAACAGGCACTCAGCTTCCTCCAGTGTGGAGGAACAGAAATGAGAAGATAAAAATACATCTCAAGCTGAAGAGAAAGTTCAGAGGAGACAAGAAAAAGACTCTTGGAAACATTTTACTGGAGCCAAGGTTTTCCTGTGGTCGGAGGTGACCCTGACGCTCACTTCAGAAGGTGGCACGAATATTATTTCTCCTGGGGACAACGCCAGCTCCCACGGCACCTGCAGAGGCTTGCATCTACTGCAGCAGTCCACATCACTACCTGACAAACCAGAGATGGGAACTGACCCAAGGGAAAAACCACCAAGCCCCAGAGATGTTTCACTGGGAAGGGACAGGGAACAAACGGCTTCCCCAAAAGCACTGTACAGGTAAAGCTGAATTGGCAGGAACCTTGCAACCCAACGCTGCTGCCTAACCCAGCAAAGCCCTTCAGAGTCACTGGAAGGTGGCGTGACCCTGTCTTGGGGCTGCTCCAGGTCTGGAGCACCCGGGCAGGCAGCTCTCCCATCCCAGCACCTGCTACAGCAAACCTCCAACCACCAGAGAAGTCAAGAGAAGCCCAGGCATATTTCTGACTCCTCTGGAGAGCTTGTTCAGGCTCTTCTCTCTTCCTGGCTGCACACAGTCGTGAAAACATTGAATCATTCAGAAGGTGGTAAAAAAGTCTTAACAAGACATCTAAACTCAACTCTTACTCCTCTTCCTAAGTGTGGTCAACGCAGGAATAACCCAGACCCAAGTGAGACTGCAAAAAGCATTACGATTCAGACTGTCTTCAGAAAGCAACCTCACCGTTCACTCTCCGGAGTGCTTTCTTGGGGAAGTGAAAGGGACACAAGACACTGTCTGACAGACCTATAGGAGACCCTGACTCGGGCCTTGCAATTTAGCACCTTCTCCAGCAAAGTTTGTCCAGTCCTCTCCCCTGCAGATCTCTTTCGTGGGATCCTGGAGGCTTGTCCACCCTTTCTTCCCCACTAACCCTTCCTGTAAAAGGAAAAATCAACATCCTCTGCCTCACAGAAAAATAACTGGGATAAAGCCAAAGATATGTAAACCCTGTGATACTGGGATGACATAAGCGCTCAATAAAATCATTTGGGTCACCTTCACATCTGGAGACATTCAATCACTGTATTGCAGAGGGTAGTGAGCACTTTTTGGAAACAGACTTTTTTTTCATTCTGGTTTTTAATATCCAAGAGAAGTTGCTAAAACCTGGAAGGCGCAGTCTCAGGTCAGATGAAAATGTGGCTTTTCTGAGAAAGGGAAGGGTGTGAAAACAGCCAAGAAGAAAAAACCAAACCCAAACCAAACAGCCTTCTACATTTTTATTTAAAGAAAGATATTGTAATTTTCTGAAAAAAAAAATTGCTGAAGTCCTAGAAGCAGATTTCAAAAAAACCCCAACCACCTTCAAAGCACTTCTTTTGTCTTTCGAAAGTTTTTCTCTTTGCCTGAGTTACAAGCATCCCCACAAGGGCTTGGGCATGGTTCTGCTGTGAGCTTCTGGCCTGCAATCAAAGCTGTTCTGTAAAGAGAACCAAAGTCACAGATTCATTTTGTTTCTTACCTTTTCCAGGGGATTTGTTCTGGCACAACCCAATACACATTTCTTAACAAGGTCTGTAATGATATATCAAGTTCTGTATTTTCTTAAATGAGTTTATAAAGCTTAGCACTTCTAGTCTATCAAGCCATCTAACGAAGCCAGCAGGCAGTGGCTTAGTTTGAGGACACAGCATGAGAACGCCACGAGTCTGAAGTTCACTCTCTTCCAGCTTGCAGAGCTCTCGGGATACCCCCGAGCGTACCCGAGAGTTTCCTCCCCGGTAAAGGCAGCATGGCCTCCTGCAGTCATTCGGTTAATCCCTGCCAGGGGAAGCCACACAAGACCTTTGCACTGCTCCCAGTGGTCCTGCCACAAGGACACATTCCAGGCTAAGAACAAACTCCAGACCGCTGCTACCTAGTCGGACTCCTCGGCAGAGCCAAATCTTACTGAGGTGTGTCCACGGTATCAGCTTGAACGTGACTGCCGATTTGAAGACTGCAACCCAAAAGGTCTCAAATACCTGCTTTGGAGAGGGAAGTAACTCATACTATGGAGGACAGGCTTTGATTTCATGAGCTGCAGATCTCATCTACTCTAAAGCATGCTGTTAACAATTTTGTGGTTTCGTGTTCAGCTTAAGACAGGCACAGAACAATCACTCTATAAAATACAATAATGTGTCACTTACTGGTGTTGTGGTCTATGTAATAAACTCCAACCTGAGGGTCATAAGCTTCTTCCCATCCTAACGGCAATTCATCACTAATGCAGTCTGCAAAGGTTAGCGGTTTAGTATACCTGAAATGCAAAACAATATTCAGGATGAATAAAAGAACACTCCCACATGTCTATTCCAAACAACTGACCAGAAAACAAGGACCACAAGGGCTTCAGTACAGAAAACAAGGAAAGCTGAAAACTGTTGTAAAGCTTTTGTTCTTATCAAATAATATTCCACAAACTCTCCCCTTTCTTCATCTGCAGTTACAGCAAGCGACGGATTAATTTTGACAGAGCTCCTGAGCCTTGCCCGGCTCAGCCAGCACTCGCTCGACAAAGGAACGTTAAGAGCTTTGCCAGAAACAACCCTCATCTCTCAGCTGAAAGAACGAGACTGTTTGCAGGCAAGTCTTGTATCAAAAATATGTAGACAAGAAGGAGCAAGATGAGAAATGCCATTTGCATAGCATGAATAATTAAGGCTGCACAATCAATAGCAAGTACCGAGGACTGCGGGACCACTTGTCATGCAACTCCGCTCATTTGCATTGCAGTATGTTCTGTTTCACTAATGACAAACTAGATGAGCTTCTCAGGACCACGAGGATGCCTAACCCACTCCGTCCAAACGAGGACGTATTTCTGCAACACCGCCCTGAGGAGTTTTTCTGCTCGAGACCACATCCAGCAGCAGCCTGAAGGCTTGTACGGCTGCGGACAAAGCTCAGAGTACCCGCTCTGAGTGACCCCGCAGATTTTAGTCACCAAAACCATGCCCCTTTCCCCCCTTTGAGCTAATGAGGTTCAGCTTTCACCAACAAAACTGCTGACCAAGCGCATCACCGCAGGGAGGCACGGGCCAGCAAGAGTTAAACGTGCAGGGATCTCGCACATCCAGCTGCCAACAGCACAACGTGCCCCAGGCCCACAGCTCCATCGCACGGCCCAAGGGGGCCGAAAGCGCAGGACCCACCATGCAGCACCGCGGCCCCTCTCCAGCACTTACGCTGCACGTACCGAGAGCAACTCCAGCAAAAAGCAGCCCCGACGCGGTACCGAGCGCTGCCAAGCACGCGCGGCACGCCCCGGGAAGGCAAGGTGCTGAAGAGAGCAAGCTTCCCACCCACCATAAGAGACTGAAAACCAGTCTTCCACAGCCAAAGGTAATTCAGCAGGGCTGGCAGTCAGGTAAGAAGTTTTATTAAGGTTTGAGCACGCTCCATGTGGAAGCACTGAGCAACCAACGGGTAGCCCCGTATTAACACCTCGCAGCCACTCACCAGCGTAACAGGGAATGTTAGGAAAAATCCTCCAACCGTAAGAGGTTCAACATAAAATCAAGATTTCATGACTAACATAATTCCCCCCCCAGACATGACCTGGAAGTCTGGTACATGGCAGAAACGAGGTGGGAACATGTCTGTAACAGCTATGTAAGCCACTCAGATCTCGACCTACCTACTGCTGCATTTGCCTTTCAACACGTTGCCTTTGCCACCTGAAGCAGTGCTTGCATCACTATTTTCTCACAAAATCTCAATTCAATTCAAAGCGCTGCAGCGCAACAAGGAACTCGGAGCTTCACAACATAGAACTGTGAAACGTTCTCTATAATAAAGTATCATTACAAGGTATATTTTTACTGTTCTTAATCTGTGCACCAAAAGCACATTTGTATAGAAAATAGAGATTATGTGGGAGTAAAATATAACCTCAGTACTTCTGGTCGCTATCCCTCTACCCATGTTTTTCCCTCCAGACCAAGTTTTTTCCCCAGCCTCAGAACCCCACCCGTGCTGCTCCGAGTTGATCAAGTCGAAGTTGCACAAGGGTAAAAACGCAGAGCAAGGTCAGCCACAAGCAGCTCTCTGGAGATAACACAGAGGAAAGTGCGCTTGCAAACGCGTCGGCAATTTTAACTTCCACCCTCGGGTTGGCACTTCCACCCGGCGCGCTCGGCGGGCAGCGCGCGGTGCCGCAGGCGCTGCCCGCGGGCGCCTGTCCTGCAAGCCCGTCGCAACGAGCGCAGAAAGGCCTCGGCGCCTTCGGGACGGCCATGCAGAACGAAATGACAACCACAAGAACCGGTCTCTGCTGCTTTTCTCGCGACTTCAGAATCCAGCTGAATTTTAAAGGCTGTCTAAGGGCTGGTCTCAGCCTCACACGCATCAGGAAAACCAGCATGATGATACTTCAGCGTAACTGCTGAGGACTTGCACTGTAGTAATTATTTGATTGCCCTGACAAGCACGACATTGGTCTTCCATGGCCCAGTGCTTTATAAAAAAATGTAGTGAAAAATTTTCACTTACAGTCCATGATAAAGCTTCAATTAATGCTTATTAGATGTTATTTGGAACAAAGGTAAGGAGGAAAAGTTAGTGTTTGTTTATTTGTAAACATATTTAACATCAGCAGGGGTAGAGAATGCGATCTAGGCCACGCAAAGTCCAAGGGGTCTTTTCCAGTGCACCATTTGATTAGTGATGCTCAGAGTACTGCTGTGAATTGTTTTTATGATTGCTGTTTTGCTGCTTCTAGAGAGAGCTTTGTGAGCAGAGGTGTCATTTCATCCCGGGTTCGCACAGTCTCCAGCCTCGCACACCAGCTTCCACTCAGCCCTACGGACTGATGAAACCAGAAACCGTGCGTTTCCCATGTCCCAGCTACAGCGCTCCACATTTCTGGCGAGTGATCCAAGCCAACAGCCCTCAACAGGGAGCAGTGACTAAACCCACACTTAAAGCATACGAGGTGAGGCTGTGGGGCAGGTATAAAACATACCTCAGCAGCTTAATTTGTCTTACACACTGAGCGGAGCATTCTGCAGCAGAATCCTACTCAAGTATCCCATTTAAGATTAAATTAAAACTTCTTTTTTTTAAAAAAAAAAAAAACAGCATTGAGCCACACTATCAGCCCCAGGACTTGGGACTGCTCTCATCAGGGAAAGGCACTGCAGTGCCAACTCTGAAGCTCCAAAGTTCAATACCAAACCCACAAAGCTTCTGCTCAGCTTTTGTCCAGCCCTGTTTTGCTAGAAGCAGCTGAATTCCTTCTAGATGTGCTCAGGAACTGCCAGACTCAACGGGAAGCCAGGACCAAGCATCTGAAGGATGCTTATTCCTATTTTCCACATGAAGTGCAAGGCATGAACTACCCCCAGTCAGTTCTTTCAGTTGGAATTTTGGAAAAAGGGGAGAAAAAGCAAGGCAGGATCAGTCTGCTGTAGCAATGACACAAGCCAGCTGGAGACTTGCCAGTTACTAGGGCTCGGAAACAGGCAGCAATTTCACCTTTGAGACTCCTATTTTCAGCATATCTCACAAGGAGCACCCACCACTAAGTACGGACTGGTGCTGTCCTCCCTGGCTGACCACAAGCTTGCGACGATCCCATTTGTACCGAGGAGTAAGCATTCATTAAAGGAGAAATCTGCCATTCAGCTAGCAAACAGAAGAGTAATTAGTTTTAGAATTAAGAGAGTAATTCCATTTATGACAGGCACCATATGTCATATAGTTATTTCCCCAAATAACTGCAGCTTCACAACCAAATTACTCTTCTAAACTCCTTTCCCTTGCTGTTGTGGGAACAACTGGCACAAATCAAAGCAGCAATGCTACAAGTAAAATATAGATGAAAGACATGCAATACGTTGTGTAGCCAGACTAGGAATGAAGCATAAAAAGAAAAATGAGATTATTTCCTTGTTTTAAGGTATGATTTTAGGGGTTATGAAGACTGCAATAAACCAATTTTCTAAAAGGGGTCCAAAATCAAGCATCTCCCTAAACACACTCCCAACATAGTGTAATGGATTAAAGGAGCAAAAGGTAAAGCTTCTTTCTCACAGTAGGACACGATTCAGCTAGCGTATTATTTCTGCATAAAACAGGACTGTTTCTGCATTTGGGAAGATAAAGCTAGGGCATACCTGCAGAACTATTTCTTTTGAAATATCTCCTTTGTAATTCACGAAGCTTCCTAGCAGCCTTGGAAAAAATTCATCAACTCCGTCAAAGCACGTTACCATATAGCAGGTCCTCTCTGCAGCTGGACTCAAAGCAGCAAGCTAGAAAAGTGGACTCCTTTCACCCAGCGTGCTTATAATGAATCAGGAAAGCTACAAAATGATTTATGCATTCCTTAGCCTCCTCCATGAGGAAACCTCCAGATACCTTCACCCAGCTTTCCAAAGAAAGCAATGCCCCCAAAACTTCAGAAAATCCTGACTTTGACTTCTGATCTCCAGCCACAGAGAGGGCACCAAGGCAGAAAGCTTCAAACCTGCAGGTATGGCATTTGTTATTAAACCCAAACTGGTGTAGTGAAAAGAGACAACCCTTGCCGACACCTGAGCCTGCCTGCACCCTGCAGCCAGGCTCGCTTTGCTCCAACGCCCTTGAGAGCATCAGTTAGACCCAAACTACCCCTGCAGTGCTTTGTCTGCTTCTAAGCTGGAGGCTGAACTCGCTGCAGAGTTCCTACAAGAGAAAGCAGCCTGAGCTAGAGAAGGTGCTTGTAAATCATGGCCTAACGCTGGCCTTCTAGCTCACCAGAAAGTAACCCACACGTCCATCTGACATCAACTCACCTGCATATCCTGTTTGTCCTACCTGCGACCACCCTTCCTCCACCAGCTAAGTTTTAAGCAGGGCCATTTTTAGAAACATTTAGTATTTTGAAAAACACACCTAAACCCAGGTTTATCAATTTCCATCACATTCTCTTAACTTTTGATATGTTCTTTTTTTCATTTGATTTCATTCAAGGAATTAAAATTTACTTGAGCAAGGGCAATTGCTCATTAGGAGAGCTGCAAGCCAGGAACCCTCAGCAACCACCACACACAGTAAGCCAAGGACACCATTTCAGAAACGAACCCTGGGAACCGAGGTGAAAGATACCAGCATCACCCAACTTCCTAACCTGGGGAGTACCTTACGGTCTTTAGGCCGAGGCAGGAGGAAGGCAAAGCCATTGCCTACCCACCAGCCAGCGAACGAACCGAGACACTTCCATCTCTGCGGAAAGTTTGCCCCCAGTAGCTCGAATATTTGTGCAGCAGATGATGTTCAAATCCCGCTCCCACAGCGGGAAATAGAAAGGTAGTTTCCTAGCTCTAGTTTATAAGTCACATCATCTTTTAAATGAGAAGGGTTTCTGTATTTCTTGTTTTTGATCTGTCACCTCCAGCTTCTTTCACAGATAAAACTGGAAGCCAATGTTATCATGTGCAAACACAATTGAATGGAAACTTGCTCATCTCAGATTCAGAAAGCCTTTCTATAGTCTTTAACTCCCCTGTTGTCAATCAAAAAACCTCATTACACAGGAAACTAAAGGCAAATAATCCTTGTATAACAAGTTTTTGATTGACAGAAGGTTTGTTCAACATGGCTCTGAGATCACGCTGGTTCCTGACGGGAGCAGGAGATGGGTGAACTGTGCCACTTACAAATCCGGAGTTAATACTACGACGGTAACAGAAATCACTTCTGAACTTCTTAAAACAGGAAATGTTATTTGATTTCAGTGCCAAGTGGTGGCCTACAGCTGCACTGAAATCAAATACCTGCAACCCAGCAACCCCCCCCTCCAGCCTTTTAGTTGGGCTCACGGCTGTGAGTACGTACGTGCATGTATACCTGCAGACAGCAAACAGTGCGCGTGGGTCACCACGACACGCAGCGTTCATAAAGCAACAGCCGACTGCCAACAGTACGGAAACCCACTCCACCCCTACGTTTGGGGAACCCTGCAAACCCCCACAACACAGTAAAGCCATTTAAACAGTAATCAGTTCAGTAGAGATGGCACGGCCTCACGCGAATGCATCCATGGCTCTGTATGGGTGAAACTACAGACCGGGGGATTTCCTACAGCTCACGGTACTGACAGCAGCGGCTCACGGCATAAGGAACAAAGGTAGCACCTGGATCACTCCAGACCTTCATGCCAGCTCCTCTTACAGCTACAGCACTACCCACCAAAAAAAGCTTAACGGCTCCGTTGCCTTCTCCCCTGCCCTCCTGCTCTCACAGGTACACGGCGAGTGGACGAGGATACAGATTTCATAGGCAAGAAGTCAAGCAAGATAACAAAATTATGGGTTCTGGCACATACTTCCACTCATTTGTCCTACAAAACTAAGTAGTTCTTAAATCCAGCATTTTGTGGGAGAAGCTTGGAGCCAGGGTGTATTTTCAATGGCTTCTACTTCAGTTATTAATTTTATTTTTTTTTAACACAGCATTTCTTCATTTCTGATTTGAACAAGACTCACTGCTCATTACGTGCCCGGCTGCGCTACGCAGACCAGGAGGGAGAAGCTGCGGCTCTGGGGTAGCTGGACACGCGGTCCCCGTGGGCCGGAGTTTTGAGGAACCTGCTAACGGGCAGAGCTCCTCCTGTAACTCGAAGGCTGCGGCAAGAATCGCTGCCAGGAGGCTCGACACGATGACATACAAGCTGCTTTGTTTCTAATGAGGTCATCTCATTCTCAAGACAGACAATGATTATTTTTAAATGTCGGCAGAGAAAAACCTATCACTTTGCAGATAAATTTTTACAGCGATCTCCTCCTCACAAAAGCTTTTAAAAATAGACTCCTACACATTTATTACTCAACTTGGTGATCCAGCCCTCAAACACACCAGGGCTACCCGTCACTATAGAAACTGTTTTCCTGGGAGCATCTTCTCCCGCAGCAGACAGAATTGCCCTTGGGGGCTGGAGGTGTGGCAGCCAAGAGGAGAAGCTTTCCTCACCTCGTCACCATGAAACACTCCCTTGGATTCCCACTCCAACGGCAATTCAGGGAAAAGGTGATGGGAACGGCTCATCCCCAACAGCAGGTACCCTCAGCAGCAGCACAACGGGCACCCTTCATTGCACCAAAACCTCAGCAACTGCCATGGGTTTGAAGGGGAGACCTCCACGCCGAGGAGAGCAGGATGGAGTCATTCAGGACCACCATGAGCAGATAAGAACTACGAACGGGAAAGCGCTTCCCACGTCAAGGAGAAGCCTTTAAGAAGCGATCGCAAATTTGAGAAGCTTCTGAACTATGCTCCAAGGAGTCTAACGAGAGATCAAATATGACATTTCAAAGTCAGTATTCCGAGACCCACACAAAGGCACAGTCACTCTGAACTTCTAGTTGCCCCAGACAGACATAATTTCAACGACTGTCACTGTGTACAGCATCGCAGCCTGGTCCTGGTCTTGCTGTGATAAAGGATAACTAGGAGCAGACTTACACCCCTTACGATAAAAATGGGGCCAAGTCTGAGAAAAACAGCTTATTTGAAGTTATTGCTGTAAACCAAACAAATTTGCTTAAACTACAACCTAAATATCACCAATAGCAACAGCTTAAAAAACCAAAACAACATCTCAAGCAACAGAATTGTTTTCTTTTCAGAAGCAGTTTCCTTTGTTGCCATGGTTATTGAGCATCTTCTCAGCCTCCCAAAGATCTCTCTCACCTTGTGTCTCCTCCTGGCCCCTGATGCTCCATGCATCAGGCCACCTCTGGGATAAGCAAGCCCAACATCTATCCTCCGAGCTTATTTTCCAAGCTATCGTGATTTCAATCAGTTTTATTGACACTCACAAACTCAGTGGTGTCCTCTACTGCTCTCTGGCCACCACATGAGGTCAGCCCCTGCACCTCATTAAGGTGATCTTGAGTTGTATGCAGTTTGCCAGTTTAGACCCTCTGCTACTTTCACATGAGCATGCAATGTCCAAATTCTTCTACAGAAATTGGTCACCTGCTGCCCAAGCAGATTCTGCGTGAAGCAGATCAGGAGACATCAAAGACATCTGCAGTCAGATAACAGCCTGTCTTTTGAGCATTCCAAACAAAAATACATTTAATAGTAATACGTTACTATTACTCAAGTAGAAGCACTGAGCTACATAACACACAATTTACCACCCCACCAGCCACAACCAGCATGCCCAGTATGTATCAGTCAGTTAGCTGCTTGCTCGCTCTGTCTGCTTTTGAAAAGGCTTGCACGTTTACAGCTCTGCGTTGCACACAGTGCCAGTCTGTGTGCCCGTGCACTTCTTTTCGGTACAGATCATTTACCCCTGGAAGCAAAGAACTACCAAGTTATGTGCGAGGAGAAGACTATCAAAAACTACTTACGGATTTTAGATCGTTCCCAGAGATTAACAAACTGGTTCTGCTAGCAGGAGAGAGGCAGGAGGTCAGTCATACCTTCTTAATCACTCAAATGCAAAATTCCTGGGATAGTTCAAGGTTAAAAAGTCAGGAAATGGGAGCTGAGGCTTCTCACAACATTAACTTGCCTGCCAGCCTGTATATCCTGCATGCGTTCCTGAACCAATTAAGCAGAAAGGATATAAAAGAGTAAGGTACAACCTGACGGGAACAGTGCAACGCCACTAAACCAAAAGCATGCAAGAGTTGGAATTTAACCCTGCAAGTAATTCAAATGTCTTTGGTTTTACATAGCTGAGGTTGTTTTTTAAGTTTCCCTTCAGTTCTTCTCGGATGAGCAGCAGCCTTGCCACCTGCACAGCCTGAACAGGTTAACTAAATCCAGGTCAGTTCTCTCTTCACTCAGAGGTTCAACTGTTCTTGAAGCAGTGGACTGGTCACTTCGCAGTAAGGGGTAAATTGCCTACCAAACATCCAGACAGAGTAGTTCAACTAGTTTCTTGACATATTTGGGAGATTATGAAGGCTTGTCTCCGTTCTTGCAGCCTGCACTCCTACTTCTCTGAAAGGCTGCCTGTAGTGTGGGTGGCAGCAGTTTACATTGGCAAGATGCCTCAAGATAAAGAGGTGTATAGGACAGACTCCCCCCTCCCCCCCCAGTACAGTTCCTGTAGCAGGAACCAGTAGCTACTGTCAGAAAAAGATAAATATTTGAGATTTTGGCAATGAGGTAAGTACTGAACAACCGAAGACGGCGGCATGCAGGGGCAGGCCATGGCAGCAGCGAGCACTGGGCTGACCGTCTGGAGGTCTATAAAGGGGGACGGATTTGTGGGTCACCCCACAATCTGACTTCATCAGGCACGGAATGTTCACTTCATGTACAGTGATTAAAAACCTGAATTCTTTGAGAAACAATGCACGTTGCGATATTCCTTACCGGCGTGTTCTGTCCCTGCTGTGAAAGCGGACAGCGAACACCTCCTGCAGCACTACCTGCTCCTGCACCCTTCACTCGCGGCATTTGAAGTGGGGAATCAGACAACTCTAGGATGGCATCACCCGAGTCATCTCGGCTCCCGAGTCTACTCCATGTAGAAACCAAGCACTGCTCGTATGGAGGCATATTTAGAAAGGGGCAAGGGAAGCGTGGGAGGCTGGTTTTACACGCACGTAGTTCGTATGCTGCTCCCTGGCTCACCTCCTACTAGCGCTGGGCTAATTGCTAACTCCGTCCAGCAGCTTTAGCAGCTTGCTACGTCCGCATTACAAATGCTCTTATTGAGTTGTATGGCTACGTGATGTTCCCGGTTCCAAACAGCAACACGAGCAGGCTCTTTGCTCTGCACCACGTGCAGAACACAGTCCAGGCAAGCACCAGGGCATCACCGCAGCCCCTTCTGCTTTTTGCTCTAAGAGAGATCAGCTGCAGCCAGTTCGCTTTTACGCGATGCCTAGGTCAGTTCTGGAAACAGCACTTTGCTGCTTTCTGATCCGACAGCAGCTTGTCAGCTTGGAAATCTTGTCCAAGTAGAGCTGAGTCCAGCTATGCCTAAGGAAGCTACTGAGTCAAGTGAACCCCAAAGCGGCCTAAGTGCAGTCACAGGCGGACACGAGCCCCTTCAATGCCGCTATAAACTCAGCACTGCCAGGTATGAACAGGAACATTTCTGGCTGCCTGTAAGAATCAGAGGAGACGCTTTATCAAGATGATCTTGGAGCAGTGGAGAACACAGAAGAACAAAAATCCGTCTAGCTGCAAAGCAGTTGTGAATTCAAGATACAAAGCATGCACTTAAGCATAAGCATTGCCCTGCAAACCATCATCTGTGCCATGTCCTTCAAGAGGGGCAAACCAAAACTATTCCAACAGACTCAGCCTTGCAGGTTGGCACTGAAGACGGCCTTTGGAAATGAAGGCGTGGCACCTCACTTCTGCTCCAGCGAGGAGAAAGCCCAGGTTATGGAGCACTCGGCTCCTGGATGCAGCGCCTGCTGAAGCACATAAGCAGCTGGAATTCACAATATCAGGTTTACTGTCTACTGCTGCTGCTAGAGCTGATGCAATGCCTTCTCAGTTCCTGAGAAGTCACGCTCTACAAAAATAAACAGAAGTGTCAAAACAAGAATAGATGTCTAGAACAACCTCGGGAGAGTAAAGCTCTAGGAGACGTAAAGAGGTAGAAGCATAAGATAAGAGTATAAAGCTAATAGGTCTAGCACCTTTTTCATCCAAAGTAGCAAAGCCTTTACTACTATGTAGTTAAGCCACAAAAAAACTATCCCAAACTGTTTAAAGACAGAACTGTACAAAGCACAAAACACAGCTCAGTACTTCACACATTGCAAGGGAGTCAATACAAATCAACCACTATTGAAGTTTGAGGACAGCAAAAACGAGATTTGCATCACCAAGTGAGTTTAAGTGATTTGCTCTTACAGGCATCATTTATTTTGAATGATCCCCTCTCAATATGTTTTGGCAACAGATTAGATTTGTGTCAACCTGGCAGTCACAACTCCCCTTGTTCTCTGCGTTCCCCTTCCCCAGCTATCTCGCACTGCTTAAAGCCCGCTTGCAAGTCCTTCTGCCCGCTCCGCAGTGGCACGAGCAGCCTGCTGAAGATCTGCATGTCCAGCACTCGGCTCGGGAAGCAAGAAAATAGTCCATCTGCAGAGGATGGTCCATCCAAGCAAGAAAATAGTCCATCCACAGGCCCGAGACTCAGCCCAAGTGTCCTCATACTGAGCTGCCTCGTCTCCGGACCAGGAGGAGCATTTCAGTCTCACTCAAAATTTAAAACATTTGAGACAAATCCCAGAAGCAACATGTCATTTTTCAAAAATCAAGGGAAAACTCCTTATGAAAAATTCATTTTCCAAGTCTATTTACAACTCAAATGTTACCACAGGGAGTATTCTCTGAGGATCTCTATGAACACAAGCTCACGGGTGCCATCGGTACCAAAGAGGATGTAAGTAGCAGGGCTCAGCAGTTAAGCACAAGCAACAAATGATATCCTGACCATGAATTACAGCTGGCTGCCACAACAGCAAGGTGGCATCTTTACGCGTGTGCGTGCACGTCCGTGAAAGTGTCATCTTTCACCATGGGGAACACAGTTATTCTGCTGTAAAGGCCTTGTGGAGAAGAAACCGCTACATGTTTTGGCCCGAGACAGTTAACCAAGTTTCTGCCTAACACAGAGTAACATAATTTTAAGTGTCCAATCGACCTTCACAGAGATACAAGGTATCAAAAGCTTTTTACTTATTCCTCAGTTCAAAACGTCCAGCATTTCTTTCCGCTAAGCAAAGAGTCCGCGCAGGTACCACTTCATCACTGCTGCTCACGCTTCAGGGTCTAGGTATGTGTCAGAGACACACCTCACATAGTAGCTAAACATTAATGGCAAGAGTATTTCACTTCAGCGTACGAGGAAAGAGCACAGGAACGTTCTCACAAAGGAACATTCTTGCTCCTTCCAATATACTCTGGTGATGGTGCCTAAAACCACCTTAGACTGATTGTGTATTTTTGCTATCACTTTACTCTTACTCCTCCCATCCCCACTTCTTCCTTGTACAACAGATGTGCAGAACTCATCTGGACCTTGAAAGATTATCAACCCCTGACAGCAAAGGTAACCCCTTTGGAAGCAATAAAACATACTTAGAAATGTTCTCTTACAAGAAATATTCAAGATAAAATAAATCAATGGTCGGAGGATATTATCTGTGCTTTGGTGTGCTGAAGCTTCTCACTGTTAGCAAATTCATCTTTCTCTGTAGTCAGTCTCTTGCTCTTCCAGAGAGTCAACTCTGCTAGTAATGCCTTCAAACTTTGGGAAAAAATAGCAGCCTTCTTCCATGTGTTTTAAAAAAGGCCAGATTTACAGCACTCCCTCTCAGGGAAAAGCAAAAGACTGCAACTTTTTATAGAACAAAATAAAATCAGAGTAACCCCTGAAGACTAAGTTCTGGTTTTAGTGATGACATTAGGACCTTACCGGCACTGATGCTACAGCACAGGAAAGTTTCGCCCCAGCAGTACTGGCCGTTCACCGCTGGAAGTGGCAGAGCTAACGAGGACAGCCAAGGCCTGTACACCCACACTAAGTGGCTGAGATACAGGTCCCTGTGAGAAGGCAACCAGCATTCTGCAAAGCCAAACTGAGAGCAAGTCAGGGGTCCTGCCAGCAATTCCCTCCTTGGAAACCCGGGTCGCAAACGCTGCACTGGAAAGAAGCAGGTGAGTCAGCATTTCACCATCTTCTCCCCTCCATTTCCACCGTAACCGAATCCCTGGTGGTCATCGTTTCACTACTAGTAGTTTCAACATTTATAATGATAGTCTGCCAAAAAAAGTTAACTTCAAGTCTCTAAAGGCTCCGTACCTCACTCAAGCTCCTGGCTCGTAGAGGCACCAGCTCGAGCACCACCATCCTGACTGCTCCACGTTGAGAAGTGAAGGAGGTGCACCATAACAGAACAGTCTGCCTTTCATCCTGGCCTTGCAAGCTGAGTAACTTCAAAGAAAAAACCAAAGATGCTACATTTGTCTGAATCAGGTACTGCAGCAAACGAAAGCTGGGGTTACAGCATCACACCTTGACCAACAAGGAAGCTGGCCACCAAGTCCACCAGTTCTGAGGGGAACGGTGTGCTCCCGCCATCCCACGCCTTGCCCGGGAGCAGGCTGCGGACACGCAGCATGTTCTCTGCGACCCAGCTAGACACGGCAGGCACCAGCCTACCAACCCTGGCAGCCCTGCCACTCAACAGGACCAAACACCACCTCCACGAGAGCACCGGAGGTGATGGCTACTTGTGCCATGCCTCAGCAAGGCAATTCAGCTCACCCAGCTGAGAGACAAGGCTTCATCTGCTAGAGCAAACGGAGTGCCCAGGCAGCAGCAAGCCAAGCTCCGTCTCCCCGAGCAGAGGCCATGCCATCCCAGTCGCTAAAACCAGACTTCCCAAGATCATTAGCACACATAGAATCATTAAGGTTGGAAAAGACCTCTATTGTCATCAAGCCCAAAGTCAACCCATCACCACCATCCTACTGAATCCAAATTCCTAACACACACCCAGATCCTCTAAAACTGAAAAGGATATGAATTTGATAAACGAGACAAGATTTTTTTGCCCAAATGCTCTAAGCTAACCATTTAGAAAGGAATTATCTAAAAGATGCTGGCAAACACCTGAATTGCTCTAACAAAAAACAAACTGCACACAAGAGTAAGTTCACACAGCCATGGAGGAAGAGAGAGGGTTTTATTCTATCCTTGTCAAGAGGGAAAAAAAAAAAAAAAAAACAAACTACAAATTTTAAGTATCTGCTCCCAAAGTTCCAGCAGTCTCAGCAATAAAAGTGCCACAGTCACAGTCAAGCTGCAATGACACTTGGGATTTCTTCAGGAACGCAGCATTTACCATTTTGCAGCACGTATTCAGAGTCGTAGTAGCGAATGTTGATTTCATCTGTGCACTACAAGGGTGGCTTTATCTGTACCGTGACACTTTCCTGGGACAAGGGGGAACGGCTCTAAACTAAAAGAGGGCAGATTTAGATCAGATATTGGGAAGAAATTCTTCACCTTGAGGGTGGTGAGACACTGGCCCAGGCTGACCAGAGAAGCTGTGGCTGCCCCCTCCCTGGCAGGGTTCAAGGCCAGGTTGGATGGAGCTCTGAGCAACCTGGGCTGGTGGAAGATGTCCCTGCTCGTGGCAGGGGGGTTGGAACCAGATGGTCTTTAAGGTCCCTTCCAACCCAAACCATTCTATGATTCTGTGACATGCATCAGGATTAAATGCACCCAAAAAAGCATTTTAAAAAAGGATCAGTTTCTAGGCAATGCGGTTGCACGAGGACACACGCTGCTAGAGGGGAGGGAGGGACAGCAAGCTGTGCCAGATCCGCAGCACCAGGCCATCAGCAGCTGAGCCAGGCTAACGGTTTGCTGCTCCCATAAAAAGCATCTGTCCCACCTTCCGCCCGGCGCACCCTCTCCTCGCTCCTCAGCTCCGCTCTCCCCTGCAGCCCCCTCCGAGCCCTCCCGCAAGCCGCCTCCGTTCGGCAACGCACCAGCAGAGTGCCCGTTTTGGGGAATTTGCCGCTGGGTTAGCGGGACTCGGCAGTCGGCAGCGTGCCGGGGACAGAGCAGCGTCGGGCAGGCAAGCGGTCCTGGGGAAAACCGCAGCCCCCCTTGCCGGGTGCGCTGAGCTGTCTGGCTGCTCACCAGATTGCTGGGCACCAAACTCGCAGACGAGCTTCACCTGCCACGGAACCATAATTAAAACTGGTCCTCGCCAGCGGCCCATCTTCTCCAGCGGCCAGACTTTGCCTCGCTACTGCCCTCCGACTCGTTACTACTTGTTAACGAATCACACGTGCACCCTTCTATTACGCCAGCCCTGCCACAGAACGGACAGACGGATGGACGCCCTGCCACGGCCCGCGGGGAGCCCCTTCCACGAGGAGCTGCTGCTCGGGGCTCCGCGCAGCCGCAGCGCCCGCTGCCAGCCCGGGAACGCGCTCGCTGGCTGCACCTTCTCATCTCGATAAGGATTTTCAAGGTCATGTTCGCCTCCCTCCTGGCTCCTCCCCGGCTCTGGTGAAATCCCAAGCACGCAGCCCTGGGCCCTGCTCAGTGCTCCCACCCTCCGCGTCTCCGGGACGCCGGCGCAGCCCGTCGCATCCCGCAGCAGCAGCAAGCCTCAGCCTTCCCGCTTGCTCGCAGCCAGCTCCTGGGCCTCAGCAACGCTTCCCTCCCAAGAGCGAGCAGGCACAGCAGCCCCCGTGCCACTTCAGAGAGGCTCAGGACCTCCAGGATTAACATTTTTGAATATTTCGTAGAAAACCAGTCTGCGGCCCGGGCCAAAAACCTAACGAGACTCACGGGGCTGAGCGCAGGGCTCCGGCTGTGCACTCTGCAGCACACGGCTGCACGATCCGGCGAGCCCGTCTTCCAGGGCGCTGCGTGGAGGCTGCCTTGGGGGACAGCCCCGTCGTCCTGTCCCCCCAGCCCCGGAGCAGTCAGCTCTCCTCCACCCAGCAGCCATCAGGGCTTGGATACCACAAGCGTAAGGACCCGCGGACCCTCCCCACACACCACACCAGATTTCTAGATCACTGCTGAAGGATCGTACCCGCTGCCCGCTTACCAAGCCAGCTAATTATACAATCTGTTGAGCGTGTACGCGCACACAACGGTGCTTAGAGTCGTGAGAGGACGGGATTTATACTTCACTGCACGCATCTTGCTCTTTGTGAGTGCGTGCCTGGATACAGCCGAAATGACCACAAGTATCTGGAATGCCTGCAGCTCGCCGGCCAGCGCATCTGAATACAAAGCTGAGCCCTGCAAGAGCGACCGGCTGTGTGTGACCCCAGTTGCACAGACTGCTCCCCCAACGACGTTTAAAACCCCTATCCCCTTTTTCACCCCTCTAAACATCTGAAAGCAGAGCACAGCATAACATTTCAGCCACATAACGAAGCTATCAGAGCAATTTTAGTGAGGAAAAAGCAGCAGCGCAGGTGATGGGTTGTGAAGACAAAGAGCTCGACGTCGGGGCCAGCAGCTCTGCCTGCCCTAACGCGGCTGCGCCGGGTTTAACCCCGGCAGCAAGGCCACGGCAGGCAGGGACATGGGTTCCTACGGCAGCAGCTGCTCCTCAACGGCCAAGCCCACGCCACACGAAGATCCCTTCGCCGAGACGTTTGCCAGGCAGATAACACCACGGCCCATCGGAGATGCCGTCTCGTCCCCGCGGTCGTTCCGCTGTCACTCACCAGCGCCCGGTTTTGCTCCCGCCGATTTCAGGCACATCGACCGCCCCGCAGCAGCTCCCTCCCAGCACCCCACGCTGGGCACCCAGCAGCCCGGGGCCTCACCTGCTTTTCATGTAAAAACTGAGAGCAACAGCTATGCTTTTCATGGATTGTAGGACATATCTTATTTTTAAAAGATTCTTTTCTGCTGAGGATTTCGCTTCAGCTTCCCAGATCTCCAAATATCCAATATCACCTGCAGGTGAGCTCCACCCACCCCCAGTTCCACTGGCTTTATCCCCATAGCATGGCTCCATCCTATGGAAAACCCTGCCCTGAGCAACTATATACCTATACCTTACACTATACTTTCAAAGGGATGTACTCAGCACTGGATTTTCCATTTTTACCTTCTATGCATTGCCATTTAGCCTGATTATTTAACTTGAACTCCAAACCAGAAGGATTTTAAGCCTTCGGTGCATAAGGCACAAAATATTATGTAGGGGCTTTGTAATGAGTCAAGCCAAACCACCTCCATCTCCACACGTTTCTCTTCCCCGCAAGTCAGGGGAAACGGCGGAAGGCACCAACTCTAAGAGTTCCAGGTTTGTCTTGGAAAACATGAGCTGATCAAAATAAGCTCTTAAAACCCAGCAGAGACCACACAAACGCAGCAAGGTACAGCAGGAAATCATATCTCTCTCTATGCCGTATCAAGCCCCAGCATCTGCTCGTCTGTAACTGGGTATTTTCTCTCTCTGTTTTCAACGCAGAGGATGCAACGAGGAAAAGAAGATGGTGCAGATACCCCTAAGCTCTCTCCTCACAAAATAATCCCTCCTTGTAGAACCACCTAGCAAACCAGTCACAGGATCTCCAGGTGCTTTAAGGCACGAGGCATTTCCCTCCTGAGATTTTCTTGCTGGGCACAAAGCGCCCCGGGTCACCAGGGACATTAGCCAGAGCACACTCCGCCTTTCCGGGAGGAACGGGACAAGAGGCAGCACTACTTTCCAAAGAGCCACGCTTAAGCGCCAAGTTAATTAGCAACTCAATTGCTACAGCCAACTCTTTCATACATCCACCTTGCTCACACGAGAAAGTACTAAAAAATTTGATTATATAGATCCCCACCACTGGATTTCCCACCAAAGACCTCCACAAGGAGATGCTCACGTGTCAAGAGATGTCAGATTCCAGAACAGGACGTCTCTCTACACATTCGGGTTGTTCTCCTCTCCAGTCACCTTAAACAGTACCTTTCCTTGGACTTTAGAGAGCAAGGGTCTGAAAAGCAAATTACTTCCGAGCCAGTCTTCTCTATGCACAACCCAAATCCTGTAGAGCTGACATTGTTAGAAAGGCATCCTTGACCAGCTTACCTCATTCATGTTTTCCCTTCTTCTCACCACCCAAAAAAAGGAAAAAATCTGGGAGGTTTTCAGTGTAAAATAATATTGTGTTCCAAGATCCCCCAATAATGTTTTTTTTCCCCCTGTAACTATCACTTTTTGTAGCCTTTATAGCTGCCAAAGGATAAGCAGCAGCTGAACGAGTAAAACCTCCATTTTAACTCTTACTCAGTAAAAAACAGCATTTGTAGCAAGATACTTCAGGTAAAACTAAAGCAGCTGGGGAGGTGGGAAGTTATCGGAACCAGACCTTTGCAGGTACACCCCTCGCTGTATGGGAGCTCAGGGCAGACACCAAATTAGCAAATTAGCAAATTATCAGCTGCCTCACCTGGCCTCAGCCACAGCTTGCTGATAACTTACTGAAGCCATTAGAATACAACCATCACTGCTGATCAAGGCAATTACCTAAAGTATCTCCACTGTCCATTTCCACCCTTCTTTTTGAGTCAAAGCGGTGTTTAATGGATCTGACATTGTCCCTTATTGCACCGTACATCTGGTCTTCAGCAAGCCATCACCAGAGCTCACAGGTTTGGAGTTCGCTGCGTGACGGAGTACTACTTCACCACCAGCACCTGAAGGAAACACAACTCCCATGCCAGTAATTTTTTCAGCAAATAGTTTCACTGTGTTATCCCTTTCACTCATTTCTACCCAAACGCTGATCTGCACCATCAATGCAGAAGTCTCAACATGTGTATTAACTTACTCCTATCAGCTTAGCTAAATAAATCGTTACCCAAAGTTCAGCTCGTCTGCAAAAAACAAGCTGAAATTCTCTCGCAAACAAAACACTCGGGTTGCCCTCGCCTAGTACCTTTAAGCTAACCTACAGACTGATCCAGAGAACCAACTTGCTATCAAGTTCCAAAATCAGTGATGAGTCTGCAGAACTATTAATAACGCAGACCTTACTGGCAGAGGTCTTTGAACGCTCCTCCTCTCCGTTATTCGCGTCCTTTATTCACTGTCCTTCTGATAATTGCCAAATCAATGGCATGAACAGATGCGCGTACTGTTCCGGAGCAGAGCAGACAAAGGACAGCGATACTGCAGAAACTGCAGTGGCTGGGGTGAATGAAATATGACATTGAAATTCTCTCCAACAGCATTCTGGAGAAAAATGTTGGGCGTTCAGCTAGGCTCCCGAGCAACCACACGCTGGGCACGGCCAACGCGCAGGGAAGACGGTGCCTCCGGTTACGCGTGCAGAAGATACAGGGAGGACATCCAGCAAGTAGCACGTACCTTTTCAGGTGTCACCTTCACAGCGTCGCAGCAGATGGAATTACAGCCCACAGCGCAGCACTGCGAAAGCATCAGTCTGACACTTCAGCTGTCTGCTTTAAAGGCAAACCACAAGTGACACGGCTGCCTCGCCGAACCCGCGCTCACCACCTTTTTTTAGCTTTGCCACCAGCAAATGTACGAGGGGTTACAATACTGTAAGCAAAGGTTCACTGCACTCTTGAGATGAATCCAGAGGCAAATCACTGATGGTTACTAAAATGGGGGGGGAACCCATCAAATTCACATCCCATCCAGCCTCTACCTGAGCAGTGGTCATTTAAAAAGTGAGGTTTGTTAATAAATTATTCTCTTCTACTTTTCCTCATTAACATATAATGTCAAATATTGGCATAAAACCAGCTCATACAGCCTCACCGTAATCAGAAGCCTTACACCTCACACATCAGCCATTCCCCTGTCCCCACATGAACTGCTTGATGGGTGAAGCACCCACCACACACAACCAAGAAGTCACCCACTCAGGGTTCAGTGTGAGAAGGACTGGGTTTGTTTACCCCAATTTTGTCCTTTCTATGGAACTAAACTAATTTATATTCTTGGAGCACCCAGTGCTGCATTTCCATCCCCTTATGCGACCAGCCGCCAGCTCAGACGCACTGATGCTCCGACATGGCAGACGCTAACGAATTCTCAGTGCTCATTGTTAAAGCAACAACTTTTCGCAGTTACCTGGAAACGTTATTTCACATCAGCCGAAGCACAGCTTTGTACAGCAGAGCCCCGAGCACCAAGGGGACATCACCTCTGCTACGTGCCTCCCTGGTTACAACACGAGACAGCAACGGGGAGTCTAGGGCTCCTCTCTGATCACCCAGGAGCAGAACCTACCTGCGACCCAATGAGAGAAACAAGTACACAGGACTAAAAGGGCAATTTGTTACACCGGTGCCAGCCAGAGAAACGCACATATAGTCCTTCGTGAATTGAGTGCACTGCCCTGTTTTCTTGTTCAGCTGAATCAGAGCCTGCCAGCAGCAGGCTGTTACAAAACAGGCGCAGGAAAGCTAAATCAGACAACGCAGCTTTCGAAGAGGGACTAAGCTCAGTGGGGAGGAAAGAACGCAAGAGCTTTGCTGGCTTTTCCCACCCAGCGTGGATGTACTTTATATTCTTCCCAAGGCAAAACTGATGTGCAAAGGAGAAAAGAGCTCATCAAGCTGCAAAACGGAGCAATTCCAAAATGAGCCATGGGGAACACCAGGACAGACAGCAGCAAGCAACACCTTGTGATGGTCCATTTAGTCTGATCACTAGAGTATCACTTGGATTTAGAGTATCATTTAGTCCGATGACTGCAGGGCCAGACACGCCAGCCGCATCACCCCATCCTACCCAGCAGCTCCGCGCTGTCGCTGAGCGCTCGCCGGCCACAACAACGCACAGTGCAGCAAACAGTCATTCTGTCGCAGTGCTTTTGCCCGTTCCTGATGTTGGAAGGCGTACACTTTGTCTATAATACTTTAAAGCTTTTGAAACCCAAGAGCATCAGCAACAGTACATTCATACTCATTTTTTAGTGTTACGCTTCGATTCAGCTGAACAAGACGAGAGAACTGAGGCTACACCCTTCAAAGGTGATTCACTTCACCCGTACAAAGGCTACTTCTTTCAGACATTGTCACTCCAAGCTCTACTACTCATCTGCCTCCTTCCTTCCCTACAGGATATGAAAGTTTTGACAAAGGCATTTGACATTAAAATCAGTTGAGAAAAACATTCTAACAAGTTTCCAAGTCTATTTGCTTTTCTTAGGATGATAAGCTTTATAGCATTTCTTGCAAGTCTCTGCTTCGCGTGTTTTGTTCTCGACTTACTGGTGAGCCTAATAAAATAATGCCCAAAGCACACCAAAAACCTTTCAACAGGGTGAAAATTAGAGTATCGGATCTATTGCACCACCCAGCCTTTCCCCTCCACTGGAGCAGCATTAGAGCCTTTGGACATCTCATTTCAACAAGAGGGTTATTTAGTTCTGGAGTTTGGAGTAAAGAATTTAATCGCTAAAGGATTTGCAAATTACACATGAATATGCATGTAGCACTTCTCACCACGACATAAATCCTATTGTATATTTATGAATGGATTGCTTTGCCTCCAGCTCCTACATGTATATAAACACAGGTTTTAATCTTCAATTCCTTCTTCCCTCCCTTCTTTTTAAGGAGTTACTTAAACTAATTTGCATTTTTGGAATCTATTATCTACAGTGTATTTCTTGTCTTTTTTTTTTTTTTTGTAAACTCTGTAAACCTCCTTCTCCCATCAGGCAAAACGCTTACTTTATGAAAGGCTTTAAAGACCCTGCAAGCACAGCTGCAAGAGAACTGAGCAACAGCGTTAGACAGCTCGTGAGAGAGAAAGCAGAGGCAGCGATCGCTGGAAAAAGGCGCGCTCTGAGCATCAGGGCTGGGAACACAAAGGCATGAAATGACAAGTCAACAGCTCGCCTTCGACTGCAACGACACCAGCTAGGGGGAAGTAAACCCTCCATAAGCATCTAGCAAGGAACATAAATAACACAAGGCTTACTGTAAAACCCTTAGCTCTTGCTGACATAACTCCTTTATTCCCCCCGCCCTGCATCAGGTCCAGGCTGGCCAGGACGCAGCGTTTCAGCCCGTCCTCGACAGCGCGTTTGGCCAGAGGCACGGCTGTCGCTCCGAGAGGTGCTGCCACGCATCCGACCAGCCGCTCCGGGGAAGCGACCCAAGCAGCAATGCCTCTAAAGGTCATCGTTATAATTATTTCGTTTAGGCTATTTCACTGCAGCTCTGTTCTGCAATAAACCTGATTGCGAGGAAACACTTACCAACGGGCAGCGCTCCATCAGAAGCAGGTGTCACCAGCAGATTTCCACGCAGAACGACCACGGGCGTGAATTGCCACTTGGACTGTTCTCCTTTTTGTTACTACACAGCCGAACCCTAAACTCTGCGCAGGTAACTGCCCCAGCCGCCTTCCTCTTCCCAGGAGCCGGTGTCACTTGGCTCTGTCCCGAAAATGGGAGCAGCCGTCGAGCCCCGGCCCTCACCTCGCTGCCTTGCGGGAGATGGCCCAAGGGCCCCGGCAGAAGCCACAGAGACATGGTGGGACACAGCCTGACACGAGACCAAGTCCTCCCACCCCCACACAGCCACCAGGCTGTGGACTGCAGCACGATCAGCCGCAGCCGTGACTCCCACCAATAATCGAGGGATCCTTTCCCGCAGCACCCGACTCAGAACCCACAGTGACCACACCAGCAAGGACCACCAGCCCATCACAGTTACCGAAGGTGCAACACAAGTTGTCAGAACCACCATCCAAAACCGCCGGAGCCTGTCTCTGGGAAGCAGATGGAAAATAAACCAGGAAGCACCACGGGGTATTAGCTGCAGACTACCGGGCAAACAGAGAATAAAGATGAGAAAATTCAACACAGAACATTTGCTTTAGGGATAAGAGTGGCATTTACAAAGGATGTCTGAAAACAAGCGCGAGCGGAGGAGAACTGTGTGACCAGCTCAGTTGCAGATTTGTCTTTGCAAACTGAGTTTTTTTATCCATGCGACCCTTTTGCAAATCACCACGCCAGGTTCCTCGGCCACACACCCCTCTCTTTCCACCCATGCATTCTTCTCCTAAAAAGAGATCTTGAAAAGGAAGTGAGGAGTAGTGCCCAAGGAGTGCAAGAGACCAAGCAAGCAAACAACGTGTGCTTTAAGAAAGTATTTATATTCAAGTTCTGCTTCCCTTCTCATCAAGCAGAGACCATGATGGCAGATACCTTCTAAACCAAATTACTACAGAGCCAGTTGCACGGGAAATTAGCAATGCCGTACGACAGTCTATGAGCAATTAACAGATGACATATGACAATATATCTACCTTAATTCAGAATTACAGACCATCTCAACTGAAAAGATATCCCATTGGTATTTGACAGACTGGATTTAATCTAAACCTGGACGCTTCTACATTGACATTTAAAAAGGCAAAAAATAGTTAAGTCAGGAAGTCTAAGATACCTTGCAAAACTTTGGTGCCACAGAACACCATGGGACATGGTAGCAGCCATGACGTTTCACTTTCCTACACGTTTAGGTTAAAATAAGACAGAATAACACTCACCGAGGGCTGTAAGGAGAGCTCTTTACCAGACAAATCTGCCTATTTCTAGAATATTGGAAAACTTTCTTTTTGAGAACTAGCTGTCAAACAGCCTAAAGCCTTCTATGTGTGTGTCCACGTAAGAATTAAACAGTCAGTGTCCCATCCAAGCAACAGACTGTTTAACTTTGACGCTTGGATCTTGCGGTGTGAAATACTCACCAGTGGCACAAGAAAAGACAAACTGCAGGTCTGGCTTAGTGCCTTGCTGGCTGACCAGCTACTTCGGTTAGCTGGATGGAGAGGTAACTTCAAGGAATTTCTGAAAAATCTAAACAAGCGAGTGTACTGACAACTGGAGAGAGATCAGATGCTGAGAACTGTCGAATAATACACTGCACAGCAGAGTGTAACCCCTTATTCTCTGCAGAGTTAACACACACCACTGATCAAGCACACCCGAGCATCACCACACGCACGCTCCAACACAGAAGTCAGCTCAAACTGCTGTTTGATTTCAGGTTTAACCTTGCCAAAACTCTGCAATACAAAAGTGTTACTCATGTTAAGGACCTTTTTTTTTCTTTCGTTAAACACAATTCAACATGAAAAGCTCATCTGGAATGCTATCTACAGTACAGGTCATCCTAATTTCGATAAACCTTAACAGTTTACCTTAAAAGCACTTCCTTTTCATACCAACTTCTCCCTCGAGAAAAGTTTCCATCTCTGCTACACAGGAATTTGCTCGGAGCAACAGCAGTCAATGAAGCTGCATCGTTAGCATCACTCTACCAGTCACAGGGAGCATCTGGAAAAACCCTAACGAGAACAGAGAAGCTGCTGCGGCAGCAGAGGCCTTCCAGAGGAGGACGGTCTCTGGCTACCCGAGCCCCTCTCTTCCCATCAGAACGGCAGAAGTCATAAGCAGCAACCAGCAGACTGAACCAAAGTCACATCCGAGGCCGAGGAACTGAAGTGGCACCACTCCACACAAAGGTGGGGTCGGAACAGCGCACGCCTGTCTGGAGAGCCCTGCACCACCCTGACAGCTGTCACAAGCTCAAGCAGCATCGCTAATCGCGCACGGAGCTCACCCTGGGTGCGCTGCTGCAGCAGAACTCTCCATCTCCTGGATCAGCGAAGGGCAACGAGGCCAGTGAAGGGTCTAGAGCACAACAAGCAGCTGAGGGAGCTGGGGCTGTTCGGTCTGCAGAAAAGGAGGCTGAGGGGAAACCTTCTCCCTCTCTACAACTACTTGTGCAACTCTGTCCAAAGCCCAGGTCAAAACTGCCCGATCTGTAGGTTCAGACGATTTTTGAGAGACAGCTACAGACTGTTAATGTGGTTGTATTACAGGCTTGAAAAACTTTTACTCTGTTTTGTGATACATGGTGACTTCCCCCAAGCTTAGGGACCCTGGGCTGGCTTGCACTAATGAGTACAGGGAAGTATTGCTTGGGCAAAACCAGACTCAAAAAATTTGGAAATTCTGCTTGATAAGAAGACTCAAAATGTGTCCATATGTTTGGAAGTAGAACCAAGTTTTTGCCTGACCTCAAGTAATGTTAATAGCTATTAAGCTAATAGCTCTCTACAACTACCTTAAAGGAGGTTGTAGTGAGGCGGGTGTTGGTCTCTTCTCCCAAGTAACTAGCAATAGGACGAGAAGAAATGGCCTCAAGTTGTGTCAGGGGAGGTTCAGACTGGATATTAGGAAAAATTTCTTTACTGAAAGAGCAGTCAGGCATTGGACCAGGCTGCCCAGGGAATTGGTGGAGTCACCATCCCTGGAGGTCTTCACAAAACACGTAGATGTGGCACTTCAGGGCATGGTTTAGCAGGCATGGTGGTGTTGGGTTGACGGTTGGACCTGGTGATCTTAGAGGTCTTTTCCAGCCTTCATGATTCTATGATCAGTGACATAAGATGCAGAAGCAGAGTGTGTGTATGGTGCCTCAGGAATCCAAACAAACCCCCATGAACCACGGGAGCCCGCTGGAGCAGGCTGAAGAGATCCCCTCCCGGAGAGCAGCGCTGGGGCGAGCAGTGGTCTTGGCTACAGAGCTCTGTGAAACACCCAGGTGCACTACAGCAGTTCTGGCAGCGAGGAGCCACCAGCCAGCACTGCCCCAGGCAGGCCACCAACCTGAGAGACTTCACAGGGTACAGACCGGGTCATCTGCAGAGCTGCACCACATGCGACACTCAAATGCTTCCCATTATCACCCCCACCCAAACCCCCTTGGAGGTAATTTGTACAAGCAGCTCCAAAACACACTCTGTCTCCAACTGCGAGAACTTCAGCATCCAGGATGAAGCCGTCGGCAAGACGACCCTTCTCACTCATCAGGGCTAGGTGCCACGGTCCAACAGACCGCTGCTGCCAAGCCGTGGTGCCAGCCTGCCTGAGCTCCCAATGGATGCCTGTGGGCCTCCTGTGCCAGGGGACAGCCTGCGCAGCGGACCACCAGCACCTCTCCCAGCACCTGCGGAGGCTCAGAGGCCTCGGGAAATCAAGAGTCATGCCTGGCACATGCAAAATTACCTGCGAAGTTATCCACAGCGCAGCTTTACGGAGGAGTTCTGGGGCCACCTACGCTTTCCTGTGCTGCTCTAAGGGTTCAGAGGGTTACTTTGGCTGCTGCTGTTCCTCTGCAGGCCATCCTCCCCGTGGTAGGACTGCGAGGGATGAAATAGCAGAGAGCCCTCTCCTTAGCAGGGGATTGCCCTTGCTCTGAGTACAAGGCTGTTAAGGCAGTTGTAAGCCACACATGAGAAATTTGTGAGTTGTTGCAGGGTCCTTTAAGCAATAGTTTCGCTTGCATTTTAGTTCAGAATAGTTATGTGACCACCTCGCATCTCAACTCTGCATAGAGCAGATACGAATGACTGCCTCTCGCAAATCAATACTGTTTATTGCGTGCTTTAAATCAATAAAGCTTTCCTCCACAGAGTAAATTCTTCTAAAAGAGTGATTAAGCATTTGAGGAGAATTAAATAGTTTCACTGAACAATACCATTAGTCCTGAAACATCAGCTTGACATCCCAGCCAGAAAGCACTTTGTCAGAACTAATTAATCCCCACAGCACCTCTGTAAGATTGAGAAAGCAATTCATCTGCTTTTTAAATGTGTTGGGTACTTGTGCTGCAGAACCTCGTGGCTGGGGTGGAAGCTGTGAGTACCAGCGTAAACAGAGAACGAACCAAGCCAGCAGAACCCATCCAAAAGCACGAAACACCAGAGAAGACCGACAGCTGTAGGATTTGGCTGCTCTGCGTCTTGCTGTTACGCACCAAACCTCCTGCGACTATCCAGAGAGTCTTCCAGATGTCACTTGACTGGATGAGTGGCAGTGAAAAGCAGTTATTATTCTATTGGGAGCAGTTTTGTCTGTTGTTTGTTCAGCCAATTATCTATGCATGTAGCTTAAAAGGGAGGGGGGAGCAGTAACCTTAGGCTCTGTGAACAAGAACTCTGGGTTTTATTTGAGCAGTTAAAGCTAAGTCTTCATCACCACAAGCAAAGCACGTAACCTTACTAAACAGGTCTCATGAATGGCAATCAGCCAGCATAAAAAAGCATTTCTCTCCAAGGAAGTGGTCGATCTGCACAGCTCTCGCATACGCATGCCTCCACCTGCCTGCCTAGCAGCTGCCACACTGCTTTCTTCATTTCTTTTTTCAGAAACGCTCCTGGTGAGGCCCTCAAGGCCACCAGGTTCGGGCAGCCAGCCCCTGCACAGGGAGGACTTTCCCCAAGCTGGCTGTAAGGTCTCTCTCCCCCCTCTCTTTGAGAAAGACTCGAAGTTCTCCCATGCTTGACGCAACCGAGCATCACATCAGGCCCAGAACGTTGAAGTCCGAAATCAGCGGGAGCGTGCTGCGGGGCGGTGAGGCTCCTCGGCACGCCGAGCACAGAGCAACGCTGGCCTTGGCAGCGCGCGGTCACCTCCGCCAGCACAGAATACCAATCAATCATTTACCAACAGATTCTTCCAGTAACCGAGATATGAGCCCAGCCTGAAAAGGTGGTGGGGCAGGTCAGTGACTGGACCACCCTCAGCTGTATGATTTGTCTTCACCAGGGTACAAGTTGTCCCATTAAACTCCTTTGGACAAGTCTTCCCATGTCTTCCAGTACAATTCCTGGTACAAGCTAGAGGAATTTAAATCAGATTCAGACACGGGAAAGTCGGTTGCGAGCTCTTCTTCCCGTCGTCGTGCTAGCTATGAAGGCACCAGTCCCAATGACACCTTTAGGAGATGCTCTGCCCCACTGCTGGTTTCCCCCAGGCTCCGGCAAGAAAAAACCCGCTCTCCCCATAAAACTCAGTCAGAAAACACAGGGCAAAGCTAAGCCCCTCCAGCTCTGGGACCACCTCCTCGGCTGGGCTGGCAGCGAGTCTGACCAGGTCGAGCACCTGGGGACCGTTTCCCAAGCGCACCCTCAGCAGCGTTCCCGGGCTGCCACTGGAGCCAGCCCCGCTCCCCCCAGCCTCCCGCTCAGCCCCGGCGACGCCAGCACAGGTCTCCCACACAGGCACACACAACCAGGTCCAACTGCAAAATCAACCCAGCCAATAAAACAACATTTTTCAGCCAGACCGGCTTCTGGTGGCCCCATCAGCAAGGCCACGGAGCCACCGCCCCGGGGACCACCACAGCAGCCACCTCTCCCGCCACACCCCCACCTGCTGGGATTTACTACCCAGTTTTCTGCCATTCCACCAGATCGAGATAGCTGCTTCGATACGAAAATACCTGACCTACATAGGGGTGAAACTGTTGATCCCCTTGCCAAGGAAGTTTCCCGTCAGTGGCAGTGCTGCTAACTTCACAAGCTGTCAGTGTTTGAGGCAAATTAAACAGGAGCGATCTTGCGAGCAAGATGACCTTGCCAGAGCAGAAGATGAAGCTCAACCTACATATTTCTAAACAATGCGATTTACAGAGATTTCTTCAAAAGCGATTCTGATCTTTTAAGACTCAGAATTCCCCAAGATGCGTTAAAAAACTGCTGAACTCAACAAAGCTTCACATTTTTCATTTTCTTCATGTTCCATAGGGGAGCAAGATAAAATGATGCCTTTAGTACTTCTAAAAATCACTGCCAGCATCCTCCGCCACCTGGCACGTGTGCGCAGCACACCTTTGGCAGCGATGCCCTCGGTCAGCAGCACCACACCTGCTGTTTCCAGCTCCCCTCCGCAGTTCGAAGTGAGTTTACGCCAGGGAGCAAGCACTGCGGGGCAGTCCCCGCAGTTTGCACAGCGATCGATACATCCGACCACAGGGCTCGCCCGGGCAGTCTCAGCAGGGGGGGGAACCAACCCAGGAAAGTTTGATTTTTCATAACTGAAGAGGTCCGATTGATTTCGGCTCCAACCAATTTTTCCCAATTAGAGGTGTAGCCCGTGTTAATTCATCTTGGAAGACTCCCGATATCAACAAATTCAAAAACTTTCAAGTGTCACAATAATCTTACTTGCTGCCCTTGTCTCCCCTATGTATTAGCACTTCTATAAACCCATTAATTTTCATTTACAGTGAGGGGAAAAAATGTAAAACCAGCACAAGTCCTGCATCAGGCACCTGTTGCCAGAGATGGCATTTAGGTGACTTTGAAGACTGCAATTCTGTCACTCACTTCTGCACTTGTGGAAAACTGTGATCGACGGCTTCTATGGGCTCGCACTGAGCTGCCTGTTCTTTACAAAATAATCGGCTATTTTGGGGAACGTAGACATGAGAAAGCAGCAGATTCACATACATATGACAGGGTGTTTGGCGAGCTATCGGTAAAGAAAGGCAACAGCAGGCATCAAACCAGCACCCTCCGCCGCACGACCTACACTGCTGCCACTGATGAAAGAAAAACCTAGGGAAGAGAAATGCTCCATCTTTCAGAATTCTTCTCTCTTCTCCTCACGCTTACTGATTTTCATCTACAGAAAAGCACAGCTCCTTTCATTCTTGCTGCTTTTCATTGCTCTCCCTTCTTCTAGCCCTTTTATTCTGGAGAACTCCCACATTTAAGGTAGCTATATTTAGCTTATTCCAGTGATTACAGTTATGCTATAGGCAAATAACCCAAGCAGTGGACAGTCACACGTGAAATTTCAGCGCGATGCTCCCATTTCTCTATCTCCAGTACAGGAAGTTTGGATAACAAACACGCTGAGCAGGCTGGAGATTAAAAGCTTCAAGATCAGACTATTGCAGTGGAGACAAACCACTCTGCAGTATTTCACACCAAGCCCAGAAGGCAGACCTAGAAGGGCATCGCTAGATGACTGTGCTCCCTACAGGATGTGCCTAGCCCTTCAGCAAGATCCTCAGGCTCAGCAGACCTGAATCTTCTTCAGTTAATAGGCAACCCTAACTATTTTCAAAGCACAAGGTCTTCTACAGGTGACCACACATACATTGGCACACATTGGCCCTGGGACTTGGCAAATCTCTTCCCTAATTCTCTTTACCAAAGCCCCGCTTCGTAGGTTCAGGCTGGATAAACCTCTGTGTGGAGTAGGAAGGGATTTCAGGGAGCACCTGCTGAATCTAGGCTTTCATTTAATAAACATCTCCAATCCTTTACATCACTAAGAGCCTTCCAGAAACAAAGGGCCACCAACCGAGGCACTGCTGCCTCCCAAAACTTAACACATCTGCTGCTGTTCAGCAGCTTCTCCGAGCTTAAGCCAGAAGGGCTCCTATTCTGCTAGCTTTCACTCCCAACAAGAGTTCACTTTCGGATTGGGGTAAAATGAGAAGCTGTCAGTGCTGTCTAAAATAACCTAGGAAAAAAAACCTGCTTACACCACTATGCCACCAGGAAGAGTATGAGAATGCGAATATTGGAGAGTGGGACAGGCTGTCAGGCATCTCCAAATCCTCTCCGCAGTCAGGAAGCTCCTGGGCTGAAAAGCAAGAAGAGAGAGAAGCGATGCTCTGCCGAGATAGCTTGAGGGCGAGCAGAGGTTCCCCCAGACCCAGTGCGTAGAGAACCCGAGGACGGCACTCCCGCAGGACCCCAGACACCACCTCTCACCCTCACGTCTGATGAAAGCAGAGATCTCGCTGGGGGCACGCCGCTGGTGCAGTTCCCGATTCACAGCAATATTTAACGACGGGCAGCAGCTGCTGCTAACATTTCTGAGGCACCACTCTTATTTTCTGGTCGGTCACCAGCGCAGCAGCTTGCAGGGCAGACTCACCCTCCGTGTTAGGAAAGCAGCTGGCACAAGTCTCTGGTATGTTTTACCCACTGGTATGTATTCGTGCATACCTGAAAGACCACGCTTGCTTTTAGAACCAGGAATGACAAATTTCCTCCCCTAGCTCGGCAAGTCTGATCTCCCATTACGCTATACCCAAGCCCTGAAGTTTCCAATTTCAAACACACCTACAAAGAAGTCAGCTACAGGAGCTTCCTTTGACACAATGAAAAACACAGTAGGGTTTGGGGTTTTTTTCCCCCACCTGGTCACTAGAACCACCTTGCAGCTTTTTAACCCAAAATACTTGCTTGCACGGTACCTTGATTCTTTTACGTTACACCATAACACAGGTACAATAAGTCACGAAATTCTTCAGACTATTTGACCTCAGATGATTTCCCAAAACGCTCCAACACCCACAGGCCTCCTAGGACTGCCCTGAGGTCTAGCACACCCTTACAGAGGCGAGAGGTCAGACTGCTCTGACACGCAGTTGCTTCGATCGAGATTTCAGGCGTCTGAGCATCGCTCAAGTGCGCTTCACGGGAGAGCGAGATGCCACCAGGTGCCGGTACCTTCCCAACGGCAACGTCCGACAGCCCCCCTTACCAACAGCCCGTCTGCAGGGCCGGTGCCGTGTGCCGCAGCAGAGCCGCAAACCCACCAGCTCCACAAGCCCAGCTTTCCATTCCACACCGTTCGAGGCCACCTGAGGTCCCACCTTACCCCCCCCAGGCCTGCTCCCCCAGCACCCCGTTCAACCAGCCACAAACCCGACACCAACCCTTGTCATGAAACAATGGGCAAGTCCGTGCCCTGAAGCTAGATGGTATCCCTCCTCACGTTCATTTCCACTAAATTAAGCTAGAATGAAAGATTTAGGGAAGTTTTAAAGACCTGTCCGTCCTATCTTTAGGTACCAGTTGTTGCTCCCCAAATAAACCGATTGGGTAGCACAAATGCACCGTCCCGCTGGGAAGCAGCCGGGTTCAGAGGGAGCCCCAACACATACATCTTCCTCCACATCCCTCAAAGCCTGCGGTTTTACAGCCATTTATTATTAAGCCATAATATCTCTTGCTTTTCGCTGGGTAAAAGGCAGCGCGTGCAAGCACAGCACACCGAGAGCACTGCAGCAGTTTTAAAGACGGCTTGCAAAGGGCTGGGCTTACAAATAATTGAACTTCAAATACACTGATAAAGTTCAACGATCGGTGCGTAAATCCAAGTTCACTGCTGCAGGGAGCAGTTATCTGATGACCGGAGCCCATCAGAAACTCCCCATCAGCTGGTTTTCACAGACAGTGCTAACGAGTTGAGAGAGAAACTTCTTCCCTGCATGTCAGAGCAGGGCTTCACCCCACACCAGCACAAGGTCCTGCAGGTGATGGGCAAGTGGTGTGCCAGACCAGCAAACCCCCCAGAACCTGGAGGGTTCCCAGGGTGAGTGTCCAATACAGCCTGCTTTCTGGGTAGCACTACTGGAAGATGACTCAGATGCAAAGCTCGTCAGGGCCATGTGTATCCAGGTGTATTTCTATGTGCACAACGAACAGGTCGCGTGATACGAGCCCTCAGTATGTGTGCGAATATTCTCCTTTAACGGCGGCGAGCGGGGAATGTCTGCCATGGCTCAGTCCACACGCGTAATTAAGGCGCCCATTTAGTCATTCCTGTCATTTTTGAGTCACTAACCAGGGATATAGGAGAATTTTTTTTATACAAGCCCGTATTAGGCCTATTAGATGTCTGATTTGCCTTCATTCCCTGCAACAAAACAAAGACGCCAGGACAGCAATCCTAATCTAAGCTTTTACTGACTTTCGTGAAGGTTAAAAAACCACACCTTGGAACAACCGCGTTACTAGCGCTTCTCGGCCACGTTCCTGAGACAGAAGCCCCAGAGCGAGCTCCCAACCCCCGGCCGGCAGCAGGCTGCGTCTGCGCGCAGCGCACGCTGGGGTTATTCCTGGAATGCAGAACACTCCTCGAAACCTCGTAAAACTGGACAATCATTCACTTCCACGCTTAACAAAAAAAAAAAAAAAAAGAAAAGAAACTGAAGTAGAACTGGAGAGCAGGCAACGCACTGACCTCCCGCCAGCGCGATGGACGCCCTGCCGGGGAACCGGCCGCCGGGGCTGGGGCAGCCAGGAACGCCCCGTCCCGAGGCCAGCGCCCGCCGTCCGGAGGGGAACGGCCGAAGCCCACCGGCCCCAAGACCCCTGCTCTGGTGCGGGACCCTCCAGCTCGTCCAGGCGGGGTATTTCGAGTCGCCGTGTGCGGGAACGCCGGCTAGCAGAGGAGTCAGCGGGCAATGGAGAAACTTCTTGATTCCAAGGGCGACCCAGCAGCTGAGAGCGCGGAACTGGGGCGCGCTGGGACGGAGCGCGGCTTGGAAAGCGGCCCGGGCCCTTCGCAGCGGGGGGGTTTCTGTAGCTCTTCTGGAGCGAGCGATACCGGGGCAGAGCCGGTCAGAGCGGCGCTGGGGGGCTGCTGGGGAGCGCTGGGACGACGGGGAGACCCGCGACCCCCACTCAGCCGGGGCCGCGCAGGGAGGGGGGAACCCGGCAGCCCCCCCCCCCCCCCCCCCCCCAAGATGCCCGGAGCCGTGAGGGGACGGGACGGCAGCCGCGACCCCCGCCGCCCCCTCCCTCCTTCCCTCCCGTCCGGAGGGGACGCGGAGGGCCCCGGCCCCGCCGCCGCCCACCTGTCTCGGGGGTCCACCCAGCTGGTGGTGCGGCTGCCGTGGTCGATGTAGTACACCTTCCCGTCGTAGTCCCGCGCCTCCTCCCAGCCCTCCGGCAGCGGCAGCTCCTTCCGCGGCATCGTCCCCGCCGCCGGCCGCGCCGCCCCATCCACCGCTCCGCTCCGCGGCGGCCGGGGCGGGGGCCGGGCCTCCCCTCCCGCTGGGAGGCTCTGCCGCCGGGCAAGCGCCTCACATGCCGGGGAGGGCGGCGGGCGAGCCCTCGGTCAGCCCTGCGCGGCGCCGAGCCCCGGCCCCTCACGCCTCCATTTCCTGCGGCGCCGGCGGCGGCGGGGGCGGCCCGGCCAGGCCAAGGCTCCGCCCCCCCGAGGCTCCGCCCCCCGAGGCCCCGCCCCGCCACTGGCGCCCCGGGCGCGGGATGCCGGCTGGCCGAGGGCCCGCCCCGCTGCCGCGCGCAGCAGAGCGCCCCCTGCCGGCGGGGAGGGCGGGGGCAGCGGGTGGCCGGCGAAGCTGCCGCCATGCCCGCTGCCGCCATGCCCGCTGCCCCTGCCGCCCCGCCGGGGAGGAGCAGGGCAGGCAGAGGACGGGCCTGTCGTGAGGGTGGAGCGGGGTCTTCTCGGTGGCCCCGGTGTCAGGGGTGCTGGCGCTCGCAAGGACGGGCATGTGAGCTCTGCCCCGGCCGTGAGGGACGTCCCTTGGGATGTGAGGGGTCCCTGGCCTGCCGCTGGCATCCCGGCAGTGAGGGACATCCCAGCGCTAAGGGACATCCCAGTGGTGAGGGACATCCCAGCAGTGAGGGACATCCCAGCGCTGATGGACATCCCAGCGGTGAGGGACATCCCAGCGCTAAGGGACATCCCAGTGGTGAGGGACATCCCAGCAGTGAGGGACATCCCAGCAGAGGGACATCCCAGTGCTGAGGGACATCCCAGCAGTGAGGGACATCCTGGCAGTGAGGGACATCCCAGCAGTGATGGACATCCCAGCGGTGAGGGACATCCCAGCGGTGAGGGACATCCCAGCGGTGACGGACACGGCGCGCTGCCCTTCCCGTCGCGGCTGCTGCCGTGGCCGTCCTTTGCCAGCCCCGGAGCCTGGCTCCGGCACGGCTGCGTGCGGTGCGGAGGGAGCTAGGAGGACGCGCCCTCCCCAGCCTGCCGTCCCCAGATACCGGTCATTGGCTCTTGAACAGACTGCCTGTCACGAAACGTCGCGACACAGGCTCTCGCGACGGGGTGCGACCAGGCCGCGCGGCCGTGCGGGAGCGTTTCCCCGGGAGCGCCCGCCGACGCCGGGCTGCGGCTGCCAAGGTGGGGTGGGGGGAAGGAGGACGCGGCATGGAGCTCCAGCCATTGAACCAGCAGAATGGAGCGGGGATCCCTGCCAAGCGCGGGCTGGGAAGGGAAACTGGAGCACGGGAAGAGGGGAGCCCCGAAGGGCTGGAGAGGAAAAGCAGAAGCGAGAAAGACAATCAGAAATAACATCTCATTTTTGTGCCAGATTCCGAGGGCAAGATGACTTCTTTCAGGCTTTCTGACAACCTGCTGGGAGTCAGAACTGCTAATTCTCCGGAGGCTGAAGCAGAATGCAGTAGCAGTTGGCTGATAAAGTGGTTGAGCAGGGAAGAAAATGAAGTCAAGTAAAACCGAAAGTGAGGCATTTGGAAAATAGCCGGATTTAACCCCATTTTACCTGAAGCCAAGCTTGGAGGGGGCCTCTAAATGCCTGGCTTTCAGGAACAGGACCGTACACATGGCCGTTACGGTGCTAATAAAGGAAGAAGAAAGGAATAAACCCTGCGTCTGTCCACAGCTCTAACCGAAGCTGGTGGATTCTGTCGGAAGCGAGGGCTGGGAGCAGCGGGAGCGGTGCTGCTCCGGCGAGCAGACACCCGGAGCGCCGGGAGCCCTGGGCCGACGCCAGCGGCGCGCAGACCATTTCGGCAGGGCAGCGGGCTGGTCGCTGCAGCCGTTGCTTCCCCGTTACAGCTTTAGTCTCGTGGATTGTGGTGTTTCTCTCTTTGTAAAACACTCAGTGAAGTACTGAGGGCATTTAGAAGGGGGGGCTGTGGCAACAGAAAAAAAAAGAAATCAGCAACAAATAATGTTTTTACATGTTGCAAGCGAAGAAGCGAATAACAAAGTGGTTACAAAATAATGTGTATTTTCATGTTCCCATACTTGTGGCCATACGTTCAAGCACAGGGATACTTCCAAAAGTTGTGTTTTATTTTAAAGTGTTTTTTCAAACTTTCAGAACGTGTGTAGATCGTGTAGAGAAAGGCTGTATGTAAAGAAGCTGACCAAACACCTTTTCTTTGCCAGATTTCATCAACTGTGTTTATGAAGAAAGTAACTGTAAATTTTTTTTAGAGACAATTGCTTTTGCAATAAATGCCTCAGAAAATATTTGCAGGTAGTTGTGACTCAAGTTGAAAGATCTTATTTTTCCACTCCTCTTTGCTTTTTAACTCAGAAAAAGAAAACCCCTCTCACTGACCCGTACGAATTTACGAATGCCATCAGGAATGCGCATGTGGTAACTTACTCCCTTTTACCACTCACACTCACAGCAAAAGAATTCAGCGTTATCAGCGTCTGTTTGAACTGTAAAGCAATAAACAAACAGGTGATTGTTTTCTCGTGAGTGAAGAGAGGGAAGGTTGGGTTCCTGGGTAAGCTCTTGCCTATGTGAGAAGGAAGAACGGAGCAGAGACCAAAGTCTGCAGAAACCCCATTTTTTTTGCCCCAGGGTCAATGTCTCCTGCACAACCTCGCGTGCTGTGCGCCGCCGTCCCGTCCAGCTCTGCCGAGTCCCGAACGGGACGGGTAACTAATTACTCGGTAACAACAGCAGCCATTTTCTGTGGGTGATTTCTGTTTCGGAGAAGCTGGTTGCTTGCTGCTTGGGCTTGTTTTTCCTAATACAGTCAAAAGTCTGTATTTTTGTACCCAGCACTTCAAGCTCTATTCTTAATAGACTGTGAACAACAAAAGCACAAATGTCAAAAGCTACTAGAGCACAACACTGGTCTCTCACGTGTCTGAAGTGAAACAGGGGGAAAAATGGGTTTAAATTCAAATGCCAGGGAACGACCATGTTTACCTGAAACACCACATTTTGGTTAAAACCTCCAGCATTGTTGGACTCGAAGCAATCACATCATTTGGGGGGGGGGGGGGGGGGGTTACCTTATCCTTCTAGAAAGCCTCTTCCCCACCCCCGAACAGTGTGCCAATTTTTTTCAGTTTCCAAGTGGCATGTTAGTTTTTACAAAAAGGTCAAACACATGAATTGGAAAGATGGAACACTCCATTTTGGAAGAAACCCAATGCCTTTCAGAAGGAGTTTCCAGCCTGGCGGGAAGAGTAGAGGTGCCCACAAGGCAGGGAAGAGCGCACGCAACCGGCCGTACTTTCCAGTACCAACATGAAGGGAACTTTCTGTAAACGTTGGCAAAGCAGCTTCATTGTTGTTTTTTTTTTTTAAAACAAAAAAAAGAACTGACATCTGCAAAGCCATCCTGTTGCTCTGGCAGGTATCGACCGCGCCTCACCCAGCATCCCGCCGGTGCCTGCACCCCGTGTTCCAGACGAAGCATCTGCCGCAGCGTTCGGTGCGACGCTTCCTCGCGTGTGGTGTCGTGGAGCCCGGGGGAGACGGGGGAATGGCGAGAGTCTGGGGTTCGTCAACAAGGCGACTGTGAAACGGGGCCGGTGCAGCAGGCTGAGTTCCCCCCCCTCACCCTGGGAAGTCTGCTGGCTGGGTTTCTGCTGTGTTCTGGCCTCTCGCGAGGTGGTTGTAAGAGGTCCCGGACAAGCTTGTGCATGAAAGGAGATGTCATTTAACTGTGCCCTAAGTGGGCACTGTCCGGAACAAATCATTTCTCCTGGGACTTGGTCTTTTGGGAATGTGCGGATCACTCTCCTGCAAAGTGCATCCATGCAGGGAGATGCTGCTCTGGCCAGGTTGGCTACCCGTGCACATCACTAGCACGTATCCTTGGTGGTCCAGCAAGCCTCCTTAACCCTTTGACTTGGTTGGATGGGAAAAAAAGTTCTGGGATATTTTGTCACTTCAGGCTTTAGTTAAGGTCTTACTTTCTGACATTTTTATTTTTTTGCCCTGTTTCCCACCTAACATTACTGAGGAGCAGAGCTGAGAGCAGAGGCACCAGTTGAAGCCCCGGCTGTGCTGCCATCCAGCAAGACCTGACCAGGCTGGAGAGCTGGGCAGAGAGGAGCCTGATGAAGTTCAACAAGGGCAAGTGCAGGGTCCTGCACCTGGGGAGGAACAACCCCATGCATCAGTACAGGCTTGGGGTGGACCTGCTGGAAAGCAGCTCTGCTGAGAGGGACCTGGGAGTGTGGTGGACAACAAGCTAACCATGAGCCAGCAGCATGCCCTGGCTGCCAAGAAGGCCAATGGGGTTCTGGGGTTCATCAAGAGGAGTGTGGCCAGCAGGACGAGGGAGGTTCTCCTCCCCCTCTACTCTGCCCCAGTGAGGCCCCATCTGCAGTGCTGTGTCCAGTTCTGGGCTCCGCAGCGTTCAGGTCATCCCCTGACACAGGCCAGGCTGGCTTCAACACCGCAGCATCATCATCCCCAACGGCAGGAAACCCCTCCGTCAGCTGAGCTGTCCCTCGGAAGGACGGGCCACGTGACAGCATGCCCACGATAGGGACAGTCCTCGTGATTGCTGGGGCTGGCGGGGCTGCCAAGAGCACGTCACTTGGCCACTGGTTTACGCTTGCGTCACCTGCACCATCCTTGGCACTTTGTACACCTGCACCAGAGATCTTTATCTTTCAGCAAACACACCTGCAGTGAGGGAATAAATTCCTCACTATGACCTTTGTGTGCACTGAGATGTTTTTCACCTATAATCAAAACAGTATTTCCCCCCCCCCCCCAAACAACACTTATCTCTGTTGTTTTATTAGACCTGGTGCGCCAACTGGAAGCACTGAGCTGCAATCTTCTCTTGACATTGCTGTGAAGATCAGGCCCGAGTCCATGGACATCCCTTGCAGCGTACAGTAGGAGCCAAATGTCTGGTTTCTACCTTGCGGTAATTGGGAAATACTTAACCTTAATGGGAGACCACTGAGCTTCTCAGTGAGAGCCTCCAGTCCCAGCGTGAGCCCCTGTGCCAGTCCCCGGGCTCTCGGCTGTCCCCCACGGAGCATCGGCAGCTCTCGGCAGCTGGCACCCAGCCGCCCACCCAGCCGCTCGCTGCAGGGCTCTGCCCAGCTCGGCGTAAGCCACGGCACCAGCGCTGAGCTCCTCTGCAAAGGTCCTCGGCAGCCAGCTCTGGTGCTGCTGGTGGGGGTTAGAAATGGGGCCAAGCACTCGGTCACTCCCAGTTATAAGAAAAAAAATTCCAAAATTTCCATCAGCCTGTCACGGAGAACACATATGACAGAAAAATTGATCGGTTTGGTATCAGTTGCTGTTTTTGTTGGCCCATTATCTGCTCAGCCGTCGGGGAGACCTCCTCCCGTGAAGCAGGTTTCTCCTGGCAATTTGTCAGCTGACCAGCCATGGAGATGCCACAGCGCTCCGCGAGAAATGGGACACGGACAAGTCCCCAGAACTTGCTGGGCTGCACCCGGAGAGCTGAGGGAGCTGGATGCTGGCTCGGCCAGGCCGTTCCCTGCTCTCTTTGCGGGGTCGTGGGAGGTCCTGGGCAGAGTGGCTGATAAACCAGAGGGTCTTCTGCCATCCAGAGGGACAGGCTGGAGAAAGGGCCTGACAGGAACCTCATGAAGTTCAGCAAAGAGACGTGCAGAGTCCTGCAACTGGGGAGAAACAGTCCCAAGCACCAGTGCAAGCTGGGGGCCACCTGGCTGAAAAGCAGCTTTCCAGCAAAGGAGCTGGGGGACAACAAGTTGACCATGAGCCAGCAATGTGCCTTTGTGGCAAAGCAGGCCAACCACACATCTTGGGGTGCACCAGGGTCGAGGAGGGGATCCTTCCCCTCCGCTCAGCATGAGTGAGACACGTCCAGAGTGCCCGGTCTGGTTCCGGGTGACAACGTACAAGCCAGACATGGACCTGCTGGCGAGAGCCTGGCAAAGAGCCATGAAGATGGTGAAGGGACTGGAGCATCTGATGTAGGGGGAGAGGCTGAGGGAGCTGGGAGAAGAGGTGGCTCAGAGGGATCTTACCAGTGTGCACGAACATCTGAAGGGAGGAGTAACGATGAGGGAGCCAGGGTCATCTCCGTGGTGCCCAGCAGCAGGACAAGGGGCAATAGGCACAGGCAGAAATACAGAAAATTCTGGTTAAACATCAGAAATACTAATTTTACTGTGAGGGTGACTGAGCACTGGAACAGGTTGCCCAGAGAGGTTGTGGTCTCTTTGTCACGGACTTTTTCACGGCCTGCCTTCCCCACCTGGAGAGAGACCAAGGCACTACGATGGGGAGGTCTTCAAAAAGATCACTACAGCCCACAGCGTAAACAGGAATCTGATTTTTATCTCTAGGAAGAATTTTTGACAGATGAAAAAGTCTGATTTATCAAGAAGAGCCGACTGAGTCACTGACTGTTGCTGACCACTAGAAATAAGACAGCTGGATTACGTGTAATATTTCCTAATATTTTACTTCCGTTTACACGATTGCTTCGGTTAACGACGTTTGTGGGGAGAGGAATTTGAAACAGTCACAAGGCCTGGGCTTTAGCAGAACAGGCAGTAGTACAGCCAATGCAATTCTGCTGGTGGATTTTCTTTTTATATGCAATGACAAAATGAGACTAAAGCCTGCCAGAAGCTGTCATCTAAAGATGTAAAACTCCCGTAAATATAATTTCTCCAACAGCAATGCTGTTGAGCTGCTGTAACGCAGCACGGACAGTGTTACAGCAGACTGCCTGCCACCTTCTGTACTCGTGACGGCTTAGCTGCCACTTCCATTGTAAATCCTGTTTGTTAAGGATTTATAAATTGGCTGCATTCACTTGCTTCTCTCTGGAAGCTGGCACACAGCTCTCTCCCGTGGTGTTTTTACCACATTTTATTTTATTACTTGTTTTTTTTTTTTTTTTCCTTGGCTCAGAAGCAGCCTGACTCTAACCCCAGAACCATTAAATCCTCAGTAGAGGCTAAGACGCTCCACAAATATTTTAATGAACAACGAAACAAGGGAAAGCCTAACCTGCTATGTTAGATACGCATTTTGAAGAGCTGCTGCAGAACTTCTGGAAGAGGAGCGCCCTGCGCCTGCCACAGAGGACGGTCTGGGCAGGGCTGGTGGGACATGCCGAGCTGCAAACCGACGCGTGCCGTGATGCAAACCCCGCGTTCCCCGGGTGAAGCGGTGGCTCCCGGGGCCGGTGGTTGCAGGGGTTGACCGGCAGCGTGCAGGGTGCTCGCAGGCAGCCACGCAGACCATGTGCGGGGTCGGGTCCCTGCCGACTCTGCCAGGCTGTGAATGCCTGACCACATCACACCGGTGCTTCCGCTGCTCGGTTTTCATTTGTGGGGGGGGTGGTGGGGAGGTTGAGCTGCCGGGCTGCTTGTTAAACACCACTTGCTCTTCCCAGTAGCTCACCCGTCAGGTGTGATGGTAGACACACACGGTTCACGACCATGACCTGCCATCTGCCCAGCACTGCTGCTGTGGGTCAGGCAGAAGCAGAAAAGGCTTTATCAGTGCATGGGAGCTTGTACTTTGACGCTGGCAAGAGTATTTGCCTTTCTAGAGCTCTTGGGCATGTTCAAGCATTGCACAAAACTATGTTTATTGGGAGATGACAGACGTATGTGGCAAGGGAGGGAGAACTGTTTAGCTACTATGGACCTAAAGAAGCAGTTGCAACATATAATGCAGATATACTGGTACCTGCCAACACCAGGAGCCTCCTGGGACAGCACTATTTTCCATGGGCTGCAAGTGGCTGTAAGTTCTCTCTGCTAATTCAGAGATCTGGTGAGTAAAATGTCTTTTGCAGCTGCCTCAGCAACTGTACCATGGAGGGTGCTGACGCTGTCTTCAATTCTTCAGCACTCGGTGCTGAAGGGGGAGCGGTAACTCTGATTCCGGAGGAGTGGCAGGTTTCAAACGCAATGAGTGAGGTTTAAACCAAGATATCCTTGCAAATGAGAGACCTCTATGCTGCAGGCTGAACCAAAAGAGGTTGGGACAGAATCTTCCCTGCTGGCAGGAGAGCTCAGAGGCAGCGGGCCCTGGTACCTTTTCAGTACCCTGCTTAGCTACAGCCAGGGAGCCTGTCACACTCTACATCTGGCTAGTAAAGCCCCATTCCCCCATTCAAAATTGCCCAGGGACACCTACACTTAGTTCCTCTTTGGAGAAAAAATTATAGCCACAGAAGGTCTTGTCTTCTGCATAAAATCTGTATTTCCTGAGATTGAGGGCCTTGTGCTTAACATTTGGCTGGTGTAGGACGTGTAAGGCCATCCTACCTTCATTCGCGAGGTCTCACCTTCGACCAGATGCACAGCTAAAACAAAAGCCGCCCGAGTATACGGCTGACCTTAACATGCGGCTCTCCAGCAAGATCGTCAGACGAACACAGGACAGTACCACAGGGTGACAGAAACTTTACCTTCTGAGTTTCCGAGGGCTGGAGCCTCAGAGCCGAACGTCGGACATGGCCCCGTGTTCGATCATCACCGAGTGCTTTACAAGTGTTTGCGAGACTGCTGGCAAAAGGGTCAGCCTGACAGAAATTACAGCACAAAGCAGCTAATACAAATTATTCAATGGCACTCAGTTCTGACGCGCTTTTCTTGGGTTCCTAGGGAAGGCTGATGCTTGTTTGCACTGGAAACTCTTGACCAACAAACACAAGAGAGCGTTGGGCGTTGCTGCTACGGTCAGGTCCGGTGCAGATGAGGGGTGTCCAGCTCTTTGGCTCCTGCAGCAAAGATGAGCCTGGGCTATGTGGAGGTCGGGGCTGGCAGGGCAGCATTACAGCGGCGGAATGCTGTTGGCACCTTCATTGCTGGCAGGAAGCTGCTGAGAGGCTGCATCGCCCAAGGGACGGGAGGGGAAAACCAACAACACCAGAGCCGGGCTCCCGGGCAGGTTTCAGGCTGGCTCTGCACATTCTCGGAGCCCAGCGTGTGTCAGCCCTTGCACTCCAGGTAGCAAAGGGAAAAAAACCAGCGGGTCTAAATGCTTCCTTCCCCACATTTCTCCCCATGAGAGTACTGTGGATCCACTGGCCTGGCCCAGCTCTAGAGGAGCTTCTGTTGGTGCCTTTATTAAGGATGCAGTGAGGCCATGAAGGAAGGCTGAGATGGCAATGCCGGGGACTGGCGTGGGCGAGGCAGGGCACGGAGGCAAAGGCCGGTCCCTCCGAGCATCCCCCGGGCAGAACGGCCATCACGCGGCCACAACGCCGTGGGGAGCAACCTCCAGAGGCAGAACACCAGCGGAGGCGAGGAGCAGGGCGTGCCGAGGCACGCGCCTACGCCGACGGCCAACTCCCACACTTTGGGCCAAGTCGGGAAGAAGATCAGGTTTTTTGAGCTGAAATGCAAGGTTATAAATATCAAATTCCTTCAGTTACAGCGATCCAATAGGAAAAATGGAAATGTGCGCTAATGCTGGCTTTAGCTTCAAACAGGAGCCCGTTCTTGGAAAGCAAAGGGAAGGCTGTAGAAAGGAAAAGGGAGAAAAAGATGCCTCAAGAACACAGGGGAACTCAGATGGGACCACAGGAGTGGAGGGAATAGGCGGCTGGCCATGGCTGCGTCAGTCCAGTCATCTCCCCACTCGTTAAGTGAATCGGCATCTAAAAGTCAGCTGTTATTCCAGGCGTGAGAGCACCTAGCTCTCCGCCATAACTACAAATACAGTAATTGTCCCATTCTCTGATGCGCTACAGAAGGGTTTTCTAAGCAACTGGTGATGCTTGCCCACGTCGATAAGCTGCTCAGGGCGTCCGTGTGGAAACACAGAAAGCCAGAGGTAAGGCAGGGAATGGCCTCGGTCGGGCCCAGCCCACCGGCCGGTCGGAGCCGGGAGCTCACGCGTGGTGCTGGGGCGTCCCACGGGACCGCGCCGAGCTGCTCGCAGGCCCTGGAAACCAGGGATAGCCCTGGGTCAGTGGTCTCGGGTGAGCACTCAGCTAGCAGGACCGGATCGCTTTGGAAAGTTGCGTTTGAGAACATCCTGATGATGTCCGTGTTCTCTGCGAAGGAGCCAGGTAGGGAGAGCATCCCCTGCAAATCTGTTACACCTCCTCCCAGTGTAATAGATATTAAAATGGGTCCTTCCCTTTCAGTTTGGCTAAGTTTCCTTTTGATGTAGCAGAATCTCTGATTCTGAAGAGTTTCAGCTTTGGGAGAACGGTAACAGAATAAAGGACATCGGGAACTGTGCTACAGGTTCTCATTTCAACCCTCTCAACTGCAAGAAAATTTCCATTCCAAAAAATGACCCAGGAAGCTTACCAGCACAAGGCAAGGGCAATCCAGAACTGTACAAATGGGAAGTGTCCCCACCTTGTGACTTCCTATTTTCTGCCTCCCTTGAAAAAGAGTAACAATACCTCTTTCAGAGGTGCCACCTGTAAAGAACGTTCGGATAACGTAACAGCACTTAAAATCTGTCCGCACGGAGGAACGCCCGCGGTGACGGGCACCCAGGACTTCACCTGGAAACGCACCCGGACTTGTCCTTCCGAGGACGGGTCGCAGGGCCGGGGGTTCCAGCACTCCGCACGCGGCGGCTCGCGCCTGCGCATCAGAAACGCGCTGCGCTTCCCGAGGGCTGGAGGCGTCGTACCACACAGCCCCCGAGCCCTTCTGCTTTCAGAATGCCCCGGAGTGAACCAATGCCCGTAATCACCTCCAGCATCTCCGTCGAGATCACGAATCATTAAAAACCTCATTTGCAACCCCAAAAGCAAAACCGCTCTCAAAATCAAGCAGAGCTCCCCAGCTACAAACTTCAATGAGGTGAAAGCAGCCGGGCTTTGGCTGATGGATGGTTCCCCTTTAACATCACGAGTGACTCTCTGCTTAGGAGAGGGTCTGGCATCTTACCTCCAGTTTTCAAGCGCGGCAGAAGCAAGCGGTCTCCCAACGCAGGCAGATTGCGCGGAGACGTCCCGGCTCACGGCGCGGCCGTCCCCGTTCCATTCACTGCTACGCTGCCGCATTTTCAAACTGTCTGGATGTCACTCCAGAGCAATTAAAGGAATTCCAGGATGGAAACGCGGCAGTTTGGGGGTTGCTAGCTGTGAGGTGCAGCGAGGGTGTTTCTAAAGCATCCACCACGTTTCTGCCGTGTCCTGAGTGGAGTTTTGGGTGATGTGTGTGTAGGACTTTGCTTACGCAGAGATCCAGGGACCAGCCCTCCGGAGAGCCCCTGGTACAACAACAGCAAGCCGTTTTGAGACAGAAGATGCTGTGTGCATTGGGTGACAGTGAGGCACTAATATCTTTTCACTTACAAAAGATTTCGCAATGGAAGACAAGTAATTCACAGGAGTTTTAGAGACTTTATTTATGTATAAACAATTTAAACACTTTGCCATAAATTATCTTTGCCTGTCTCTAGTCTTTGCTTAGCAGCAAATTAAAATTAATATAAAAACTCAATGAACAATTCATACATGTATATTACAAAAAAGTTCTTGTACCAAAGTTCTTATTAGACTTTTTTTTTCTTTTTTTCTTTTTTTTTTTTTTTTTGTGGTGACCGTAATGTGATTGTCTCAGTTTCTCGACCAAACAAACACACTAATAATTTTTAAATCTGAAACAGTGATTGTGCCTTCTGGCTGATGTATGTACAGGGTGATCTGACGTGGTGCCCGTTTGCAATAGTGTAACACAATGCCCACAGCTCTACTGGAACTGATACCAACAAACTACTGAATCTAAACAGACTACACCCTGTAACTGTGTTATACTGTCCACAATGGAAATCTTCAAAGACAAACAGAGTATGAAATTTATTTGTAGTGATTTATAGCCACCATTTCGAATGTAACTCTACACTCTGCCCTCTTTGAATGAGTTAAGCTTCAGGCCAGACAAGTGGAGGGTCAGAGTGCAAGTGCGGTTTTGTTACTTTTAAATATATTTTTCTTTACTATTTCCAGTGCGCTCTCACTTGCATTCTCATTGTCCTCCAGTTGCTACACACAAATCACCCCAAAGTCATGTTTTAAATGCACCTGTATTTTGCTTTAAATGAAAACCTCTTGGATATTTATCAAACAAGCAGTCTGAATCATCTGTGTTTCATCAGCTGGTTAGTGAAAGTGGCCCACTTGGATTTCTTAGTTTGCTCACGTGTGAATGGAGTGAGGTAATACAATACGAGGCCTTCCTTTTTGTTTTTCTTTAGACCCAGAACAAGTGGGTAATATTTCAGGGGTACTTTTTAATTTGTATGGTTAGAGTTTTCAGTCTGGCTTTAGTCCACTTCAGGATGTGGTTTTTAATCACTTGAACAGTAGCATTTAACTCAAAAAATATGAGCTTTTTTTGCCACATACTATCCCAAAGTAGCTCAGCCTAGTGCCCCCATTTAGGTCTTCATCTCCTTAGGAGAGGAGATAACAGTTACGACTACTGATTCATCCAGCAAAGGATGACAGCAGGTTAATTTGTTACCTCTTTCCCATTTCGTTCTGTCTTAGAAACTGGATGTTGCTGCTACTGTCTGCTAGCTCTGGGTACTGCTCCACGGGCAGGACATAATATCCCTCGTAACCTTGAACCCTTCCCGTGTTCAGAAGCTGCTGCTTCTCTCCGTCTGTCCACACGCGGCTGCCCTCTCGGCCATCCCGTGCCTTCTGCTGCTCCTTGGCCCAGGCTGATCCCAGGGCTCGCTGCCGAGCCTGGTCCAACACGCGCGCCTTCTCCTCCTCCAGCGTCTCGGGGGTCAGTCCGTAGCGGATGTTCATCAGCAGGGTGGAGTGCTGAAACTCGATGTTGGTAAACCTTCGAGTCCTCCCGTTGACGAGGAGAGTGGGCTGGGAGACGGTGACGTTGACCCCGCTCTCCAGCACCTTCCGCCCGCTGGTCATGGCGAGGGTGACGAGGTCGCTGTCAGCCGAGCCTATCTTGACGAAGTAGTGGGTATCCTTCCCCTCGATGCTGTAGTGCATTTTCTCCAGGTAGTGGGCACTGTTCAGGACGGAGGCGATCTTTCTGCAATCGTCTGTGGCTATGCTGGAAACGCCCGTGGTCACACGGCCTTCCTTCACAGCGAACATGATGCCTTTCCCAATGATAGGAGTGGTCGTCGCGAACCAGTGACCCGCTTTTTCTCTAATATGGGCATGTAATCTTTTAGATATGACCTGTCCCTCAAGAGCCATGAAAGCTTGGTTGTGTCTTTCTGTCGTCTGCTGAACTCCTGTAATTAGCTGGGGGAAACAAAACAGAACGGAAAGACACCAAAGAAGACACAGATCTGAAAACGCTCATTTCGGACACCAGCACTGATCTTTGCTAAGCCACGCAGCGAAAAATTCTACGCTCTGGGAAGACCACCCTCAGCTACCCGCCCCTACACGTATCCCAGTCAGAATCAGGGAAGTCCTCATTTGGCAAACGATTTTGCTGTCAGCAATATCAAATAAAATAGTTCTGGCTAATCACCCTTTGTAGCATGTATGTACCACAGATCTCCATTTTGGCCAACTATATAACATCCATCACAAGAATAAGTAAGACCCAAGGCTAGCACAATTTTAACCAGAGCCTAAACCACACAGAATCCATGTATTAAAAGCTGGCACTTAACTTCCAGACACTTTTGCCTGGAGATTTTGACCAGTATATATGAGTAAAATGCTTATGAATGTAAGCCTTTTTGAAAACAGACGAGATTTGGGCTCCAAAATACCGAAGTAGTTCCTGAAGAGAGGATTTAGATTCTCCAATGACTTAGAACCTTGTGGAAGCAGCATCTTTAGGTCCATGTGACCATTTCAGCTGCACTACCACAAAGATGAAGTGAGCCTAGCGTAGGCTTAGTTTGAAATTGGCCCAGTACTCTTTTTAAGTTTATTAAAGGGGTTGGAATTCATTATAAGGGTTGACAGTGTATACCATTTTCCACCTTAACCTGACAAGTAAGCATGAACGCTGTAACTGAAGTTAACTGTAGTAACTGGAGCAGTAAACCAAAGCCTCTATGAAAAGTGTCAGACAAAAACCTATGAGGAACCCTATAAAAGGCAGAACCACTTCTTAGCAGTACGGCAAGTACCAACCGAAGTCTTTTGCCACACGTATATTATTAGGATGCTTTTACCAAAGGTACAAAAGATGATGAATTACCCTGACAAAGTCTCCCTTTGTCATTGCTAATCAAGTTAACCGAGTTACAACTTGTTAATCAAGGAAGAACTCAATAAAAGACAAACTAATGACTCTATAATTACGATAACAATGAAGGCTGGCAAGCAAGGCATATGTTCATTAGTATAAAATCTAGCTATACTCACTTCATTTTACACTGAAACAACGCTTGGCCTTCTGCTGTAGCCAGAGAAGAGCCAGCAGTTCTATTCACAGAGTGGGGCAAATTTACCAAGAAACAGAACTTAGTATTTCTGCCTACCTGTCCGTTTTCACATGCTTGACTCTCAGACAACTCGTACGGTGGTGACACGAAGTACATTTTTGCTCTAGGGAAACCAGGAATAATATTGCTAAGCTGAAATCCAAACATCACCAACCAGCTTTTGACATCTGAAAAAACCAAAAGTAAGTAGGCAAGTGAGAAATAGAAGTGTGGAATAAATACAAGAAAACAAAAAGTTGAGGAAATCCATCCTTGATCTCCTTAATTTCAAGTGGCAGAGGGAACTCATAATTTATATGACAGCGTGGCACTTGACAGAACTGTAGCAATCCACCATGAACAGGCACAGGAAATATTGCTTTATATTGACCTTAATGTAAAGTTCGTCAGGGATATTCCACCTCTTTCATTCTTTTTGCATTACAGCACACGGATTATCCAAACACTTTACTGTATGCAATACTGCTCCAGCTCTGCGATCTTTTGCTGTGGCTAGTGCAACCTATAAACTGTATTTTAAATGATGTTTTATTAAGGCTCTACTCCTAAAAACATCTGCAAAGTCCTTTGGGATAATTACATGGCTTCTCTTCTACGTCCTACTTCTGTTAGCTGCCATCAGGTCTCGGGAGGCTCCATTAAATGCAGTGAGAAGCTAGACTTCTAATTTGGATGTCTAAATTTAGGCACCGTCAATATGCTCCTCATCCCTCCAGGCCCACTACGGAGAAGTAGGAGCCGCACGGGAAGGTGACGGCTTGGCTCTGGGACGAGGTTCGGGAAGTTCCAGCTCTGGGTTCGGCCAGTAAAACTCTGCCTTCATATCTAGTTGAAAAAGCTAAGTATCTTAATTAATATCAGTAACGGTGCTCGCTGGGGCAAAGCCTCTCTCCCCAGCAGTTTTAGCAGAGGTGATGTAACATCATAACAAGTGTAATACTTCTTGGCTGTAGATATTTGACAGCAAAACTCATCTTTTCTTCACCATTCTGACACTAAAATAAGTAGTAAAACACTTTGCTCTAACCAAGATAGTCGCACGCATCTCCCACCACACAGTGCCCACCATATTTTCCCTCTAGCGTTGGACAGCACAGAGTTACTGCTCCTTTTTAAGGCTTCAAAATATTTTCTGGTATAATGGCACCTCCAGAACAATTCACTTCAGCAGCCCTAATTCCACCAAAAAAAGAGGGGGACCTATATATACAAATATGCTATATACAAAGCAGTTACCATTTTGCTTAGCTAATGTGCTTTGCAGCACAAACAGGAATCCCTCTTCAGCACAACCTCTGAATAACGCAGGAGTTAACGCTCAGAATGGACTGGGGTGGGCAAGTATTTTCTTTTTTGTATTCTCTTTGTTTTTTTTTTTAAATGATGACAACCGAGGTGCCACCATAATCGCTTCTCATGCAAGATTATCTGTTTAGTCCATACAGCAACAAATATTTTCATCATCAGTGAAGTATTTTTACAGGCTGCAAGGTGTCTGCTATACCCAAATGCAGCGAATCTTCCTAGATTTCATCCAGCGGATGGATAAATTAAACGAACGTGATTTCAGAACATAGCAAAATATCATAAGATGACACTGAAAATCCAAATCAAATGGTGGCGAATGAAAATAGGAGTTTTGCTGAATTTTGGACAACAGAATTTGATCCCAATTCAATTTAATTTTAGTCCTGAGCATTTTTGCACTATCAGACACAAATCGCACTATCTTCAATCGCCAAGTGGCTACAGTAGCACCGACGGTGCGTTACCCACACGATCAGGTCCCAACGTAATAATGAAACTCGCTATGATTTTCTTTGAAGAAAACGCACACTTTTCTTGAAATTTAAATTACTGCTAAAATTACAATAGCTCCTTTCAAAAAATTATATCACTGCTCTAATTATTGTATACTGCATATACTGAAAAAAGCTTTTGCCGAAGACATGTTAATTATCTTTCTTTTTAGAAATTGCCAGCAGCTAGTTCAAGCACTGTGTGATCTTACTAAGTGAAAAATTATTACTAATTAAGAAGAGGTTACAAGTTGTACGCAATTCTAACATACACAGTCAAAACTACTTCACAGTTTCTCTTTCTCAGCTCTGCGCATTCCATAACATTTCTTAGTCTGTCAGGAGGAAACAGTTTTTAAAAATATCAAGATTTGTGTTTTAAAGAGTAAAGACTGTTTGCATATTAAAAGTTAAATGGGAAAAAGAGGTTTAATTAAATCCATTCTTGGTGTTAATTCATAATGTGCCCGTGGGCTCAGTCAGCAGCTAATTTTGAAAGTAAGCCCTGAAGGGAAGAGATGCTGAGCAGTTCTGGTTCCCGATTCTGCAGCCAACCTGCCAGTGATTCTTGGAGGTGACTTCACTTCTCTTCATCTAAAACTAGAACGAACACGTCTTCATACAGTACTAGTTCAACAGGAAGAGCACTATGGCTGTGCTGAAATGGAATATTTAGGCAACAAACCCCCCCCACCCCGTTACTGATTGCGACTTCTCATTTACTGCCCCTCATTCAGGGATCAAAGAACGGCGACCATCCAGCCCTCCTCATAGCACAAACAGGAAAATGGCCCAACCTCGTTGGGAGGACTCAGCAAACAGCTAGTAACGAGAAGTCCGATTTCTTTCCCAAATCGACTTCCAAACTCTAGTGTTATTTATAAGAAATGTAATGAAGTCTCACCTGTCACATAATTCTTTAGATCCAGTTCATTGCTGAGAGGGTTGTTACTCTTGAACATGTACAGGTTGAAAGGAGCGGGTTCTCTACCAATGTTTTTCCACATGGTGTAATCGGGAGATGTCCAGCGTCCAGCCAGGACATCGTAGTCCCTTTGGGTAAAATGGACGAGTTTGGTTAAAGGATCATACAGCCCTCCGTGGAACCCAATAACCAGCTGGAAATCGGGGTTAGAGTCATAATAAATCTCCCCATATGCTGTGTACTGAAGCTGTTTGATCATGAGGCCGTTGATGCTGAACACAGCTAACGGAGTGCCCGTGTTGTCAGAGGCGACGTAATATTCTTCCCCGCTGCTACTCTCCATCGCAAAGAGGTGACCTTGCAGGTCGTAGTACAAAGAGGTAATTTCTGAGTTGGAATGATTGTAGACATGAGTTACCCTCGTTGGATTGTGAAGATCAGCATAGAAGTACTGCAGATGATGCCCCAGGTTAGTCTTACAGGAAGCCCTTCGGCCGAGTCCATCGTAACGGTACTGAACACTCCACCCATTCGCTTTGTTGTAAGCTCTTGTCAAGAGTCCTTTGGAGTTGTACTCAAATACGTCCGAGCCTCGCTGACACAGGAACCCATCGTCGTCAATTTTGTACGGTACGTCACCTAAGCGCGTAATCCTGTCTCTTAGGTCATAGCGCAGAGGCATCAATCGGACACTGTTCCCAGGATTCAGGAGATGGAGGTTTCCATTCAGATCGTAACTGTAGCGCCAGGTGGGCCTGTCATTTACTGCTACGCTTTGCAGCTGCCCGTCTCCATCGTAATCATAGGTATACTTGGTTGTGTTGGCATACGGACCGAGTTTCAGTTCTCTCTTGGTTACCCTTCCCATGCTGTCATATTGTACGGTCATCCAGTACATCAGGGATCTGAACATTTCGTACTGGACCTCTTTAATGCGTCCATGGGTATCAAAGTGCTTACTCAGTGTCATAACTGCTGTAGTAATAATTTGATTTATATCGTAATAAATAACTCCAAATTTGCCAAAATGCTCCACTTTGCCAGAAATCTCATCGTAACGGTAAAGGTCAACTGGAAGAGGCGTCTCACTTATTATGGGTTTGATGCTTGCGATTCGAAAGCTATTATCGTGATACGTATAATCGAACCTTGCATTGACCATACCTTCTTCAGAGAATCTGTAGATCTGTTTGTCAACGAGGGGACCAATTTTACGATAGCGGATTGTACAAGAAAATCCTCCACTTTGCAAATTCACCATTTTTAGGACACCTGTCGTTTCATCGTATCCAAAAGTAACCGCAGTGCTGTCATAAACAATTTCAGATAATTTGGACAGCTTTCCATATTTGTAGAAGACTTGTCGGCCAGTACCTAAAAATGATGCCTTCAAAATCCTCCCATCATCACTGTAATCAAAAATCACCGATGCGTTGCTTTCGGGAGGATTATAAATATTTCTAATGTAGCCAACAGAGGTGTGAGTGGACATGCTGTGCCGAGCAACGCTGGGCATGGTCACCGCGTGAAGGCGGTCTGAAGAATCGTACTCGAAGATGTACTGTCGTTGACTCTGAAGCAGCAGTACCATCGACTACAGGAGAAAAAAAAAAAAAGACACAGTCACTAGCTTTCAGCATGTGACCTCTGAGAGGGCATTAAAGACAAGAAAAGTTGACTGAAGAGGTACTAATTTTAAAAGAATAAAAAGAGAATTAGATACGTGAGTTAGGGGCACAAAGCTGCTCAGGTGTATTGTCAGACCGCCAGATGAGAGGATCTGCGACTTGGAAATCAATACGCTGACACGCCAGAGAAAGCCTAAGTTAGCAATCCATTAGCCACCAACCCTTTAGTAGGACTTCTTTTTTTTGTTTTTTTTTTTTCTTTTTTTTCTGAGGGATGCAGAGGACTTAGAGAAATGACTTGATTTATCTTTCCCCTCGAAGTCGTAATTCACAGCTGTTACTGTGAAATATATGAGAAACTAAGCAGAGAACATCAGCTCGGGTTCGCTTAAAACAACAGATTCAAAGAAGGGAAAGGGAAAATTATACGCAATTTTGAAGTATTTAAGACACTTTTATGACTGAAGTGTCTTAATGAGGCTAAACAAAAATGCATTATCATATTTTCATTTAATATATAATGATTAGGGACAAATTACCTGTTTCTACCCGAATCTTTCATCAGGTTTAGTCATGCATTTTTGGTCTTAATTAAGCACAATTCGTTGTGTTAGTTTATGCCATTATAAGGCAGCCTAACCGCTTTCAGGAAAATACCAAAAGACACAAAGCATGAACAAAGCATTTCCCATTAGAAATTCGTCAAACTCAGCTGACTAATTGAAAAATAAGGAATTTTGAGACCAGGTACAAATGGATTCTTAACAGCTGGAATATGTCAAATTTTAGATAATTTGGCATGTGTGTTATGTATAGAGCTTAAAACAAAGCCAAATATTACTTTGTCTCCTTGCAGCTGAGTTCAGAAGGTAAACCAGCACCACCTACTTTTTCTAGATAGGTGTAGCTCCAAACTTTCCCGTCGGCGAACATGCGCGATATGATCCTGCCTTGCTTATCGATATCTGTTCTTTCACTCATGGCACCGCGCTGCAGCCCGGCCAGGCGCCCGTTGAAGAAGTAAGACACGTTGACAGCAGCCAGGCCACTGCTCGGCAGCCAGAGGAAGGGCCGTCCTAGCTGATCGTAAATGATCCTCAGCGTAAATTTCCGGTGATCATCATAGATTTTTTCCGTGCGGATGTTGCGGTCGTAATCGATGGACAGCAAGTTCCTCCCGTGCACCTACGGAACGAGAGGAGGCTGCAGTCAGCGGGCAGCGGGCACTGCGCCTCTGGGGATTTTCAGCACGAAAACAGCATGCACAAGGGAGAACTCCATTTCCCTGCATTTCCGAAGCGTGTGGGCCGTCTTCCTGTTAACTGGTTTTTGCTTTCTACTTCTCGGTATATTCAGATCTGTAACTGGGAGTGGCTCACTGGGATACTTCCCACCTCCCTGCCAAATGGGAGCTGTAATGGTGCAGAGAAAGGCTTCCCTCACTGTCAGAACGGACAGACATACTGCACACCTAGGTCTTACAGCGCAGAGTGTTGGCACTTAGCAGAGAAACAAATTATTTCGCATGGAAGTAATTTTTCTACTTCTGCCATGAGTAGTTCTTAGCCTTTTAGCCTACAATGACTCCGAGAATAGAAGAAATTATAATTTTGTGCCTTCATTGAGGTTTAGCCACTTAGGTTCTGTAGGTGCAACACTGCTTATGAGTTCATTCATTTCATGTTTTCTTCATTGACTTTCCAAATATTCAACAGATCCCTCAGCAACGAGATCACTTGGGATGGGTTTCATTTCTTCTGATTAAAAATCCTGATCATACAGGCTGGAAAAGATGGACTTTAGTTTTGAGAAACAAAAGTGCTAAATAATAGCCTTAAGTATTTTTCTTTTTCCCCCATTGTTTCAGTTACAACTTTCAAATCAAAGTACAGAATGAAGTGTTTCAGTCACGGATTTCTATTTTTCATTTTTTTTTAATAAAAGAGCAAAAGAGAAACAAAGGGGCATAAGAATGCCAAATGGAGAGGCTTCTAGTGAGAGGGCTATGATGGGAGAGATACACAAGTACATTCACTGGAGGCTAAGCCACAGCGTTCAGGCTAATGCTGTAATCTGATAAAGCTTCTTAAGTAATTTAATTGTAGATGCATCATTAATAAAGTAGAAGTCTTTAAATTAGATATAATTTGAGAGCAATGACTACTTAAAAAGTATTCATCGGTTTCTGGGAATTTGTTCTTCAGCTTATATTTTGCATTAGCTTTGATTAAGCAACGTTTTCTCTTATCCAGAATTAAACTGCACATCAAACAATATGTAAATGAACCCTGAGCCTTTCTCGAGGACATAAAAGTTGTTCTGAGATATTTTCACTGGCAGGGGTAAACCTAATTCCCATTCCAACCAACTCTGCAGGAATTCAGCTGTATAGAAAGCAAATTTAAAATTAACACAATTTTGTGTTTGCAAAGAAATACTTATTTCAAATTATCGCTCATTATCATAGTTTTTTCCAATTAATAAAATTTAGCTCTTTAAAAGTTTGCTTTTCCTCAGTGGGCAATTATTAGAAAAAGCTCCTTTCTGTAGGTTTTCCCAAAGGTTAACCTAGCAACAACCTCTCCCGTGACTCAAAGAAAAGAGAGAGTATTTCTCTTAAAACACCTCGGCATAATAAATCACATTCGGCTCTCCTGTCGTAATGGAAACAAAGCCAGGGAAGCCAAACTCGACATCAGTACTTTCGCAACCGACTACTCTAGTTTTGGAAGGGTGGGATTAATCCTGATGACGGAGCCGTATCAAACCCCTTTCCTTCACAGAGCTCTTGGGGAAGCAGAAGAGAGCTTTCCCTTCTCAAAAACGCTTGGCTACAACATTCAAGGGTTAGCGTATGACTGAGAGATCCCAATTTTGTAAGGACCGGCAGATTTTCTATAAAGAAAAAAAAAAAAGGCTTTCAGCGAGATTAGGAACTGAATTTTAGCTTTGGGGTTTTTGGTGGTTTGGTTTGATTTTGGTTTTCAGTTTCTGAAGCTTCATAAAGCAGTTGGGATTTCTGGGATTCCTTCCCTCCATGACAGTAACTGCACCCGTAACCTGCACCTAGGAATGTCTGACTCCAGGTATCCTCCCTTTTCTCAAAAACTGTATACAGGTTATTAGTTTTTTTGGCCTAAAAACCCTAAAGTATTAAATTTTTTTAATGATTACACACAGAAGAGCGATGCACACACACAAACAAGACTTGGAGAATAAAGAAGCACCTGCCTGGATAATTCCGTAACTTAATTTTCATTGTGAAATAAGTACAACCAGAGAGTGTAATCATAGTGTCACACTAATGAAACAGAAACCCAGACAGAACGACGAACTCCCACTCTTCCTGGGAACACTAATCACGCTATTACAAGTACCACGACCGGAGATTATCTAACAAGCTCTTCCTCTTTCCTTCCGCTGCCTACACGCGCCTCGGGTTTCCCCTCGGCTGCGGCTGAACCAGCGGCCGTGAGGACGAGCCCTCAGTGCCCTGGGTAAAGGTCTCGCACAACAGTCCCTGACGGGATGCTGCGCGGTGACAAGCACTCCTCAGAGGGGAATCTTAGCAAGGCTGTGTCTGAAACCACTGCAAGACGCTGGATGTGTGGCGCATAAAGCCGTAGCGGGCAGTCAGTGGGCTAACAGAAGGGTGAAGGGCAGGTCTTCCTTTGTCGGCTTCACGAAGTCCCCCCGGGGGTGTTTGCAGAGGCCGACGCGTACAGCTGCCGCGTGCCCGCAGCACGGCTGAGCAGAGCCGGGGGCACAGGCAGCAGCACTACCTGCAGAATCACACCATCACAGAGCAGTCTGGCTGGGAAAGAGACCTTTCCAGGCCATCCAGTCCGACCCCCCTGCACTGAATGGGATCCTGGGGTGCATCAAGAGGAGTGTGGGCAGCAGGTCGAGGGAGGTTCTCCTTCCCCTCTACTCTGCCCTGGTGAGGCCCCATCTGCAGTGCTGTGTCCAGTGCTGGGCTCCCCAGTTCAAGAAAGATGAGGAGCTACTGGAGAGAGTCCAGCGGAGGGCTACGAGGATGAGGAGGGGACTGGAGCATCTCTCCTATGAGGAGAGGCTGAGGGAGCTGGGCTTGTTCAGCCTGGAGAAGAGAAGTCTGAGAGGGGACCTTAGAAATGCCTACAAATATCTGCAGGGTGGGTGTCAGGAGGACAGGGCCAGACTCTTTTCAGTGGTGCCCAGCAACAGGACAAGGGGCAACGGGCACAAACTGAAGCAGAGGAAGCTCCAGCTGAACACGAGGAAGAACTTCTTGCCTCTGAGGGTGACGGAGCCCTGGCCCAGGCTGCCCAGGGAGGCTGTGGAGTCTCCTTCTCTGTAGATATTCAAGGCCCGCCTGGTGCTGTGCAGCCTGCTCTGGGTGACCCTGCTTTGGCAGGGGGGTTGGACTGGGTGACCCACAGAGGTCCCTTCCAACCCCGACCATTCTGTGACTCTGTGATCTCCACCCAGACCAGGCTGCTCAGAGCCCCTGTCCAACCTGGCCTTGAATGTTTCCAGGGATGGGGCATCGACCACCTCTCTGAGCAACCTGTGCCAGTGCCTCACCACCCTCACTGTAAAAAACGTCTTCCTTCTACCCAGTCTAGATCTGCTCTCCTCCAGTTTAAAGCCATTGCCCCACATCCCATTGCAGCAGGCCCTGCTCCAAACCTGCCCCCATCTCTCTCACAAGCCCCCTTTAAGAACTGAAGACAAGCGGTACGGGCTGCAGCCAGTACTCGGGAGAGGCGAATTCCCTCCCCTCACCATCCCTTTCAGTAATACTTGATTCTGCGCCGGGACCCAGGAGATGGCTCCGCACGCTCTCTCGTTGGTGGCCCCGCTCCCCCAGCGTGCCACCGTGCTTGCTCTGTTTCATTCACTACACAGTTTATAGAGATGGATTAGAATAAATGAGATGCAAATAAATTCCATGATTTCTCCCTCATTTTCAAATTTCATTTTCAGTCCACTCAACCTGTTATAATCTCACAGTGATTTTCATTTAAAAGAGCTAAATGGATATGTGATGATTGTTACAGGAACTAACACCAGACAATTAAATGTTGAGGTGTTGCTAGATAAAGCAGTGTTTTGATTTGCATAAACACGATGCAAGAAAACCCATCTCAGGCAAGGTTTCAGCTCTAAGACGTGTTTAACTTCAGCTAATTACCACAAGTACCTCTATTAAATTTTTAGCATTGAGAGTTAGGATTACAGTGATTTCATTTCAGGGTCCTATTTATTTTTATTTTCAACATTGAGTCAAAATGCAGAGCTGAGGTATTTCCTACTTATAATCAACTTCTCCAGGTCAACACATCAAAAATCAATTACACATCCCTGAAATCTAGTCATTAAGGATTAGCTGCTAATCTCATTCCATTTTTTGCCTAACCTTCCCCCGCTCCCCAACAGGCGCATTCTGAGCATTTGTGAGAGTAAGGGAAGACTTGTTAATTCAGCACTGTGAATTAGATGTTAACCAACAGGAAAATAAAAAAATTTAACTCCAAGTCATTTTTTTGTGTAAATCACCACATAATTATTGACATATAGTGCATTTAATATATCATCTGGAACACACAGAACTGTGTATTGCATCCAATGATTTCAAAAGAGTTATTAAAAGAACCAGGACTGGATCAGCGCTGCATTTGCTTTCTGCCCAGTAGCTCAAAGCCCTTCCCAAACTGTTCATACTGGAGCAGCCAGTGAAAGTTTAGATACTTACAGGGTGAAAGCCAGGCCAGCTAAGCACAGAATGGGATTAATCGGGCTGCAGCAGATTTTTAATTTGGCAGGGGATGGATTACATGACCTGAGTGTCTGTCTTATCCTATGCTTATGACACTGTAATTATGGCAATTATTTTCCAATTGTGCCCTTTGGGAAGGGGAATAAACACAATATGCCTGTCTCAATGAATCTGCAGGGAGATTTTACAGACGCAGAACGCGACCGCTGAAGCTGTAATTGTGTTTGCTCCCCAGGACTCACTGTGGTAAGGCTGCCATCGCATCTTTACAAATGGTGAGCGGTCGGATTTCCCCCCCTCCAACTCCCCAGCCACCAGAAGCAGAGTGACTTGCAGCAATATTCCGGGTATTTTTACCAACCTCTTTTGGAATATGCTTAGTAATGATGCTTCTATAGCTGACTGCGGCAGACGATCCCATGCTGGTAACTAACCTCTCCAATAAAGATTGGCCTACCAAAGAGAACCCCAGAGCTGTACATTTTTAACAAGTGAAAATAGGAAAGACGCGTCCTTCGAAACGGAAAATTAATTTTGTGCTCAAGGAAGAAAAGATCGTTATTGTAACGACAGATTCTACTTACCCTGAGCTTTCTTCCAAACACAGTCACTTTGCCTTTAATTTGCTCCTTCCTCAGACGCCATTCAATTGAGTTTAAACCATTTTCCATCGGCAGAGAAATATTACATCGTCCTATGGTGGGAGTCACAGTCCCAGCCAGGACATGCGGTTCGCTGTGAAAGCTAATGCTCATGCCATTGGCATACATCACTCTCAAAGTACCATTATTACAGAGCTGGTAGCTGTTCCTCACTTGATCTACAGCAATAATGAAAAGAAAATAATTTAGCTACTCCAGTCATAAAGAAAACATATAGCTTAATTTGATTGGTTTTTTTATTGCACTCCTGTTGATGTTAAATGAAGTCAGCCTGCAATTACCATTTACGTGGTACTATGGTGGAAATTACAGATGTTACGGAGTCATGTAAAGAACAGTGGTGTAACAGTGAGCCTGCAGAGAGATACTGTGTTTATTTCATTAAGTTTTCCCTTTAGTCTTAATTGTGAATCAAAATGCACAGTGATATGTGTTCAACCACGTAATTTATTTCTAATATGAACAAAAACTCCCGAGAACTGAGCTGCTGGATAAACAACCGACCATTACACTCAACTCCAGGACAAAAGGAAAGAAAACCAAACCCAAGGACCGCTGGACTCTCTCTGCGCGGGAAGAAGCAAGCGCCTCTTCTTTTTCTTTCCCTCTGCTTGAAAACCGTCCCCAAGGAGAGGCTTTGTACGGAATTACGGGCTGGCTTTAAGCCCTCCAGGCGCGAGGCTCCAGCAGTGCGAGCTGGCAGCCGCGGTCCCTCGCCCGCCTGCCTTCGGAGGTCTGAAAACAACCCCGCAGTCTGACGGCCACGCCGCTCTCCAGCCAAGCCCGTTCTCAGCCAGGACGGAGCGCTGCAGGGTGCAACTGTCCCCAGCGCATCAGTGTTTGTCTGACAGAAGGACAGCATCTACATAATTAATCATCTGGTATAAACGCAATACAGCCTTTGTAACCAGACGTGTCTCGCTATAACAGACATTGACGTTTAGGCCAGGAGGAGGCTGTTGTTCGATGATGACATTCTATTGCAGTGACATTATATCTTAATTAAAGAGCCGCCATCACTCACCAAATTCCTTTCAGTCTATCTTTGATACCTGCCTGTCTTCCCTTCATCAGACACAGTGCTGGAAAGCTCTGCACGAACCTCGCACCCCTCCGTTGCTGATCTCTGCCCTGTCTGGCCTGGAACGCCGCTCTCCCAGTGCTAACTGCGGCGCAGGGTCGTCCGCTGCCCTGACTGCTCCATGTTTTATTTAATGGTAGCGCGTAAGTTTGGCAGACTTCATCTCTAATAGCAGGAGGCTACGTGAGCCTCTCTCCCCGCAAGGATCCGCAGCCAAGCGGCCGGCATCTGGCAGGCAGAGCGCGTCTCGGTGGCCCTGGGGTCAGAGCCAATTCCGCAGTGAATTGCAGAGAAATACACGAGGGGGTAAAGCGAACCCGAGCCAAGAGGCAGCGGGAGGACTAACTTACACCCGCTGATAACGACCAGACGTGTTTAACACAAAGCACGACTGCGAAATGTCTCTTACCTGTCCCGAAGACCTGTCATTTTAGGAGTGAGCTTTATGGGAGTGCGTCTTGCCAACCTCACACGCTTTTCCCCTGCTCACGAGTGCACTAATGACACGAATCTTTTGCGAATTGCTTTCTCGAGTTGTGTGTGTGGATAGGAGATGTGCCGAGAAGTGTGCTTTGGTACCTTGAACAACTGTATAGGAAGCCTCCACAGAGGAGAGATTTGTGATGACCGTGACATCGTCATCCCGATTAGAATTCTCAATGTCGATGGTAATAGACTTTTCCATTTCTCGATGAAGGCTAGTTACCACTCCAGTGGGACGTGTTACATTGGTCAGACGCCCTTCATGATCATAGCTAATAGAAAAGTTAGTGAGAGCAGAAAAGCATGAGGATACATGTTCATTTCAATACCCGAGGCATTAATAATGCACCACATTTGTGCAAAAAAACCCCAGAATGAAACAGATTTTCAAGAACATCCTGGCCATACCTATTTCTCTGTTCTTGAAAGAGTCTATAATGATGAAATAATAATTTTTAGAGATACTGATCTCAGCTACATGAGTGTAAATCCAGGCTAGCATCTTTTAAAGTACTAATTAATTAAATTATTACAGATCTACAGAGTAGTATTTGGCTCAAACAACCATAATTAGTAAAATCATCTGTATTTTAACAGATGCATTTCACTCTAAGGAAGCAGACATGATGGATACTACAACCTGCAATTGCATACACTGCACATTTGCAACTGAATACTTAGTGGAAACTACTAAGCATGGTCTTAAGTGACATATTGAGGAATAAACTTGCCATAAGAGATTATAAAAGACATCAGCTTGAGAACATAATAATTTCATTTAGACCTTATCTGTGGTATTGAACTGCATTTTGGGGTCAGTATTTTGGCTCATAAAGATGAACGATGAGAAGTTAAAGCACAGAATAGGCTGGAGTTGCACAAAGGGCAGCAGTCAGCACTCAGAATATACCTTAGAAGATTAATTAAGTGCTCCAGAGGCATAAAGATTATAAAAAAAAAAAAAAGAATAAAAGAAGAAGGGCTCTCCATGAATTTATTGAGTTAAATTTATTTAGAGGTATAAAGCCTGAGGAGGGGGAAAAGAAGGAATGCTGCCTGAAATCAAATCACACTGTTTCTCCCTTTGCTTTAGTATGCCGTATTTGTGTGCATACATATTCTAGAGAAGCAATTCCTTGGATCTTACGGGCAAGAAATGGGGACCTGAAACAAAACCAGTATTCCAGTCTGACACTCTGCTTGCTGCGATTCTCTACTTGCGCAAGAGCCTCTCACCCAGCCACTACCACAGCGCACATACTTCAAAGCAGCAGAAAGGCAAGAAAAAAAACGTCCTGTGTAGATAAAGGGAAAAGTTTAGGTAGAGATTGAAACCAACTGGTCATCCTTCGAACGCAGAAATCCAGGGAGCGGGAAGCCTGGAAGAGAACTGGTAAATCCATTGCACTGCCTGAGAGTAACAGAAGAGAAGAGGAGCACATTTAGTACCATGGAGCTAGCTGAGTTCTTTGGACGTCATGGTTAGCTGCAAAGATGAAAAAAAATCAGTGCTTTCAACATGACTTTTTACAAATAAATCATTCAGAAACCTCAAAGTAGGCCACCTGAACTGTACAGCATTACTGCCACAATTAATACACAAGTTGGCTCCTCAGTTAATGCAAAGATAAAATCTGCCTTTCAAATCCATTGCAAACGGTTGCACCCATTCAACTGAATATTGAGGAGGAAGGGAAAAAAAAAAAAATCACCTGTGGAGCAACAAGCCTTACCAGAACCAATGGAAGCATTAGGCAAAGAAGAAAATCAATAAAACAAAGCATCGCGTGACCTAAAAGGGATCAATAATACACGGTGTTCATTTAAGCAGTTTAGGATCAAATCAAGATTAAGCAGCATGATTTTTCTTAACAGAAGTCACAAGTTTTTACCCATGTGTACGTATATTTATACATACATATTTTATTACCATATCAGCAAGATACTGGATGAAAGATAATATATTGAGATAAACTACGAAAGGGGGTTTGGGTAAGTCTATATAAAGGTCTTCACAAAAAAAATACTGAAAAGTACTTGTACTGAAAAGTAGAGATGAGGGAAGAACTTGATCCAGTCAAGCATCCATTGAGCAAGGAAAACCAAAAAGTACAAAAAATGGACAGCTTCAAAAATCTCAAAGGTTAATCATGAGACACGCCCTGAGCGTCTGCATGTGGACTGCTTCAGCGGGCTTAGTGATTAGCAGAGCGATGAAGAGAATGCTTAGGTGGCAAATATTCCAGCAGAGACCATGTTATCTAGGACAAACTGGAAAAGTCTGTGCGTGGCTTCAGCGTGACTAGGCAGAGCTTGGGGAACATCCAGAAAAAGGGCTGGCGAAAGTCCCTATCAGCAACTATATTTTAGGCAATGCAAATGAGACATTAATTTAAACTCTTCATTCACATTGCTGGGTTTTTAATTAACCCAGGAAAAATTCCTGGGGATTGCTGTGGGCTACTCGCTGAAAATCTCTGTTCAAAGTGCAAGGGCAGTCTAAAAAAGTAAATATGGATGAGGATGTACAGAGACTGCAGCAGAAAAATGAAAATATTCTAAAGCTATTTCTAGCAACCAGTGTTTTGCCCACCTCCCCCCGCCCCCCGCCACGGGGCATGTTTCCCAGTGCTGGTCACAATTTTTGAAATCAGCAATGTCGGACACTAAAAAGGTTTATAAGCAAGTGATGGACACACTTCAAGCGATACGTACAAAAGTGTTGTCCATGAAGATCTGCAGACTGTTGAATTCACGAGCTAGACATGTAGAGAAGTCACTACTTCAGCGGTCTATACACACTGCAATACCAATGTGTAAAGAGGGCACTTCTATTTTATCCACTGAATCAATAAAATCCTCTTTTCAAAAAAACACCTTAAAGGTAAAATCTTTAAAACTAATAAAACATAAACCTTTTATGCATGACATCATTTAGAAGTGACATATCACTGAGGGTTTTTTTTAAATTTATGTGTTACGTGAGAGCAGGTGCTTAGCAGAATACAACACCCAGACATTTATCCGAATAATAAGAATAAAGCTATACAGGAGTTAAATGGTTATACACTTGTCTTCTTCATGACATGAACCCGGGTCTAATGAAGTGAATAAAAAGAGAAAATTTCGCAATGGAAAATACTCTAATTGACCTGGGACGACTTCGCGTCTTCTTCAGCAGCAGCAGCTCCCTATCACAGCCTGTGACACAGCATCGGGCCAGCTGAATCGGATCTGATAAGGCAATCTGTCTATCTTCAAATGAGGTGGGTTCTGGAGACAGTGAAATTACTGCGCTTTTGTTACTGACTTTACTTAGAGTAAGGTCTCATCCCAAGTTTTTGTACTATTAGAATCACAAGGGGAGAGATCCTTTCTTAGTCCCAGTATCTTAAAACCCACCATCTCCTTGCACCCACTGCTAACTTGCCAACATACTGCTTAAGTGCGACCAAGCCTGCCCGACCAGCGCATTTTCATATATTCCTATTTTCTCTCCCTTACAAAAACCAAGCTGATTCAAGGAGAAAACTGCAGCATTCTCTTAGGATGCTCCCAAGACCAACGGGAATATCACTGAGGACGGCTTCAAAGCTCTGTGCTTCATGCCCAAAACCAAGCTTAAATTACCCCATGTGAGCCTGCCGGTAGCTGTCAGATTACTGACGAGCCTTGGCTGTTCCTGCTGCAAACGCACTGTGTGCACACACACATGCACTGTGTATGTAGTATACGTACGGCGTGTGTACACACACACACGCACACTCAGAGTTTCTGTATGCATTTCTCTCCATGTACGCATGCATGAAGAGATGTACTGCACAAACTCAATCCCGAGAGCATTGTCAGGGCACAGTTTCAGACAAAAGAAAGGAAAATACCCAATAATATAGCATGGCACTTCAATGTCTGGTTGATATAAACGCACTGAAATGATTTCTTTATAAGAAATATAGTTCATGTAGTATTTTACTACTTAAGAGACATTTGTTCTTTCCCAGTTCTGCTGCCGTATTAACAAATTGGGGTATTGATTATCTCTGTATGAATGCATGCATTAATCGGCATGGAAAACTATTTTGTTGTCCTTACAAACTCTCTCTGGCTAAGTAGTATTTCTTTCAACTTTGACTGATATTAACTTGTAGCTACCAAAATAAATTGCATAGCAATGAATGCAGAATTTCCCCCTTGCAGCTGCTACGAAGAACAAATAGAAACCAGAAACCAGTACTGAGTGACTGCGTACGGCGATGGTTTGGGTTTGTATATTTGATTTAAATAATTCTCATAATCTTATTAATAAAACCCTCAGCTGTGGGGGTACGTAAGATGACAGAGCACATTAAGGTGTTGCCCTAAGTCAGCTGCTTAGGATCAGCCCAAAGGAGATGCCTCGATTTTTCTGGTATTTTGCAACGAGTCTCTCCAGTGCGTGTAGCGAAGCTTTAGTCCTCACTCAGGGTTTTCCATGCACATACAGAGATACAGAACTTCTTTTCATGTCTTTGTGAATGGCATTTTATGGCTTTTTTCCTAACCTAGATAACAGTCACCATGTATAGTTCATTTTATACACGCATTACAAAGTAAATGCATTTTTAATGCAAAAAATGTCTACACTGTCCTCTCATCTGTCGGTTCTATGCTTACGAGAATGTATGTACAAACCTGGGAGAAAGTAAGCTACTTCCGCTGCCTCATCAAAGTCACCAGTCACCTAAGAGAGTACCTCAGGCTGTACTATTCAGACCCAAATATGGTACCTCACTTCTACTGCCCTGAGGCAAGGGGTGCACGTCTTTCCTTATTTGAGCTTGGAAAAAAAAAAATCTAGTTGACACGTCATCACTGTATACACTTTAAATTATACTTTCAGATGTATCTCAGTAGGACATCAAAGCACCTACCTTCTATATTTACTTAGGATTCATAATACAATTTTTCTACTAAGTCATGCTAACGTAGTGCTTTCTGTGTCTCTCCACCACTGGTTATACCAGTTTCGTAACCTGTAACTTTCTGATGACCTTTTTTAATGTTCCATTGATTTTCATGTAGAGCTTTAAATTACCTTGCTATTTAATTCTCTACAATTAATAACTGGTGTTTTGAGAAATAACTACTTTATACGATTTCCGATCTGAATCTTCAGCGAGCTATTGAGGGGACAAAAAAAAAAAACAACAAAAAAAACCTATGCAGAAGGACATCCACATCTCGTCAGCAATAATGTGATATTTTACCACTGCCTGGCACCGTGAGCTTTTACATCATCTTGTAATCAGCAAGCAAGACTTTCATGCGTTCACACAACTGGATTATTTTTGTAACTAATGTGTGGTAAAGAAATACTCCTTGTAAAATATGAAGGAGAAAAAACCCCACACCTCTGCGCACAGTCTAGACAAAAAAAATCTTGGTGGTTCCATTTCCAGGGCCACCTGGGAAGGGGACCACGAGAGGGCACTGCTTTCCTTTTTATGGAACCGAAACACGTCGTGGACCAAACCCTGACGTGCAATGCTCATTTTGATGTATTTCGAGCAGCTTGCACACAGTTCCTTTTATTCCTGCGTTACTTATGTTTTTCCTAAAAAGAAAGGATGTGGTGGCCAAGATGAACGCATTAATAAACTAAAAGACGTGAGCGTCATTGCTAGTCTGTAGCCTTAAAAATAAGTCTACAATTTAAAATTACATAGAAAGCCCCATTCATACTTTCTACCCACTAATTTGAGAAAGGTTATTTAGTAATCATTAATTATTTCAAACAAAATATACAGGCATCAGACTTGCCGTACTTCAAAGTCGTATATTCTCAATGTATCGTTCAGCTTCTATTTTAAAAACTGTTTTGTTCAGTAAATGGCAATAAGACTATTAAGAACAGGATAACTATCAATAAAAATCTGACTCTTTTTTCCTAGATTTTTTAATATATTTTTGAGCTTCGCCTCTGACGAATTTCATTTCAAGCGGAAGTTGTGTCTTTTTAATCTCTGTGCTCCTGAACACCAGCGTGCTTTCGGGTTATCTACAAATTATGGAAGTTACACCAGGGGTCTGACAGATAGCTGGGGATCTAATTTCCTCACTTGTCTCAAGAATGAACAATCAGTGAAGTTAATCAGCATTTTACCAACCAAGAGTAATATTCGAATCTGAACAGAAAGAGACCTCATTTTGCGTTCCAAAAGGAACTGCAGGGTTGGGGTTCCTCGAGAGAGGCAGCTCAGGAGGAGCCAGGGATTGCGGGGGGCTGGGCTGGACGCGGGTCACCGGCAGCCTTGCTGACAGCTCAGCGGGGCGGGGGGCCCGATCCGGTGCGTCAAACGCGGGTGTGTGAGTGCGGCACGCGGTCCTGCGTGCCCGAGGTGGGTGAGCTTCCCCACCGGCCTCAAACTGCCGGCAGGAATTTAGGTGGTTCGGTACCCACCCGAAGGACACGGCAAAAATGTTGACATCTAGAAGCCACTCCACCACTCCCCGTGTCATGCTAGACTGAGATGCAACGGCCTGATTCAGTACCAGTGAAAAGCCTGCGACAAATTTCAGCAGGACCAGTTCAGGGCCTACTCACTACCATTTGAAAAATAAATGTATGCTTAATATAGCCAAAAACATTCTTACTCATAAAATGTTGTCCATCCTGTTTCATCACTCTTCGTTGCTAAGAGACCACTGTTTCCGTTATATGTCATTAATCCGAGCTCCAGGGTCTGTGTTGAGACTAGCTTGAGTCCACCATTAGTGCCGACAGCCAGCGTGACAATCTGATTATCCGGCATCAGTAAATGGCGGGGCATCCCACTGGCGTCCCGACGGACCTTCAAGGAGTTGCCGTTGTTGTCCATCACCTCCGTGACATCGTTATCGCTGCTATAGGTGAAATTGTACAAGTACTCCCCGGTAACAAGGCTGAGAGTGTACTGGTGAATCCCGTCAGCATTGAAGACATACAGCTCCTGTTCTCCTGGAGATGCAGCTTCATATTGGTTAAAAGAATTAAGAACGGGCCTGTTTTTACTGACAGCCCTAATGCGGATATTTCCAAGATCAGCTATGTAGATGGTACCATCTGGGGCCACAGCTAAGGAAGATGGTGAATTTAAGATGGCATCAGTGGCATACCCATCATCCCCAGCATAGCAATTACAGTTGACATCATTTTTGCAATCACAGTCTGAAGCTGCCCCTGCAAGAAGGCATATTTCTCCATTGGTAGTTACCTGGCGTAGCCGATTAATTTTTTTTTCATCTGTCTCACTGATGTAAAGAACTCCTGTGTGTGAGATGGCAATGGCACTGGCTGACTCAAGTGCAGAATGAATAGCCAGTTTGCTAAGAGAGTAGTCTATACCAGGAACCTGGCAGTGCATGGGGCGTCCAGCAATAATGCTAACTTGATGATTTTCTGTGATCCGTAAAATAACATTGTTCTCTAGGACATAAAGTGAGTTGTCCATGGGATTGACAGCGAGATCAGTAGGCCACTCCAGCCGTACCTATGAGTTGCACAAATTATTACTGTAAAACTCGTAACTGAAAAGTACACTTCTAGTGTTTAAAATTCCATGTGTAACAACAGTAAATTAGTGAGGGGTTTATCAGCGTAAATCATGAAACCAAGTCATGAACGGCAACTATTTCAAACAATGATTTTGTTTTTCGGAAATATTAAAGCTACGTGCAGTGGTAACTTTGGCTAATTGTGTTTCTGTGCAAAGAATGAATGCTACATTGTGGAAGCTCTACAATAATTACAGAAAAACAGGCAATTAAGACAATAACTCCCATTATCTCAACCTTATTTCTCTACAGTTGCATAAATAACCTGTGTTAGCCACAGTAAAAGCATGGTTCACTCATTTCAGTAACGAATCAAATATGCTATCATCTTGTGCTGCATAATGTATTTCTTAAGTGGCCAGGCAGTCATCCAAAAGAGATGCCCATCTCTTCTAAGAGAGAGCCGAGAAGGGAATAAACGCAGTGAGCGCCTACCTGGGAGACATCCATGCTGGAATCGCAGCTGAGAGGTCGAACAGCAGTTAGGTCATTGGAGCCCAGCAGGGTTGATATAATTCCATTCTGATCCACTTTTCTAATCATAGTGGCATCAACAAAATACATGAGGCCGTACTTATCCACTGCAATTCCTGCAAACACGAAAAACAGGCATCAGCACGGCAGTGTGGCTCACAGCTTCAAGGCAGGCTTCATCTGCAGGGTGGGTGTCAGCAGGACGGGGCCAGACTCTTTTCAGTGGTGCCCAGCGACAAGACAAGGGGCAATGGGCACAAACTGAAGCAGAGGAAGCTCCAGCTGAACATGAGGAAGAACTTCTTCCCTCTGAGGGTGACGGAGCCCTGGCCCAGGCTGCCCAGGGAGGCTGTGGAGTCTCCTTCTCTGGAGATATTCAAGACTTGCCTGGACAAGGTCCTGTGCAGCCTGCTGTGGGTGACCCTGCTTGGGCAGGGGGTTGGACTGGGTGACCCACAGAGGTCCCTTCCAACCCCTACCATTCTGGGATTCTGTGATTCATCTTATTAACAAGTTTACAAGACAGCGACCTTTGTTCACTCGCCCTCTTCTTTCCTCCCTTCCAACCCGAGCACAGGCCCTTGAACCCTCCAAGTACCTCTGGTTCTGCTGAATAAATGGCATCAAACAGGTTCATCCCTTGGGGCACTGAAGAAAAGAAAACCACAGAAATTCCCCAAACATGCCGAAGAGCCAGCAGAACCAGAAAGCAGAAAGAATCGCCTTCTTTCTAAATTCAAACTCTGTATGATATATTAGACAAACCCAAGAAAAAAATCAATTATCTCCTAAGTTTTAATCTCAGAAATTTGATGTGTTGCTTTCCTCATCTGAAGGATCTAATGAGGATCAAGAATTTTTTGAAATCTTTTAAAATTGCTTTAAAAACTTGAAAAAATTAGGACGCTGTTACAGCCTTTCAGGGTGTCTTTTCATTCTTTGACCTGTTGCAGTAAGGAATATGGGAAGAACATCTGACGTTTCCAGATGAAGACACAGGGGTTTCCAGAGGGGAAAAAACCCAATGAAAGGGAAGGCTGAGGGCTCGTCACGGTGGGAGCCCTCAGAGAGGAAAGGCACAGCACGACAGGGCGCTCCCTCGGAGGAGCCGCAGGATGCGGCTGCCTGTTGCGAAGGACGGCAGGCTTTTTCTCACTTGCCTTTCCGGCTTTGATTTGGCGCGCTGCCTTGTCCATCGCCTGGGCTGAAAATAAAATACTGATCTAAAAATTTTGCCTTCAGATGGTTGCAGGGCTGACCCTATTGGGCAGTGAGAGAAGACACAGCTTTACCTGCTTAACTTTTATATAGAGGCTTAATTTTAAACATTCAAGTAGCCCTGTCCTGTTGATATACTCTGGATGCATTAACTGGAACTATTGCCTATACAAAGACACAGGACCTTTCATTTTTACTCACTTTTTTTACAACCTCCTGGTTATTTTCAACCGCTGAAACAAAACCCACGGATGTTTGAAACACCTGACAACACACCTGATTAATTCATCCTTACGATTAAGATGACACCATGGAAAAAAAAAACCTTCAAAAGAAACACATCCCCAAATCTCCACATCATCTGGAAAACTTTTTGTTACAAAATGGAAACGGGAAAGGGCAAAAACACTTCTATTTTTCCTCTGTCTCTGAAGAAAAAGGGGAAACCGGAGACAGAAAAAAAAACCCCAGAGAAAAGCCACAGCAGGCAGTTTCTCTCCCCAAAGACTGTATCTCAACCAGTAATTTGTTTCCCAGTTTACATATTGCTTCTCGGAGCGAGCAGTACCCTGCTAATTTGTGTTCTGTTCTCCTTTAGCAGCGTTCAGTGTTGGGGTAATAAAGTTTGCTTTAACTAAACAGAGCACGAACACTTGCCAATCCACTGTAATTAAAGCCCAGAATAAAAATTACTGAGCAAGTAGTGATTTAATTGCCAGATCATTATTTCCACATCCAGCCTCGCCTCCCGCAGTCACTTCCTCCAGCTTCTTTTCCTGCTGTACCTCGCGGGCTCATCAGGGTCGCGTCCACGGCCTTCCCTCCGTCCCCGCATCTGGCTTCGTCGAAGGGCAGGCACTGCTCTCCAGTCCCCGCCACCACCTCCGAGTTACCAGCCAGGTCTTTCGTGCCAGCGAGGGACTTGACTTTGTATATCCGCCGGCTATTGGTGTCCGATACGTACAGGGAGCCTGAAACAGGGTCCACGGCCAGATAGTATTTATGAGCGGGATTGTTGCTTTAGAGAAAAAGAAAGCATAAAACAGAAAGAGCTGAGCAGTCTAGAAACTTCACAGGCTTTCAGAGCTGAGCTACGCATCAGGCACAGAGAGATCTGGGAAGAAAGTCTGACACCTTCACGCCGAGGTGGGGTCTGAGGGACCTAACGTGGCCAGGGCCTGGTGGAAGGACTGTCGTTTGGAATCTCATTCATCCCGCTACACCAAACCTCGCACAGCAGAGCCCAACGAGCCAGAGCCGCACGGCAGACTTTCCTCCTGATCTCCTCAGCCCTTCAGATCTGCTCCAGGCCAGTTCTCTCCGGCTTATCTCTACCTGTTGCCCCCTCCGTCCCCGCCACCTTGTTTAACTTCCCTTGAAAGCAGGAGTCACAGGAGTAAAAGCAAAGAACCGGCTTCTGAGTTACTCCTGTTACGCCACAAGATCTTTGAGGTCTTGTATAAATAGGAGGCAGCGGCATAACAAATTTATTCCTAACGCAAATTTGTTCTCATTCATTCTTCTCAAGAATCTCATTTAAGGCAGATGAAGTTGGTTACGCAACTAAAACCAGAGACCCCAAGTGTCTGACTTTAACTCCAAACCTTCTGTTATCGAAAAACTGGTCCCCACTTTGCGATTAGAATGGGTGCTCATATGGAAAACTACTTCTCTTCTCAAATACATGTTTTTTGACAGCTTGTCACATTTTGGAACTGCTTTAGGAAATCATCTGCAAATTGAGAACTGTCAATCTTAGCGATATATATATGTACGTTCACACACACACAGCTGCAGTGCAGAAATATTTTCAAAATCTTGCCTGGCTAGTTTAATTCAATTTAGTTGGGTTTTAAGCATGAGGTGAATTTTCCAGCCTTTGGAGCCTATGGGTGAGCGTAAATGAGGTCAATGGTGGTTTCAAAGCATAAAGGACAAACGAAGACAGGAAGAAAAAAAAAATGAAGGTTACTTACCAGTAACCAGTGATATTTGCCTCCAAATATCCACACTCCTAGCTTCGTGTGGCAAAGTGCCCATCTCCAAGAGTGAGGACACACAGAGATAAGTTATGATGGACACAAGCCATTTCTTGTTCAGACTTGCTGAGACTACAGTAAGGCCACTTTCAGGAGATGGATCATCAGCGGCACAAAGACAACTGCATTCGTGGGGTCATGACCATCTTTGGAGGAATGAGGAGGCCCAAAAATATCACTTTCTACAGCTATCTTCCTCTACGTCTGTCTTTGACGTGTCATGATTTTAGCTCAATAACAGTTTGTCCTAAAACTGTAGAAAGTAGGAAGGAGATTGCTTTGATCAAAGTTCAGTGGGCAGAGGTAACACCATCTGCTGAAGTCTAGGAGTGTGGAAATTAGAGATGAAAAACTACAGCAAACAAAAAAGACCTGGCAGGTTTCATGCATGGATCTCAAAGTACTTTAAAAAGATGGGTGTTATACCCATTTTACAGAGGAGGAAACTGAGGCACAGAGAGGTTAAGTGGTATAGACAAAGTTATGCAGGGAGACTAGTGACATGCTTGAGATTAGAGCACCATCTCGTTATTCCCCAGGCTCCTCTCCTTATCTTCAGCAGCAGACTGCACCTCCTCACTAGACCCTTCTCACATTCCTTCTCATCCCTCCAAAACACAGCTCAGTCTTCTTTGCCACATACGAAATTATTTCTTTCCAAGGTTTCCCTAGTCTCTCGAGGGTCTGAGCCATACAAAGACCTGCACGTTTGCCACCGTTCAGCGTTCTGCTCTCTTCTTCCACCACGCTTTTTGCTTAACCTGGTGCTGCGACACTAGTGTTGGGCCATACTTCCCAAACACACCGAAACTCAGCTGAAGGCTTCGCAGCAGCAGCAGCTGAGCCAACAACTGAGTGCCTTTCGCCTGGCCCCCCCGAAACACGTTGCACCCCCACCTTGGCCGAACGGGGAGACCTGGGGCAGTGATGGACGGGAGCCGGGCACAGACTCGCTTGGTCTCAGTGGTGGGAGCTGCTCTGCTGCCGGACACGGAGCAGCACCCACTCGGCAAGACTGGGAGGGTCTCTCCTCTTTTTGGACACGATTTCGCCAGCCTGTGCCTGCCTTCCTACATGCCCACAGGTAGCCGCGGGCATCTCCCACTGTTACCGGGATGGGATGTGGTGTGAGGCAGGGTAAAGAGCAACGGCAGAACATGGGCTTCTCTGCCTCTCCTCTCCTGTGGTCACTGGTGTGTCCACGGAGCTCGTCCTGCCTTTCTTCTCCACAATGTCGCTCAGGGTGGTTTTGCTAGGGAGTCAGTCACGAGCTTTGGTTCCCGACGAGGGAGCAGCCCGCGGGAGCTGCAGACCTGCCGCACACTCCTCTGCGCTCTCCTGAGCTTGGGAGTGAACAGATAGTGGAAGACCCTTCACGTAAAATATCTGAGGGACTTTGGCAGAAGGTGAAAGGCAACATGTATTCGTCGTGTCCCCAGAGAAACTACTAGATTATTACCTCAAACAAGGGTATGTTTTATAAACGAGTAGTAGATATTTCTCAAACTGGCATCTGAGCGATTAAAGCCCTTGACCCCTCTTTTCTCCACGCCGCTGTAATCCATTCTAATTCTAATCACAGAAAGCCAAGGAATGTACCTCGTTTCAAAAGATTTTCCGTAACGTTCGGTATTGCTCAGAGGCCTCTGCCAGCCGTGCCTCCTCCTCCCGCCCTCCCCGGTGAGCGCAGCAGCTACCACCGCGCGCAGCCCGACGCCGGCGTGTGGGGAGCCTGGCAGCAAGCGCAGGCAGGATCAGCTGCTCCTCCCTACGCTCCCCGTACGGGCATCCAACCCCAACAGCACAGCCGTCGCTTTTCTTTAAATTCAAACAAAAAGAGAAGCTGCCCGGAGCAAATCTCTAAGCACCTGAAAAATCAGCTAAGCTCATAGTCGCAAATGAGGAGCTTCCAGCATCACCGGTAAGCATTCGCAAATTGCGAATGAATTAATCCAGATCAGAAAATTCAGTGGGCTTACACTTGCCATACCAAACTATACTGTACAGGGGAAATTACCCTCTTTAGTCCAGACATCGTTCGCATCTAACTTGTACTGCAGAAATGGAAAGCATGGTTTTAAAAGGGTGATGCACAGGACACTATGGAGTAGTTCATGACACCTCTTCTTGTTCTTGCCCTTGATGTTCTCCAGGGTGAACATCCTCCCCATCCCAGGTGTGGCACGGAAGAAGATGCAAGTGTTTCCTACGCTGCTGCCATCCAGAAGGCCTAGTGCTCAGGTGAGACCACGAGAAATCGTTTTCTCCTAATGTCTGGAAAGGTCGTGCCTCCCTCGCGCATCTTACGGTGACTGCATCTAGGGGTTGCATACAACCAGCCCCACAGGTTGACTGACGGCGAGATGAGTTTGATGAGAGAAAATAGAAACTAAATTATGAAAAAGGACAGAGGGTTCAGAAAATCATTAATGACCGGAAAATGAGTTTTTCACCTATTTGCAGTCATTAGTGCTTTTGTGAACCTTTCTGGCGTTTGTAAAACTGCTGTTTTAGTTTACCTCAACCATTTAGACCAATTATAGACAGCAGGGAGAAGTGTTTATATAGAAGTTAGCTTGGGGTTCATTATACTGGCATTCTACTAGAAATTTCTAATTACTGTCAGAACTTATTTGGTTGCTTTTTGACTGCATTTCGTAATTGCTAACGCTTATCATATTCATAACACACAATTAGCACATAAAAATGTTTCTATATATGGTACATGAAGAACATAACATTACACAAGAAGCACAACACAAAAAGCAAACACAATGAAGCAAACAAACCATATCAAATTATATGGGAAAGAGCTCGTGTCTTACCTATGTTTAAACTCTTTATTTCTTTATAGAAAGGGAACAGAAGAAAAAAGAACAAACAGTTAGCTGAAGAATAGATGGTAAAGCAAACATAGTATTTGTTTTATTTTACAAAAGGACACAGGAGAAGGTATCTGTTTTCAGCACTAGCCTTAGCTTGATTTACGGATGAAGAGCAACTGGGAGTGATAGAGCTGCAAGCTCGTTCCCTAGCAGGATACCCCTGCCCCCATCCCCCACCCCCCATATATTTGACAGGAAACTTTCTGGACCATTGAAAGAGTTTTTGCATAGAAATATGTGTAGCTTGTGGGCTAGGAGCGAGAGAAACTGGCAGTTTCTGGATACATAACTGGGAAGGGGGAAGAACTGGGCTTAGGATATCATCCGCCAGCTGGAGGCAACCTCTTTACTCATAGTAATTTTCCAACAGGCTCTTTCTAAACAAATTTCTACTACGCAGTCTATTTTCCGCTCCCCCCAGTTTCTAAACTAATTGCTTAAAGCAAGTTTGGATGCTATTTGCTATCTAGTTAAGCCCATCAAATCAAATCTTAGCGTAAAAAAAACCTTCTAAGTGAGCAGTAAGATACTGTACAATGGGATACAGGCAGCGTTAATTGATCCCTAGTTTACTGTCTAGACACACAGCCAAAGCGTCCTCTGCTTCCCAGAGGTCAATGAATACATTCTCCACACCGCAGTGTTTCACCGTGTTTATGTCATTTCCATTTAGGAAAACTATTTCATAGTAGCTGAAGACTCTGCTCTCGTTCCTACTTAAACGACTCAAACCTTCAAACTCTTACCCATATAACTCGTACAGGTTTTCAGACGACCGCTGAATCACAAAAACTGCTATAGATGGTGTTTGCTGGAATGGACCTTCATTCCCTTTAGAGGAACAGGGGGCAAAAGACATCGCTGCACGTCCTAAAAATCTGTGCGTCAAGTCACTTGCGGCTGTCCAATAGCACTCAAAATACAACAGCTTTACTGTTTGTTGCTAACAGTTATAACAGAAGCTAAAGAAACTACGCTATGGAAAATGGACTTTCATACAGGAAAAGAGCGGACAAAAGCAGATTAAGAAGTCCATCTTCTCCTTCTTTACTGATGTCCTTTCCCATTTTCCCTCACATGTGCTGAAAAGCCCAAGTTCTCTCTTGCATAGCAAGAAATCGAAGTACTCGGACTCTTGTAAACCCGGAGATCACATCTTCAAATATCAGGCGTGCTAGGAAACTTTGTCACTGGCTGATATTAGGAAGTGAGGTGCATGTAAGTGCCTTACATTAAGTATCCTAATCTGAAAATATTTGTTTTCACCTACAGAGCTGTAGTCCTAGTTTGCAGAGAGCTAAACAGAACCGAACAAACTACTATAAAAAAAAAAATCAGCACATTCCATATAATGCAGAGTTACAGCGTATATTGATGTAAATATTTATAGCAGGTCACACATCCACACCAGCTACCTTCTGCAGTTTATACGGAGCTGCTAGCAGCAAGCACTAGATGATCTAGGACCTTTTTTTTTTCCAAATATAACGAGGCAGCCTGATGGTGTATGAGGTAGGTGTCAGAGAGCGATTTCAGAGTCGAATTGGCCTGTATCGGATCTCTTCTATCTTATCTAAATCAGAATTCACAACAGTGACATCAACAGAATGACATGAATGGAAGAGAAGTGTAAAATAGAGTTAGACCTCTTCTCTAACAGTCCAATCATTTTGCACTTTTTCCCACTAATTAAAAACTAAAAGTAGAGCGGAAGCAGAGGAATCGGTTATTGGCCATATCATTAAAATAAGGCTAGTGACCTAAACTCACTCCAGGTACATTGCAGCCATATCAAATTAACAAGACCACTACTGCTATCGCCTGGGTGGGCTGCAGAAGTACCAGAAGACAGCCAACGCATGTTATTTGTCCTCAGTTTTCTGCAAATACTCGACAGTGCTGTAATTATAAGGTCCAGTTACTTGAGTTACGTTTTGGAGCAATAGCTCTTGCCTCGCCTGGAAGAATGAGAAAAGGAGATGGAACAGAAATGGGTGAAGTGGTACACTCTACACTCATGCCTTCCCTACTGAGTGACCAAATCTTAAGGGAGGCGAAGGGGCACAGGATGAGGGGACACAGATACCATCTTAAGAAGAGTTCTGGTGATGCCAAGTGACTCTGTATGTCCATCTGAACTGCACCTGCCAGCCTACAGCAATAGACTTCCGACTACGGGAAAGAAGTGGGAGAGTGGCTCTCAAAACCACCGACAGGAAACCCTTCCTCCTGACCTCCTACAGCTGTCACACCTTTGCTGATCACTCTGGCTCAATACCTAAGGGCAGTCGGTTCTGTAGTCGTCAAACAGAACTAAAGGATGTATAGTACTGAGGGGAGATCATAGCAGATGTCACCAACAGGACAGGCAGAGGTGGTTTGTACTTCTTGTATGAGTTGCTTTGTACTCTTTAGCCCTTCTCTGTAGTCATTGCTCTGATAAGCTACAGACTTTGAACTACGCATTTCTGTGCCCCATTTCTCCACTGGAATTTAAATAGGTTGAAAGTGACAATGTTTTACAAAATTATAAAAAGTAATGGTAAAGGCTGATTTGAGCACAGGCTACAGAAGTGAAGTACGAAGATTAACACCTTACCTCAGCTCCAATATACTAGTAACATTCCTGGATGGGAAGATACGCCGGATATAGTTAAAATCTCCAACAAAGAGACTTCCATCGATACCCACTGCCAGTGCTACAGGGGCCAAAAGTTTATTTCCTTCTGCCAGACCATTGCAGCTGGGACAGGATATGCTTCTTCGGCGCCCGTTCCCCATAATGCTGGTTATCACAGCCGGCTGCTGCGTTAGAAACTGATTTTCTCCATTGCCTTTGTGCAATATACCTAATAAAGAAGAGGGGAAGAAGTGGTGATTACAATCATTCGTTGCAGGGGACTTCAGGTAGCTCTCTTTTCAACAGCTGCCGTTAAGGACTGTACACTGAAATGACTCCAGCAATTGGTCCTTCAACAGCGCGAAAAGAGCGATGCAGCTTTGCAGTAGCAAAAATAAAGGTGCAATGAAGATTCTCTGTTAAAAACCACACACACACACACAACCACAGACCCAAACCTAATGCCAGAGTCCGTCAGTATTCAAATAAGAACAAAACCACTGCCATACATCCCTCTGGCCTGGCACAGGTTTAGACTGTCTCGGTAACTGGGAAGGGAGAGGGCAAACGGTGGAGAGGAGGACGTGTTCCTTAGTTGTGTCCCTGGATCCTCTCACTCCAGTTTCCCATGCTACGTTTTGTTTGGAATTTTGTTCCAACCTTCCTGTTCTCCTTCCACCTTTCAGTCTTTCACTCTTTTTTCATGGAAAATGAAAAATGAGAAACAGAGATGCCAGAGAAGAGTATAGCACAGGAAATGAAAAGATAGGAGAAGGACGGAACTGCTGGAAGGGCTGCTAAGGATCAGTGACGAAATACAAGAGGGAAGCTAGTGGTAAGGATCTTCACTGGCCTTCCAGATAGGAATTCTTCTCAAAATGTTTGTTCAAAGAGCAGACCCCCGCTCCAAGAAGGGAGGGGATTCTCTGACAGAGCGACCATTTTCAGTGTATCCAAGATTGTAGATATCTGTCTAGAAACCTTCAGCCCCATGGTCTTTTGGAAATGCAGTTTTATGATCCTAATGCAAAGGAACTGGCTCCCCACTGGCGACGACGGCGAGTATCACGCGCTGTGTAAATGGCGCTCTCACCAGCGTTTGACCCCATGCACAGCACTTGGAGTGTGTTCAGACAGCCTGTTCTTGCCTGCTCTGAACACTACTGTAGATTTCTTGAGCAACAATGTGGTTTGCAATTTGTTAATGCAGGGATTAAAGAATCATTATTATTAAGGTTGGAAAAGACCTCTAAGATCATCAAGTCCAACCGTCGATTAGCAGGGAGGTTGTAGCAAACACTTTACAGAGATCAAAGGAAATCTATGCTGAGCATTCAGCTCCCTAAGAATATACGAAGACCAGGAACATTCAAGCTTAGGATACGTAAAGACAAAGAGAAGTGAGGAAAAAACCAACAGGTGACAAAAGAGAAAGACAAATGAGACTCACTATCTCGTCACGGATTGACACTGCTTTTAGGCCCCATCTCAGATTTGAGGGGAAAAAGGTCAAACGAGAGGAACCAGGAATGGGTGTAGTTAAGATGAGAAAAACAGGGAAGGAAGACAGACATTACAGGGAATAAACGAACAACAGAATAGCAGATAAAGATCTGGACTGTCAGAAAGTCATGCTGAGCAGAACAGTAAAATACCTGTTGGAATTCTACAAAAACTTTCTGACAACTGAAACATGTCCCATACCTTACTGAGATGAAGATGGAACAAAAAGAGTGGAGGAATTGCATTTTTTTAGAAGTGCCAATCTAATGCAAATAAAAAGTGTTCACAGACAAAACTCCATATAGCACGGAAAACACAAGGAATTAGCTAGCTCACCACTCTTGACATTAAGTACGTGATGCTTATCCAAAGACCATCCTCCCAAATTTGAAGGATCGAGTTCAAATCCTTGCAGCACTGCTGTCCTCTTCTCCCATAAAATGAGACTGGGGCAAGTCTCATATTCAAAACCCACAGAAACTGAAACAAAATAAAATAAAAGCTAAAATACTCGCTGAACAAACACTGAATTAAACGTCCAGAGCACATTCAAATCATTCAGCATCCCAGTTCCCCAGCCCCCTCAAGAAGATGGAGTGATTACATTCCTCTCTTTTATTCCACAATATTAAATTCAGATCTTTGACTGGACACAAATTTGAAACTTCATTCACATGTACAATGTACTCTGCAGGGATCTGATCGCTTGTCTTTGAATAGCTGGCACTGGGAAGCGACTGGTTTGGGGAGACGAGAGTGAGAAACACAATTTTAAAAATATAATGAAAATATTCTATCAGATAACCGGACAAGATCAAACTCTTAATTCGCCAGATGTTCACAGCATTTATTTAGTGTGTTCATTTCACATACCATATACCAGGGAGCAGGGAAAACTTTGTGTGCTTTTAAGCACACACACACTCTCAAGATTACTCAGAAAAACAATACCCTATGCAACAATGTAAGACAGGAAAGCTATAGCAAAGAATATTTTAGAAAATATGGAAAAGAAACAAGATTTTAAGAGTAAGTTTTTCTTTCCACACTGGCACAGCTCTGATGTCCATTTTTAGCACTGTTGTATCAAAATTGTTCTGCTATTCAAATGAAAATGCAAACTTACAAATATTAGGATGATCACTCTTTTTCCCACCCACTAGAACCAAGCGAACTAAACAGAACTTCAAGCCCGAACAGCATCAGAAAAACACTATTTTCATATTGAACGTATTGTACCATAAGAGGCCATAAAAACAACATGCATGAAAATCCAAATGCACTGAAGAATGCCAGCCAGTCCAGCATGAGGTTCATTTGCTAACCGAAAGAAAATAAAAACATCGTGATGGACTAGGTTTCACCCAAGTTCCTGTGGCCAGTTTTGCCCACTGTCTGGTCTAAACCTTCTAAGTCAGCTACTGATCAGGAAACACAGGCATGTGGATGGAGTTTAGACCTTCTGAATGCGATCTTTATTGTGTAAAAGAAACATAATATAAAGATCAATTGTGTCAGGAAGAGAAGAATTGTTTCGTCTCTTTTTGCTTCTCCGTAAGAAACGTTTGCAGTTTTCCTACTAAGAATCACAAGGTGTTATTTGGGAAGTTTTGGAGCTTGTATGTGCTGACTTACCTACAGCATCTGACAACCCATAAACCTTCTGACCATACGCATCTGTTTTGTCCCAGATAAACGTATATGCCAGGTTAGGAGATGCCTGAAATGATTTCTGAAACAGATGCCCTTCTACCGCTACCATCAAATGAACTTTAATTAGATTCAGCGGCACAAGTGACTGAGTCATGGCGATCTTCAGTAAGGATTTGTATCCAGCAGTACGGGAACTCAGGTAGCTGAGCTTTATGCTAGAGCCGGGGATCTCAATTTCTTCATGAAGAACCTGAACAGGAAAAAGATCAAACGTTTCACATCCGTGCACTGCTATTTTGTTTAGAATGATATCGTCTTGCATATTCTTAGGAACTTATGACTTCCCATTGTTGGGAACAGTTTCCCTCAAATCAGTGCAGCGACGCAGTTCAGCTGACATTTCTGAACAAAGAATTATTTGGCATCTGTGTACACCTTTTTTTAAGAGCCCACTGCTGGCAAAACTGCAAATAAGTACAAGTAGTTTTACTGCAAGTGACATGCAAGGGGATCGTGAGAAATAGTCACAGGAACCTGCAACTTCCACTACTAGTTAGTGTAAAGCCAAGACTAACTGAACAACGTAGTGAAACAGTAGCACCAGTAGAGTTTTCCTTTGTCCTCAATGACACACAAGAACACAGCCTGCAGTTAGCAGCACGCGCCAAGCCTTCGCAACATTCTCTCGAAACACCGAAGCTGTCAACTGAAATGCAGAGATACACTTGATACACTGCATGATAATGAGAAGGTGCAAGGCAGTCAAAGATAAATACGTCCGGGTGACATAAACCTGGGATATCTCCCGCAGACCTCATTAGAAGAGCTGCTATCTGTCAGAATGAATGCTGCTCTACAGAGGCGTTGGCTGCAGCAGTTCCAGGGGACAAATGGTGACTCTGTGGCAGGTGCTCGGGTCAGCACCAGCATCTGACCGCCGCTTTCTCTGGCCTTTTCACCCACACTGTTCTTACCTGGGTTTCTGGGACAATGGGATTCCGGCCAGGAGCATCACTGAAGAAAGTTGAAAGCGGTGATGAAATGATGACCGGATCAGGACGGACAAAACCACTTAGATCACAGCTGGGAATGGAGTTCTCCTCTGTCTTCATCACAAGCGTGTCCATGGCATAGAAGCTATTCCAAGGCAGCCATACTGTCCTTTCCTGACTCATAAATGGGGCCCGCTCAAAGTGCAAGGTTAGGGATGCTCCGCCATTTGCAACCAAGTCGAACCTAGAAAAACGTGGGCTTTAGAAGTGGCAAGACTGAATAATTCCGGTCACGGCAGTCCTGGCTAATGAAACAGGTATACAGGTATGCCTACAGCAATAGGTATATTTTAAATGTCGTGCTTCAAACGATTAGTAAAGGGAAATGAACCTCTGGCAACCAAACAACTGAAATCCAGCCAAGACAAGCAATGATGCGAAGTCACCAGGACAAACCTTGTTCCTATGTATTACAAAATTTGCATTAAATAATTAAAAAATACCCAACAAAAACCCACCACATTTAGTCACCTTTATATGTAGAAACAGCAGAGACGCCAAGTTCATACCAAGCTGGACACCAAATTATCCCTGTCCTAAACACAGAGTGGGACAGTGGCTCGAGAGCAGCCCTGAGGAGAAGGACTTGGGGGCACTGGTGGATGAGAAGCTCAACATGAGCCGGCAATGTGCACCTGCAGCCCAGAAAGCCACCTGTACCCTGGGCTGCATCAAGAGCAGCGTGGCCAGCAGGGCGAGGGAGGGGATTCTGCCCCTTTACTCTGCTCTCGTCAGACCCCACCTGGAGTCCTGCATCCAGCTCTGGAGCCCCCAACATAGGAAGGACAGGGATGTGTTGGAGTGGGTCCAGAGGAGGCCACGAAGATGATCCGAGGGCTGGAGCACCTCTCCCATGAGGACAGGTTGAGGGAGCTGGGGCTGTTCAGCCTGGAGAAGAGAAGGCTGCGGGGTGACCTTAGAGCAGCTGCCAGTACCTGAAGGAGCCTACAGGAAGGATGGAGAGGGGCTTTTCACAAGGGGGTGAAGTGATAGGACAAGGAGGAACGGCTGTAAACTAAAAGAGGGCAGATTTAGATTAGATATTGGGAAGAAATTCTTCACCATGAGGGTGGTGAAACACTGGCACAGGTTGCCCGGAGAAGCTGTGGCTGCCCCCTCCCTGGCAGGGTTCAAGGCCAGGTTGGATGGAGCTCTGAGCAACCTGATCTGGTGGAAGATGTCCCTGCTCATGGCAGGGGGGGTTGGAACCAGATGATCTTCAAGGTCCCTTCCAACCCTTACCATGCTATGATTCTATGTTTCTATGTGGCAGGAACAGAACAGCAGCGAAAGGTTTTGCTTTTTGTGTTCTACAAGTCAGATACGAGCTCCCGTCCCCAGGACAACTGATCTATCATTTTTCAGAGAGATTAGGTATTTACTCCCAAACCCTCCATAATCACAGCAGTAATGTGGAGCTGCGCAGGCATTTTGAGATCTGGTCTGAACAAGTAAAACACTTCCAGGTTGTTCAGACAACAGCGGTTGGTATCAGTTGCTTCATGTAAATGCTGGCAACATAACCAACTACTCCATGACTTCGATAATCTATTCAGATCTAAATATAGTTCAGCTCACCACTTACCGTAGTATTAAACCACTGAAATCAACGTTATACTTTTATTATAACAGAATAATATTCTGGGAAACACGGACATTAAATACTCCCTGTAGGTCAGTTGACTCGTATCAATTATTTCAATTCAACTGTTTGCATGCGCGGTCAAGCTAAAATGGTGAACGTTCACAAGGCGTGTGTCACAGGCACACTGCTGCCATCACCACCGCCCGCAGAGCAGACACGCCGTGACACACCGATCTCTGTTTATCTGAATTTGTGTGCATTTCAAATCGGCTGACACAAAGGGGGAAAAAGCACTTTTTTGCACAGCAGGAAACTGTTTAAATACATTCTATTAGAATCTTGTGATTACATTCTACCCTGAAGAAACTGAAAGGGTAGTGGATCTTCAAAAGGAAAGACAGGCAGAAGGGAACTTTGAAGAAAATATTCTATTCTATAATGATACTACTTTTTTTCTTTTTTCCTAGCAGTGTTAGCCTGCCTTGCATTTTAAAATGGAATATTTCCGGTCTCAGCTGGATGTTGCTGTAGTCCACAAATGTTTTCATGGATACAGAGCAATTTATTTGAAGGGAGTCTGCCTGCTAACACATTATTATCAGAAGTCAGCCTTTTCATATTTACTTGCAGTTAGTATTCAAAATGCCACGTGAAAAATTACTTTTGTGTTTACTTCATAGCTCCTCGCCCTGGGAGGAAGGCAATGCCTGACACCGCACGGTTCCATTAGCTCACGCCATCTGTTAACCAGCAAAGATGCCACACACGAAACAGGCACTCGCTGGAGCGAGCAAACTCACGTGCCGTCCTGGCGAGTGATGGTGTAGCCGTACTTCGGGTACTTGACAAAAGACACGTTGACCCCAACGAGGGGAGTTCCATCTGTAGTCACCACTTGGCCTCTTATAAGAGACACAAGGCTGAAAAAGAGAGATAATTAAAGGTATTAAAAGTTAAAGCAAAGTTACATTGTTCATAAACTGAGTAGTGGAACACTTGTGCCTCATTTACTCTAAATCCAATTTACTCCAAAGATTTTTAGAATGCTGAAGATGCCACGGTATTGCCCAGCTCCCTCTGTATGCTTACATAGATGCTTATCCATGCAGCGAGAACGGGAGTTAGTGCCTTCCTCGTCTAACGAGGCTGTGTCTCATTGCCTAACGAGGCTTTGCGGAGTAGAAAGCTACCTCACATTCATCCAAGCCACAACCGTGGCCCTGAAGTCCCACTGAGATGACGACCGGGCACTTCTCAGAATCCTCCCTGGGTACAACAGTGCGTCTGTCGATGCCTAATACACCGAAAAACATGGTGTGACGCCGCGCTGCTTTTTCATACAACCAGTTCTCCAAATTTAGGTTCATGTTCCTTCATTTTACAGAGTGACTGATGTTTGTACATTGCATTTAGTCCTGACTTGTAACCCTTGCTCTTCCCTTTGCCAAGGGGAGAAAGGCTGTGGTTTTAAGGCCAGCAAAATAAAGTTTTCTTAGCCAACAGGTCAAGCAACTTTGCTGAGCCCAGAGGAGACGCAGAGGGTTGTTCCTGTCAGAGGCATGCTCAGTCTCTTGCTCTTTCGGGAGTGCTCTGGTGCTGCCCCGTGCACGGCGGCAGAAAGGGCTGCTGGCCGCGTCCTCTGCCTCCCAGCATCGCCGGGACCGCAAGAGCGCGGGCTGCATCCCCGTACCAGAGAACATCTCTTTTCCTTAGTAACATCAGGGATTGTTTTCACTTCTTTTCTATGAACTCCAAATTATTCCAGGTGCTATGGTGCAAATTTCTAACTGCATTATACTGGCTACTGAACAACTTCTTCCTATTTTTATTCCAAACAAGGTGTAATATTTTCTTCAGCATTACATAAAAGAAACTAATAAATGAAAACGAGCAGCCATTTCTGTTACTTTTCTTTTAGAAGTTTCAACCATTTCTTGACCCTCCAGATCGAATTTTAACATCCAAAAATCAACATTTTGTAACAGAATATGGAATTTCATAGAAATCGATACCTGCTGAGAAAATCTACTTGGGAATACCTTGGACCACCGTAATTGTCTTGGCATTATTCATTTTGTTTGGGTTATTTTATGTCACAAACACACAGAAATAGTTGCAGGAAGAGTGTCACTGCAGCTTCCATAGGGTGACAGTGCAGAAAGCAGATCTAGAAGAGAACTGAATGTTCATGACTTAATTTTTTTCTACTTTCAGTTTTATTACTTCAGGAAATGTATTATTTTGGCCATTAATCTTCCTTTTTATTTCTAAAATCCCAAATATGGAATACAATGGATATTAAAACTTGTAGCTAAAATCTGGTTTTATAAGAAGTAATATGTTGACTAATAGTCTCATAGAGGATTTTTTTTGTAATCTTTTAAAAGTGTAACTGACAAATTAAGTGATGCATTAGGTACTTTTTTTTAACACAGAAGTTCAATGTGTAAAAACATTTAGATGTTTTTTTTCCTGAAAATTTAATCTCATTCTGCACAGAAACAATCAGCACGATCGAAATAATTTTGTAATCAGTATATTTTTATTATTTATTGCTTTATCAGGGTAAGAAGTAACTTCTTTTTCTCACACTAGTACTCAAAAAAAATCATAACCGTTATTTTCTCCCACTTTTTCATCTCTATATATGGAATAAGAGGTTGAGCCATTATCTTTCATGGTAGCTACCTCTTGAGACTATGGCAGCTTCAGTATACATGAAACTTGAAGTCTAACCCTATGGCACTTTTAAAAAGTCAAAAATCTTAGTTTTAAAACTTTCAATGTGACACTATACATCAGTTTTGCCCAAAATTGGTACCAAAAATAATAGCTGAGCTGCAGAATTCTCTAAAGCACCTTCACACCTTAGAGGCTAAGGCCAATTTAAAAATGTCATTAATATGCCATTTGCAAAGATATGTTAAAATACGTGATGTACTTCAGATGAAGAAAATAGAACTAAGACTCCTGCCACCAGGAATCCCTGAAAACATATTTAAAAAAAATAATCTAAAATTTCAAATGAGCTTTTTTCAAAGGAGCCTCAGGATTGAAGTCCCCAGCTCCCGCTTAGTCTAGAGCTCTAATTATTAGGCTGTTTTGAAGACTCCAACCCACCTCCGTACATAAACAGCCCGATTATTTCTAATACAATTTCTAATATTTCTTGCATGGTGCAAGAATGTCTGCATATCACTACACTTGTCTAGAAATTTGGAATGATAACCTTTTGTAAATTACTTCAAGATCTAGGAACAAAGTGTTGGATCACGTTAATTACACATTAATTATCAGATGACAGTGGACTACAGATACAGGGAATACACTCATTTTCATTCTGGGTAGCTTAACGAGTCAACAGCTCAAGCACCCGTTAACATACAATACGTAGCAGGAACCTGCTTGCCCCTCTTCACTCCAGGAAATTTTGCTGACCGTAACATCTATAGGGCAGCATTTACCAACCGGGCTGTGGACTATATGCTTTTTATGCTGTAGCCTGTATTCCTTTTCGGACATATTATTGAGCCTCATGAATTAGTAAGCGTCTCGTCTTGCTTCCCTTTTCATGCAACATTGCAGAAAATCGTGAGAAATTCCCTATTTTATTTTTACAGTGCTGATAAGAAAAATCACAACAAATTTAGACTAAAACAGAACAAATTCCTTCCATTTTTTCCAAACAACTTCATGCGTGTATGTATAGAGTATTTAACAGAATAGATGAAACTCTGTGTTATATAGAGTAGGAGCCAACAGGGCTTTTCTGATAGAATATGGAAATGGTTGTGCTATTTGAGCATCACCGGAATGAATGCGATGGGGACCTGCCTGGTGTATCCAGAAACATCACGATCCTTATTTTACAGACCAGTATTTAGTGACTTGCTCTACATCACCCAGTAAGCCTATAATGAAATCCTGACTGAAAAAACAGTTTCTGGTCATGAAGTCCAATCTGTTGGGCGTTATCCCAAGTGAAGTTCTTCCTTCAGTTTTAACTTTAGCAATATGAACATAATTAACATATTGATCAATTTCTTAGCATCGTTTCATGGAGGCATATTTAAATAATATTGATAAACAGGAACACCGCTCTTCTTGTAAGCACACAATGGCATCAAATATCAACTAATGATATGCTGGCTTTTAGATCGATGATAAATATATAATTAATAATCATAGGGAGAACAGACATGGAAAAACAAGAAGAAAACGAAAACCTAGTCAGATGTATTGATGATGCAAGTAAAACACATACATGGAATAAATAATAAATCCCCCTAAAGTCAAACTATTTTTAAAATAACTTGAAATGTTATTCCACTACTGAAACTTGTGTTAAGGGCACTAAATAAAATGCGATCTCTTTCTGACTGGATACCAGTTTGCATTTTCCCTTGTTCTAGACTGCAGACTTCATAAAATAGAAATCTCAGAAGCTCCTACTCGGTGGAAGGAACCTTCTTCTAGGTGCAGTCAGTATGTTAAAAGGCTAATAAAACTCAGTGTTACAAAATAAAGGTGCCACAGAGTGCCCTCAGTGGGCACGATGCCTGAGATGGAAACATGTGAAGTGCCTGAAAGCAGCACCTCACGTTAAAACATGAATAAAGCCTCTGGGAGAAACTTTCCCGTACACCGCAACTGCACAGATACAGCGTCCTATTCATAGATGCTACCTGCTGTTGAAGGGATTTTCTCCCGGGATGATATGAGTGCTGTCCTTCCCCACCAAGAGCTTGATTCGGTCGTAGAACGACTTCACAGCCGGCGACCCGGAGTGGCTCTGCTGAATGATGTCGAGAGGGTCACGCGAACCCCGGCACAGCAGGCTGTTCTGGCAAGTCGACTGGAGGCAGCAGTCTGGGTCCAGGCAGTCAACCAAGCCATCTGCAAGGCAGGAATCAAGACTCAGCCGGCTGCACAGCGCTATCGAGCAGTAATATCTGATGGACATCTTAAGGCACCGGGAAAAAACGTTAATGCTTACTCTTCATAACATTTCCACGCCATAAAGCTGGTAATTGAACCAATAACGCAATGAGGATGAGACTTTCTCGAGTGCGCTGGTTGAACAGCGTCACTCTTGCAATTAATTTAAACCAGTGTTAGGTGGAAATCAAGCCCAAAGAAATCTGTTAAGGATTGAAATTAGGAAGAAGGAATAGCAGGAGGAGTACAGGATTTTTTTGTCTAGGTTTTTTTGTTTGTTTGTGTTTGTTGTTTTTTTTTTTAATCTTTCCAACTGTTTTACAAAGTTTTTAGATTTCCTTGCTGGGCTACAAGAAACTCGGGAATCATGCTGTTTAATCTCTTTTGTTCTGTTCAAGGAGATGGGGGAAGGAGATGGGGGTGACAGAGTAAGTTATCATTAGCTAAGTAAAATAAAAATTACATTCTACACATTTTGGCAGTTAGTAAGCAAGTGCTGCTGGAACTCCCACCTCACATAAATACCAGAATCAGAACTCGTTCGCATGCTTGGATAAGGAAGGATCAGTCACAAAGCTGGCAGGTTAAGTCACCATATTACATATTAGGTTGACCATCAAGAATATTTCTTAAGAAATATTTTTTGAAGAAATCAGAAGTTAAACACCAGAAATTAAAACAGAATCCTCAATGGGGAGACTGATCTGTGTATTTAGACAAATCACAACTGACTGTTCTTAGCACATACAGTAACAACTTCTAGCATCGTCCTTTCCTTTGGTATCGTAATTTAACTGAAATCCGTTCTCGCAATGGAGTTCTACTGTAAGTTAGAAATTAATAGCTGTTTACTTGAAAATATTATCATCGCTAACAATTTGGAAACATTTCTTCATCTGCTTCGGCAAGAATCAGGCATTCAGTCTGTCATCTACTTAACTCTGTAAACTTTCAGAGACTCCTGAAGGCAAATTAATCTGATTTTTGAATGCAAATATGGCTTGGGCACCTACTGAATATTATACACAAGACATGATATTCCAGTAGGTTAGTTGACAAAAGTACCTCAGCGCAAGATCGTGACTTCTGTATTTTGAAGATTTTCAAACGCACAACAGACCAGCATTGCCCTACGCAGTAATAACTGGAAAAACAACAACAACAACAAAAGAAAAACCAACCCAAACCTATCAAAAGGTGTCTTATTTTACAATTAGCCTTGTTTCCAATGGATTTGTGTGTGCCTGAAATGACTGTCTCTGATTTAAAACCAAAATTGCCGAGGTATGCTGACGATGTGTCACTCAGCCCTCTAAGGAAATTTAAGTTAGACAAACCACCCTGTTGCGAGAGCTATACATTGCTTGAAGGTCAGTCGCCTATTCCCATTAAGAGCTCCATTCATCTTGAGATCCTTCCCAATGCGGCGGTAGGAATTCTCTTTTCTCCTACAGTCCGTTTCCCACCCCGTTTATATAATCATCACAAGGACACCATTAGCTTAGGATTATAACTCAAGAGAGCTTTCCTACTAAGCTCGGAGAACTTTTTCTTGGCATCCTGCGCTCCTTCTCAGGTCATGACACCTCTACAACTCTGACCTTCAAGCTGCCCACTGTTTAGTCCGCTCAGTTCTTCCATTCAGATGACCACCAGCCAAGAGAACAACAGAAGCAAAACACCGGTTATAAATTACCCCCTTTGACAAATTTACATTTACCCGTTCAAGCTGCATGGTATTTTTGCTATGCCTGTGATTAGTGGTGAGCATATGTTGTGGCTGTAATGACCTCATCATGCAGCAGATTATGGGCTGCCATGACCGAACCCTTTTGATGACACCGTGACCTTCCAATTGGCATATCAATCTCTCCGCGTCCTGTCAGTCATGCGAATCACATCTCTGTGCTCGCAAGCCCCCTTGGATATAGTCTGACATTGCAATCTTCAGTAAATTACCCTGTCACTGCCAATCTCGCCGTTATCTCACAAACAATCAAGCAGGCAATCAAACTGCACTGAATTGCCAGTTCAGGATCTGGGAGGCTCGAAACATCTCCATTCAGTACCAGGGAGAAACCTGTGCACGATTCCTTTCATGTTTTTATGCAGTTCTGTGAATTCGGACTGGCACCCTTCCAGATGCTTACAAGAATATTTCGAAAAGACAGGCGTGTATCATAAACATACGTGTAGACATGATTTAGTTGTTTGGAACATTATTACTTATAATATATATTTTATATATAATTATGACTTATAATATAAGTCTATATCACCCCATACTAATTTATTTCCAGACAGCAGGATTCGGCAGTTCAGATACTTCTACCTTATGCCAACCAGTTGATCCAGCACATTGCAACAGCAGAACCGAGGTACAGATCTGTTTGGCACACCCAGCCAGACCCTGGGCACTGCTGTTTGCATCCACAGCTGCATTGCTGCTGCTGCTGACCTTGTTGCTCTGAAATCTCTGACTCTATACATGAAAGAGCATTGACTATTGTCAGAATATATTTGTTTCTACTTCATGTCTGCCTAATTTGCTAACCAGATGTATTACCACAGACTGGCTGCGGTTGGCAGGGCTCTCTGGAGGTCACCCGGTCCAACCCCCTGCTCGAGCAAGGCCACCCAGAGCTGGTTGCCCAGGACCATGCCCAGGTGGCTTTTGCGTATCTCCAGGAACGGAGACTTCTCAGCCTCTCTGGGCAACCCGCTCCAGGGCTGGGGCACCCTCACGACAAAAATGTGCTTCCCAGCGTACATTTGTGCCTGGGGCTCTTCCTCCCCGGGTGCCGGACCTTGCACCTCAGGAGGTTCCCATCAGCCCATTTCTCCAGCCACACCGTACCGTACGCACATTGTACATATGAGGTGAATCATTGCAGAATCCTTTAGTTGCATTAGACTCAGTTGATTAAAACAAGGGCTAGAAAAAACGTACCTTCTGTAAGAGAAAACTCTGCCATACGCATGAATTTTAATTAGAATTCAGTACTTTGTTTTTTAATATATATTTCAGAGCTTGTCGTCTTCCAGATTTCCTCAGGCACACTGAATTATTTATATGGTTAATTCAATGACAAAAGCCTCACCATTAGCTTCACCAAGACACTGCTGCTTTTCATAGCACGCACATCTGAGTCTGAAGTGGCCGGTTCGCGGCTCTCAAACTCTGTGTGCTAAAGGGAAGAGACTGCCCGGGGAGTCAACCAGGTGCTGAACCTCCTCCAACAATTTGAGACTAAGAGAAGTCCTGACTTGGCCTTAACTGAGAAGAAAGAAATAGCAAATTTTGATCTGATTTAAACTGGCAGCACAGGATTAGCTCTCCATCGCTATTCGTGGTTCTTCTGAATTCCCGAATCCTTTCAGAACCAAACCAAGTGATGCGGTATTCCTCTTGAAGGCTTCACTTCTGCTAATGGATACACACGCTTCTTGTCATTCTGTGAACTGTTCTACAAGCTTTTTGGCAGACTTAACTATACAGCAAAAAGAAAATTTTAAAGTATTCCATGCAAGTAAAAGAATCTACTTGTGCACGCCGTATTTTAAGCTGGCTCTCTTCTTGTGTTCCCCTTCAACATCATTACAAGGCCTAAAAAGCACTCAGTAGAAACAGTGATATATTTTACTGCTAATCTATTTAGAACCTCTCATCATCAGTCTTCCTTCACCACTGAATATATTTCTCATCACCTTCAGGTGACTGGATTCCAGAATTGTGCCACCCTTTTCTTTGGAAAGTGGGCGCTTGAGCTATTGGTGTTTTTTTTTAACTCCTACGAGTCAATTATCTTTAATTTCCACCCTTCAAACACTTGCAGGTTGTGCTTTCAGGTTCAATTCGTGATGCACATTAGAATGAGTCAACTTTGCCCCGATACCCGGCTGCCTGAGAAAACACTTTCCGCCCCCCGCCGGGGACAGCTCTGCTTCCAGCCCAGAACTCCTGAGCACACGCTCAGCAGAGGGCATCCTTACACTTCACTGGCTTCGGGAGCTGGGGACTCTCACAGCGCAATTCCTGGAAATTTTTCTTCTTCCAATAAACATTTCAGACGGATGATTAAAATGGAGGCGGGGGAGGGCGGGGGGGGGAACAGCAGCTACTATGAGCCCTGAGGGCAAAAGGGCCTTTGATCACTCTAAGGGCAAATTAGTTAATTTATCATGATCCGATTTTAATTATGTGTCGTATTAATATACCCAAGGTGAAAGAATTAGAGATGCTCTATCAGATTATCAAAAGAGTAGGCCTTCTCTCTGCCAACACAGAAATATTTTAATTGAGCTCTAAAACTGCACGCAGAACTGTTTCCACAGACAGGCTACTCCACAGCCCAGTACATCTTCTTATCAGGAAGTTGTAGCTAATATCTAGCCCAAATTTTCACTTTTGTAGCTTGATCTGATTGCTGTTAGCTATATTGGTGTACCTCATTCAAAGTGATTCCTCAGAAGTTCCTGATGCTAACAAGAAAAGAAATGCTTCTAATCCTGTTCCAGCTCTAGTCCTCATCTGGCCAAACTGGAAAGCCTCTCTGCAAACTGGCGGGATATCCATTAATATCACTGGCTTTTATTAAAAAACGCAAGCACAACGGTGTCTTCAGAACCACAAACCTAAACCAAAGCTGTCTTTCAGGAAAAGCTGGATTGTAAATTCCAAATTGCGGTACAGCAGAATAAACCTGGCTTCTATGTAAGCTGGCTGTGTCTCTGAACGCCCAAAAAGCTCCTGGATGAGGTTTTGAAGCACCCTGGATCATGACATTGGTAGAGCCACAGCCCCACGGCCCTTGCCCGCTCAGGACCCTCGTGCTGCCCAGAGCTCCAGAAGTTGGGAAAATCCTCGTCCCTAGGAGCACCACTGGGAAGAAACCACCGGAGGCGTAGCTCCGGCTATGGACCGAGTGCATGGTGGTCCTCCAGAACCCACAAACATCGGTGCATTACTGACGCTCCAACTTCAACCCACATGTGACTTAGAGCAGAGCTGACCTAGAGGGCTCCAAGATGAAAACAATCCTGAAAAAGAAAATGCTTGTTCGGTTCCAGCGCGCACACGGACACCTCCGCAGCAACTGGTGGCTTTTTAAAGCACGGAGTTCGCAGTCACCACATTTCTTGCTTGTGCTTCTCCGTGGGTTCTAAAAGCCATGTTACTGCAGTAACGTACCCCGTGAGGGACAGCGTAAGGATCAGCTCGCCAACGTGCGTAAAGGCGATTAGAGGCTGACATGAAGTTTTAACAAAATCACACACCAGCACACTCATTAGCTCTTGTCAAACTCACATAATGTCTAGTTTTGATACAGATTTTATACTCCAGCCTACGTGACTCACTGTGGCCCCATCCACAACAGATTTCAACTACTCATTACATTTAATGTTCTAAAACTGACTATTGTACAGGCTCTGGGAAAGGTATTTTCTGCGCCAAGAGTACTCTGGGTATTTGTATTGAGAACTTCATAAAATCTTTTGTCTGTGCTGAATTAGAGACCCCTGCTGAGGCAATGCTTGTTGAGGCAAGCTAAATTACATGATTTGCTTTTGTGCTGTGAAATACTTGTATTATCTTAAATGTCACGAGCCTGATGCAGCATCAAGTCGCAGAATTTGTAATTTTCTAAAAGCAATTTTTTTCTAAATGTTTATTGCAGGAAGACACTTCTCTTTTCTTTCTATTTTCTTTCTGTCTAATTTCAGAGATGAGTTTTCTAAGACAACTCGAATAAACAGCCTTTCAATCAGTCAAGTGCACTGTCCTGACAGTGAACTTCTCTCCAAATGCATTTTTCTCCTGAACTGCGGAGAATGCACACTGGAGCAGATAGCTGGCTTTCTCTCATTCATTATCTTTAATGTATTGTGCCAAACAGAATTATCGCCAACTGTACTCCTTGGTGGGGTTACAGCTATACAGTAACAAACTGAAGGGCAAAATCTGCCTTCTGAGATATGCACAACTCTCTTTGGAAAGCCAAGTGGAAAGAAATTAAAATGTATTTTAAACAGAATGTCCCACTTTGCATAACAAGCAAAGAATTCCTCCTTCTATTTAGCTTAGTATTCTATACTGCTATGGGCTGCTTCCTTTCCTTCCCCACCCAATTTTAGTTCAGATAATTACATTTTGAGGAGAAATGTGATCTGTAAAGTTATATAAGCAGGGACTGCACTGCATTTAGGCTTTTTTTTTTTTTAAACCTGCCTGCACCTGTCCTCTCCATCATGGTCAACTCCGAAACAACCCAATTTAGCAAAATTTTTGGTTCTTTTCTGCTTTTCTTTTTCCGAGATTACATAATGTAAGTGTCTTGTCAATAAAATTTATAAACATGAGTAGATTAATTTTGAATGGATGCAAAAAAAGGTGGGAGAAGAGAGAAAGGAAAAGCAAAGCCTAGAAGGAGCAGCCCCATCGGGCAATACGGGCTCCTGCCAGGGCTGCCTCTGCAGAGCAGAGATTGTACTTCACTCTCTCTCCCAAGTTACACCACCGAGCTCAGGACAACGGCCCCTCAAACATCAGCTCCCGCTATCGACTGCATCCAACACCTAGTGAAACTATTCTTTAGAAAGAAGATTTTTGCTATTGCCCATTTTACTTGGAGGCACTGTAAGGTCTCAGGTGAAATCTAGTTAAACACACAGAATTTACGAAGACTGTTCTGAGATACTGAAAACAATTTTCAATTTTGGAACAAGCAAATTATTATAAAACAGTTCTTGTAAAAAGGTGGGTATAAGTAGCCACTGTACTGATTTCCTTATGCAGTATGTCAAAAGAAATATTAACTTAAAAGGTGACGTACCTTCTCCCATTCCTCAAGATATCATTTGTAAGCCCTTGATTTCCTAAAATAAATCCACGGTGAATCAAATTGGTTATACATGTCTATTGGGGGATTATACATTGTAATCACAATTACAAGTCTTAAAATAAAGCTATTTCTAATCCCTCCAAAAGATGCTTAATAACTATTAGACTACTGAGGGACTGATTAAGGAAAGGGATCAGATTTGGAAGTGGCCACAGCAAGTAAATGACGCAATCCAAACATGTTTTGGAAAACAGAAGAAACTTCCAATTTGAAAAGATCTTACAAGCGAGTCCATGGGAGAAACCCCTCACCTTTCAGGCAGGCTTCCTCCTTAAAGATAAACCAACACATGAACAGATAAATAAGAGACATTCAAGTTTTCTCAGCCAAGCAGCCCACGCGCCGTAGCGACGCCAGACAGGGTCAAACCGAAGGCCCAGCTAAGCCTATACCGAGGTCTGACAGGCGATGGCAAGGACAAATACAGGTGAATTTCCCAGTGCTACCTGGGATCACGCACAGCTCTACCTGCACAGCCCCGAGAGGAGAAAACAGCTCGGGACACTCTCTCCTCTCTCTGCCCTGGAATCCCGCTTCATTTCTGTGAGTAATACACACTGACATCTCATTTAAAACGAAGATTTAAAAGTCTCAACGAGACAGAGACACATCTGCCTCTTCTAGGAATAAACTAACTAAAGGGCATTAATCTAAAACGGAAAGAAAATATTAAGTATAATCTTTCATTATTCTCTTTTTGAACTATGGTATGGAGCTCACATTGTGGCAGATAATCAGACAAAATAGGACAAATGGGAATCCCTCTGGAGTCGGTGGCACTGCTCTGCCTGACATCCATGAAATGAAGACTTGGCCCAAGGCCTTCGAATCTGATTGCGAGACACAATTGCAATAAGAATGGCTGAACAGCGAAAGAGCTCCAAAATATGTTAAATCTGTTGCCGCTTGGGGAAGAACGGAAGACAGAAAACGGTAGTTCCGTATCAGCGACACACTCCAGCAACTATATTTTAACAACGCGAATAGATGGGCAGAAAGGAAGGAGGCTCAGCTGTCCAGATAAAGACCTAATTTCGGCAAAAAAATGGTATTTTTAGCTACCCTACCACCTTTCGAAACAACAGCTTGCGTCTTCAGTGCTACTCCAGAACTACTTGCTTATGTTAACAGAGCAATGCTGGGAAGGGAGCGGCGAATGAGTTCAGCATTTTACTGCAAATAAACTCAGCTGAGTTTCAAATGCAAAGAGTGACTGGGAGGAGAGGCAATTTCTTGAACTTCCAGTAATCTTGCACTTTATTGTGAGACTTGGGATTCTGACAACTAGCTGAATCTTCAACATCGATTCCCACAGTACCGTTTTCAGCTTCATCTAATGAGAAAACTTCACGTTACCTCTTCCTTTCTGTACACCGTCACAATCACATCAAGGCGCAGCTTGAAGCCCAGGGCACACATCCATCCCTCCCTCCCTCCCTCTCCATCCCTGCACGCTCCTGTGGCCTCCCCGGCGTTAGCATTAATAAACACGTAGGCCACGGGACGTGGTCCTGGCCTGACGCGCAGCGAACCAGACACGTTCAGAGAAGCACAGCTTAAGGCCAAGGCAGAACTGCACTCTGCGACGCCAAGTGTGAAGTGATCAACGTTACATTCAGTTCTGAGTTTTGTTGTAGCTCCTGTGACTGACAATTTGACCAGCTGACGGGAATGACAATGACTCCGTGGGAAAGGGCCCCACACCATCTCCAAGACACCTGAAGCTCAAAACACAGCCAAGCAAACTAAACCTGCAGCAATCACCGAGGCTTTGGGAGAGACCGAAGGGTACCGCAGTGCCGGTGGCTGACCCCCCGCCAGGGCCACGGGCGCTGGGGACAAAAGACGGCGTAGCTGCACCAAAGGCTTTGTGTCTCTGGTTTTTCAGCCATACCCTGCGAGCGCGTGGAGCAACGGCTAGCTGAACACCACCTAAGCTCCCTTATGGACAAACTCCACAGCAACGCAACAAGGACAAGGCTACTAGAGAGTAATAATGATCCTTGGAGCTAAGGGTCAGGAGGCAAGAGTTTCACTCCTGCCTTTATCATAACACACCCCTGTGAAAGCGTGTGGCTCAGGGAGAATTTTCACGTTGTTTAGACCTTTGAACAGGCATAGATTTTCAAGCTATCTACACTCCCACAAGAAGCAACGAACAGTAATCTCTCTGCCTTTGGAAGAGTCCGTCTTCAGCTTGTAAGCGTTGAGAACGTCTGAGGAGTTCTCCCCTCAGTCTTCCCTTTTCTTTCGGGTGCAACTACGGCAAACCAGAAACCTCGCACCTTGCATGGTATTGCTGATTAATACTGTACGTCCCTTCTGTGGCATATTTATGCTACGTATTCTTTGACTTCAATGAACTGCTATTGGCCTTCCAGGAACTAGGTTTTAGAACTCTGCAATTTTAAATTGGGATGAACAGCTGAATGGTCTCACTGGCCACTTTTTCCCCTCTTTGCCTGTCTGTTTTACAAGTGCAGAATATTGTCTTGGATAAGTAAGTATATATCTTCTTCCAGTATTTCTAATGTTTTCTGAACTCATGTCTTATTTGAGGAAAATCTGATGATACATCCATTTCCAAATTTTTCTTTCTGATCTTCAAAGCCTGTAAATCCTGAAAACCTAAGCAGTTCACCTTTCAGTTTCTTACACCACATCTTAACCCAAGTTCAGTGGGTTTTGTTGTACAGCTGAATGCCAGCTAACGCAATTTGGCCGTTAGATTCTGCTCTTCACAATTCAATAACAGCTACAAAGCAAGTTCCAGTTTTCTGAAATTGAATCAGCTCTAGCTCTTTTACAATATTTCTGCAAGCACTGATCACACGTGAAACCAAGCAACTAACATGGGATTTACAGATAAAAACGAGTGCATGATATTCAGATGTGGTTAATACCATGTAATCAAACCAAATATACCTATTCCTCAGCTTGGGACTTGTGAACAATTTCTACATTATGAAATTTTATATAAATTTAAAGCACTCATCTTCATGACAATTTTACCCTAGGAGCAGCCATTCAAATAAGCCAAATGTTTCTTTGCAGTTTTAGGAAATACCACGAGCAAAACATTTATGAATCAGCAAACAACAGATGCGTTCTCTAGATTAATTATTGGCCAAAGAAAAGCGAACGAGTCTCAAGGAAGACAGCTGTGTCTGATGTTTGATTTTTCACGAAGAGCAGAAGCATGTGAAACAGGCTCTACATGACTTATTAAAGACATTGTAATGAAAGGTGTAAGAAAGCCACTTCAAATGAAGGAGATGGATTAAGCAATCTTATTTAGATGGCACAGATTCTCAAAACTGCTGTCAGCCCAGCATAGCCTAATACACTCTAAGCTCTAAGAAACGAGATAAACTCAAGCCGTCTGTGAAGGTGAACACAGAACACCAATCCTATGTTTAACACGGATATGCCTGATGAAGGAGTGAGAACACCACACAGGGATGTCGGCACCGTACCACACGTGACTGTTCAGCGCACCTCGCTCAGCCCTTCGAAGTCCGGCACGCGAGCCGTGCGATACGACGGCGAGCCAGAACCACCCACGCAGGTTGTGCCCACGAGAGCGTGACCCCAGCCTCCAGCACAGAGCAGAAAACACGCTGCTGAACACCCTGCTCGGTCCGCTGCGGCGGCTGCGCAGACGGGCACGGTACGCTGCTTCGCAACGCGCTCGCGCCAAGAGCCCGCGGGAGCAAGCTCTGGTCCGCTGGGCCACGGTCTCCAGCGGGACGCGGGGTGGGACCGAGCGGGTCTGTCCGCCCCGACGCAGGCGTGCGGGGTCACCACACCTCCCCGCAGGGCCACAGCCCGCTCGGTCTCATTCGCTCCAAAAAAAAAAGAACAACAGCACTTGACGGCAGCGACAGCCGAAGTCTTTCCGAAGGCAAGCGACTCGCCAAGGAAGCGCGTACAACCCTCTGTTCTTTAGGGACGGGGAATTGAAAGACTTTTGCTCACCTCCCTCATTATCCTTGTTATCGGCACAGGCGGTTTCCATGGCAACGTTGCATCCAGGCCCCCTCCAGCCGGTCTGGCAGACACACTGCCAGCTGTTCTGACCCAGCGTGCATCTCCCATTGCCATTGCACAAATCGGGGCAGCCATCTGGGTGAAGAGACGGAGAAGGTAAGGACAAGACACCATCAGACACACTGCCACTCACCCTGCCGACAGCATTACTGTGCAGACAAAAAGGCTCGCTCCTGCTGCTGGGACAAACGCTGCCCCGGCCCGGGGTGGAGAAGGAGGGAAAAGAGAAACGAGGATTTAACTCCAGCTGAAAGAGAGCAGGAGTCCTACCATCAGCCATAATAAATGTTGTAAGCACCCCATAAAGGTTCAGATCTTGAGTCAATAGCAATAACGTTCTGCTGATGGAAGATCTTCTTCAACCAGCATGTCAGTGTCCAGGGTGCCTTTTACAGGGTGCGTCGCGTAACTTTCCAGAGCTGCTCTAAACACAAAGTTAGATAAATAGTTTTGAAAATATTTTCCCTCTTTAACAGTCACTTTAAAAGATCTACTTATTGAACACAAAGTTTACTTCCACTACGACGTCACATTTCATGCTTTCTGAGAGATACACTGGAAGAGGTATCTCTCTTCCACATACAAAAGATGTCTGTTCTGAATTGACGATGGATATGACTTGGGTTATTGTACAGCAAGAGCTGAACTAGGGACAAAACCATTCACAGAATCACAGAATGTTCGGGGTTGGCAGGGACCTCTGTGGGTCACCCAGTCCAACCCCCTGCTGAAGCAGGGTCACCCTGAGCAGGCTGCACAGGACCTTGTCCAGGCGGGTCTGGAATATCCCCAGAGGAGACTCCACAGCCTCCCTGGGCAGCCTGGGCCAGGGCTCTGTCACCCTCATTTGCTAAGGTGCTTCTGCGTTCTCACAAAATGTCCATAGGTAATAACTTGACCGCTTCTTCCCGAAACTAAATGAGTCTCCAGAGGCACTACTGTATCTAACTGCATATTCCTTATGAAAAAAGGTAAGGAAACCAAATTCCACCCTGAAAGGTGCTCGAAGCCTTGGTATGCACAATGAAATCCATCAACATCCAATGCACACAAACGTGTGTGTGTGTGTCTGCAGAGGGGACAGAAGATTCGCAAGGCCTGCAGCAGACCTCTCATAGCACCTTTTCACTAGTCTGAGCAGGAGGAGAAGGCTGGTTTGCCATACGGACAGTAGATGTTGGATCATTCACAAGATCTCTTGTCTGGGTTGGAAATACAGTCTAGTCCTGCCACCTCTACAACCAACAGGGAATGCGGAATAATTAACGTCATTGCTGTTGGTCTTGGGCAAAGAATTTCACCTCAGAACAGCTCACAAAGCTTCATGCTCTCTTGTTTTCCCCTCCACCAGCAGTAATGGGTCACTGTTGGCACTAAGACCTGCAGGGACCTGCTGCAGCCCTCCCGGGTCTCACCCACTGGCTGGATTAAGTCCTTTGTGTTTGCCACCATGACCCCAAGCTACTGATTCAGTGGTCCACTCCCTTCCCCAGGCACTGGAAGAGCACCAAGGAACCAATGGGCACATACCAGAGTGCGGATACTCTTCTCTCGAGCTACGAGTGAGGAAGGCAGCGGTGGGAAACACCCTGAGAGCAAACAAACATGTTTTCTTTGAGCAGCACCGCTTCAGACGTGCAGCACTGGAGAAAGACGACGATGACAGCGCGTCGCCTTTGTGACCCTGGCCGCTGCAGGTGACCGGGAAGAGGAGCAACCACCCAACTTGCACCGCTTTCATCCTGGTGCTGGAAGGTCGGACAGCCTCCCAGACATCACCGACGTGGGCTGCGCACGTCTGGTCAGAAAGCCACGGCTCTGCGGTTGCGTCTCTTCCTACTCCTCCCACCGCCCTTGCGCAGCCGCGTGACGTCAGGGAGAACTCCTGTGACCCCCAACAGCTTTCCGCACTGCTGCAGGGGTTTCCCACGCGGGAAGGAGAGCTGCCTTGTATCCCCGGTACTCACACAATGCTATCACAATGTGCACCATTAAATTTTCCCTTGTTGGGTTGTTACCTGATAAATTCATAGTGTTTAATTAACTTTTAATAGGACTAAGTAGTCCACAGCTATATTAATTTCTGATGTAATTCTGAAAGTTTCCTTTATAATTAAAAAAAAAAAAACAAAACCAAATGCTGGGCCTGTGGAAGGTGCTGGACTGAGACCTCCAAGACCTCAGCTGTCCCACAGAAAAGGTTCTTTACAGACAACAGTAACCCAAGTTTCTGTGCATTCTCCTGCCAAGATGCCCGACCCTGTATCATTTCCAGCACTGGCACAGCAGCCTGAGCTCCACCAAAGCTGTGGGGAGTAGGACACCAGACCTCTGTGAACCAAGACCGTTCGGTTCATCCTACACAGAAAGCCATCAGGAGGCAGAAACAAGTTCTAGAAGCTTTATTTCAGTGCTGTTGTGTATTAAAAAATTACAGTGCCCCTTTCACTTGAAAGTGAGGTTATTTTGGCACTGCATACCTTGGCTATTAAAAATGGCACGCACTGTGTAGCACAGGTAACATATTTTCAAGGCATTTGTTTTACCTCTTTCATTTGTCAGGTTGTTTGAATGACCAAAATGTTTGATGGGAGGCATCACATTGTAGGACAAATTATTTGTTTTAAATGAAAAACAAATAGTAATTGTGAACATACACAAACAGTCGGCTTTACACTGGGGCACTGAAGAGAATTAAATCACCGAAGCAGTTTGCTTTGCAGCATATGAGCAAGATGAAAACACGAACAGTAGGGAGCTAGCAAAAATCTCTGAAAAGTTTTACGTGCAGCTGGGGATTAATGGACATGACTTTGCTTTTAGCTTAAGGAGAGAAGCAAGCATCACTGGCATGGACATGATGTTGCTAGGAAACACTACGCTACCTCTGCAGAGTTTATTTAACTGTGGCCTTCCAAAGACTTCATGTTTCAATAACATAACCATCAGAAGCAAGGGGAAAAACCCAGCAGGAGACTACAATAAGATCCAAGTACTTTGACAATTATGTCTTCCTTAAAAGATCTATTAAATTAATGATGTATTAACTTTCAAAATAGCTTTAAGTAATGGACAGCTATTCAGCTATTTTGCATGGTGATGTGTGTTTCTGCACATGTGTGTGTATGTGTGCCTTTCTGTTTACGCCTGTCTTTCTTCAAGAAAGTATTTACACAGCATTATAGTCTGTTACAACAAAAATTGTTCTAGCAGCCTGTTGACCAACAAGACAACAGAGCTCCAATATCATCTATCAATAACAGCTTTTCTTCTAAAAAGTTAATATTTAGGCAGTGCACTGAATATCTCTATTTAAATCCTCCTACACGTGCATGTGTGCAACGACCAGCACCGATGAACGCCCTCTGCGCACACAGCATTTGCACCTGATGCACTTCAGCGGGTTTGGACAGGGACGAGGCCACAAAGTGCCTGACTGAGGAGCCCTCAGAGCCTCAGCAAACGCTCAGACACACGGCCTTCGCGGGAAACGCACCCTGTACGCAGCACACCCTAACACCAAGCGCTCAGTTAAAGCTTGCTTTCATTCTGCAGTCCTAGATTCCCAGAATCATTAAGGTTGGAAAAGACCTGTAAGATCACCAAGTCCAACCATCAACCCAACACCACCACGCCTGCTAAACCATGTCCCGAAGTGCCACATCTACACGTTTTTTGAACCCCTCCAGGGATGGGGACTCCACCACCGCCCTGGGCAGTCTGGTCCAACGCCTGACCACTCTTTCAGTGAAGCAATCTTTGCTAACATTGAATCCGAACCTCCCCTGATGCAACTTGAGGCCGTTTCCTCATGTCCTATCGCTAGTTACTTGGGAGAAGAGACCAACACCCGCCTAAAAGCAGGCCCTAGCTCACAGCAAGCAGTGTGTTACCTCCTGGCTGCCTTCTGCATTCACTCACAGAGCAAGGCAGTCGAAGAGCAAGTGAGGCAGCCACCGAGGGAAGGGCTATCACCACCTAACCTTAAGAAGTAATCCACCACGGTCTGAAGCTCTCAGTCACAGCACAGAAAAGGGCCCTTCAGGCTAAGCAGACAGGTTGCTGTTCCTGGTGTGTAGAGAAATTCTACTCATCTTTGCTATTACAGCATGCTTAATGGGAAATGTCAAAAAGCCAGGTTAAAAAAGAAGAAAGTGCTTGTTTAAGGTGCTGGATTGACAACTTATTTATTCACAGAACCGGGAGAGTACGGGCAACAGCAGTTCAAGTGTCTCACGCTTTCCTAGCAACGTCTCTGCACAGGCTGCTGCTGCTAGAGGTGAAACACTAACGCAGCCTCCCTTCTCGCTCTGTCTCCAGCCCGCCTGCGGGACTGGTAACGGGGAGCTTTAGCACAGGTACCTACGCGTTTACAACTGAAACAGCAAGAAAGATCACAGTACTTTTTGCAACGCAGCGTCAGGAATCTGCGACTGGCATTGGGAGGGACCATCAGGGTAAGAGAAGGCTGCAAAATCAAAATACTAAAATCCACTCCTCTCCATACCACAAAGTGCCTGGCATTCATGTAAAGGGAATGCTGGAAGGCTGCAATAGAAGAAAAGGAGAAAATAAAGGCATTATGCCTCTGGATCTTACAGAGAATGGTGTAGACTGGTGTTTTGTACATCTGAGATCCCAAAACACTTTTTAGCTTTCTCACTGAACAGAACAATCTCTGGAATCTTGCAGTTCTGCAATACTAGGGCTAGTGTTTAATGCCTGAATTTATTTCCTCTTGTATTTTTTTTTTCACATCTACCCAACTAAATTGGAGTAATGGAAGAAATTCACCACTGGATTTTATGCTGTTTCTTGCTTCTCTTTGTTCAGACAGGCTGCTACATTCTTAGCTTGCTCACAGTTTAAACACTCTGTTTCTTAGCAAGTTAATATAATGTCACATCTACAGTGGTAAGCAGCATGAGAACATTGACTCTCACAGACCACGACAAGGGCTTAAAGACAACTCTGAACCTCTACAATTTGGTAAGCAAAGATCCAGCAAAAATACCTGTTTCCATGCATTGCGACACTTGCCCGTTGTCTACCTACATCGTTTCTCAGTACTTGAAAGCCCTTCACTTCCATTTCCTCAGCTTATCCATTCCTCTGCACATATGATGACAGCCATTACAATGGAAGGAACTTTGGTGATACATAGTACAAAGAATACTCCATAACATGTGAAGACTGTGGCTTAAGAAAAAAAAAAAAAAAGGTAGTATCTTTGCCCTGAAATAGTTGAGTTCCTTCTTCTAGGAATGGATCAGATTGCTGTATCCTGGCTGTGTCTGTTACCAAGAGGAAGAGAATCCACCATGGATGCCAAGTAAATAATGTAGTATCAGAAGAACAGGATGCTTTCTAACAAAACACTACAAGAAACGAGAACACACCAATATGAGGAGGAGTAGTTAGTCAACTACCGCTATATATACACAATTGTTACATTCATCTTCTTTCATGTTATTAACATTCATGGAGACAAGGGATCAAAAAGGTTCGAGACCTCTGGTTAGACAAAATTGGGAAAGAAAGCTCCTGTCTGAAAGCCCTTGTAATCCAAAAGACAAAATGTGCTTAAAATACTGGATTATGTTATTTGTTTGTAGGGCTCTACATTGCCACAGTCCACGATGGGGACAAGAAGATGGTATAACAATACAAATTAAAGTGTTTTTCACAGCAACAACAGAAAAATAAATAGCGAGTCTAGAAAACAACAAACATTGCTGTCACCGAGGTCATGGTGAGCAAAATCAGGTCTATGGCATCCTCCGGGCCTCTGTAAGCTTTATCTATTTCTATAGTTTCATATTTTCAAAACTTACATGAGATTTATGAACAACTGAATTTCACAAGAAAGTCTGCAGAATCATTATGAAGAGTAAACAAAATCAATACGGACAGGGCTTGTTTCTAAGAAAGTGACAGCGCCGGATATATTTACGAGAGAATACTCATAGGTTTCATCTACACTGAAATTATTTTGAGACTAAATTGTAAGGTGATTAACTCGCTTTTGAACTCAGCAAATTACTTTCCAGTATCTACACAGTACATCAAAATTTCTAATCCAATTTTAGGTAAATTCTGCACAGAGTTCCTTCACATTCCACTGCCACTCACAAACTCCAGGTATACAAATACACACGTACTCAGCTATCCAGCCATATATAGATGTTCCTTTGCATAAACTACTTCACAACTCCAAAAGAAACATTTTAAGTAAATCAAAATATAAAGACATGCTGTCCGTTTAATTTGTGGTTTCAGTCTAAACCTTAATAATCATCAGAACTCCCACTTACGGTGGGGTCAGTCATTTTGGAAAACACGGAAGGGAAAGGGCAACCAAGGAAAGAGAAGTTAGAGAAATCTTGTTCTTTTCAGTTTTCCAACTTTGATGAAATACGTAGCCTCTTAGTATAATTAAAAGAGAAAGGCAAATAGGGGAGAAGGAGCAAAAAAAGGTAAAATCTCCCTAGGTGAAACCTCATACCCACTCAGAGAAGCAGACAATGGTTTTAGCCTCTACGCAGTGTGTACATGGAAAATTAGATGTAAATCAAGAGGCTACACCTTCTGAGCCCCTCTGATTCAAAGCTATCTATCAACCATCCGTCCTCCAAACAGTATCTTCAAGCAGACAGGATGGGTTCCTGGCACCCCTCCCCACTTCACGCACACATAGTGCAGCTACAGCCTGGAATACAGCTTCTGTGGTTGATCTTCCCACCTAACCTCACTTGACACGTCCTTATCCAAAGTCTGCTGGCAGTCAGAGGAGTCTTTTCACTGACTCGAACCGACGCTGGACCAGGTGGTCCCACGGGTGAAGATGCCCTGCAGTACAGAAGTTTCAAGGGGAACATTCAAACTATCTTTAAACCCTCCTCTTCTCATTACAGCTGTTAACTACAGAACTGCAGCAAACAAAAGCAGTCTGAGATATGATGGTGCCTACAGAACAGAGAGAAATGGCATGAAAGCAGTAATGATAATAGCCTGTTTAATTTGGATTTTAGGGGATAATCACTGTTTTCGTATTTTCTGTTCATTCCTTCAGCTAGTTGCTGGTATGCCTACGGCTATCTAGCAAATAATAAATGAGGTACATAGAGCAAGGTACCTAGCAACATCGAGAATAAAATTATGCTTTTTGTTTGGTATTGTTATTTTTTAATCCTTCAATTCCAAAGCCTGCAGAGCTCAGTTTAAGCCAAAGAAAGGGCATAAAATAAAAATGACACATCGTGTTCTGGTAGGCACACACAGGTTATTTTCTACGGAGCAGCATTTCAACGAAAATAAACTCCAGCCCCAAACCTGTAACTAACCATATGTCAGAGCAATACAGCCCTGGCTGAGGGAGAGGCGAGGCCCCGTTGAGCGAGTCTGACAGTTCCAGAAAAGGCTGGAGAGCCGCGCAGAAGCACTGGCTCGGGTCCTCGCAGCAGGACGGTCACACAGGCTGACAAACGGTGCAGCCTTTCGGTGTAACAGAACGCCTGGTTTCACCGCCCGCGCACCGCAGCGGCGCTGCCTGCAGTCCCAGAGCGCTCTCACAGGGCAGGAGCTGCTCCGTGGCACCGAAGCATTTGTCACCAAGATGCTCTGACTGGCTGCCTTGCTTCTTTATTTTTTTCCTTTTTATTTTTTAGAGAAAACAGGTGGTTTTTTTTTTTAAATTACCCGATACCCTAAATATTTCTTTAAGCTAGATATCAAACAAAGGAACACATGGAATAACTAACTATTTGCAGACGTGTTGGAAGCGACGAATATACACCTGAGTTAAAACTAAAGAACTGGCCAGCTACAATTTTATTTATTGAGCAGGCTCAAAAAAATGGAAGGACCAAGCAGCACGTTTCAAGAATCCGGAATCCCTCCACTCTAATACCTTCTGTGCAGGCAGACAACTACGAATGTTCAGTAATGTTCCTTAAGTTGCCTGGGATAGGTATGCCATCACACAACTTCCTTTTAAATTCTATTTACTATTTATTTTTTCAATTTCTGTCTTTCATAAGTAAAGACAGGAACTCAGAGAACAGCCAGCTTTCCAAACAAAATCGGAAAATGTGAGAATTACATGTGTGACTGCTTTAAAGAAGAGGAGTAAACCTCACACAAAGGGGAATTGCTGGTGTTAAAAAGGAAATCTCCAGAAAAATCACTTGCATCTCTCTGAAGGAAAAAAAAAACTACAAAAAGATAAAAACACACACAAAAAAAGGCCAGAGGAAAGCTCATGTTGCAATATGCATCACAAGAATTTGGGATTAAAGACACCCCATGGGTGTCAGAGCATCACGCCTCGTTAACAAGGGATTACAGCAGTAGACTCTGTTTTATCCAACTCCATTTTAAGCGACCCAAGCAGATGGGCTCCCATTGCTTTCCTGGGGAGAGATGCCCTCGAGGCTTCTCTCTTGCGCACAGCAGCCGAGTTCCCGAACCATCACCAGCTGCTGGCCTGACCCCCTCCAAGCTGCCGAGAGCTGGGCAGGGAAAAGATGGTGACGGTCCTGAGACTCGGCGAAACCAAACAGATCAATAACCACAAAATCCATGTCTGCTCAGAAGGCTGAGTATGCACAGCCGAGCCCAAGAATTTCGGCTACTTACACATATAAAAGACAGTTTCAAGCAGGAAAGGAGGCGGAATTGATGGGATGTTTAGTCATAAGACTGAGAAGAGACCAAGGGCTCTGCTGTGGCCAGGAGGCCAGACCTAGTCCTGCACCGTGGGATGTCCATGATAGCCGTCACGTGCCCCGGCATCACCCACAGACCGCAGGCAGGGGGAAGGGATGGCCGCTGCTGTCTGCGCGCCCCGATGTCGCTCACCTGAACGCGCAGACACATCACATCCCGCACCAAACCAGCGCGGCGCATGGCGGCTTTATCGACCATCAGGTGACGACAGCTTGGGATGTGCACCAGCATAAGCAAAGGAGTTACACAAGACATAGGGCTGTAAGTAAAGACACTGCTGAAGCCCAAAAGCTACAGCACAGCCACGCAGTTTCCTCTACAGGCTAAGCAGATTATTTGCTGAGATTCTGAGCAAGAGCTATAATTTGACCCTAGCAGCACATTCAAGTTACACAGTGTATTCTTTTCAAACAAGGCTCATATTCAACTTATATTCATATACCCAATAAAAAGATCCATAAAAGATGCAGTAAAATTCATATTTAAGATAGCTGGTTCTTTCAAATTAATCTTACTGTAACAAAATCCATTTAGAATATAATTCCGGGTGAAATTGCATTCATAAAACCAGTACCACAACCATAATCTTTTATTGTGTTAATGTTTCTGATATGGGATATGAGGACTGGCATCATCCTTTGTAATATGTAACATCGTTTCTGAGAAAGAAGCCTTCTCAAGTTGGGTTTATCTCTAAAATAACGTCTATTTAAATATTTTAGTGGCAGTGTAATGATAAAGTGACCTATCAGGCAGGATGTGTAAATTCAGTCAATTGAAGAGTAACAAGCAAAACACTGACCTAAAATGTAAAAGAATATATTACCTAATTAAAATGTAATAACTAAAATCCCCAACATTAATCACAGTTTTATGGCAGGGAGTTTCAGTCGTTCGTTCATAAAAATTAGGATTCATGCAGTAATTGCTACTCAGCCCCCTGGCACATGATGCAGCTTGCTTTTTTAAGCATTTGAAATACGTGGCAGCCACAGCTTTTCAAAAATATGGATTTGAATTTCTTTTCAATAAATGTTTTGGTAAAGTGTTGGTATACTTTTAGACATGCTTATTAATGACAAATCTTCAAGAATCTCGCACACTTTGATGAACAAAGTTGTGTCACGTTTCCACTGTCCTTACCTGTTCTACCCCCTTCGTGCCACAGGGAGAGACAAAGAGGAAAAAATGCAACGTAACTCTTATGTTCAGTGATATCTGTATCTGGCAAAAGGATATTTGATACCGAGCTGGCAAATCCCAGACAGTAGATTTCAAAAGCTCAGTTTCATTTGGCTAAATGAAATTTCACAAATTCAGCATAAATGACCTAATTTTTCCTTGTTTCAGACAGAAAACAACACACAGCCCTAATTTTACTATTGTTAACAACTAAGATTATGTATGAACTCAGAATCATACCCAACCTGCACAAGTACCTGTTCTATTCTCTTTTATTTACCTGTCTATTCCGACTTTGGAGGAAAGCATGAAGTCAAGTGGTTTTAAAGGTTTTTCTAGTGTCATGTTCCTTCATTCAATTTTCATGCAGAGCCCAGACAACAAGGGATGCTGCTGCTCCGTCCTGTGCTCCCAAGCAGACTAAGCCTGCCACTGGAGATGGCATGGTGCCGTGCTCATTCAGAGTTGAACCCGACTTCAGGACACTGAATGCAGCCTGGATGAAACCAGAAGCAAGTCCCATCATTCACCTGCTCGCATACGAACTTCTCAAATCTCTGTATTTATCAAGATGCCACAAAGGTAGGTCCTAATTTCAAATATTCACTACCTAAGACCCTGCTGATATAAAAGGCACAAGATCAGGTTTGAAAAGGGCAGGATCGTTTGGTGCTGGCGAGGCTTGGGCTGGCAGTACCGAGTACTCCCAGATCTCCCACCTGATTGAAAACCCTCCAGTGAGGCAGATAAGTACATCTGCTCTATGCCTAGGTCAGCAGAGGAGACCACATCGTCACTGGCTAACTTTTCTCAAGACACAAACGCCACCCAACATTTCTTCTACTTTAAATTTTAAGGGAAAATCACGATCACTAGCTTTGCTGTTCAGAAAATATTTTTAAGCAACATTATTTGCTGCGACAAAGTTTCAGTGCAGAGGCAGAGAAGGTAAACACCAGGCCAAGTTAAATCAGACATCTCCTGGTAAGCTCAATGCATAGATACATTAAATATAACCACATTAAAGCAATTCTTTAGGACTTACGTAGATCTAAAATTATCCTACAAACAGGATATTTGTAATTCAGCGTGAAACATTGTCCCCTGCTGTGCTCACACATGTACATCTGAATCTAGGTCTCTAAATATCTTCAGGACATGGTTTAGCAGGCACGGTGGTGTTGGGTTGACGGTTGGACTTGATGATCTAAGAGGTCTTTTCCCACCTTAACGATTCTATGAAGTAAATCAGACTTGGTAACAATAAAAATGTTTCCAGTGTTCTGCAAACAGCAATGACCTAACACAAAATGATCAGAAGGCCGGCTTTCAAATGCCGGTCTCTGCAGAAGCAACGCGCAGACAGGGAGAACAACACAACCACCAACACATATGCTGCACCGAGCACGAAAGCTGACACTAGAGACACGGCCTCGACATTAGCCCTGTCAAATGCAAGGTCTACTGCAAATACACAGCAGTTTATCTGTCTGAGAAAAACTGACATGCTGTAATGTAAAACTAAATGCTAAATCTGAAGTGGCGAGACTTCTTGGCATCACATTCTTCTTCACCGACCAGACTGACTCTTCATCCTTCTTGGCTGTATCAGCTGAGGGCCAGGACACCAGCTGGTCCACACTGGCAAAACTCAGCCAAATTCAACAGAATTTCATGGGTTTCAATCAGCTACTGTACAGCCTCAAGGCTCATGGCAGTTTGCTGTACCCGGCCCTTCACGTATTAGTTAAAATCAACCTATTGGTTGTTCTTCAGAAAAGCACGGATTTTCTCGGGTTTCTATGTTTTAACTGACTACCAAGCATGGTGAAAACCCTTGGATTATAAACTGCTGCCGGTGGTTTTACAGCCCTTCCTCCCTCCTGGCAGGGTCCTAGACCTTCTCCTGTCTGAAAGGCAATGTATCTCTTGGAAACAGAGGTCTCCTTTCATCAGACCAGCATGTGCCTGGCCATCCCACAAAGGAGCAACCCTTGGATGCATCCATGCCAGCCAGACATCACCAGCTTCTAATCTTCCAGCTCCAAACACTTGCATAAAGTCCGACTAAAACCAAACTAACGCTGCAGACCTAACGGAATTTTGGATTTTCGGGAAAGACACAGTTCTCAGTTCCGTCATTAACTGCAGAATCCTTTTGTTCGCTTTATAAATCCTCTGCATTGGGCACACGAGAGCTGTGCTACTGCCCACTTCTGGGGACGGTCAGGCTCCATTTCACACCCCCCTCACAGTCTGTTCAGCAGCCCAATATATAGGGGTGTAAGCCAAATCCAGCTAAGTGAATATCGAAGCATTTCTTCTTAAGAACAGGTATGTCAAATGTTATTTCAATTCTCTCACCAATGGCTTACTAAAGAAATTCAAAATCAAGTTCAAGGCCTTACTTCTTATCTGGTAGGCTCAGGATATTTCAGAGAGTGCCTAAGGTATAGGGATGGAAACTGGGGTCAAGAGCTCTGCTAAGCTGACAAAGGCTAATCTTATCTGTGTAGGAGGTGGAGATTTTAAGGAGCCAATTCAAGACTGTGGAATGAAATCCTTCACTCTATAAATAAGAACTTATATATATATTAAAAAACCATAAATCACCTATTACCCACTTTTGCTCCAAATACAAATTGCATTTCTTTGACCATAACTCCTTTAATATACAAATAGCTTTACAAAGCAGAGGAGTTTAAGTCCACCAAAACGCTCTACTAAGCTAAGCCAGCATTTACAGCGACCAAACAGAACTGCTTCCCTTATGTCGCTACTACTTAACGGTGGTTTACACTGGTATTTCTAATCCTATTTGAATTCTGAGATGTGAGGGAATGGGATGTGTGCACGCACACGCATACGCAAGTAGGGCACTGTAGTGAGGACTATCTACTACTATCTACTTACTCAACATGCCATAGGAGCTGCTTAGCTAGGGTGCTGAGTAACGGCCCGTACAACCTACCGCAGAGGGCTGTAGGAAGTCTCCCTTGGAAACGACGGGCCCGAGCCCAACGTCTGACCTCGGAACTAACCCTGCTCTGAGGAAGAGGTTGGACCAGACGGCCTCCTCCTGACATCCCTTCCAACCCGGGTTATCCACCAACCCTCCGGGTTCACAGCTGTAAAATTCGTAATTCTCACGGTAGGGAATCCCCATTTTTTCAGGCATTATTACAAAATCATTACTCACTGTTCATCAGATATTGATGTCTGCATACAACTTACAATTTCGCCATTAACGTTCAGATATGCAAATGGAGATTCTCCCTAAGTGTGCAGGTTATCTCTATCAGAGGAACAAATATGAGCCTTAACATAAGTATGCATTTCAGTCCATTACCGCGTAACAGCTTAGTCCTCTCTATGGGCAAATATCCCTTAATTTGGTACAGAATTTTGGAACGCCTTCAGGATGAACAGTGCTATATATAGACAGAAGTATTCTGTTTTGCAGCTGATATTCTTAAAGTTTTAATGATGTGGATTCCAATAAACGGCTGCACACTGTACGGTTTCAGACTACAGTCCAAACATTTCAGCTGTCCCAAAGGAAAATCAAAAGAAAGCGCTGAACTGAAAAAAAGGACTTTTTTAAAGAAGTATGGTGGGGTAGTTTGGAAGGAGAAAAGCCTTGATAACATGTACTAAAGGCTTCTCCTACTCTTTCTGGCTTGCAGGAATCCTAAATCTTCATGACAGTTAAATATGATTAAGTAGTGACAAAAAATAATGGATATTTGAATATTAACATAAATATATCCCACTTGTTTGTTACAGATAGAATTTATGGAGTTTAACTATGTACAAATGTAAAGGATAACATAACGTCCACAACACAGGAGCAGTACTCCGCCACACAGGCGACATACGTAAAACAAATTAAAATACATAAACAATGCATTCTGAGTTATGTGAGTATTTGTGCATGCAGAATTGTTTGGCAGATGTAGGACAGAAGATGAATATTTCACTACATAAAATATATTTTAGAAACACGCCTTTAATTCTAAAGTGCTGGGCTTCCATCTTGCATCCCCCTTCAGGATACATAAGCCTCATGAATATCGTGCAATTTTCCAATTTTTTTATCTACCAACTGCACAAATAACTCATAAAAGCTATGGGAATAAAAATGTCGTATTCACAAACAAACTCTCCTAATCCTGCATGCACAGACAAAGCATAGGACAGCTCTCTTTCTGTTCTTTCTCATAATCCTTCAAACATAGCCAGCTGCCTTGATATTTAAATACTAAATAAACCTGGGAAACTGATTTTGATCTGCTAGGGAGATCTTCACCATTTCACCCCCAAGAAAGCCACTTCCACTTGGAAGAAATCTGAAAGATAAAAGGGTCTTTAAGCTCTGCTTGATTTATATTAAAAATATTTACTATCTGGCAACTGATGGCTCTGCTCGTCCACTAGCCCCACTAGAAGTGACCTTAATTCTCTGGAACAAATACTTCAGTCTTTCTGCTTACAGACATTTATTTAGCATTTATTTCTCCTTTCTCTGCTAAAGCCATCAGCAGCACCAACCGGGCTTTTAACCTGGTTGCCTTGCATCTACATTTGACAGCATTTTTAAGCCACGCTGGGACAGTTATTTGCTCTAATGGGACTGTTTGCTAGGAGCATCTCTCTCAGGAGGAAAAACACAACATCTAAGCGAGAATGGAGACGCAGCCAAGAAATCTAGAGATCACTCCGCCTTGGCTGCAGTATGATTGTATGGTCAATATATCGGATTAATCCACTTTAGTCATTGGTTCATGTCACGTGAAAAGGCACACCACTACGTATTGCCATCATATTTGCTTCCGTTAAAAAAAAAAACAAAACCAAAACAAACAAAAAAGATGGGGAAAAGCAGACTTAACATTATTAAAAACAAAGACCAGTCAAAAGAAAATCTCAAGTGGGGAGGACTTCCAGGGCGCGTCACCCCGTCTGCCAGGACCAGCAGACAACAGCATGCCCCGCAACCTCGCCACGTGCACGGGCGGTCCCTGGACCCTCACGAGTTTATGAGGTCTCCACGGGTCTTCATCCAGCCAAGTGAGCTTTGGAACGGCTTCAGGTTTCAGCGTAAATACATATGCGGGAATATGTTTAATCAGGCTTAGTGCAAATCCAATTTACTGTAATAACTTCCTTAAGTGCTTAGGAAGTTTTTGCAAAAATCCTCCTTAACTGGGTGTCACTCAGCGGGACAACTATCCCGCCGGTTCATGACATCGCCCTTCTCCTCGAGGGACAAACCAGTAAACTGAAGGAGGGAGGCGTTTCAGTGCATTTCCCCACGTGCATACCCACTCTGAACGCAGCAACTTACTCATTTTAATGATTGCCTAAGCTGGAATGACTTTACCTAATTCAAGCAAGGGATCAGCAGCAGCAGCCCTGTGAAACATTATCTTTAATAAACTTGTAATTTTTAGTCACAGGACAAAAAAAAATAGAAGCGATGCTGAAAAGAATAGAAATCTTCCTTTTCGCTTCGTTGTCCTTTGTTCACAGCTGAATGACATCCCTCCTCACATTTTATAACATCTTTATCTCCAGCAATAAAACAAATAGAATAAACAATTAAGATCCAGGGGCATATTCTGCAAATAACTTTTAAGAAAGCTCCCATTTAATATCGATAGGAACGTCGATCTTAAGAAATCAGATACATTACATACGCCTTGCTAGAGATTTTTAAAAATACAGTGTTTTATCTCAGCAATGCTGGCAAAAATCCCAAGTACAGCAGGGGAAACCGTAACTATAAAGGCTGAATAAACAGACACAGATTTAAATGGAAGGCAAATACGTTAAATTACTTCAGTTCTGCTGAACAAATATTTCCCCTTACAAAGCATCTCACACTTAAAAATTCCCATGCAGTAACACTTCTAAAGTAGGTAACCATGATTTTAGGAATTTCACGGTAACTAGAAATACAAATACTAGTGAAAGAAGACGGACTTTACTTATTGAATTCTCCATGTACGGAAGATTGAAAGCTTAAAAGGGATGGAGAAATCACTGGGTTGCAATAAGCACTGCTTTCATTTTATTCTAGCAAAATGTCATGTGGCATGAAAATACTAATATTTTCAGGAGACGCTTCAGCTTAGCCACAAAGTTTGGTATCTGAGTGATCTCTCCTGCGTAATTAAGTCTTTTGCTAAAGGATACGAACTCCTGTTCGAAATTAAGGGGGGACTGATCATCTGTGATTCATTTTTTTTCTTCAGCATATACGCAATCAAAATTGTTATAGAATATATAACAAAAGATTCCGATAAAAAAGTCATAAAACTGATAGCCTTCCCATGCCCCTCTGGATCTGAATTAAGGAAAGCTGCAACTGCAAGCTAATACTTGGGCATCGACATACATTCTTCCCTTTCCCCTTCGCCCTTCTAGCTACGTACGCAAGAGTACCGTAGTGTATACACTGCTTAGGCTTCTGGCCCGCAACCATCTCCGCAGAGGAGTAACGCAGAAGCAATGAGCGCCGACCTGTTCACGCGAGCTGAACCCTTCCTACAGTCTAACACTCACCTCGTATTTCCCTCAAGCAACCGTCGCCCTCTCAGCCTCCACCAACAAAGCGACCTTGACTCTGATAACCCGTTCTGTAAATATGGAAGGCTTTCTCCATTCTAAATCAATATTTCTGACTTATTTTGGAAAAAGAACCCAAAAAGGTTCAGACCTCCACAGGACACAATGAAGATATATATGGATCGGCTTCATGATAAAGAATCAATTCATAACGATCCAAGGGAGGCGGTAACAAAAAGCAATTTTACCCCTGGTTTTCAAAGAAGCCAACAAAAAGATGCATTGGATATAAAAATCTGTCTCACTACGCTTCTCTCCCCCCCCCCAGTTCAGCTATCTATTAACAATATTGCATGGTGAGCAATGTCAACCTTCATTTCATATTCCTAACAAACTCCTATGCAGTGATTTTCTGTCTTACGTCTAAAACATCTTTTCAAATTTTTTTTTGAAACAAGAAAAGGCATATTGCCGCGATTTTCCTGTATTGTTATCAAATCCCTCTGGGGGAAAAAAAAAAAGAAAGAAGTAGAATTAATCGGAATCTGTTAACATTTTAGCAAATTCATCTTGTGCTTTCACTTCTCTGCAGTAAATAACGACCCACAGCTTTCAGTAATACTTTTCTTGTTCAAATGCAAGTGAGACTGCAATTTAAAAATAAAAGAAAAGAGGGAAGAGGGAGAGAGACACCCAACTTCCTTTGCTGTAACTGCTTAATTCTGGTCACACCACCTCACATTGTAAAACTGTATGCTATAGTGCTAATTCCTCTATTAATTTCTGAGAGAAGTGATCTGTAACCCAGCATATACACATTTTGCCTCGCTTTACTAAATGGGGAGCACAGAAGTCAGATCAGTTTGTACTTGAAATGTGCTGAAAAGTCGATGGCACCATGCTAAATTAGGAACTGAGTTCTACTCTCTGGTATTCCCAGCGGTTCAAAAGAAAAGTCAGTTCTCTCATCTGTACTAATGTGTCTCTGGTTTTAGGAGAATCAGCATCTTCTGGGACACTTTGGGTTTTGTGTTTGTGCACGCTGAATTTACAAAAATAACTTCAGAGCTGTTCTTGAGAAAATCCTTCCACAAGAAGCTCAGCAATCCCTTTTGATTCCTACCAATTGGAAAATCACAGTATTCGAAGCAGTACTACTTTCAAGATCAATAAGTCACCATGTTCTAGGTAAACATCTTATTGCTAAAGTGACTGTTGTTGTTGTTCATTTGCTCTTTTGGATAATTGTCCTCTTAGTATTGTTTCTAGCCTAAAATCACAACCTAGTAATATTTCTCACTACAAACTGGTTTAGGTTTTAATTAAAAAGAATGCTTTTTAATCATGGTTACACCACTGTGTTTATGTCCTAGATAACAAAGCCATTATCACTGTTGTTTCTCGTCAGAACAGGGGCTGCATCTTGATGCACTGTGGTTCTTCAGCTCAGTTGTTCAGTGCTCTGAGAAACTGATTACTTGAAGGCATATTAAAACATATGTGGTCTAGATGAATTATGAATCTTGCTCATTTGTCACTCTCATGAGCAACTTCACTGTTTCAACATCTACATAAGAAAAAAACCTCATCTGCAATTTTATAGTTAACTGGAATGAATACAGAAGAGATTCATCTTTACTTCTTATGGGTTTCTGTAAAAATACAGTAAAATGATAACAGTGTGTATACTTGTTAATTATATGTAAGGTTAACTATCAGCTCATGTAGTTCAGCCTGCCCTAACCACTCCAGAACGTTTAAGAGGAAATTTAAACCTTGCCTTGCAGCTATTTTTTATGGCATCTTATTTCACAGCATTTTAAAAGCAGGTCAGAGTCTACTGATGACGAGTTGATCAACCTGCTCCACGCTGGACTGTTAAGAACAGCGAACAGAAACTAAAAACACAATGGGATTAGGAAAAAGCCACAAGCCCTGGCATTGACCGGCACTTTGTCAAAATTACGGCTCCTATTTCCAGCACGCCGGGAAGCCAGAGCCTTTGAAAAGGCATCGCACGACAGAGCAAACACGAGCTGGGCAGGACGTCGGTGCCGTTCTGTAAGCTGTGTTCGAGTGCCTGCAGAAGCTGTTTTACACTCGAACGTCTGGGACTCCCTGCACGGCTCCCAACGACCCACGCGACAGCAGAAGAAAAGGCAGCGAGTCCCAGATGTTGGGCAGCGGTCACGGGCCAGAGAGCTGGCAGATGACTGTCAGGCGGGAGGGAAAGTATCTCTTCAGTTTAGCAGAATGAGAGGGAGAACAGCTTTACATGGATAAGCACACAGACACGTCTCCTGTGCCTAAGCTTTCGCTGGGGATGATGTTATGACGCATGTCACACTGAAGTCTTTGTGAAAGCAAAGGTTACCGCTTCTCCATGAAAACTGCGGAACTGTTTTACAGACGCACTTATTTAGAGTGGAATATTTAAGTCAAGCGTGTAGCACCCGGTGCTACAGGCCAGCTCTCAGATCTAAAACCTTCAGGGAGACCACTGGACCACGAATCCTTTCCGCTCTAATCCCGCTACTGAAGGAAGAGAGAAGGAGGATAAATGCAGTAACCTTCATTTCCCATGCCCCGCTTTTTCTTCAGCTTTCAGTACTATGCTTGTGAACTGCTGCTGGAGTAAGGAGATACCAGTATTGCTTTGTCCCTGTCTGTCCCCGCACGGGTGCGTTCTGAACACAACTGACGGACCCAGATGGACAGCTTTATGTCAATCAATACCATATCACCGAAACCAATACAGAAGCGTGGCCTGGAAATTGCAGACATCTAAACACTTGGTTGCACTTTTCACGGCAGCTACAAACGAGGTAATAATGACCCCAACACTACTCCACCTATCTGCACTTACGTACAGAGATGAACACGGACTGTAACCTCAGATCTGAGCACCTTCAAGAACATTCTGGTTTGGGTTCAGTCCTTACATTGCGGTTACATAAATGATGTTTGTCATTTCTTTGAGCAAACGAGATCTACGACATTATATAATGATTTCTGTTGGACAGAAAACTTCGCTTCTTTTTATATGTATAGAAAAGCTATATCTAACCCGAAACAGACTGCAGCTACCTACATGAATGATCTCCAGAAGCGAGGTTATCCTAATAAGCATTTCATGAGCAGGTCAGAACAGGAATGGAAAGAAAGCACAAGCGAAAAGAGCCAAAACCCATACATTTTGTAAAAACTTTGTTCAATAAGAACGGCTCCAGATACCTCATAGCTGGCACCCTGAACAAGTCCCCATATTCAGTTCTTAAGATCTTTTAAAAAATTGTCTTAGTAAGGGCTTTTAGTGAAAGCAGGATGTATCAATATTCAACACCAGTGTGTATTTCATCCTCCGTGAGCAGTCACTTCACAAGAGATAACTGACAGTTTAAAGAGAAAGCTTTCAATAGCTTCATTTTTTCCCCAAATCCCTAAATAGATCACACAGCAAAATCCTGAACTGACAGTTCAGAGACGGTACAGAGACCATTTTTTCTTTTTTTTTTTTTACACTGATTTTTTAATACAACATTAAACTATGCAAACATTAAGTAGGGAATTTCAGAAGCATCAAACATCTTAGAAAGACAAGCCTCTAACTTCCAATGCATCCTAATTTGATACTACGTAGGAATCGGAGACAAAATTGGGAAGAAGCTGAAAAGGTAAAGCCTTGTGTCTCAATCGTTATTCCACAGAGTTTGCAGCAGTCAGGCAAAACACATTTGGCTTTATTTGCATCTCCAAGCATGAAAGATTAGGTGAAACTGATCTTGAAGATACAGGAATTACACCTTGAGAACGTATAAGCAAGAATCGAAGTGATTAAGGAAAAGAGATCTCTTTAACAAGGAGGCCTCAAAAGGATGGGCACGCATTGTTCTCTTTTGCAGTTGTTTCTTAGCAGGTCTGAATATTATATATATATGTACACACACACATATTTCTCGAGATCTGGTACTACCTTTCTATCGCTACACAATCTATGTCACTGCCCTCGCACAAGCATTCCTGCGTCTTTGTTGCTTTGTATCCAGCACCACCACGTAATTCACTCGCTTGCTGAAGCTGTGCTTGACACCACAGGGTACAAAATAGCACAGAAAACATTATCTGTGGAAGCAGGGAAGATTGCCTGACGCTGTGAATACCCCTATGAACAGTAAAATCAGCTTTGCCCTTTCAAAAGTTAGATCAGCTGCCTGATTGATTGCCCTCCCCCTCTTTTTGTGGTCTTTTAAGACTTCAAGAATTGGCCAGAAAATCAATATAACTCGTGTAGAAGCCCCTCCAAAGGAGAAAAAAGAAACCTGATTTAAGTTTGGGAAACTATTCACCAGCACCTGCTGGGTGCATCTTTGAAGCACCAGACAAAATGCAGGAAGCTTTGCTGAAAACACACTCATTAAATTTTTTTGGGCTAGAAAGGGAAGCACTAAGGTCATGTTCTGCAAATATCCTATATATGGAGACAGAACAAAGCCACTCAAGTGTTCTGACACTGCACTGTGACATATTTCAATCATTTACAGGAAGCCCTCGGCAAAGAATGTGAACAGGAAAGCTCTTCCTCATGAATAAGCTTGCCTTTTAGCCAAAACAGATCCCCAGCTGCCCCACGTAAATCCTGCAGATGAAGAGGAATTCTGTTTCTAAACTCCCTGAAAGTCAAACCACTCTCACGGTATACAAATCTCTACATAGAATATTTCCTTCCAAATACATATAATCAGCTGTGTTCCTCAGCTACGGTAAAGTAAGAGGATGCATATGGCAGTTCTGGGTTCCTCAGCGCTACAGAAATTCTTCAGAAAGTTTACTCATCCCTGATGCAGAAAAACAGCAATGTATACTTTAGTGACTGGCACAGCAATTTACAAAGTTACAAATCAGAAACAAAAATTAGCATGAGATTCAAAACAAGAGCTATTTACAGAGTGTGTAATCTGGGGACTTCACAGCCAAGAGATGTTATTCAGAAGTTTTGGAGGTGAAATAAAAGATGACACATTTACAAAACCAACAAAGCATTCCCACAGCAAATGTAGTCAGAAAAGATTGGCTTGGGGAAGAGTGGCTGGAAAGCTGCTCAGCAGAAAAAGACCTTGGGGTGCTGGGCGACAGCCGGCTGAACAGGAGCCAGCAGTGTGCCCAGGTGGTCAAGAAGGCCAATGGCATCCTGGCTTGTGTCAGGAATGGTGTGGCCAGCAGGGCCAGGGCAGTGATGGTCCCCCTGGACTCGGCACTGGTGAGGCCACACCTCAAGTACTGTGTTCAGCTTTGGGCCCCTCACTACAAGAAGGACACTGAGGGGCTGGAGCATGTCCAGAGAAGGGCAACGAGGCTGGTGAGGGGTCTGGAGAACAAGTCTGATGAGGAGTGGCTGAGGAAGCTGGAGTTGTTCAGTCTGGAGAAGAGGAGGCTGAGGGGAGACCTTATCGCTCTCCACAACTCCCTCAAAGCAGGTTGTAGTGAGGTGGGTGTTGGTCTCTTCTCCCAAGAAACTAGCGATAGGATGAGAAGCAATGGCCTCAAGTTGCGTCAGGGGAGGTTTAGATCGGATACTAGGAAAACTTCCTTCACCAAAGAAATTGTCAAGCACTGGACCAGGCTGCCCACGGCAGTGGTGGAGTCACCATCCCTGGAGGTGCTTAGAAGATGAGTAGATGTGGTGCGTAGGGACACGGTTTAGTGGTGGGCTTGGCAGTGTTAGGTTAACGGTTGGACACAATAACCCTAAAGGTCCCTTCCAATCTAAATGATTCTATGATTCCAAGATTACCTTTCTAATTGTTTGGTTACCAGGACCTTGCATCTTTACTGAAGCACGGTAATGCTGGACTAGATGACCGCTGGTCTAAGTGACTAGTATATTTGGTTTGGTTTGGTTATAAACTGTAACATGCATAAAATACAACATACATGTCCAAAACGTCACTTTATAAGGAATTATTAATCTTTCTATGCTTGCATGACAGAAATAAAAACGTAAATTATGTGCAGATATTGACGGAAATCGCTGAGAATCTCTCAGACTAATTAATGAGATATCTGCTAATCTTCTGTGTTGCTGAGGAGATGCATGGGGGTGGAAACCACCCTATCACACTCCAGGTGAAAGCCTGACCCCACGTACCTAAAAAACTGCATCGCAGATGTGCTTATCAACAAACCTGCTACCAGGTGCAAAGCCAACAAGACGGTTGTATTATAGAGGCGACGAACCTGAATCTGCATCCACAGAAACAGCCAACGTCTCTAACGTTTTTGGTCATGTCACCACGTATACTACCAACATATTTCTGTATCATTGGTAATGAAACATGGTCACGACCCAAATGTTCTATGCATTTCTCAAATAAAATGAAAAAATGTGTTCTTCCCTCTACAGAGCATCCAATCTAAATTTCTGTCATCATCGTTAGAGGTTTTTTATGCCTTGATAGGTTATAAACTGTTACAGATTAATTTTAAGTTAGAAGTGCATTGGAGAAGTCTAATATATCTAGCTCCTTCTAAATTGCTCTTTGTCAGATACGATGGCTTTCCACTGTCTCCTCCCACACACTTTCCATCTCTCCTGAAAATTGCCTCATCTTTGAATCATTACCGCTGTAATTACAACAAGAAAAATCAGTAGCAGAAGAAAAAAATCTCTGACACAAAGAGCATTATCACGCGACAAAAATATCCTGCAGTATCCAAAGATAACACAATGCTACATTATTAATGCTGCTACCGATTATTGACTTGATGATAAGGTAAAAATCTAAATCTTTACACTTTATACACGGTATTCCTTTCAGTCTACAAAAAATATAAACATGTCTAAAAGCTGGAAAGGGCATAGTCATCCCAAAACACTCGGGGCAAAAAATTTGTAGTAAACGTTTTTTTTTAGTAAAACCAGAGGTGGAATACTATCCACCCAGCGTTCAGCTGAGTGAGTCTTGGTACTTCAAAGGCAGAGGACCTGAAGCCTTTACCTACCGGGTGTAATCTTTGCTCTTTGTTTGGATGCTTCAGAGTGGCTCAATAGACACATTGACAACCCATTGTTCTGCAAATACGGAACACTCAGGTTAGTCTCCTTGGCTGGGTGAACGATCAATTCCACTTCTAAGAGCAGCATTAGATTCTTAAAGGGGATGACAGCGTAAATCTTAACACAGGGCATTATAAAATAAGGCACTTAGAAGGAATGCTTCCTTTTAAGCTCATTTAAAACCCGACTGGAAGAGAGTTCATACAGTTCAATGATTTTCTAGTCAGCTTTCTGCCCCATGGCGGGATGAATTACCTCTCTGCTATTCCTGACAGACGTTTGCCTAAATCGTTGTTAAAAGCTCCGTTGATGAGGATTCCATGGCTTCCTTAGACAACCTACTTCAGTTTCTCATTTACTGTTACAAGGTTTTTCCTATTACCTAACCCAAATCTCCGGTCCTTTAAGTTAAACTTCTCATCTTAGTCGCCCCGGACACAGAGTCTCCTCTCTTTTTCCTGCACATTTTTACATATCTGAAAATTTTAGGTTATTTCCCACCACGTCGGTGACAGGATTCTGGTTCTTTCCGATCTTTCTTCTTTATTCATGGCTCTGAAACCACAGCAGATCAGGTATAGGGTGAATATAGATTTCCAGATCCCTTATTACTAAGGAGCAGGTCCTACCACTTGATATTTTCAGTACAGAGGCTGAGGACTCGGTGGAGGAAAGAGAGCGGCAGATCCCCACCTCTGGAGTCCAATTCCGAAAAGCAGTACCAAGGCCAGGAAGCAGCGTTAGGTTTACGGCTGGGCTCAATGATCTTCAGAGTCTTTTCCAATTTAAATGATTCTAAGGAGAGCCTGCGGAGATGCAGACATCACCCCGCGTTTGTGTTTTGCCTGGCAGGTAGACGGTTGGAAGCTCAGCTTCCATGGCTGTCCAAGGGGGTACAGCTCGTTTGCATTGAAAAAAAAATAAAATAAAAGGAACAGAAAAGATAAGAAATATCCTGATCGTAATCTGCAGCAGAGAATCTGAATTATCAAATCGCCTTGACTACAGTCTTTGGCCACTTTCTGTCTGAAAGCCGGAGTGCTTAACCCACGTCTAATGGAGGATGTGAGCAGATAAGAGGAAGGCTTCGGGAATATGACAGGCAGCCACGAAGAAAGCCTCATTTATCGCCTTCTGGTGAGAGCTCACCTTACGAGATATGTTTGCAGACTTTTAAATTTTACTCATAAATATTTAGGATTAAATCCTGGTTTCACTGGTCGCACAGTGAGATTTTTACCAATGACTTAATAACAATCGTATTTCATGCTGCAGGGATATGAACTACAGATGGAATTACACTTTTAAAACCGTATTTTTGAGTGTTTCTTAAGCTCTCTGTATATATCACGCTGTCCTGACAGATGATATGGAGAACACCCTCCGCAGCAGTTTCAAACCAACAGTTTTAAACGTCCAAATATTATTTTCAGTGAAAGTAAGAGGTCTGTGTTATCACATCACGCATTAACAGCACTCAGATGATTCGAGGAAAAGCTAAAGCCTCCACTTCACAATCCTGGCATGACATTGGTTCAGGATTTAGCAACTGCTGCGTCTTAGCCTTTCGCTTTGTTATTAGTTTTCCAGTTTTTTTTTCCTCATCTAGATTACCCTCTATTATTTAGTTATAACTTCCTCCATAATTGCAATCAATGAATAGTAATCACTTAATAAACATATCCTGACAGGTCTATTTTTGCACTGGGAAAAGATTCATTTTCTTTATCATCACCCCAGTAAGTGATTTTTCTTCTTACCCAAAGTAGCAAAGTGAAATGTAGTGCCCGGTGCAGAGCTCTGCTCTGCTGCACTCCGCATTCGCGCAAGGCTGGACGCCGCTCCTTTCGTTTTTATATTATTGGGGTATAGATTTATCAAAGTCTGTGTAACCTGGAATTTGCATTCACTGATTTTTATACGCACTTCTGTTACTGCACATGGGTAAAAGCTGCTTTGCACAAACAGCTTGTGAACACCGAGCTAACAGCGGCCTTCTGGGAGACATGTCAGAGTGCTTTTCTTAAGAGGCAGGTAACACAGGCAGAAACAGCAGCTTTGTGAAATTTTTTGAGCTTAGACGCTCTACATCAAAATGTCAGAGTGTGCACTCTGTCAACTGTCTATAAAGGCCTAATTTGATATTAAATAGACTAAAATATCCTGAATGAACCTGGATATCTGCAGGTTGCTATAATGATTTCTTTTCCACTGCCATGTGAATATAGCATGTGAACCTGGTACAGATATACCACAAAAGAAAACATATTTTGGCTTGCATATAGAAACCTGGGGTTTTTTTCTCACAAATAGATCGATACATTCTAAGTGGGCTTGGCCTAAAGTCACTAGAATCAAAGCAAATTTTTCTACTGACTTCAAGAGGTTTCAGACTAGGTGTAGCAATAAATGGAAATTCAGGGTAAATAAACTCTCCTATGGGATTCACATTTCTCTGCTTGAAGTCCCTGAGGAGAAATTCTGAGGGGTCATGTGACGTAAGCCTGGCCATTCTTTGATCCTGGAGACCTAACATGGATATTCAGAAATCCAAACTATGCACAGGGAAGGGAGAGATTCAACCTCTGCTCGTAAGCTATTTTATTCTGGTCTGGCCTACCTTTGCCTTAGGACCAACGGACTGTGCAGTTTGCCAGGTACCTTCCAAACAGGACTAAAACAATGATTTTGGGTTAAAAAAATAAAATAATTTTTTTAACAAATTTCAAAATCAAGGTTTCAATGCATCAGGTTTGCATTGCTGAATATTATCTTCTTAGGTGGACAATCCTCTGTGAGTAATTCTAATTAAATGGTCTGTCAACCTTTCAGCTGAAAGCTAAACCATGAAGGGAGTACTCTAAATCAAAACGAGTTTCCGTAAAATTTAAGTACACTTTAGTTCTTCACACTAATGTTCAAAACATCTTGAGCAGCTCACCCTTGTTCCAAAGTACCAACTCACTCTAAGGACAAACCTCCAGTGGTAACTTCTAGCATTTTTTTGTACAAATACTGACAAAAATTAGTCTTCCCACCCTTATCCTCCAAAGTTTCTCCCTGTTTCAGCCCCAGGTAACACGAACGAGCGGGATGGAGTCGAGCTCTCCCTCTGAACTGAATTCCACTTCTGGCACCGTGCTTTGTGCTTTGGTAAACGGCCTCAGCATCGCGCCTCGTGACACGAACCCATGAAAACTCTTACTAATACAGGCCTGGACTATATCTCTGTCTGCGTACAACAGGCCACTTCTGACTGCAGAAATTTAAATCTACGGTAACTAGAAGGACAGACTTCAATGTTTTGCCCTAGTCTCATCTCTGCTGCAGGCAGACTCGCTATAAGTTTCAAGGAAATCTTTCTAATAAATACCAAACAAAAACATCTTATGCCTATTTTAATTACTCCAACAGTATCACCCCTTCTCACAGAATCACAGAATGTCAGGGGTTGGAAGGGACCTCTGTGGGTCACCCAGTCCAACCCCCTGCCCAAGCAGGGTCACCCAGGGCAGCTGCACAGCACTGCGTCCAGGTGGGTCTGGAATATCTCCAGAGAAGGAGACTCCACAGCCTCCCTGGGCAGCCTGGGCCAGGGCTCCGTCACCCTCAGAGGGAAGAAGTTCTTCCTCATGTTCAGCTGGAGCTTCCTCTGCTTCAGTTTGTGCCCGTTGCCCCTTGTCCCGTCGCTGGGCACCACTGAAAAGAGTCTGGCCCCATCCTCCTGACACCCACCCTACAGATATTTATAAGCATTTATAAGGTTCTCTGCAAAGAAGAACTGATTATATATACATCAATAATAGGGAAAATATTTATTTCACAGCTCTGAAAATCAGACTAAAAGTCTCACTTCAGCATTCACTAGTTCAGCTCATAATTCTCAGAATTCTTTTAAGGTCCCGGTATAAGGCATCTTTTTGTGTGCACAGTAATGAAGACTTTAAACACACTAATTACCTCTAAACATAAGCATATTACTAAAAGATTATAAAGCAAAACAAATTTTGTGCAAAGCAGCAACTTTCAGCATAAGCAATTATTACACAATTTAACGCAAAAAAATGAGCATAGTAGGCATTTTGCAAAGGTCTGGGAAATAATGAATATGAAAACAAAATGCCTGGATTAATCTAGCAGAGAGATATTGGTATGACGGAAGTCAGAAAGCAACTGTGAAAAAACACTCTGCCTCTGTGCTGGCGACAAAGTGTTCAGTCGTAAAAGCTTCAACTGAAATCATGTTAGCGTCGCGTGGTGGAAGCATGCAGCACCACAGCATCCAAGGATATGCCCCCCCAAAATGCCTCTTTTTAATTTTTTTCTCTCTCCAAATAAGAGTATACTTTTAGTTTCCAACTCGTGTGTGTGTCGGAAATGGTTTGTATATCCAGGGAGAAATCAGAGGGGAATGAAAAAAGAAAAAACAGCTTGAGGGATGCAGGAATCCCACCATACTTTTAAGTAAAGAAACAACAATTCATGCGTAATAGGACTGTCCCATTAAGGTCCCTGATAGCCATGAAAATGTCAATTGACCTACTCCTTTTGTTTGTTAAATATACCACCACAAGTTAATTAAAACCATCCGACCTTGGATTTGGACTCACCAGGTTTCTTTTCAGGTATACCTCACAGTCCTCCAAAAATTCTCTGGAGGAAAATCCGCTCGCCTGAACCTCGCATTGTCTCAGCAGCTGCACACTCTTGGTCCGGATAATTTTGCTCAGATGTCTCAGCAGAGATGCGCTCAGAATTTCCCATTTTTGAATAAAGCACGGGGAAAACAACAATTTTTTCCCTTTGTTTTCAGTAACTATGAAACTTAGCCGGGGCTGCCCACACGCAAACACCGCGCCTGCCGTCCCGGCGCAAGACGGGAGGACGCCGGGGAGCGACGTCTGTCACCCCGGGAACACTCCTCCCTCCCTCCGCAGCCGGACCCCTGCGCTGTGGGGTGACGGCGGTGATGTGTTTCGGGCGCGGGGTGCGACAGCAGGAGAGCATGGACGCATCAGGCCAGGAAATTAAAGAAGATGCCATTCGCACAAAGGAATGTTTTGTTAAGTTTGAAAATCTTGGCTCGGACAGTACTGTGATGGACCATTTGTTGCATCTTTACTTACTAACGTTCGTTTGCTGTGGAATTTGCTGGTGGTTTTTTTCTTTCCTCTACAAATCAGTTTGTTGCTGATTTTAAATGATTCCAAGAGCTCATCCGCATTTCACCCAACGCATTTTGAGTCAGAGACAATATCTGCAAGCGCCAGGGTCCTTAAGGGAACAGCCTATTACAGCACACAACAGTAACTATGTTTCTACGATTTATGAAAAGAAAGCAATATGTGCCTGTTTCGGTGCCTGTCGTTTGCCTACCAATGGTGCAGTGCTCCCCATTCCAGCCCTCTCTGCATTCACATTTCCCATCTTTACAAGTTCCGTGCTCCGTGCAACGGGGATGACACACGCGCTGGTCACACGCCTCGCCTGTCCACCCTTCTTCGCAGCGACACGCTCCGCCGATGCACACCCCGTGCGTGCCGCAGTCGACGGAGCACACTTCTAGGAGGAGAAAAGAAGAGAGGTTACAGCCGGCTTACGTCAGCGGCGACGGGGCAGAAGCCTGCCATGAACCGTGAACCGCATGAAGTTCAACAAGGCCAAGTGCAAGGTCTTGCACGTGGGTTGAGGTAATCCCAAACACAAGTACAGGCTGGGTGAAGAGTGGCACTGAGGAGAAGGACTTGGGGGCACTGGTGGACGAGAAGCTCAACATGAGCTCTGGAGCCCCCAACATAGGAAGGACAGGGAGGTGTTGGAGCGGGGCCAGAGGAGGCCACGAAGATGATCTGAGGGCTGGAGCACCTCTCCTACGAGGACAGGCTGAGGGAGCTGGGGCTGTTCAGCCTGGAGAAGAGAAGGCACCGGGGTGACCTTAGAGCAGCTGCCAGTACCTGAAGGGGCCTACAGGAAGGATGGAGAGGGGCTTTTCACAAGGGTGTGTAGTGATAGGACAAGGGGGAATGGCTCTAAACTAAAAGAGGGCAGATTTAGATTAGGAATTAGGAAGAAATTCTTCACCATGAGGGTGGTGAAACACTGGCCCAGGCTGCCCAGAGAAGCTGTGGCTGCCCCCTCCCTGGCAGTGCTCAAGGCCAGGTTGGATGGAGCTCTGAGCACCCTGGGCTGGTGGAAGATGTCCCTGCTCATGGCAGGGGGTTTGGAACCAGATGATCGTTAAGGTCCCTTCCAACCCAAACCATTCTATGATTCTATGATTCTATGACGGGAACCGCAGGAGGACAGATATTCCTCTGCTGAAAACTATTCGTTGCCAAAGCTGGCCTGGTCATATTCTGATCGAAACTGGCATTTAACTTTTGCTTAAAAACAAGCTGGATTACATCAAAAAGTCATTTTCAAAAAAATAAAAGTCTGCTAACGTGCACTGGACAGACTGCTGCAGAGCTGGACACAATCAAGCTTCAGAGGTAGCCTCCTCGAAGCCTGTCAGCAGTGAAGAAGAGGAGCACGCAGCTCTGTTTCACACCAACCCAGACCTCCAGAGATTTTGATATGGACATGGATTTGCTAAGAATGAGTCTGAAAATCACTAACAACTCATTCATCAGGGAATGGTGACAATTTGGGGTCACTTAGTGACGGGTGTCTTTCAAGGGAGGGATTTTGGAATCCTATTACTAACATGGCCAGTTATCTGGTGTCTCATTCCAAAAACTCTTCTCCTGCTTTCTGCCAGCTGAAGTCGTAGCAAAGCAGCGAGGTCTTCTGCCTTGCGCATCACCAAAGAAACTGACGGGGAAACTCTCATTCATGAATTTTTCTGGCTGCTGATGCGTGAAGCGGAAAAACCACATCTTGATATTCATTGCACTGGTGGGGTGTTCTAAGTCATTAATCTTCAGAAATCACTCGAATAAGTGTGAAACTGTAAATATTATTTTGAGAGCCTTGCTTATGGCCTACAGCTCCATCTCAAGGTTCAGTTTACAACATAAACGCAAAAATCCCGGTATTTTTTCCCCACAAACAGAACATTTGCTGTCTTGTCAAAACTGTTTTTTTCTCTTTAGCTCCTTCTGTTAGAATAATCCAGCTTTACAACTCTAGCTTTGGAGATGATGAAATGTTTCAGCCTACACTTCTACGCACGCTTTTTAGTGTCTCTTGCTCTGCAAGTATTTTTTTTAAATATTCCATGTACATTTGAAAAGGGAAAAATACCCTGCATTTGAAAAGAGATTTTTCTGTTTCGTGATGTTTTCATAAATGAGTAGCACTTTGACGCGCAGCAAAGCAAACCCCAAAAACGTGCTTAATTGTAGTGTTTTCCATTCCTCGGATGTTATAAACACTTTTCTAAATTACAGAAGTTTTCATTTACAATTGGGAAACCGGTGTGAAGCACTTGCCCAACTTTTGCAGTACAAAGAAGGGTCAGCAGTGTAACGAAATACAAACTCCTAACCTCGCTCGCCCCGCTGACAGTCCCAAATTAAGAATGTCACAAAAAAACAGTATCTAAGACACATACACACTTCTTCCCAACCTAACTAAACCGGACTGAACTTGTTCCGATGACAGCTTTGTAACTGGCATTTCAAACCTGCCATAGCTATTAACATTTTAACAAAATAGGAACATTACGGTCAAATCAGGAAAAAACGTTGCTCTTACCAACGGAGCAGTCGGGACCCATCCAGTTGGGATCACAGCTACAAAGGCCCGTGTCAGACAGGTAGGTACCGTGCCCACTACACTGGTCCGGACACTGGGCTCTGGGAAGCTCACAATTTATTCCACCCCAGCCCGGGCTGCAGAGACATTCTCCATTCACACAGACTCCATGGTTGGAGCAGGTTGGATCTAAGCAATCAACTACAGAAGACGACAAAAACAACGTAGAGAAAGGTCAATTCACATGGTGTGATGTCTGGAAAACTTGGAGATATGTGCTCTGAAAAGTGTGTATCGCTGTGAAAAATAAAGCAAATCGATGTAGTTCTTCAAGTCCTATCAACACCCGGTCTGAGAATGGGAAAGTCGGAAGTAATTTGTGTTTCGCATGAGCTGCAAATAAAACAGGGTGTGACTGAACAACGCAAGCTTACTGCAGGAATACCGTAGCGATGAAGCAGAAGGACCTAAAAATAATACTTGAACATATATAAGAGTTCCGCACTTAAGCCTTCACCTGGGGATGTTTCTTCTGAAATATGCTCAAGTTCCAACGACTCATGTACTGTAATTAAATAACAAAATAGAAAAATAACTGAATAAATAGCACTTTTAAAGGGAGATTTTTCTTTGGAGTATCTTCATCAGCACTGCTATTATTACTATTGAAATGTTAGAGCACTGCCAGAATAACGTTATGACACCCCCTTTAAGCACTGAGAAGTCAAAATAACTGTGGCTTTTGGCTTCAGTTAGACTCCTAAATTATTCAGGCACTTCTGAACATTTGATTCGTGGTCCATTAGTAGCTGAGTTGTGAAACAGAGTCCTAGTTACTTCAACCCGTATTCTAACCAGCAGATAATTCCTCTTAAAGAACTAAAGAGAACCACATCTAGATACGGATTTCATCTTTTCTCAATCCAGAAATAACAGAATAAGAAAGTGAAAACAGTTATGATGGAAAATCATCCAACGAAATTTCAGTTGCTACTTCAGTTCTGACAAATAAAAGGAATGTTATGAGCCGTCTTTCAAATAAGCTCTATCAGTAACATTACGGTTTTGCAAATTTTTATCATGTATCGTGACTTTGTATAAGTATACTATGGTCTACCGCAAACACCAGCATAGAGGCTTTACCAACTGCCTTTCGCTGTGGAATTGAGGGCCAAGGTCAAATTCATGTCCTAAATAAAATGAATTCATCTCGTGACTGGTGTATATTAGCTCCCAACAGAAGGACCAAGAATGATTGGCACTCTCTCTCGCAGCTCTAGGAAGATCTGAGTTTATAATGAAAGCGATTTATCTCTCATCTTCTCCAAATTGATCCTTCTAAATTAAGGCAGAGACATTTTCACTCCACCTTATGTGAACAATACTTGATCTTTCAAATCTCGACTCTTCTATAAACATAGAGTCTTGTCAAATTACTTTATGTAGCTGCAGAACATTTAAAGTCAGTACACAGATTAGATACAACCCAGAGGATCGAGGCAGGCACATTTAGAGATGCAATAACCTGAGTTACCAGAATAGTTTTGATGTTAATTCAGATTTCAGTAGTACAGGAATTACTATAAAATTTCTTAGAAGATTTTCATTTTAATGATGACACTGGCTCTAGTTTTTTTCTTTTTATTTTTTTAAGATTTAATACATAGTTAATTGCACATGAAAATATTATAATGCGATTTTGTAAACCAAGATTGTTTTGTGGTTCAGCTCAGATAAGATTTGATAAATTCATAAATTGTTTTAAAATTATCCAGAATGCTTGTTCTGTACTGCTATTCCTTCTTTGTGCTTAACACAGTCAGAAACTGTCCAAAGTTTAGAATATGTCTTTCATACTATTTCTGTTGAACCCAACACAGAGGCAGAGCAGTGATAGAACATCTGATCGAATAAAGACATAAAAAATAAAAAGACTTAGGTCAATTTACTTTTAGGATGAAAGTTCCTTTGTTTCCCCTAATTTTAGTCTATTGTATTTTTTTAGATGATGATATTTTAATAGAAAATTTAAAAGCATACTATGTGTATAACATTGTATGTGGCAGGACAGCTAGCTTCAGGAGATATTGATGAGTCCTAACGTACTCTCCACGTCAGAAACGTATCATCTTCCTTCTCAAGTGAAAGTACTAGCGAAAGCAATGTGACGCATATGAAAACCACCATCTTCAGCTACACAAATTAACTGTCTTTCCTCTATGCTGACATACAGTATTCATGCAGCTGAGACTTAATTCCACAGAATAAGCCTATCAATAGCCATAAACCCCCAATCTCTCTTTGTTTCATAGAATAACACACTAACCAACTCTGCCTTTGTTCTAGACAAATATACTTTATCGCTGTTTTATTCTATCATATGGCTAAGCAACAGCTTTAAAAGTTTAAATTTAAAGAGAGTTTTTACTTTGAGCTCAAATCTTGTTCTATTTTAATACACGCCCTTAGAGTTATCATCTCAGGCCTGATCCTCAGCTGCTAAAATTAGCATAACATCATTACCTGCAACAGAACTACACTGACTTACGCTGCAAAGGCTCTGGCCCTGAGTCTTTAGAAGAGTTTACAATGGTGTTTAATAAGGATGTATAAATGGAGCTTCTCTGGTGTTTAAACAAAGGAGAACGCGCCTTAGCAAGTAAGTACATTAGAGTTGGAACTCATAGCCCCTTGGCAGCTCACATCATTATACCTCATTTAGTATTGGGCCCTCTGTGGATTTGACAAAAAAGGTACTGAAAACAATTTATATCCCAAAGGACAAAAAAGGAGGTCAAGGAGTTTTCTGAACAATATGTACTGCAAAACCCCCAAAGAGCCATGAATTACGCTTACAAAGTTAAATGTCATTGAAAAATGACTCGACCATGAAACTGCCAAGAAACCCACCCTTAACTTAATCTAATTCAGCAATTTCACTTGTCTCCTCCAAACTAGATTGAATGAAACCTGACAAATATGCCACTTCATCTTCTGTGCAAATTCGGTAACACAACAACAGTGTTTATGCTGCAAAAATCGTGCATGGGAAATATTGATTTTGGTGCCGCCTTCATTTCAGGTAAATTGTTTGAACAATGTGACGATGACGAATATCAGAAATAAAAAGCTAACGGGAAGAAAAAAAATGCTGACCCACTTGTTCTCATTCAATAACCTAGCTGGAAAATGGCAAATTAATCAACCTCCGCCATTCCTTTTGGAAGCTCAAATCAATAGCGGAGATTTCATACATTATATGTAAATAGAGATATCTTTATTTGTAATATTCTACCATTAGAATGGTAGAATATTAATTCATGCAAAAACTTTAAATAAGATCAGATGATTACCTGCAACTGGAGAGACACCACTTCATATTACACTCTTTTTCCCATAGCTCTTGAATTAATGTGAGAAATATGTATAGACGAAATGGAACCTCAGAGTAGAAACATGATGTTTGTTTTTTCTTTGTTTATAAATTAATTTATTGACTTATCAATCACCCAATGATGTATGCAGAAGGTTATTTTGACCTTTCTTGTCATGTTATTGGCCCCTTCCAAGTTTGCAGTCAATAACTCCTGCCTCTGTAATCCGTTTATCTTTTTAAGGAAAAGCTTACCCTTTCAAGCACACTGTTGATTACACAATGTATATCCTTTCACCTCGTGTAGTAATTCATCTCCCCCAAAACTTTGTTGACTGACAATATTTTGTAGCGTTTCCAACTTTGGTGTTAACAACACCTTCGCAAAAGGATAGGCACTAGGCTTGTTCTACAATCTTCTCCGGAGCTGGCGATGCATTTGTTTCACCCATTTCCAGCATTCGCCTTAGGAGAAGCTGAATTAAGCACTACAAGAGCCTATTTCTCTTACAGGAGCGACAGGGGATTCAGGATGTGTAGCTCAGATCACAGAATCACAGAATGTCAGGGGCTGGAAGGGACCTCTGTGGGTCACCCAGTCCAAAGCCCCTGCCGAAGCAGGGTCACCCAGAGCAGGCTGCACAGCACCGCGGCCAGGCGGGTCTGGAATATCTCCAGAGGAGGAGACTCCACAGCCTTTCTAGACTACTGAAAGTAGAGCGAGAATTCTGTGCAAGTAGCTGGAAATTACAATTAAGATGAGGGAGGAACTGCTTACAAGGTAAAATTTACAGAATCAAATGAAAGAAAGACCATTTTAGGCCATCTACCATAGCCTCTCCAACAACACGAGGATTTATACAACAACACAAAACATGACAAAATGTATATAACTTAATTATAGTAAGCAAACAATTGCAGTTAGTACAAGAGAGCTTCGGCATTCCTTGGGAATGGACTGGATGTTGTAGAGCATGCTAAGGACAGTCTTGTCCGTCTTTGATTTTGATGAGAATGCTGTAGAAGGGCATTTCAGATAATTTCTGAATATTTCCTATAATCATCCACTCTGGGTGAACTGAGAACTATCAATTCTAGCAGACAAAAAGGACATTACAGAATATTCTGGACAGAGCTTAAAATGATATTCATCTAAAAGAACGGAAAAACTCTACTGATACCAACTTGAGTTCTGGATCAGAGCTTTAATAACCAGTGCTGTGAAGCTTTCCTGGAAGGAGATGACAGGAAGGAACTGAACAAACAGTTGCAGTGTTGGCAGTCCCACTAGTGAGGATCCTTGCTTTTTTTTCCTTTTAGCAAAAGTAGTTCACTCAGACTAACGCAAGATCTTGTCCTAAAGGCAGTGACTGCAGTCTACACCCAAAGAATAAAACCCTTCATGATTTAGGTTCCTGCACTTTTCTTCCCTTTTCTTCCATTTCTTTTCTGATGGGAGAAAGAGATTCTAGGCTACGATAAAAATCGATACACGTGGTGGACAGCTCTGCGTCCCACTCGGAAACTCCATAGAGACTCCTCAGTCCTAAAACCATGCAGCTCCATTCCTATCACTTTAGTCCTCAAACTGCTCCTCCTTACGTAGAGGATTAATAAGCTCTGAAATGTCGTAATAAAGTAGCTCAAACTACTCCTGCTCTGAGGATGTGCCGAGGTATGCTGAACTCTCTATTTAGCTATCGTCTGGGGAGCTGAATTCCCTTTAAAAACTGTACTAATATATTTTAAAAAGAAAAGCAGTCCGATTTATGTTGCGCATTCTAACAGAAAACACTGTGAATAAAACCAATATCGAGCTTAATCTGTGACCACGTTGTGCAGGGTTACTTTGCTAAATTTGCTCATTCTACGTACACAAGGAATTGGACACTTTCAACATGAAGAGCTTTTCTGCATTGAAAGGACAGTTATCGTTTGTGTGCGCCATCTACCCTGCTTTAATCCCACATGATTGCAGCTAACAGGAGTAATTTGCCCTACGTGAAGTCTGTAAGTAACATGGATACCCAAGTCTTTCAAATTTGTTTCATCAGCTTCGGTCTTAATAGTGACTGATAAGTTTGCTTTGTGTGGAGCTGCAGCTATACAATTTTGTCTACCGCTGCTCCTTTTTCCTCTGCATTTCACGTCTAAATTGGTCAATAAATATAATCCATAAGAAAAGATTTACCTTCACTCCTCAACAAAGGAATTATTCAGGTTTACTTGTGGCAGACATTCTTACTGCTGCAAAACAATGTATACAGAAGGCCAGAAGTTTTGTCCGAACTTTGACAGATTGGTACAATCGTGATGGGCTACATTTTTACCCCTCCTTTACGATAATTCGCTACAGTAGTTTGACATTTAGATTTTTATTCTGTTCTTTCCTTTTTTCTACCCATTGAATAACTCCAAACCCCAGACAACAAACTCTCAGCATAGCAGGAATAGGTCCTACCTTCTTCGCAGTTTTCTCCTTTATAGCCAACAGTACAGACACAGTTCCCTTCGATGCAGGAACCGTGACCTCCACACGAGGGATCAATACACTGGCTGACGGGTACATCACATTCCGGACCTTTCCAGCCACTGTAGCATAAGCAGGTGCCTTTAGAATATTGACCATTGCCACTGCACAGAACCGGGCAGGCAGCTGGAAAATTGAACGCAAGAAAAACAGCGTACAGGGTCATACACGTACTCATGTAAAAGTGCACTAAAAATCCACTACCAGATACTTATATTCAAATATGTTAATTTACTGGGCAAAAAAAAAATCTGAGAAAATTTGTAGTTCAGCTCTTCATTTCCCAAAGAAATCATCTGATTACTATCTAATAAAGCACGCATATTGGGCACTCTGAGAATACAACTACTACTCTTTATAGACTATTGATGATGTTTGGGATAAGTACTGCAGTAATGTGAACAGACTCGAGTCTGACATTACCCTGCTTTGTTCCATTCGGTAACATGCAATTTTCACAGACAGCAGAACACAAAACAGTCAGTCCCCAGAACATTTTATAGACAGCATCTTTCTTCTTCCATAACACTTTTTTTAACATAATGTCCCCAAAATTTTTTAGACCCTTTGACTTGCTTTTTTCAGGTGTACAAACCTTGAACACAGGAATAAGACAAGCTTTCATCTACAACCAATGCACCTTGCCACCAATATCCCTGCTGAACCTCGCTTTCCCAAATCCCAGAATGACTGCTTTTACCCTGTGTGTTCTGTCAGGAGAGCATCATTAACCCTTCTCCCTCCCTCTTGTATGATTAAGGGGAGAAGACACATTCTGAGCAAATATTCAGTTATGCAAATGAAGTGAAGCTTATGAACAGTGCAGGTAGTCAGCAGGTCTTGGATGCCAGGAATCACACGTAGTACATATGCAGAGCAATGGAAAGAAACAAGTGGTTTATTAAAAGCCGGTTGCGCGTAAATGTTACGCTAAGGCATATTTGCGCTCCTGTATGCCCCTGTCTCCCACATGAACACGGCAATATGTGAACTTACACGCCTGCCAAAGACTGAATGTGTGGTCACCAGCCAGAGGAATGGAAAAAATAGCAGAAGAAGAACAGAAGATGGGAGTAATGAAGTGAATCTTTGAGCAAAGGTACACTTTTGCGCTCTTCTCCCTGATGCAGTTTGATAAAGACAGAAAAGTATTTCCCTGTCTTTTCACCCTTTAAAGTAATTAGAAACTAATAGCTAGTTTTACAGTACCAAAAACATACTCAAAAGCTACTATTAATCATTAAAAGGTCCTAATGTCTTTTTGCTTCTATTATCCCTTTAACCTGAATGATCAAGAGGAACTCAAGTAATTGATTTCCTACAAAGAAACGTGTAATTGTCCAGTTATACAACTTCTCCACTGTTTGGTCCTGTAACCCTTATTAATCCTAGCTGTCCCAATCTTTTGATCTGCTGCAAAAACACATTTCAGGACAGACTCCTTCAAGAACTTTATTATTTGAAATGGGAAAAAACTGATCAGAAAAAAATTTACTCAGATTTATAACCTGAGATGTTAGCTAAAATTTAGTGCTGAGAATTATGTCAATTAAGACGGCAGGTTGATGGGCCATATCACACGTATAATCTTTTTTAGCCTATTTTTTCTACAATGGAATGACAACAAAATCAGTATCCTGACGTTTGGGGTGTTTTTTGCTACCCCTCTTCTGTCTTAAGGCCCTATTGTCCACCTTTTGGTAGCAACAGGACTTCATTCTACTTCATTCCCGGTGTTCTCTCTTACTATGAGTCTTGTTCAACCTTTTTCTTCCTCACTCCAAAAATGCATACAAATCTGAATAAAATCTAATTTCCAGGAGCAACTTTCTGATTTCACATGTGACATATGTTCACAGGTGCTTTACTGAGTTCACTGAAAATGTTTACGCTCAAGTTCCACCGGTTTTGCTTTTCGCCGCTGGTTTCAGAATTAAGTTTACTGAACCAGCTGAACTGAGCTGCAATACAGAGAAGTATCCGTTCTGTCCATACTGCACTCTAGGACAGCCTATTTTACATCTTCTTGCACATCATCATCAAACACCCTTCCATGACATACAACATGCTGAACCAGTAGCAACGTGCACGCCGTTTGACTAACTGCTCCTTCTGTCTGCAGGCATTACACCACGAAGTCTGTCTCCGTTCCTTGGCATGCACTGCTTTTCACGGCCTAGATATGCTAATTGCTGCTAATACAAGTCATACAGGTGAGCCATAAAGAAAGGGATCAAACTAGGACCACTTCCACTCTTCAGGCATGAAGACCTGGGGACACAAACAATTCCTTTCTCCGTAACTCTCCACTTCACTGCAATTAAAAGTCTTGTTTGGGCTGAGATTGATACATTTTCCCAAATCACTGTGAGAAATGTAATCCCTTCAGTCCTGCTCTCTTTACTCGCCGTTGTGTAGAGGATCTGGAGGTGAGTGATCAGAAGACAGCTTGTCCTGAAGACCTGCAAGCAATCATGAGCGGCAAGTTTCTTGGTGTCACCTTCCACACCCTGACACATTGTAGAGACACTGTCCCTTTATCTGGGCCTCATCTTAACACAAAAATCTCTCTCTCTAGAACAAGGCGCGTCTCAGCTCCTGTATGTGGTGGTTAAGCTTGCAGTCCCTTTGTTCAAGTCCACCACAGAAGGAAGCAATATTGTTAGATGCAAATTCTCAACATGCTTCTGAGCCATTGCAGAGACTCAATGTTATCATTGTTAATGGTTGCACAATGTGGATTCTCCAACTGCACTGGGACACGACAGCATATAGCTTGCTTTTGCCCATCAACCTCCTCACCATGCTGAGATAAAGCTGCATAAAAAGAAAAGGTCCCAGGAAAGCTAAACAAATCAGGAGGCAGCAGACAGTTTCTTCACTGTTCAGACAAACCACATTTATTCAAGTAGTTATACAGACAAAAAAGTTAGAGCTGATCTAAAAGCTGGATACAAGTGAGGAATAGCTTTTTTTGCTTCATTGTTATACAGGTCAACATGGCACTCAACACCTAAAAGGACTTGTGTTCTGCAAATCTCTTCATTGGAATTAAAACGCTAATAAAAGCAGTAACTATATTTGAACAGCAGAGTCCCCTGCAAGAGGGACTGAGCAGAAATAAATCCATTATTAAAATCAATAAAAAACCAAAACCCTCAAACAACAAGCAACTTAGATGTGACCACTCTAGACCTAGGTAGATAATACTGTGCCAGCCACCTGCTCTAAGAATGATTCTTTCCTCGCCTTGCCCCTAAGTCTCATTAAGCGATGGGCAGTCGTGGCCCAGCTAAAATGGATGTATATCTGCTATTTGGAACCTGTCTATGGGAAAGCCATTCTTAGCTCCCACTTTTGATCTGAGTTTTCAGGATTCAGCTTTGGGACAGCAGAGACTGGCACAGCAGAAGAAAGATTACTAGACGGTGCTGGGTCTTGGGCTAAAGAGCTCCCACAGTAGCTATGGAATTTAAGTAAAGCTGAAAGCCGTGTCACAGCTTTTCACTCCTCTCTTCATGCTTCTACCAGGTCAGAGGTCTTGCTATGGTTCATAACTCTATTCAATTCTTGTGAAGCTCGTACATAAGTTGAAAAGTAATCCGCCTCCAGTGGTCTGCCACTGCGGTATGCGTTGCCAAGATGTTAGTGACACCCGAACTGACTTCGGACAAATGAAAGAATCTGTCACTTAACCTTAGGGATGAAAGGAATACAGTTAAGATTAAGACACTTGCAACCTAAAGCCACGAAGTTTAATCTACAACCCTCTGCCAGGGTTGCTCTACAAACTACATAAAGGGAATGTCACTCTGAGAATAAGAAAAACTACACTGGTTTTTGGCCAGATTTTGGCATTTCCAAGACTGCCATGTTGCTAAGCTCGCAGGAGAAACACGTATGCAAGAATGCAAGCAAACGCATGCTGTAAGAAATCGGCTTGTCACTGCTGTAATAAATAGCTCTTCACTAATGTTTCTGCTGTGGGTTTATAGGCTGTCCTAAGTGAGGAACAGAGAGGAAATCCAGCTGTTCTTCCACAGAAAACAGAAGCAGGCAGTCCAAAAAGAGGTCTGCTATGCTTAATTGCTAGACCACATTGCTCCAGGGTGAGACCCAAACCAGTCCACTCTAATTTTACATCCAGGTTGCTTCAATTAATGTGCAAACAACTCAAGGGTCATCTGGAGTTCTTGTTATCTAGCACTGCTTATTTTCCCTATGCGAAGTGGATGACCCCTATTCCAGGACAGAATTGACTGTTCAAAGTCTGCTGAAGGAGTGTGAAGGAAGGCTGCTTTATGTAACAGACAATCAAGTTCCATCTCATTTCTGTGGACAGACAGGTTGCATGAAGATGACCGCGTATCACACACCAACACTGTCTGAAGGTGGACAGGGGTCTTCAGGAGTAATTACAGCAACACTCAAGTAAGTTAAGCACAAGGGTATATCTCCTGAGTGAAGTTTGAATAAGCACAACAACTACTAACCCTACATGTGGTTTTGGTGATGTGATTCTGCCCTTTAACAGTATTCGAACAAAAGCAGACCAAGTTCTTAACATGGGCCTCAGCTGATCAATGGATACTACAGACCCTTGAGTCCTGTAGGCTGAACACATTTAAGAGCGTGAATGGAGCAGGAAAGACCAGCCAAACATCCCTCTAAAAGTTCTCTCTCTGAAGGTTATCTTAGGATAGGTGTTTTAGACTAACATTAATATGCCCTGGTGCATGCAAGGTGACTGGATAACAGCCTGTCACACATGGACTAGGAGGGGTGATGGTAAGGGATAATGCTCAAACGGTCTGGCATCAAAAGCCACCGTTTGTCCACTGACACTTAACACATAGGTATCCCCGCTGCAGTCTCTGTACGCACTCCTTTCACCCACCCTTATGGTATCCACAAGCACATACTCACCAGAGGTGTTCTTCTAGAGCATGACAAGAAACCAGTAAAGGATATCTGAAGAGTCAAACTCTTGGAGGCTGTTGCAGAACTTGGTTTAGTTACACAGCTGCTTGGTTGAGAGGCCTTTCCCTGCTACTTGAAGTTCCAAAGAGGATTTGAAGGCAGAGTTCTGGCTTGGTTCCTCTTGCTGTAGAGCAAATATTACCCTGGTGCAGAGAGAGTCCTGTGCCACTAGGATCTAGGCTGTCAGTTCTCTACTGCAGACTTGTTTCAGTTCCTCCTCATAAAACAGACAAATTGGTATACTTCTCTTGAAAGATATTTGAGTTTTGGGCACAAAAATATGCAGACTTGAAAGCTTTTTGAACTTGCATCTGCAATGTTTCCCTCTCCTGGACCAGGTGCCAAGCAATGCCCCTATATCACTCTTACTTTGCAAGCAGCTCAGTTTTACTTTGTGCCATCTACAGGCTTATTCAGAGCCCGGAGAAGCTGTCAGGAGTCATCCCACCTCAAGCCAAAATTTTTCAACATACGTACCACAGAATTTTGTGGTGAGGTGCTCATGGCAGTTTGGTGAGGGGAGTCACTGGTCTGGATGGACAAAATCACATCAGGCCTGTTGCGTTACTGTTTGAGTAAGGACCAGAATGGTTGTATCCATAATGCTTGTAAGCCCTAATGTTGCATATAAACCAGATTCTTCTTACCACAAGTTGGAGCATGTAAAAGATGAGCTAGACTGCCTATTCACAATGTCAGCAGTAAGGAAAATGAGGACTGAGTGTTGAAGTGCAAGCTTAAGGCTGCACTAGCAGAGCGCTTGGACACTACCTAAAGTGCCCTAAGTACTACTAACTGTTCTATCAACCAATTTTAACAAGGTTGCCTGAAAAGCTAAAACTCATGGAAGAACATTCCCTGATCCAACACGTAATCAGACAAATTCGTGGAATGAAAATCTACAAAGGCCACTATACACGGAGACATCATCTACTGTAGGAAGTGCTAACACAAGTTATCTCTAGAACCAAAAGAATTTACTGGACAAGCATCAACGACAAGTACAATTTTTACCCTTCCTCAAATATCTGCTGTACGCCTCCATCAGAGCTGAAAACCTGGGTGAAATGGAATTTAAGTCTGAGCCATTTTTACTTCCATTATACAACCTCTATACAAACACATTCAGAAGAGACATTGTTTATCCTCCTACCTAAGATATGTTCAGCTCTGGTTTAATTGTACAGAACTTTGTCAGACCTAAGAGAAATAGTTTTTATCTGTAGCTGCTCCTGTTTAAGAGGAGGAAGTGAGTTTCCGTCCTGAAACTTCTGCTACAGAATACAGATTAAAAGAAACGTGCCTGACAGCATACGCACTTGCACAACTGCAGAAGGATCACCTGCTCTGTCCATGTGGTCACATACTTGTACGTCTGACTGGACTGCTGTAACCAGTATGATCCAACAGTGGGGGATATGCACTAATGCTTATTTGCACAAAGATCACAGAATCCTAGCATCATTAAGGTTGGAAAAGACCTCTAAGATCATTGAGTCCAACCGTCAACCCAACACCACCATGCCTGCCAAACCATGTCCCCAAACACCACATCCACATGTTTTTTGAACACTTCCAGGGATGGTGACTCCACCAGTTCCCTGGGCAGCCTGGTCCAATGTCTGACCACTCTTTCAGTAAAGAAATTTTTCCTAATATCCAATCTAACCCCCACCCACCCCCCCAACACAACTGGAGGCCATTTCCTCTCGTCCTATTGCTAGTTACCTGGGAGAAGAGACCAACACCCGCCTCACTACAACCTCCTTTCAGGTAGCTGTAGAAAGCTATTAGATTAGTAGCTATTAGCTATTAACATTGCTTGGGGTCAGACAAAAACTTGGTTCTACTTCCAAACATATGGACACATTTTGAGTCTTCTTATCAAGCAGAATTTCCGAATTTTTTGAGTCTGGTTTTGCCCAAGCAATTCTTCCCTGTACTCATTAGTGCAAGCCAGCCCAGGGTCCCTAAGCTTGGGGGAAGTCACCATGTATCACAAAACACAGTAAAAGCTTTTCAAGCCTTTAATACAACCACATTAACAGTCTATAGCTGTCTCTCAAAAATCGTCTGAACCTACAGATCGGGCAGTTTTGATCTGGTATCGGACAGAGTTGCACAAATTCCTAGTTATATAAAAAACAGAAATACACACTAGTGTCATAGAAATCAAGATGTTCTTTGTTTCACTGACCACCAGGAATTGTACTGAAGACAGACATAGGTCAAACTTCTTACCAGTGAACCTTACCAGTGAACCTTCTGGGTGCAGTTCCTCTACGGGATAATTAATTCAGACTCTGTAATAGCTCACACTTGGGCTTCCTTTCAGCAGAGATTAAGCTGCTACTGCTGAGAGATTATGCACGATTTTGACTGTATATAAAGATGGATTACTGTTAACAACAGTCTAACCTGAAACCAATAAATGCATTCCAGATCAGCTCCAAACTGGAGCAGAAATATAGGAAAGATCCAAAACCAGTGTCATCTACAACCGCCTGGTTCCAAATACCTAAAAAATATGAATAGGGTCACATTGTACTGGTGTTTTTTCTCTTTTTGGTCTTTATCTTGGTGGTGCATATGTAGCATTTATTCTACAAATGATAATTTCTCTTAATTGGACAAATTAGATTACGATACCAGCAGGTGAGGATGTATTTTACTGATGCTAGAGCTGAATCCTACTACAATTATATACCAAAGACGTGAATAATTCTATACTCACTCCAAAAGCTAAAACCAAGTTCTTGCCTACAGTCAGCCTCCTAAAACCAAAGGAACCGCAAACATTCGCATTTCAGAAAATCAGCCCAGTTCTTTAAGAAGTTAATTTCTCACAACCTGATTCAAAATGTTGGCTCTTGACTTTACATTATCATTATTTTAAACAGAACAGTAATGAAAGATAATAAATCATCACATCTCTTGTTACACCAAGTGTTTGCCCATAAGATATTTCTAAATTAGGAGACACTAAATATATCAGTGTTCTTGTTTGTAGTTTAAAAATATAATTGTTTTGTTTAAACCTATTTTAATCAGTTGGGTGCACATTTCACTGCCTGTCTGCACGCCTGTTAGTTGTAACTGGAGTTCATTTATGGACAGGAAAATCTGAAATAACTTCTAAGACCACTCCATGATTTACGCTGTTTCACTTTTACCAATTTATGCTATTTTTATACTACTTTCCTAGTAAGAAGCTGCCCCACCCCTAGCAAAATTAGCCCCAGGAAAATCATTCTGGAATGGGAGATTGAACGAATTCAGGACCTTTATCTCTCATCTGTTCTTTGTGCCTCACGAACATGGTATTTGCACGGTTAGGAAGAACAGTGTTTGACTAGACTGCCTGCTCTTCAGAGATCACTAATTCCCATCATGCTGAAATATTCTTCAGAACAGTGACAATTAGGAAGATCTAGAACATCTTTATCGTTGCTCCAAGACCTTGTGCCCTTCCAAGCAGAAGCCATTTTGCAGAAATTCACCCAGAAGCAGAAGAATGAACAACCACGAATAACTGTTACTGTCATTATATGTTTTACCTAGCCACTGCATGAAACTTTACTTTGACTACAGAGCACACAAATAATTTAAATGATGTAATAGCAGTGTTACTCTACGCTTGCGGGCATCAGGTCAATATTAAGACGCAAGTACAGCCCTTCATAGTAGTCACGCTCTTCAACGCCCACTTCAGGTGCGCAAACCCGAGCCTTACCGAGCTCCCTTGTCTAGCTCTGTCAAACTGCACATTAGTAAGCAAGAAAGAGATTCACAGAAGAATTTCCAGAAGGACAAAAAACCCATCAGGTGTGTCAAATCTCTGACATTCAGAAACCATTTGGGGAAAGCAGCACACGCTGACTTAAGCACTAAAGTATGGATGCTTTAATTAATCCGGGGTGAATTTAATTGCTTTAGTTAAGTGGAAATCGGGTTAAAAATGATGCAGAGTATGCTGGGGTGTGTTAAAAACATGACATATGAGCTGGATGAATCGATAAATTAAAAGCGCACAGATGTTTTAATTAAACCCAGGAAAGTTAACGAAGATCACCAGAGACTTTTAAGCCTATGATTAATTCAATTCATTTAAAATACCTGTAGAGATATGGGGATGCCTCCATTTTGGGAGTTATAGAAGTTCTCAATCGATAAGTACTTAAGCTGTTCTAGGAAAAAAATGGTAGGATTTTTATCGAAGTGACTGAACAACATTAATTGCACAATGAATATTTACACTCTTCTGAACACTCATCAAACTTTTGCTTCGGCCAAAATTTATCAAAAAGGTCATTCTTTTTCTCATTGCCTTCAGTGTGACCTCATCTGTCAAAAGGACCACACTTGCTGTTCCCTGCTCTACCCTTCTACAAAGTGTGTATTTCCATTAGACGACTGCTTGGCTTACAACGATTGACAAAAAAAAAAAAAAAAAAAAAAAAATCTATCTAAGAAATATGAATACGTCTTCCCATACTAACTTGCAGTAACTTCTAGAACCACAGCAAATTTTTTAAATTATCTCTTTGGGGTTGGTCACTTGGTACAAGAAAAGTTTGCTTCATGAATACACCCTTACAATACTTTTAATAACAATAACAATGCAATCTGTAAGAACAGGGAAAATAAAATTTAAGCAAATGTCAGACACATTGGAACTAATTTAGTGGTGGATCACAAGGGCTGAAGCCCCATTACTGCTAGCATGAAGGTGAGCTTACACAATCTAGCTAACTGTCAAAGATCTGAGTCTTAATTCTCTAAAGATATTGGAGTCCTCAGGGGGGAGAGAAAAAGGCAACTGTACCGCCTCACTGGAAAAGCCACAGCTGAATATAAAAAAAGATTGTCAAGTGGTATAAAACTACAAATTGGAGCCAGAGAGAAAAGAGGATCTTTGAGTTCAGCTAGAGACTTCAAGTAACAGCTGGCTGTGCCAGGGTTCAAACGTCTTGAGGAGCTTCTCTGGTCGCACTCTGGATTCAACGCTTCATCAGCCCTGTTTGTTCCCCCCCGGCTATCGCCAACGCTCTGCAACCATCACCACCTGTAGTAAAGGAAAGACTGTAGATCTCCACGCAGTAAACTAAGATGATTTGCAAAACAGTAGATTGATTTGCAGCCAGTCCAGCTAGGCTCCTCCCTATCTGCTACATCATTCAAGAGCAGAACAGTTCAATTTCTTTTTCACATGCATCAACGCACTCCAGAAAATGGAAGTTACCCTGCACTGGCTCTGGTTTACCACAGGAGAATGTGACTGATCGGTTTGCTGTATATTTTGTGCCTTTGAAAATAAAGGAGAAAAAAAAAAAAAGCAGCAAGAACAATTCTTTTCAACTCTGCATGATACATGGGATTGAAGGAAAACGTAGATGGTGGATAGAAATGTTCTGAAAACATTGCCCTGCAATCTAAAACTCTTTTTCTCTGGCAACTCATAACACAGAATCAGAGCTGTGAAATTCTTGCTTTAGATATAAGCCGTGAAGTTGATGCAAGAAAATGCAGAGAAATAAATTTTACTTTCTACTAACAGATGGAAAAAAACAGATGCTGAAATCAACTACTGTCATAGACAAGCATGTAGATCTTCATTTGTATGTCTTGATAACTTCATCACTAGAAAAACTGAGGAGGAAGGGAAAACTAAACTATTTCAGAGGTTTCAGTAGCTATCTCAATGGAGAGAGCCGGTGAGGAATCAAAGAGACGATGCTTCGAGCTCACAAAAAGCAGCAGTAAGGACAAACACCAAACACCAGAATTCTCCTTCCAAACACAAGCGCTGTGATTCGCAACAGAGAAGCGCTACCAGCACGAAGTCATTTATGCATCTAGAAAAAGAAATGGAAAAGTGAAACCGCTCTTCAAATATTTTTTTGTAAGATTTTACACCATTCCCAGCGAACGGCGTAAAAACTATTACTCCTCTGGTAAGGGTTTACCTCTGGCTGAACAGCAGTGCCACGGGTTCAGGACTGCATCCACAGGCTGTAGTATTCAGGGTATTTAAACCCTGACTGCTCTGGTCTCGTTGTAGCTACTATTGCCTTACTAAATTTAGCAAAAAAGATCTAAATCATAACACAATTAATTGCAAAGTTCCACATTAGCTGCAGATATTTAGACGTTTTTCTACATTCGAATAAGAAATATTTTTGTTTGTTTGAGAAAGCAAAGGGGGATGACAGCTAACTGAATTTAATCTCATCCAAATAGGGTCTAAGTATAAAGACCTAAATTACCGGTTCCAACCTAGATATGATGCAGATATGAAAAAAGTCAAGCATGCTGAAATCTGAAGCTGTGAGTTGTTTCTGTTATTCAGGGATGACAAATGTCTAAGGGTCTCTTAACAGCTGTATTTCTATAACATGATTTATAATGCTACTTAATCACAGTTGCTTCAGTGACATTTACCATCATCGCAAGGACTCCAGGACGATCCCAACACAACCGCAAAGACAAACTCTTAGAACTTCATGCAATAAACAAATACCAGCATGGACCCACGAAGACAACTCAATCTAAAACCACAATGGAGATAGCAACACAATTAAAGCAGCTAACCAACGAAACACAAAAACAGCCCACAAAGCACACACCACAGCGAGCACACCTCAGCTCAGCAGAGCACAGTCAGAGCCGAGAGACGCCAACGCAAGTAGGGTAAGGTGGGAAGAAAAATTTTTGGCTTGCCAGAAACTAAGCCGCCCAACGGTCTGCACCCTGCCTGTATTTGTATGCATGCCCACCTCCTGGCTGCACTGGGGACCTTTTGAAATATTCTGTTTGTTGGAATCACAATGAAACAGAAAATATTTGTGCAAATAGCTGTGCTGCTGCTGCACATCTATGAGAAGGGAAGAAAGATAAAGTGAAGCAACTGATAATAGAGCAGGCTTTGAAAGCAGCTGCGAGAGATCAAATGAATGCACCCTGCTTCTCATAAGTATGAAAATATCACCGTAATGCTGCTGAAGAAAAATCCGTTTATAGGATTTTCCTGGGTTTCCACACACTTTCTGTTGTGGACACAAGCAAGGCAAACTTCCTTATCGTACCAAACCAACAACGCCTGGTTCCAGCCTGCAGGCCCCAGCGACAGTGCTGCCCGTGGCTCCGGCTCCGGGCTCCGGATTTCCACAGGCAGGGTCACCAGCCATCGGATACAGGTGCAGCAGCCTTCACTGAAGTCAGAGGCTCCTAATCACCGCCATGCCCACTTCTTTTCACCTATCACGTTTTGTCCAGCAGTGGCATTAGCAACTCTTCTCAGTTGTTTCCTTCCTCCTTCATTACCGAGTTCCTCAGCGTTCCCCATTTTTTTTTTCTTAATCCTCTTAGCTTTGAAATTTTCTCCTACAGAAATAAGTCTACCTTCTTAGCTGCACCACGACCCTGCAAGCTCTTTGGGAAAAGGAGTCACAAGTAATTTCAAGTTCATACGCCGCAACACAAATTTAAAAACATGCAAGGGCAATGCAATACACACAGGCACAAATTTGGCTGTATGTTTACTGGCGGTTTAATATGGAAAACAAATGCTAATTAGGTTGCTATACTAGATGCAAGTATTGGGTATCTTTAACAACATTAAATAAATATCTTAATTTTAAAGCATTTTTGCTGCCCTGTAAAGGCACAACTATAATAAACAGAAGAAAGGACATGCTTCTAAACAACAGGAGCAGCCCCACTTGAAATTATGCAGGGCAAGCTGTTCTGCAGATAAATTTTTATAAGCCTGAATTCAATGCTGGAATCAGCACAAGCCATAAAAACATTAAGAACAATGAGAAGTTCATATTTTGCTTGTTGAAATCCGTATTTTTAAAGTCTGTTTTCTCAAATATTAACAACGCTACGAGTAGCTCCTGGCTCCTGTTTCAACTCTGTGAACATTCCCTCATAAAGAATGCAAAGGATACGCAGTGCCAACCCCCATCCCGGCACAGGCTGCGGAGTAATCTCGGTACTCTTAGGTCACCATCCCGTTACTAACAGCACATGCCTTGCAAACATCTGCTAATCCTCACCTTCCATCTACAACGTACTACAGGGACAGGTACATGCTTTTAAAGAGTAATGAAGTGTTAGGATGCTAAACGCCTGGTGGTGTAACAGAAGTTTAATAAGGTGTCTGCTGTGGAACTCAGGAGCGCAGACGCTCCCATCCCCTGATTTTGCCTCTAATCTCCAGCAGAGTTCAGGAGAATTGATGGGGAAAGCTGCAGACCAGACACGATGGTTCCTGTACTCCGCTCCTTCTCGCACTACGGGCTGCGTACCTCGAGCCCCTTTTTGGAGCTGCGACCACTAACAATCAGCACGAATTCAGGCTGTGACCCCTTCAGTTCTTGGCTCCTGCTTAAATTGCCAAGTAGAATGAGTTGGAGTGGTGGATTCTGTGGTGGCTCTACTTGTCTACCCGACACCGGACCAAAGCTGCCGTATCATTTCATGCAGGCAAGCCAGCAGCTGACAGACGGCAAGGACTGTCGAAATAGGTTGGTTACACATCCACTTATTTATTCTGTAATTATTTTAGGCACAGTTAATGGCACAAAAGCCTTTTGAGTGTACTGCAGTTCCGTGAAACCAAGCAAGCTGAGGGCAGACAGGGAAGTGCTGCCCTGTACATTGACCCCATTGGAAGGCAAGCGAGGACACGATCACTTTGCCAGAAATGAAAAACCTCGGCTAGTAAAACATGGGACTGGGAAAACGAGAAGAAAATTTGTAACCAAAGGCATTTCAAGGTACTGAGTCAGAGAGGTGGGAGCTGCTGGAAAAGCACATTGCCACAGCCAGCCTTGTCTGCTCAAGCACCAGAATGCTGCTTCCACCCCCCGGCAGAGCAGATGAGTGACGAGCCGGGGCTGTGCTGCTCCTGCAGCACACACACCAGTTGGCACGCACACACCCCCCAACACCCAAAACCCCAGAACAAACCCACCCAGCAAGAGATGCTCAGAGCGAAGCTGAACATGCTGAATTTTGTCAACTGCAAGAAAGGATGTGAGATATGTGTGGGTGACGAGTCAGCAATGCAGCAGCCTCAAAGAAAAGCACACTTTGTTTTTCTTTTTTTTTATGAATACGGTGTAAGTGATGAGACACACACTGATTATGAAAACACAAAATGCTTGCAAACAAAGCTGTTATTTCTCCGATTTCTGTTTTCTCTCTAACCCACCACTTCTCAGCCCTCCCCTGCATTCTTGCTCTGTCACAGTGGACGACACCATCGTTCTGCCTGTCATTAAGCTTCGTAATCTGGATGTTATTTTTGACTCATCTGTTTTCTCACGCTCAGGCTTTGACAAAGTCTTAGAGATTTGTTCCACATTGCCTTTCTTTGTCAGAATTCATCCCCCAGCTTTCAATAAACAAAATCTACATGGCATCACCAGCTTTTTCTCCAGCATTGATAAATTCAGTCTTCTTCAGTCATGCCTGTGCGGAACAGTGCTGCAAAACCCACGTTGTTAATCTGTTAACCTAACCTTCAGCTACACGGCTCTTCTTCCCCAGTCCTGCTTCAGGTCCTTTCCTCACCTCACACGGAACACGAACTCCATGCTCCAGCTTCATTCACAGACCCGCTTCACCCCAGACTGCTCACTGCTAGAATTCTGACTTCAGCTTCTCCGTGGCCTACACTGCTTTTGAAAGTCAAATTTAAAAACAGCTTTTCTGAGCTCTTACCTATGCCCTGGCTCCTTTGGAGGCCCCATTTACCCTCCATTAACCACATGACGTTATCAGTTTGCCCCATTATCCCACTTTAAAACCGCCTTTTACCACAGTGTTCCCCCAAACGGACAACAGTCACGCTGCTAGCGCGTTTCTAACACCGCGTATTGCATTTTTCCTTAGATCTCTGCATCTGTCAATTGGTTCCCATTCATTCCCTCTCAGCTTGCACTGATGTGGTAAATTCCTGGAGGTAGGCACCGTTTTTATTTACTTGTTTTCCTTGTAAAGCGCTAGCCACAATAGATTAGCATTAACAGGTACTATTGCTCATGACAATTTCTTCATAATGCCATAGAAATGATGTTTTTCTTATACTACTGCTCCTCTCCCACTCTTTTCTGTGCCAGACCAAACTGATCAGGTACCATCATGCTTAATCCCACCTACCTCACTTGTCTGAGCTCTCCTCTGATATCGCATAGATTTCCAGTGAGTCCCTTGAATAGCACAAGACACTCACTCACCAGTTTGACCGTGTCATGTGAGTCCTGCAGTGCTGCCCCACCACGGGCCCCACCTCCTCCGTCGGGCTCCGAACACGTGCAGGACAGGCAACGGGGAAAGGCTGTTCCACATCACCTCTCGCCTTTCCCTTCAATGTCCAGTGAGCTTCTGTCTGCTTGCACTATTTTCAGTTCCTAAATCTTTTGTCCAAGTTATGAAGGCAAGCACTGTTTTCCTCACTTGCATAGAGAGGAAATACTAACCTCTGTATGTTACGACCATATGCTGGACACCACCCATGTGGGCCACGTGCTCTACAGCAAAGAGCTGAGCACTGAGTTACTCAGCAAGATGCACTCCAAAATTTCTGTGTTCCTCACTGCTATCACTCCCAGAACCTCTCATGCCACTGGGAGCATGCTGGACATGGCACTAAGAGAATAGTTTCAAGCAGAGGATTCAACGGATGAGAAAACATTACTTTATGCACTGTTGCCCAAGCAAGAAGTTTCTGAATAACCTCAGAGCACGAAGAGTCCCAAACAACTGAAATTTGAATAACAACTGAGAAAAAGCAAGAGTTACTACTTCTAGCAGTTATACCTTACTTACCTAACAAATGACCACTTTTTACGTTTTCATACAGAGATTAACAGTACACATACAATAAAGAAAATGGCAGCGGTAGCAACTCTTGTTGTGGTGCAAGCAGTCATCAGAAACAACAAATCCATTAGAATAAATTTAAAAAGAGATAGGCTACACTTTACAGCTTAGTAACTATTTCAAACTAAATAGACGTCGCAAAATAAATAAAAAGAAATTTTAAAAAACCTACCCTTCTTTTTATACTTATTAAAGTGGCGCCGTCCTTTGCCAGTAAGCCAAAAACAAACAGAATGAAAACAAAATAATGAAAAACCCACACAAGAAGAACAGGGAAAGAAACTGTGCATAACATAAATCTGAATCATTAGAGTTCTTAAAATCAGATTAAAAAGTCAACTGATCAAACATGGTACAAATTTCTGGTTTAAAAAATCCAAAAGCCTTCAATCCCTTTAGATTCCAATATTAAACATGTTTGTTATTACATTGCACAATCAGCTAAAAGTATCTGACAAATGGCAACTTCACAGCAGCTGACGTGAGCTACTTGACACAATTTCTTCCTTCTTTTACAAATCGGACGCCGTCTCTGAACAGGCTATGCTCATCCTGTCAACGTAGAGATCCCACGGGATGGCACGTTGTTTCACCTTTTCAGATCAGCTAAACACGCTTGTGATGCAAATCCCAGCATTTTAAAACGGAAAATTAAAGGAGGCTCTGAGCACATTTGCAACAGTGTATGACAGTGTCTTTGGAAGTATTTTTGTTGCAGGAGTGGAAGGGCTGCATGCCCTTCAAATGCATTATGAGACAAAATGAAATTACAGACAGCTCTGTGAGTCGCTTCTAGGAACCCGACTCGTTGTAACACCGAACTCTACAAATGGTGAAAAGCAGGACACGACGAAGGACGCCTGCTTGCAGATTTACCACAACCTTGGCAGCTGAAAGACCGAACTATTACCAGATGTTAACAGTGGGAACACTAAGTAAGCAGGACATCTTGATTTACTCGGGTGGTTATGTCATAGAGGTTACAGAAGAGTAGAGATGAATATAAAAAAGTGACAACACACCAAAATAACATAATCATAGCTGCATGTCTGATTCTTTAATCGATCCTTGGCCATAGCATGGCTTCTTATCAATAACTCCTACAGGTAACTGTGGGCAGGAAGTTACAGTGCAGTTCAATTTACAGTAAATCTCCCACTGGCTTTAACTATGAACATTTTCTTTATCAGAATACATCTCCACCTACTGAATTGTCTTTTGATTATCCGACTACCTTTGTCTTTATATGCCATATTCTAGCCACATGAGATTAAAATGCATCATTACCTTTTCTGCGTGTTATGTGGACTTCTCAATTAGGTTAAACCCCACACAATTTCAAAGGGAATCTTGCTTGAGCAAGGATGGAGCAAATCTGTTGATACTGGCTACCTGAGAATAAGTTATTTCCACAGAGAAGGGTGACAAATTAAACCCCCTGGTATTCAGCAAGTGTTCGAGAGGGTGAAATTTCCTTCTCTTCAAACAGGGTACGAAAGTGTATTTCAGCCTGTGGGCTGGGCCAAAAGGTCATCTCTTTCTAATAACTTTCATGGTGTTTTCCTGGAGCTAACAGGTCTGAAGTCAAATCTGTGCCATCTCTCCTAGATTTCCTTCATTTTCATCTTTTAGAACTACATGGATGGAGTAACGTAACAGAAGGAGTACGTGCACACCGTCTGCAAATAGTTTGCAGATCACTGCTCTCAAGCGTCATCGCCACTGATGCCCTCGAGAACAGCGCTGTAAGAGGGGATTCACCCATACAAAGGCTCATGCTTCACACCTATCCATCTTGGGTTTCACCCGATGTGCAGCTCTTAGACTGCTGTTATGGCATGGATCAAGCTCTAAAAGCCATCTGAAGAGCTTGCTCACTTTTTCTCCACATTTTGCTATTTGAGTCCTGCCTCAAATTACTTTACAGTGGAGAACCGAGACACTGAAAGACGTGTTGCTAGGGAAATAATAATTAAAAAGTCAGATGGAAAGAAAATCGTTATCCTTCCATACTTGTGACAGCTTAAATATAAATTTAACATTACAGGAAATGTCCATTAAACATGTGTGCATACACATAATATGCTGGAAAAGATTTAATTCTCACTCTCTTTTTTTACTGTGTTTTACCACGCATACCATCTCAATTTTGATTTCTGTCTTCTGACACTGCTCTCGCACATGATCAGTAAGCAGAAAACTCTGTGGACGTGAGAGCAGGCCCGGCAGTGCCTGTGCAAGGGGCGAGGCATCCAGCCCTCGCATCCCAGCTCCGCCGCACACGGCTGGCTTGGCTCACGGCATCAAGACGTGCAGCTACGTGCTTGCACAGAAACACGAGCAGTCTGTCAACACGCCCGTTTTGTCACTTTATGTGGCTTCTCAGGCTGCTTTGTTCTTTGGAAATACCATGATGTCTGACAAGAAAACAATAGCAGAGTTGAAAGAAGCTTCCAAGAAACCATTTCTGCTTTTGAGGGGAAAGAGACAACACGGAAAGGACGAAGCAGAAGCAGAGGGGATGTACTGCGGGGTAGGGGGAGCCTGACAGATACGCTGTGACAAGCACCCTGTAAGAAAGCTCTTCGCCCGACACAGCCTGAACGAAGCACTTGCTAGCATGAACACAGAGTGACACAGAGGTGCGGGGCACGATGCGGGACTGCTCCAGCCCTCCAAATGCCAATGAGTTGATTTAATGGCCGGGTACGCGTGAAGAGGGGCAGTGAAGCACACGGTCACCGCATGCACGCTTCCACAGGCTCACACCACGGAAATGCACACAGCTGTCAACGTGTGTTTACAGCACGCGTTATCACACCGCGTGCTTTGTAATACACAGACATCTCCTCCACACATTTGCCAAGTGTCTTAATTTCTCAGGTAACCAAACAACATGCACGCTGTATTTGAAGCATTGTTTAAAACGAGCAGGGCTAACACTGAAATAACAAAATAACGTCAGTAGCTTTCCAAGGCCCTTGCGGTCTCTTTTTTTTTTTGTACTGGGGCACCTTCAAGAGCCAAACATGGAGACACAAATGGAAATTACTCACTCCAGTACAACTATAACAGCTATTCCAGGAGTATTTCCTAGCCACGCGTGGGTATGCTGGATGCCACCCTGCTACAGCAGTGAGAGAGGTGGGGCACAACAAACTGTTCTCAGGACCGGATCAGGATTCTAAGACATGAGCACATTTCTAAGGCCCTTCACAGCATTTCAAAAAGCTTTCAAACACCAGGCTTTTCTCCTTTGATTGCTAACGACCCTGTCTCTGTGGAAAACAACTGTAAGCATATGCAATTGGTAGGGTGCCCAAATCTCACACAAACTAAGCAGGAAGAAAACTGTAGAATGTCATGACCGTGCTCAGGAACAGCAGGGAATGCAACGAAGTCATTGATTTTAGACAACATATGTGCTACTAGTTGCATAAACTAAAGATGTCCTCCTTTATGAATCTTTTTCCCTACAACAGCTCTCCCAAACTCTCAGAAAAACTTAGTGAACACATACTGCCAATCCACAGGTATCTTTTAGATTTCTGTTTAACCAGTGCTAATCATGTGTCTCCCACCTTTAGTTGTTAAAATTTACAGTCGACATTTAAGAAAAGGCTTTGGTCAAAGAATTGTATATGCAAGAAAGATGCTATGTACTGGAAGTAAGGCTCAGCCAAGCCAGAGTACACACTACATGCTATCGGTGAAGACAATCAGTCTTCTGTCGCAGACCACTTAAACATTATCATCAAGCCCTGATTATAATTCATATGCTTTTATGGAAAATAAATATTTTCTGCCATTTCTGCCACAAAACCAGTTGTAATTATGTAAGCTTATCAACAACGGAGCAATACTTCCACTTGATCTTATTTAACTAGAAGATCTAAGAAAAAAAATGCATATTGATCTGTTTGAATCTAGCTTGGACCCATGCTAACTAGCAGGCGCTGTAGATCCATACATCACAAACACACACTGTGGTTATTTGTAAACGTAGGGAAAATGATACCTTTAGCACAGTCTGCTCCATGAAATCCTGGAAAACAGTGGCAGACGCCCGACACACACTCGCCGTTCCCATGGCAGTTACGTGGGCAGTCTTGCACTGAATCTGAAATGCAAGCACCACGGGCACATCAGTTGATTCCTATTCAGGCTACAAATTCTTTGCTTAGTTTTTCTTCAGTTTATTTTGCCTTCATATTTAGAAGAACAATCCCTAATAATATTAACACCATAAAGTTGAGGTGAAGCAGAAAGGTACAAAGTTTTACGGCAGCACGAGTTAAGTGTAAAGATCCAGTGATATACTGAAGTCACATATTAAAGTCTCTGAGCACCATTAGACCTCCAAGTCTTCTGACAGTGTTCAAGTCCTCTGTTCCAGCAGGTAGACAGGACTGCCTCTTAAGACCTCTATAGCTATGTCTGAATCCATATTATGTAGCAAATATAGTGCTTCATCAGGAAAATTGACAACCTCCCTTTTGCAATGAAACTTTGATCTTGCACAACCGCTCTTCCATGGGAAACTGAGCATCCCAAGGAGTGTACCTTCTTTTCCTTCTCCAGACATTTACGGCCTCCTTAATTAAGCCAACAGAAATATCTGCTGAACATGAGAAAGAGGAGCTCTTTTGCTCCGGCAAATATTCTATATCCTAAAAAAAATTAACAAAAAAGGTGCAAGTAGCCATGCAAGAGGATGAAGAAGAGGGCTGTAAAAACAGAGGACAAGGTTTAACACCAGGGTTTAAGTGACTGACTGAAGTGGTGATGACTTCAACAATCTGTGAAGAGTAAGCACACCAGCCTGATGACAACAGTTCAGCTCTACCAAAATACTTATTTTCCACAATTTCTTGCGGAAATCTTATTATTTGGACAATATACACACTACTTTGCATAATTACAACCTAAAAATAAAATTCCAATATTGAAATGAATTCTTAAAATCACTTTCACTTGAAAGCTGTTGGATTTCAGTGGAACATATTTTCAACACTGAATTACTGGAACAAAAATCTAACCGGAATGTTGTTACTCTTCACTGTTGCTCCCCGTTGTTGTGGGATGTGCAGCTGTACAACACTGCAAGTGAGTTTTGGATTTGGAACTGCAGAACTATACAGAGTAGTTTTACGTCAAATTAAACTGAAAAGAGGAAAAAGATTCAAGTGCAACTTTAAACCTAAACTCACTGTTGCAGGACACTAAATAAAAAACCTCTAAAACAAATTCTCAGAGAGATGTCATTAGCTTGGCCTCATGAAATGATTCATATAAACAACGAAAAGAAAAATTGAAATGTTAACGCTCAAAGATATCAATTTGTCTCATGAAGCAGCTTGTCTATAGATTTGTTCATTATTTTGCTTCATGGCACACAAAAGCATTTTCTATGTATTCAAAATCATGGTAAATTTAGTATTGTCTGGGACTTCACATCATTTCTGTTATTCTTTCTCCTCTTCCACATCAGAGAAACTTTCAGCTGTCTCAGACCCTTTGATTATGAAACGCCTGATACTAGGTGCCTGTAGAGGAGCCTCTGAACTGGATAAAACACTATACTTTTCTCTGCATTTCAGTCCAATTACTATTATTGCACTATCAAGTAGTCTACCTGACTATTAGACCTTTGATGCTCTTCAAAGCTGTAGCCTAGACCAGGCAACTCTTTCAAGGACAGTCTATCATACGTATAACAAGATACAAGCACAAATGTTCTTGTTGCTTTTGGAGAAGCAGAAAAAGCCTTCTGTGGGCAAATGTGCAAACATATATATGAACATACGTAACAGCTAGTAACTCTTCCAAAACCACATATAAGCTACAGAAGAAAAATAATTTTTTCATCTTAATTGAGATTAACATAAACAATTATATTCTTATTTAATGACACAGTATTGGCTATCCTCCTACACCCTTCAGGACTTAAGCCAACAAACTGAATTTTACGCTAATGTAAAAGGAAAAAAATTAAGCTTCACCTCATTAATCAGGCAAGACTGGAAAAGACCTCCAACAATTTTTCATGAAGCTTAAAAACTCATTTGGATTTTTTGCAGTTTCTCTTTCCCTAAACTAACAGGAATTACAGATTTATACAATGCTGTGCCATCTAACGCTTCACCAGCCAGGACAGAACAGCACACAGACTATCTCAAAATTTTTCACACCACCATGGCAAGATATTCAGTAAAGTTCATTACGTGCTTCAAAGTTCAACAAATCTTCTAACAAAGCTTGGAGAAATTAGACTCCATTTGATTTTCAACTAAATGTAACCCTATTCTTCCTACAAAACTGCAGGCTTCTCAGATCATAGGCTAGATGCTCTTCTGCTCTTGATTCCACCATGTTGAGGAGATGACCCGTGATTAGGTGAGCAGTAAGCTGTAAGACAGCATATGGCTGGTTAACTGACTCAATTCATCTCTGGAGTGACTGCAAACAATAACCTCCTTCCCCGGTGGCAGTTTCACGTGCTGTCTTTCTACTAAGATTAAACAGCTCTCCAGTTGGATACTATTCCACCTGGATGTAAAGAAGCCTCTCCAGGGAAGCAAACAAGAAGAATAAAACTGACAGAGATAAGGGAGAGGAATATTAACTGGGGAACGCTTCAATCCAGAGTGAACTTATCCGAGTCTTGTTTTCCAGAATTTCAGTCAAGATCTATGGGAATGCTACAAACCTTAAAAGAGAAATCAGCAAATTAAAGTCAGCACCCCATTACGGACTTTTTGACAGAGTAGTGTCAAGGAAAAAATGCACAACATAACACAAGGATAAACAGGCCAAATACTGAAGACTGCAAGAAAAGTATGACGACTTTAAGTAAGCGAAGGTATAAACAGAGAGGAAAAATGCTCAGCTCGTGGAGATACCTACCCAAAATAACTGTACTGAAAGAGACCACTTCTTTGTCCTTGCCGTCATTGTAAAAAGCCAGGTGCCACAAACCCACGTCCAAGTACTGAACAAAGACAGCTTCGTTCTGAACAAGGGTCTGAATACTCCGACGTTCCCGTGGGGACTCCACCACACTCCATTTCTCTTTCCCATCCAAGCGTTCCATGAAATCATACTGCAGAGTAAAAAAAGAAGGAAAAAAAAAAGAAAAAAAAAAAAAGGAACACAAACAAACAAAACCCCAGACAGACAGACCTGAATACAGAATGGTATTTCAGCTCAAAATCTGACACTGTATTTTCTCTTCTACCTTGTCCTAAAATGCTATTTCTGGAAGATACGTGAATGTGAAGCTAATATTTACTAGCTGACCACGAAACACACAGAGATTCTGTGACTCTTATCCTTTCTTAAACAGTCGCATAGAATTATGCATCTTTGCTCTGCAAAGGTGATCAAAAAATGTACAAATGGTATTTCTTGACAGGCTGGGTTCTGAGCAAGAAGATGAAATCGGTGGTGCGACCCATCACATTTTAGGTTCCTACACAGCTTTCAAAGCTGGAAACCTTCAAGTTATGAGACACACACCCGTTCCTAAGCAATCGCCCACAGTGAATCGTCGCTGCAAGAGGAACAGAAGTCTCAGCTGTAGCTCCAGACATATCATTGAATGGAAGCCCTCAGAACACAAAAACAAACACCAACAGCACAAACATGACCTACTATCGAACGTTAGGTAACTCAGCACCCCACAAAACCACGGAGTACAAGTTTTACACCACAGAGTAAGAGTTGCTTACCTGAGTTCGTACGTGGAACCATCAGTGGCAAGGAGGATACAAAAACCAGAGGGAGCATGGAAAGGAATAACACAAATCAAGTGGCTGAATGAATTGAACTTATATTAAGGAAAACTGAGAATTTCTGGCTGGACGGTTTCCAAGTAAGGTAGAAGATCACATTAATCTTTGGAAAAGGGATCAAACAGAGCAAGTGATTATTTAGAGTGTAAGAGGGATGGCATCATTAATGGCACGAAACTAAAAAAAGAAAGAAATAAATTTAAGATGAATGTCAGATAAGCTCCCCATCTATTAAGCTCAGTAATAGCTTCCCGATGGAGATGCCACTGCATCACACAATTAAACGGGACTGGAAGAAATATTGGTTAATCTACAACAAGGAAAAACTCTGCATAACAAAGCAGCTGGACTAGCTGTCCTAACAGGCTTTTCTTCTGTCTTTAATGATTCTGGAGCTCTCAAGCTGATGCTATGCTCAACTTGCTAGCTCTCATCATCCCTATCTAAGGGAAGCCCTTACGAAACAACAAAACCAATACATCTAATCTTTTGATAGTTGTATAACAAGTCCCCTATGAAAACAAACCTTGTTTTAGACACATTTATCTATGTAGGAGCAGATAGAGACAGATACGACACGTCTAAAGAAAGATGTATGCGTTCAATAAAATACAGAGAGAGTCTGTGCTTGCTTGCCAGTAGTTTCATTGCATTTCCCTCCGTTATCTCTAACACATACGGTCTGTGCCTGCGACAGCTCCGAGAAAACACACAGCTTCACTTGCTTCCAGTTTAAACAGAAACCTGAAATCTCGCATCCTAAGCAGACCAAACATCCAGAGAGGACAGACTGAACACCACTCCTTAGCAGCGAGCTCTAGCAAATAATACGCAATATACAATCAAATAATGAAGATTCTGCCTTCCAGGAGAAGAGACAGGCAGTTGGACTGATTGAACGCTTTAGTGCCCCGCTACACATTTATCTAAAACCGGGGTATAAAAGCTGACCTTTCTATTTGCAATTTTGTAACAGTTCTGTATGAGGAATGGAAGCCAGAGTCCTTGATACAGTTAGCCTTACAACAAAGGGAGAAGTGTGGAAGTACTATTACCTTCCTGTTAAACGTGGAACTGCGACACCAAACCGCAGCCACAGAGGAAATCTGTCACGGCGCTGACGCAGTCAGTGCGTAATCCTCTTTTCTATGCATTTAATCGTGGGAAAGAGTAGGAGAAGTGGAATAAGAAGTTTCAGCAAAGTGTTAGTATCGGATTGCTATCCACTCGAGCCTTTTTTCTCACAGGATTCGTGCAGGAGAAGGTAAATCAGGTAAATTGGTACATTCAAGCCAATGCACGCCAGAGGTTTAGAGAATTCTGGCACATCAGTAACTTTCAGAGTGTCGGAGGTGCCAAACACACAGATATCTATCTCTTAAATCGGTGACATTTAGAAATATTGCTAAAACTCATCGTCCAAGAGTCAGAGGTTAAGGACAGACTCATCACCTCCTCGGGAAATGTTATTACTTGGGCAACATCTTTGGGAAAGCAACCTTGCTCTTCAGAACAACCGTTCACAAAGGGTCAGCCAAGGAAGCAGCAATAAAAGCTGACATTTCTCACCGGCAACACGCTGTTCGGCTCTGCTTGTGCTGGCAGGTTCCTCTGCCTCCCCTCTGTTTGATGCTGATTCCACCTCCTCCAGCAGAGCAGGCTCAGCGGTTGGCAAGATCGAAGGGGCAGAGTATTCAGGCTGAAACTGCTGGAAGTAGGTTTAGCCGCAGAATCTCTTTTCACCGTGATGGGGTGTGACCGAGCGAGAGCAGGTCCTTTGGCGTCACTCTCCGTAAGGCTACAGTTTCAACTTCGGTACAGCTAAGATTGGACTTGCTCCCCTTTAATCAAACTGTGAAGATCTATTTCATGCTCAGGCAAAAGCAGAATGACTAAACCTGAATAAGTCTCTGAACGGTGAAGTACCAGCGCAAACTGATACAGAACATAACAATATATTTTTATCCCTTTTTGGATTTCTCAGGACCGAGGAAAAAAGAAGGAAGATAATGTATCTGCTGGTGGTTCCCCAGGTGCACAAATCTTAATGTGTCAGCAAGCACTAGGTATACGCACCCCAAAATTTAACATCCCTGGCTGAAGGGTCACCGACACGGTGCTGTGAATTCATAACCAGGGTAGATTTCTTCACGTGGTTGGCTCAACCATCATTTTTCTTCTTGTGGCCCTGTTGATTTTCTGATTTACCACACTTATGTGATTAATTACCTCTGTATAATGTTGTGCTGAAGATACCACACTTGCTTTAAAGCTACTTGTTGACAAATATGCATAGACTAGAAGACCCAACAGGGAAAGAACGAAAGTACTTCCATGATCATTAGGAAGCAATTGTGGAATTTTTAATCGAACACCCACAACTGCTAAGGAAGAGACAACTAAATCACACGGATTAGGGAATGGATCTGTCAACCCAAACTAAATCTCTGAAGTAATGTGGAAGTTTCACTGACTTTCTGCTTTTTTAACGATCCTTTATTTTTCATGGTTTCATACGGAAAGTCATAGAAAAACAGCAAAACCTGCCCAGAAACCAAATGCACCAAAAATCCCAAATGATTACATCTTCCGTGTTCATTTTTGCAGGGGGGGGGCACTTACTATGATTAAAGCGCCCTATAAGCAAGCGACTTGCCAGCCTAATTCTCTGAACAAATTCCAAATTCACATCCTCCATGAGTTTGTTTATTTTTACTACACAGCACACCAACACCCTACTGCATACTTTTATTTACAAACCTAAATCTCACACTAAGCTTTCTCTGGGCAGTTTCTTTTTATAATTTCTCCACTCAGTGCTTTCTACCCTCCTACGACGCATTTTATTCATAGGCTAAGAAGGACTTTCTTTTGCCACTAACCCTGGGAAGTCAGCAAAATGGTTCTGGAACCTGATGTGTATGGTAGCAACCACACCGCAGAATGCCGCCCGTCCAGCCCGGAGCCCCCGAGCCCGGCCGCAGACAGGCAGCCAGCTAGCTGTGAAAGCAGAGAGAGCTCGCAGGGGGCGAGACTGAAAGCGCAGAGAGCCTGCAGAATGTCCGTGTTTTTCTTCCTTCTGCAACTATTTGCATGCCTCCATGAAATCCCTAACGGTGTTTGAAATTAGGGAATGAAAAGAAAGATTGCTCAGAGCTCTTGCCTTGATACTGGATGCGTATTCAAATGGAGGGTGCGGGAAGGAAAAAACACGCTTGGCGCTGTGGCTAGCATTCATTTTTATGCCAATGCCCTGCAAGACCCAAGCAGCCAAGAAAGCATGTGTCAGGGAAACTTGTTTGCAAACTGCTTTGCTACTAGTTCTTCACAAAATCCAGTTGGTAATTATTCATTAACATACACCCATGAACCACCTGATGCCCAGAGTGACGGCCAGCCACCTTGTTTCCACACCGGAACGCGACACAGCACAGTCCCCGCACCGCAGCACGGCGCTCGGTGCCGGCAGCACAGCTGCCACCGGATAACTTCCGGGCGGTCAAAGCACCCAAACGTGTTGGAGCGCTGGCGAAAAAACAAGGTAACACTGAAACTCCCCAGCAATTCCAGATGTTTCAAATAAAGCCAATTCCTGTTCTAAATGAAACAAGTTTTCATTCGGACACAAAAAAATTGGAAGTATGAAACACTCTGCTGGAAATGAAAACTGTACACCTCCACGCACTGTCCTCTCCAGATGTTCCAGCGACGCTTCTGCAAGGTTACTTCATGCGCCATTTGGAGTGTTCTACCAACGTGTAGTAAATTCATAATTGCTGTAATCTCTGTAGAGCCACTTCATGCATTATTTGACATTTACACTTCATTTTCTGTACATTATCAATTTTATTAATATGTCTTCCACGAATTTCCTATTGATCATTCAAGCCTGTGCATTTTGTCATTTCTCTGTAGTCCTACACAGGTCGGAAGAATTTTGCTCGGAAGCAACACATTCCTCTTTTTTGTCTGCTTGCCACTCAAAACCGCATTTTTACCTCTCCTCCTGAGCTCCATTCCCTACGCGCACGGCTCACAAGGCTGCTTCCAGACAAGTTTACAGCTACATCAGTTTGACTGACTAAACCAGGCATTTGGAATATTTGCTAAACAGTAATAGTGAGAAGGTTAAATCCCAGCAGGGCTCTCAGACAGGAACTGCATCTTGTTGTCTCAGGTTAATCATGTACCTAATTTGCTGATTATTGACTTGCTCCCACATAGGATTTTACTTGGCTTGACATATCAGCACTGATCAGTGATGAACTGTCAAGTGTAGCTGTTCACTGCTTTACAGCTCACGTCCCTAACCTGCAGAAACAAGGATTTTAAATTTCAATTCTAAAATATCGTCTGGTGGCAATTTCAGACTATTTTCATGAATACAAAACCATTCTGCTCCATTCTGTCAGAACAAGGCTTCTTTTCACTAACCCAGGTCTGTAACAGCTTGCCTTTTTTTTTTTTTCTAAAATTATTTCTCTCGGTAGCAGCTTGGCTGAGTTTTGATTGCTGGGCAAAAATGCCAAACGATCTTCTGCTGTACCACCCTGTTGACAAGCACCAGGACCCTGCATCAATATGGGAAAGTAATTCTGCAGATTATACTAGCGCATTTCAGTAATTTCAGTTATGGAAGAGGGTTGGAATTGCTTCCTCTAAAGACTGGAAAACAAGTTCTCTGAGGAGGAATCCAGCTCAGTAGGAAACACAGTGGATATTTCTCATTATTTAATTTAACAGAAAGGTCACAAAATTTACATCCTATCCACTCAAGGTGGAGTGAAAGAAGGAAGAGAAACTTTGCCTGACCATAGCCTTCTCAGATGAGAGCATCATAAAGAAACCCAGAACAAATACATTTGATCACAGTGCAATAGAAAATTCAGCTTGAATTAAAAAAAAAAAAAAAAAATTGTACTACCAGTTCATCCAACTGGATTTCTTGTCAAAGATAGAGGCACACTTCCATCATGTCCTAGGCTAGGAAATTATAATTAACTCGGATTTATAGCAAACTTTGATGATTGCTTAGGAGCTTTGGTTGCCCTAAGCCATTTTCACTTCATGATTTATACTTTTGTTTGTTTTCCTCAACTAAATTGCTTTTTTTTTCCCACGGTGGAATGATAGGGGAAGTGAGTACCAAAATTCTGAATTAAATGAGACATACTCAATGAATTATGCCATTACCTCATCGCAATAGTTAAAGATCCACAGACATAATTTCACCCTCAAGACAACATATCGAAGCATGACAGCCAAAATCAAAACATTCTTAACGAAAGGCTCCCACCCCGCAACATATTCTCTGTGGACATCTTCTGTGGTGCATGGACCTCTGGCAATGGCTGAACATTAGTCAACAGCCCTCTACAATTTCCCCAATTTGTCTAGTCTTTGTATGGAACTTCAGGATGCTGTATGCTAACCTCCAGCTACGTGGAAAACAGACCACTTGCTGTCCCCTTCTTGGGCTGTGGACTGCTGATCCTTATTTCTTACCCGTTGGATACACCCATTCAATAATGCACACAACATTTTACATCACCATCCTACAGGAAGTCAATGGAGTTTGGACAGTCAAAGCTCCTTGTTTATGAATTGTTAAAAGTAGAGGTCAAACTCACGTAGACCTCTTAAATCCTTTCCTCCCAACTCTGTTTAAAGATTTTGGCTCTCAGTTCAGACAACAGGCCATAATAAACCCCAAGGAACAAGAGGTAATGCAGAATAGCTCGATCAAATTGCCTCACATTGGGAAGCAGATCCAAAATTCAGTTCATGTAAGTGCAGTTCTCCCCAGAAAATTAATTGGTTGACTGTTTGCACCATGAGTCTGTGCATGCACATGGACACGGTTCACTTGGGACTGACGTCTCCTTGCAGGCGATATGAACATCCTTTCCCTATATGGCAATACGGAGCAATGCAATTATGTTAAAGCCTCCGGGCTTTCAGCTTAGCTCATGCGCTTCAACCATTTATGTAATTGCAGTCTGCTTTGCCAAATGAAAAAAAGGGTCACAGGAGTTCTTCGCAAACCAGGGCAAGGCATCCAGAAACGTTACCTGGGGCTGCCCCAAAAGGGATCATGGAGTTCTACATTTGCTTTTTGGAAATCATACACTAAATAAAGCATTTTAAATTTAAACGATAACTTCTGAATGAAGAGTCGATTTTCAGCAGGAAGGATATGTGTGAAGGAAGAGGTCCTTTCCGAAAGCTGGTTGCTATGTCTGCTTCCCTTGCTCTATAAAGAACAGAGACTCTTTCCTTTTCGTATGTGTAACTGCAAATGTATTATTTCTCATCACAGTTCTAATCTAAGTAAATGGGAATCCTTCGATTCACATTCATGAGTTTTCAATGTAATAAAAAAAAAATCTCTCTTTAACAGAAAACGGTTGTATCTTCTCACGTCAAAGAAATTAAAATACCTACTGCACCACCTAAAAGAAAAACATACGTAAGTTTGGTCTCACTAACTTTAGAACGATCTTTCCCTGCAGCGCTCAGCTCTGTACTACAGGGTCACTGTAAAAATGCGGTGTTACTCAGTTTCCATCTCCGAGGCTGGTCAGAAATCAAGAATTGGATTTCCCAACTGCAAGACTTGCCCAGTGTCTGAGCCAGATATTATACCTAAACACCGTCCTTGAGGGAAACGCAGTAAAATCCAAGCTCTCAAACACACGGACCCTGCATTATGCTCTCTAATATGGCTGGGCAGCAGTGGTGCCAAAGTCTGCCGCATACCCCAGCAGTGCCATCCCAACAGCCTGCGGAGATTAAAACTTCTATGAAGACAGAAAATTATATGCTAACACATCTACCTGTGCACGGATTCCAACTGCATACAGTACTTTGATAGTGTGAGTTTGACCATCATCACTCATCATTTCTGACTGGTGTATAACTGGATAGGTTTGTCTCAGGTGGTGCCAAGATTTTGTCTGAGATTTAAAACCTTGAATGCCAAATGGCAAGTTATTTTAAAAGCCTGAATGGCAAGTACATCATCACTGATTATTTCTTTTATCAATGTACTCTTGAGGTATTGTAATAACCTAGAAATCTTACTATCAGGGTGTTCAGGCAAATCTCACAAATTAAGTAACTCCCAGGACACTGCACACAATCCTGAAACTTGAGCTCAATTAGCTCCAACATGTATCTACCACAGACGCTCTAAACTTTTGCATTTTGACATTTAAAGCCAACAAACACATTGATAAAGTACCTGGGCATGTGATGGTGGGAGTCCTCTTCTTATGTAAACACCAAAAAGAGCATCCTTCCCTAAGGATATGTTGAACTTCAGGAACTGCGGCTGGCTGATATGGATCTGGGATCGCCAGAAAACTCCGGGCGGCACTTCCTGGGTGACCTTGCGGCCAACTTCTGTTTCTCCGCTATCTATGCTGCTGTTCCTAGCAACCCATGGTCCTACAAAATAAAAGCAAACGTAAATCAAACGAGATAACTGCTTTTAATAAAGGTGTTTTTACTTATTTACGATGAACATTTGTGGCAATGCCATTTTTTAAATCATACTCTAACTTTGCTTTCTTGTTCTGATGCAATCTGCCCTGCTGTTTCAATCAGTATGTAAGAATTTGGCCCCTGTATTTGAAGCAAGAAGGCTGTGAACCTTTTTCTGTGGAGTATCTGCAATCTTCTAATCCCTCCAACCCTTTAATTCTGCAATTGGTCTTTACTGATCAAATACAGTAACAGTAGAGAGTCGATTAAGCACATACGAATCTCCCTGTGCTCTTTTCAGTTGCATCTTGTATGCAACCAGGGTATTAAAAAAATAATCAGAAAGGTGAACTGAAGGGGTAACTTCACTCCAAATGAACTGATTTTAAATTGCTTTATGCAGCAAAGTAGTCCAGCAAACTCCAGGTAACAGACAAGAGAGCTGACAGAAGAAATGAAATGCCCAGGAAGGGATTTGGAGGGCAGCTTCCGTACTCTAACACCCACCTTCTCCTTCTTGAAAGTAAGTTAGTACAGCTCCATGAACTGCCTTCCAAGTTGTCTCTGCTTGAAGCAGGGACCATCTAACAGGTCCTTCTGCCTTGCGCTGTGGTTAGCCAGGATCCATCACTTATAGAATCATTAAGGCTGGAAAAGACCCCAAGGATCATCAAGTCCAACCGTCAACCCAGCACCACCGTGCCTGCTAAGCCATGTCCCGAATTGCAGTATCTACACATTTTTTGAACTTGACGGTTCTTCAGCACGCAGTAGTGACGACAAGATACAAGACCTTTCTGTCCGAGTGCTCTGGCTTCCAGCCCATGAAATAGCCAACGTTTAACACATGGTGCAAAGCCCTTCCGTTCTCAGCTGAACAGGATGGTTCTGAGGCTACACATATGTTAAACACGGAGTGCGACGCGTGAAGAGCTAGTGGTGCTTTCAAGCTACAGTATGTAAAAATGTTTGATTGTGTGTTCCACGGTCCCAAACAACACGGGAATAAATTCATTTTCAAATTATTACAGCAGACACTATAAAGACCAGAAAACCACAGGAAATATCTGTTAACAATCACAGAAATTTAAAAGTATCATTAATAACACTATTAACACACACAGGATGATAGTGATACCTCTGTAGAACCTGACAGTATCTGACAAAAGGTCAATGTTAACGTCATGTTTTTGTCATGGCGTAATGCTATTTTCAATAAATGGCAAGTTACTCTCAAAATACATTCCAGCACTGTACGACTGTAACAGGATGGCACAGAATGACATATAATTCCAGCAGGTAAGTACATAACAGCTTTTCTGTCTTGACTATCTTTAATTGAGAGAGCTGCAATAGCACGGTTTCAATTATAGATTCCAAATTATCTACGTTCGCAGCAGTTACACTTGCAGATAATGAAACAGATATTATGTTGGCAGTGTTTTGAAATGGTAAAAGAGCGCTCTGAATACCAACTGCTATACAGTTTTTGGCAACTTGCTTGGTTTTTTCATTTTCTATGTTAATAGATCTACAACAACATCACAGCACTAAGCAGAAAAGAAAGCAGAAGCAGCTGCAAAGACAGGCTGCAAAGCAAGGGGAAATGGCTGAGAACGTCAAGCAACACCCCTTTAGAGCTGCCCAAGAACACAGCTATCGACCAGATTCAAACACGTAATGTTTCATAAAAGTGACATGATTTCAATTCTAATGGATTACTGCAACAGAGGATATCTCAAAGTTCCCACCTCAGTGAAGCCAGGCACCATCTTGCTAGAATTTGAATTAGTCCTTATCCACACGGATAGAAAAACCAGGTCCAGAGCACATAAAATCACCCACTGAATGCTATGCTGCAATCAGGGGCAGAGCTGGGAAGTCAGCGTTAAGACTGAGAGCTCCATCGTCTCCTTTGAGCACAACACTACACTCACTTCACAATTCCAAGTTCTGGCAATAAACTATGATTTTTTTTTTTCAACATTCTTAAAAAGTGTGCTGTAAATTACTCCTCCGGCAGCAGACTGCGCGTACCTAAACGAACACCAACTGTACCTAATCTGTGAACAGACTCCGTGACACACTCTGAAGAACCTCGTTCGGCAGGATCAGGATATCCATAGTCAAAGGGAAACAGTCAAAGAAAAAGCTATGTCCAGGAAGTATTACAGTGGGCATTATTATTATCGCATTAAAAGCTGAAAAAGTAATAAAGGTGGGAAGATTAATAGACCATTGCCTCTTCCAGTACTCTCTGTCCACAGACTCCTTACACTCGATGAACTATCTGCCTTCTATATTTTTCCAGTGTGGTTAATTTCATGCCTACCACCGAGCTGCTCCAGTCCAGGGAAGCCAGCGCAAATCTCCGACGTGAAGAACACCGAAGTCAGCAGGCGTAACCTATTTCTGAAATCCACACGTAGAGAGGGTGGGAATCTGGAGCTAGGGTCTGTCTGAATTCAATAGCCTCCCCCCATGCTGGAATCTGCTTCTCGTCTAGTTTCTTTTTAAGCATTACTTTATCTTTATACTTTTTAATACAGTAAAGATATAATACTTTATACTTTTAAATACAGTTCCAGAATTCAGTGGAGCAGTGGTCATGCATATTCAGAGATATGGCTTCTATTAGCAGCACAAATCTCATATTCCAATTAGTTACAAAAATAAGCAGCTTCTAGCCACTTGCCTAATGCCATAAACATACATATAACACATATATAAACATGTCTATATCAGGGCTATGCCGTACTGAAACAACTACTAATACACACAGATAGTCTATGCCACGGAAGAAGTTTTAGCAAAACGAACCCTTGCCAGAGCACTGTAAGAAGTGACGCGGTGTTACAACGCCCTCGTGCATACATCTGCCTCACAAATTGCCAAGTCACATGTTTCTCATCTACATCAAATAGAAATTACACTGAACATTGCTTCAGCCGCTGAACCTCACTTTTATCCAGCACAGCAAGCTTACTGAGCTCGCAAGTGGGAGGAGCACCATCATCTTTGCTGGAGATTATGGTTTCATTGGCTATCAAAGCAGCTCCACACCACCACCACCAAGGACTTCCGCAAACTACACTGCTTCCAAGACTGCCGAGTACACATTTCCTAGAATTATAACTTTGAAAATAAATTCAAATTCTCAAGGAGGAAGAATTTTAGTGTTTCTGGCTGAATTTAGCCTTAAGCCTCCTTTGGTTTTCCAAAACTCTGTTCTGCATTTCTACCTGGGAAAGGGCATTTTTCAGGAGTTAAGAATCCTCAGTTACATCAATTAGGCTAAAAAGAGAATATTCCAGTCATCCGGAGGCCCAGAGTTACATTCACACTACTTCAGCATGCAGCTCACAGGTAAACAAATATATTGGATGTTAAACTTTACCGACAAACACTTTCTAGAAAAAGACCATTCGTTTAGATTTCTCATGAAAGTTTTGAAGCTATAGGCTTAAAAATTGCTGAAAACTGAAGACAATTGAATTTGTAATTCTGAATCAGCCTAGAGACAAGACTCGGCTTCCTAATACCGAAATGCTTCAGTTCAGATTGGCATTATCTTTGGAAGCACCTTCCCACAGGTGCTCTTTTTTTGTTCTACAACATAAATGAGCTGGTTTCCAGTTGTCCAAACCACTCCTTCTGGAATATTTCAGTGCCTCAGGAAAATGCACCTAGGAAGAGAACCGTGACAGCTGTAGGGGCTCAACACAGCAGAGGATTTTAAGAGCAGGTTACGTGAGCAACTATCACACGTGATCAATGACAGACTTCACCTACAACCAAGAGCGGAACGGCTAGATGACCCCTTCTTGTCCAGCCTGTACTTCTGTGGGACGGCACGTCTCTGCTCTACAGCCAGCCTGTGCCACGTCTGGGAGAAGCAGCTGCTGCCTCACCTCTGGCATGCTGAAAGGGATCCTTCGCTTTGCTTTTAAGAATTAAATACATGACAGCCTGTTTTTATGGCTCTACTTTACTACACTGAAATAACACAATTTAGCAATGCTTCAAGTTGTACTAAAATATAAGTTTTATATTTTCAAGTTTAACTAACAACTTAAAAAGTTTTAAGTCCAGCAAGCAATCAGAGCTCTGAAGATTACACGTTATTGAACCATACTCTCATCGATTCCTGCTGAGTTCCCTTCTCGGTATCAGACATAAAACTGGTGAGAGCACCTTGGTTCTACTCCTTGCTTTGACACAGCCAGTGCACCTGAGCTGGTCACGATCTCGACATTCCCAGATGACTACTTTTAAAACAGAAATATTAACAATGACCTATTAGAAATTCTCCCCTTGAAGATGAGTAATGCAGAGCAGTCACATAAAAATACCCGAGGAGTTGCCTCAGCGCTGGCCTCCTCCTCCTCCTTCCTCTCCAAGTCAGAAACACAGAAATGAAATGGAGAGTAGATACGGCTACCGAACCTCTTTTCTTAGTCAACAGGCCTAAGTTTCTTTTCTTAAACCTGAGGAGCAAAACATCAGCCTAGCTTTCCATTTGCAATGCCTTTTTCTACACTAATGGCTTCACTTATAAACTCTGTCTCTAGAGACTCTTAAAGCAAACTTTTTTTTTATAGCTCCCTGCCGTCGTCACCTCCTAATGCAGAGAATGCATCTTGCCACCTGACTGACTCCCCTCCAGCTATTTTTAGAAGCCTTCCCGTTTTGATGGACCACTGATCACATTCAAAGAACATCAACTGCGTTTAAGTGAAGTTACGGATGTGACAACCTGACAATTCTGGGAAGAAAGACTAACCCAAACAACTCGCACTGTTGCGAACAAATAAATCCCAACCTCATTATCTCTGCTGTGGGTGACTGTTTTAGAGTTTCTTCTGTTCATCTCATAAACCCACGGATACTTGATTTTTTTTCTGTGATTTCCTCTTTGTAAACGTCTACAGAAGAGAGTTTTAAAAGCATACTTCTTCATCTTACCCAGGGGAGCTATTTCAATCACTCAGTCAAACATATATTTATCAACTAAATAACACATATTCATTTAAACTGCTGTGTTATTTACCCAGTTAAATTACTATTTTGGCATATACATTTGTAAATTCCGTTTTCGCGCTGAAGTGTGTTTGCCTTGGAAGCTATCAAACAGGCAACACACGACAACAGCCACGCCAACCCCCCCCGCTACCTTGTCAGCGGGCTGCATCTCGGAGCCGGAGGTCAGCTCCAAGGTGGCGGCTGACAGCACGTGCCCAGTCACCTTTAACTGGTGGCAAGCAGTGCCAGCTCGGGAGGCAGATCTACACCGAAACCAGCTATACTTGAGTATTTATTACAGGCTCCTCTCCCATACTGTAGTTAAAATTCAAAAGTAAAAATGAAATCTGGCTACCAGCAGTGTCACGCTACAGACATCACATTTAAATAGCAATTAACTCCAGTGCTTTGACTGCGTGCCTCTACAACGGTGATGACTGTAAATTGCGTCTTGATAACGCTCTTGAAAAATATCTCGCAGAGTAACCATTCCAACTGATCCATAATGAACTACCAAGATAATTTTGACAATTCCAAATTAAATACAGGGAATAAATATCATCAGTGTCGGTTCAAGAGAATTCTCTTTCCCTTCTCTTCCTGTAACTCTGCATTTCTTATAAACCACTGCTGCAGACATAGCTCTCCTTATCTTTTTATCTAACTTATTTTTCTGTTATTGTTTGTGATATGGTTAGGGATTTTCACAGATGATCTGGAATTCCAAAGAAATTTATGGTACAGCTGTGTAAAGGAAACCGTTCAATACAAAAATACACTCCACTGACTTTTTGCCAAAAAAGAACGTGTGGGAATTACTATGGTTTTCAATGATAGCTTGATTTTTTCCTCAGGTAAATTTACTACTTACATGACAAGACATTTCCTATTGTTTCAGAAAGGCAAACAAAAAGAGTAGAAAATGTCTTTTCTATACAAATTTCTTCAGTGGAAAAATCCATGCTATGCACTTTTACCACACTGATTACTTCCTGTATGAACTTCTGCTTCAAAATACCCACTACTAATACCTACTTGTCCTAGGACCCAAGCGAAAACAGACTCTTTCTGACACGTGTACAATAGCTTGACTGCTGCTGCAGACCAAACTCCCACGGCTACAGCGAAGTGCAAAGCCAGGAAATGCGAGTTTGTCTGGAGAAGCTGCTATGACACAGCTGGAACTCCAGCCACGCTGCAGATGCCGAGGTACTAACGAGCTCTGTTTGGTGAAGTGAGGAGGAAGGAAGCTTCTGAGTCCATGTGACCTTTCAGGAGTCCACTAAAACAATTCCTGAAACAAAATTAAAATCTCTGGTTTTCTGGTCAGTACCCCGTATTTCTCTTGTGGCGAAAGGAAAGAAATTCTGCAAAGAGAGCGTCTGCTTAAGACCATGGCTCTGGCTCGGCTGCCATCAAACAATCTGGCCCTGCAGGTGGAATTAAGAAACTTGCCTTAATATCCTGATACACCTAAAAATGTAGGCACATCTTCACATTCATGTGGGCGTGGCTTCACAAGATTCATTGTTTTCCGAATCAAAAGCAAATTATAACTGAAATAAAATTAAGATCTGCTAGTTCACTGCGTTTCGCAAAGAACAAATACATACTAGCATCAATTTCTACATCAACATAACAATAATCTCTGATGGTCTATAACACACTTCATCGGCTAATTTTAAACACAGCGACTCCTACTATCACCATCAACACGATCAGAAAACTAAAACTCTTCTCCTGCTCTGTTGAACTTGGTCACATACTTTGCTTTTGATGAGATGGCCCTGAAGCCTGGTATATTTTCAGAAGACCACATCCGCAAGCCTTCATCACGTCCATATTAATACTTCTGCTTGCTAACGTGTTAATTAAGCTTTACATTACATTAGCCACATAACTACTTACTAAGATTAATCCACCTGGAAAATGATGGCATGTCTTGATTAAACTGGAGGAAGGTAACGGAAGTGACATTTAAAATACATTGATTGTTACTGTGTTTTGATCCTCTGTTTCAAAGCGTCTGAAAGCAAACAGCGGAAACCAAAAGATTCCTGTTGCATACTTTGTTAATGAGCTATGAGTTTTTCACCTTTTTATCTTTTGTAAAATGATGAAGAGTTGGCTCCATTTGCTCCCCTTCGCCCGCCGGGTGAGGTTTCAGCAGGAACACAGCTGGGGGTAGCACCAGTGTTGCAGGCAGCCAAGTCAGGGCCTGTTCAGTTTGCCTCCGAACCCCAGCTCGCCAACGCGGAACGGTGGCCAATCTTCCTATTCAACATTTCTGTTATTCCTCTAATGCTGCCTGTCTGCTGCATTGCTAATAAAATGTCTTAACTATTAGTAAATAATCATTTCTGTGTGCGAACGAAAACGGGACGCGGAGCTGTAGCACCTGGCAGAGGTCTCAACATCATTTGGAGAGAGCTGAGGACAACCTATACAGCTCCGCAATGACTGCTGAGCTTAGTTTTCCGTATCTATTCCAGGCAAATTTCTGCTAGGTTAGCAGCAATCTGTTTTTCCCCTGTCTCATCTCAAGCAAGTAAGATGGTATCAAATTGAACAGCAAATTTCACCTTCTTCATTTCATTCGTGCCCTGATATTTACAAAGCTGAATTTGGTAAGTGGAAACAAGCTGATTTTGATAACTGGAAACAAGTATTTTTCCATGACACTTCAATACTTTACCACTTAATTAACTGCAACTATCTTTTCGAAATCCACACAGATTTGTGGTAGACTTCGTGAGCTATCTCATAAACCGAGCATGAACCCGGATCAAGCTGGTTGGTCCAAAGCAACACAAACGCCGGATTATGTGGGTATCGGAACCGGATTATGCGAGTATCGGAACACAAATTCAAATCTACTATCTCCAATTAGCCAGTATATTTATGGTAACTGCAGTGATCTTTCAGGTCCACAATCCTTCTCCATAATTATCTTTGGTGTCTTTTAAAATGTGGGTTTCTAGGATCAGAGACCGCAATCTCTTACTGTGATTTTCAGTTTTATAGAACCTTACTATAGCAAATAATCAAGATACAAATTACTAAATTAATTCGAATTAGTAGAAAATCTGCTACATTTGTGAGCATATCAAAGACAGTATGTCACAGACAAAAAACTCTACACCAAAGCGTTCTTTACTTAGATTTGCAGCTGGAGTTAGTTTGGACATTTCCACAGAAATGGTAGTTTATCTCAGGTGTCCTCTGAAATGATTGAAGTTGGCTTTTACAGTATACTCTGTCCATTGGAAACGAAACCGCACATAGATAGTCCCATATTTTATGGAAATGTGAGTCTACCGTACTACATAATCTATGACAAAATATATTCTGCATTTACAATCAACAGAATCTAGGCACAGAAAAGTCCCATAAGGTCACCTAATTCACTTCTTGGTGAAGAAGCAATTATACCCAAACATATTTCTCACCCCCCCGCTTTTTCACATAATTTAGATCTATTACACAAAAATCCTAACACTATCCTTACGCAAATGTAACAGACAAATGGGCTTCACTCAGAAAGATTTTTTTTTTTCATGTCATTACTACCTATCTCATCCCTGCAGCAATTCCACAATTCCATGGCAGCACCATTTTGTTGGGTTTTATGGACTATGAAGGGATACTACCTTATAATTTTTATTAAGGAAGGAATATTTCTTTACTTTTGTCTCTCACTCTAAATCCCTAGTTCAGCACAATTCCCAGAGCCTGAAGGCAAAACTAAAACGCTCTCTCGTGCTTTGTTTACAGTCAGGGCATGGTGGACTTCGCTTGCCGTTTTCACAGCAGTGCTGAGGGTTTTTCTACCCATCAGACTCGCCTACTCCTTTCCGACATCCCCAGCATCACCGAGATGTAGTGCGTAATTACAAAAAACCTGTACCTGTGTTATCTTAACAGTGAATTTTGTTTTCGTTCAGATAGGAAAATGCAGTAATAATTTACGTTCCTCTTAAATTGCAGTTTTATTATGTCATACCAGAATTTAGTCTCTTAATAAGAAACAAGCAGATCAAATTGAAATATCTGGGTTGGTTTTTTTTTTTTTTTTAGCTTTCAAATTGCTCTACTTTAAAATGCCTTGCTTGCTGAGTAGGCACAGCTTGCGCTTAAGTGGCCGCTCTCGGTCTGGGGGTTAAAGGTTTCTTTGGGAGACCCGTGTTTTGAAAAGAATGGCTTCATCCTGAGTTGTGTCAATTAGGAAAAGGTCACTCTCCACAGCCAGAGCCCGGAGCCCTGAAATGGCTGTTGTGTTAAAAGCTGTCAGGGGCTTTCCTAAAAACTGCTGGGATAGCAATATTGACTTGGACATGAGAAAAGGAAAGGTGAAGTCGAAAAAATTTTCACCCTTCCCCGCTATAAGAATTTGTCTCTTAGATTTTCCTGGTGTTCATCCAAACCTGTCATTCACACCATTCCACTGTGGAAGATTACTTGCCTAAAGATTGTTCTCCCCCCTTCCCCCAGATTATCAACATTTCAGCAACCTTCTACAAAATGTCAGAAGAACAAGTAAACTTTTCCAAGGCGCTCTGAGGAAAGCTAACTGCAGCAATTTAAGACATAACCAGCAGTTCTGCCTCCTTGTCTCTGCTGCAGGAGGTCACCACTCGCCAAAACAGCCGGCATCTCAGCCTCTTCAAACGTGCAGCGCTAATTAGAGTGGGGCTGGGATAAACTGCCAGAACTGGCACTGAAGTGCCCCAGGCAGACGAGCACTTTCCAATCCAACAGTCCTCCTGCCCTATATTTGCACAGAGATGGCAATGAAAAGCTGCAGGGGAGGGAATTTGGAAATGTGTTCAACGCTGCAGTTGTCTGCTAAGTGACCGTAATTGCAGACCTGAGCTTTTCAGGTTCCTGCCTAAAACCATAGGGTCTCTCACCTGTGCGCAATCTGGAAGAAGTTCAGCAGCGATACAAACATTCTGCCCAGTACTTAGGGATGTGCCGGTCGTCCAGTTTGACCTACAGTCAGTCAGAGATGAAAGCCAAGCGACCAAACAGCTGTCTGAAAATCTAGGGTTTGCCACCACTAGGATGTAGGTTTTCATGCAAAGGAGGAAGCCAAAATTAGTCCCACCAGTGAAAACATGAAGAAGCTGAGGTGCAGCAGCATCATTTACTGAAAACAGAAGCAAATCCATGAAATGATCGGGGACCCCAAAGAACAACTCAGCTACTGGACTAGTGTGTCTAGAGAAGGGCAACGAGGCTGGTGAAGGGTCTGGAGAACAAGTCTGATGAGCGGCTGAGAGAACTGGGGCTGTTCAGTCTGGAGAAGAGGAGGCTGAGGGGGGGACCTTATCACTCTCTACAGCTACATGAAAGGAGGTTGTAGTGAGGTGGGTGTTGGTCTCCCAAGTAACTAGTGATAGGATGAGAGGAAATGGCCTCAAGTTGTGTCAGGGGAGGTTTAGATTGGATAGAAGGAAAAATTTCTTTACTGAAAGAGTGGTCAGGCCTTGGAACAGGCTGCTCAGGGAAGCAGTGGAGTCACCGTCCCTGGAGGTTTTCAAAAATGTGTGGATATGGCACTTCTGGACATAGTTTAGCAGGCATGGGGGTGTTGGGTTGATGGTTGGACTTCGTGACCTTAGAGGTCTTTTCTAACCTTAATAATTCTATGATTCTGCGCTTCCTCCTCCAGCTCTATTTTAGCTGATTTTTCCCCAATACATCCAATCAAGTACCCTCTGCTATAGCATCTCTTTCTAACACTTGCTTCGGCAATCAGGAATTTTAACAGGAGACAGAGGTCCTGAGAGCAAGACGATGCTCAGCTCTGAACAAAACTCTTCCATTCACCACCAACAAGTGCTCTTACTTCTCTCCTGTTTGTCACCACATCCCACCTTCACCGTACACCAAGATCTGTGAGGTGCTTTGAGTAACTGAAACGTTCTGTTCTGTCCTCTTACCACAATTTTCGGAATCATCAGGGAAAGCCTTAATGTGATGTAGCAGAGAAAACCCCTGAACCTCACCAGAAAAAGTTCAGTTTAAACGATTAAAATCCTTTTCATTACATGTGATTTCTCTGTATTTTTAGTATGTACTTTCTCAGTTTGAGAAAGTATTTCTGTTTCTAGATTTCCCCTCATTCTTCTCTTTGCCCCATGTCTGTCCTCCTCCACCAGAGCACGGTTTTTCTTTAGGAGAAAAATCATCCACTTATTGCCAACACTGCTCATACTAATAGTACAGGACAGACTATTTACTGCGGGTCAAATTCTGCTGTCTTTGATGTTTGCTATTGGAATTCTGTCTGAAAACAAAGAAAAAAAAAGAAAAAACGGGGATTCAGTCCTGGCTGGAAGCCAAAGTTCTTGACTTCTCTCAAGCAGTACAATGTCCTTCTACTAGGTCAAGCTTTTTCTCTTTCTTCGAGATCTCTAAGCTACACACGGCAACAGGACACACAGCCAGCAAAATGCACATTTGCGGACTGAGCACTTCTTCGGTAGTGTCTGAGGGAGAACATCTTCATTAGAGGTGAGGTTCTAGAAGCTACATGATTTTGCACGCTAATGCGTCGACAGACAGAGCAAGAACAGCACACAGAAGACACCGGCGACGCAGAACCCGGCGCTGAGCAGAGCTTTCGCAGACTCACCTCTGCTCGCCGGCGGCCCCGCGGCCCCGTCCTCGGCGGGCGGCAAGCCCGGGCGCAGGCCGTTGCTGAAGGCATGTCCTCCGGCCGGCCGCAGCTGCCAGTCCAGCCCCAGGAGGTGCATGGCTGCGGAGACACAACGACAGTCAGCGGGGAGGGAGCCTGCGCCCGGCGTCCGTCACGCGTCTTGGGGAAAGCGCGGTACCGCACCTCGTCTCGGGAAAACGTTAACACGTTAAAAAACCAGCAACGACAAAAACCAAAAATCCAAAAGGAAGCCTTGGGGACTCTCATAAATCTTATTTTTGTGCTGTTATCAGATCTTCTAAATCACTGAGACACAACAGGAGAATTGCTGGCAATCCGGCGTACCGAAAGGGAGAGGGAAGCGTTTTCTTCAGACCCTGGCATCGCGTGCTGCCTTTCCGATTCACACCTTCCCGGGCGTACGTTCTTGGAAACAAAGCACTACTGCGAATGCTAGCTCCAAGCTGAAATTATACGTGATAATTTATACGTTGATTATAAAATTAGCTTTAGCCCTATGTATACTAATGACACTGTGATGCAATTATTTTATGTTTATGACAACTTATTTAAATCAACACATTTAACAGCCTGTCTTCATTTTGCAGATTAGACTTGCCTGACGAACCCGGGTCCGTGCCAGTCCTTCGACCTCACAACTTTCTGCCATCCCGTGCGCGGGCCACGCAGCAGAGCACCGCGCGCAGTCCGGCCGGGAGGGTTTGCCCGCTGGTGGATTTATGTGCATCGTCACCTTGCATGAACAGAAGCTCCCTGAATTCATCTCCGAGCTTTCAGCATGTGGTCCCTATGGCATCCTCCCAGTGCAGAGGAGTGATGGGAAGAGCCCACAGAGCTGGTTTTTATTCACTTTCTTTGTGCCCACCGCCTGTTTACATAGGATGCACGTAAACCTCCACACCACAGCGAACAGCATTTTCAGTCACATACTGAAACGGGGTTGGAGGGGATTCACAGTCAGTTCAGGGGCAGAAAATAGATATGATTATGAGCACCCTTACAACTGTTCACTTCTGCCGCGTCAGATCCATGCAAGCTTAGCGGGTATTTTGCGTCCAGTCACAAGAAATTGTAAAAGGGCTGGGGTGGTCACCAACGGACCGTCAGGTCTGTGGCCACACAGCTAAACGTGAGACAGTGTTCAGGGGTCAAACGTTAGAGATTAGGCAAAAGAGCTGTCACAGGAACTGCAGTTTATAGCGCTTGAGACACCACTCAGATAGTCTCCGAACACAGGGAATCCATTTAGATGTGACCATTTCACCAAGAAAAACAAAACAACGCAGCCCAGACCCCCGGAATCCATCTCTCCCAGCTCCTGGAAACCCCTCAGCACACGATCCACGCAGAGTTTAACCTCCACACTTCTGACAAAAGTAGCTGAGAAGCAAGGCAGCTTTCATAACGTCACAACCCCTAGAGATACCTACAGACCAAGCAGATGTCTGGGAATAGTAACTACAATCAGGAGACGTTCTGTGTGAAGAGGGCAGTTGCCAGATTTTGCATTCATGCTGAATTTTCAGATTTTTTTTTTTTAGGAAAAAAAATTGAAAATAATTTAGGGCATCTGGTATTTTAAAAAATACCAAGCATGAACCTGAAAAGGATGCTTTGCCGAAAAACTACTTGAAATTCATTTCTAGGGAGTGTTAAAGAATTCCTGGAAAACACACAAAATATTTTATGTGGGATCAAATGTTTTATTCAGTCAGAACTTTTTTGTTTTGCCCAAACAAACATTTTCAAAGGCTTTCCAGTCTAATCTCAATTTTTTTTATTTCAGTGCAAGCATAACCATAGACGTAGGTCTACAGACCTGCCGCTTCAGGTGTGAACCACTCCTTACAGCACAGAGGTACGGAAATCGTAACTAACAGTCTGTCCAAGAGAATTATAGCTGCTAACTTATAATCCGCAGGCAAATTCAGCCAGGGAATTAAAAAAGATCTTATAAACACAGTATTAAGAAAAACTTTGATCCATCTGCTTCCAGGTACGCCATGATCATTAACAACTCCATTGCTCTGTGCTTTAATCATAGATGCACAGTAGGCAGGAGCAATTAGAGCTCCTTCCTAACGGGGCAGGGATTCGCACGTCTGCTGTTGTCTCTCACAGAGACAAAGATGACAACCTCCTGCACAGCGCACGAATCCATTCCGTGATCTCCAAACTTCCACTTAGACAACAGAAACATGAGGAACGTTCACCTTCTACCAAGAATACCTCCAGAAAAATATGTCACGGGGCCCCGAGGGGACAGCCGCCTGTTTGCACGGCACACAGCAAACCCGACGGGCAGCCGAGCCGGGAGAACAAGGAGCTACCTGTTCCCTCCCGCTTCTGAAAGCTATGAGACGGCAAAGTTATATGATTAACCTTTTGTTCTGTTAATCAAACAAAAATGCCTCCGGCAAAGGAATAAGTAGAAGCCCGTTTAATTAGAAATATGGGGATTCACTCAGAAGTGGAGCGCATGTGCGTCAGAAGAGAAATTTGGGCTTGTGAATTTGCACCTGTTTGCTATTGTTCCTGGGGTTTTTTTGTTGGTTTTCTTTTGGGTTTTTTCGGGTTTTGTTGAAACTACAACCAAATAACCTGCAATGCTGTGGCCTTCCCTTCTTCCCCAACAACACACCTTCATCAGCTATTACAGTACCGACCCCATTTTCTCCAGAGAATATTCACCAGACAGCCGAGTTGGAGCACTCAGCTAGATCCAACGCTGATCATCACGGTGAGCGCTGATTTTCCAAAACAGCCCACCTACTCAGACACATTTCTAGAGCTCCCCATTTTGTGTTTAAAGGCTAACCTTCAGGGACAAACACATCCCTGAAGACATAAAACACAAAAAAGGGCCATTTTATCTGTTACATGTATGGTATATTCATAAACTACATTTTACAGAGCACTTACTTATGTTTTGTAGGTATTATTTGGGTTGGTTTGCTTTCCTCCCCTCAACATTTAAACATATTTTTAAAGTTCATGTCCCTAACACCTGTTTTTTAAACACTGAGCTTGTCAGAATTTATCCAGTTCATCTAACACTAGCATCTAGTAACTCAGGATAGTAAATTTTGTATTTATATTCTCTAAAAAATGAGAATATAAAACCAATGAATTCTGAAGTGAAACCTTTGAGGTTTAGGTAAAAAGCAGCGCTCAGCCTCCCCCTCCCACCCCAGCAACACACCCCTACACAGAGAGCGAAAGCCTGGAAGCTAACCCTGCGTGCCCACGGGGAAGCAAAGCAGAGAACCAGCTCGTCACTCCGGGCGGCAGACCTGTCACCCATCAGTCTCAGACTTACGTAAGGTAGAGCTTGCTACAGTGACTCACACATTATTGTAAGAAATCCCAAAAGACATATAAAGCCACAGAAAAATGACAAAACTTGCACGCAAAACTTCCTTGAACGTTCTCCACGACTCGGCAGTGTCCTCACATCCCTCTTGCGTTCAGTCTTCTCTCGTTCTGGCCATAGCCCCAGTGCTCGCTCCACTCAGAGTTTAGTCTAACGAGCAATGGGTTCCAAGCTCAGAGACCTCTCTGCCCTCCCTTTGTGCTCTCCGGTCACTCTTGACCACGTGTTTTTAAAATGAGAGAGCCCTGGTGTCTTCACGTGCTAGAGATCTCCCTGCATTACAGCTCGGTGTCTGCCAATGGTCAGGGCAGAAACAGGTTTTGCTCTTATCCCTTCACGTATTCCTTCTTAAAGGGAGAAATCACAGAATCACAGAATCACAGAATAGTAGGGGTTGGAAGGGACCTCTGTGGGTCACCCAGCCCAACCCCCTGCCCAAGCAGGGTCAACCAGAGCAGGCTGCACAGGACCTTATCCAGGCAGGTCTTGAATATCTCCAGAGAAGGAGACTCCACAACCTCCCTGGGCAGCCTGGGCAAGGGCTCCGTCACCCTCAGAGGGAAGAAGTTCTTCCTCATGTTCAGCTGGAACTTCCTCTGCTTCAGTTTGTGCCCGTTGCCCCTTGTCCTGTCGCTGGGCACCACTGAAAAGAGTCCGGCCCCGTCCTCCTGACACCCACCCTGCAGATATTTGTAGGCATTTCTAAGGTTCCCTCTCAGCCTTCTCTTCTTCAGGCTGAACAAGCCCAGCTCCCTCAGCCTCTCCTCGTAGGAGAGATGCTCCAGTCCCCTCATCATCCTCATAGCCCTCCGCTGGACCCTCTCCAGTAGCTCCTCATCTTTCTTGAACTGGGGAGCCCAGAACTGGACACAGTACTCCAGACGGGGCCTCACCAGGGCAGAGTAGAGGGGAAGGAGAACCTCCCTTGACCTGCTGGCCACACTCCTCCTAATGCACCCCAGGATCCCACTGGCCTTCTTGGCAGCCAGGGCACACTGCTTAGCAGTAAGGGCGCGCTGCTCCAGTGTCTCCAGAAACTTCTAATCTGAAATTCCTCCACTTGAACAGAAATTAAAGTGCTTGGGAAATCATTACCAAAGAATATGAGCCATTGCTACTTAAAAGAAGCAGTCTGAAAATAAACAATCTGAACAAGTATCACCTTTCCTTGCTAGAGAAACAACGATGTGTCTCCTAAAACTCAGGACTAACTGCCAGAACTTTCTGTTCGTCCTCGAATACCTGGTGTGACTGTCACAAGGATGCCAGAGTCCTCCTGAGAGCATCCAAGAGATCTCAGAAAAATTCATCCCATTCCCGGGCCTTTTTCTCCAAGCAAAACAGAAGCCATGTGGCTTGCTGGGTGGATATCTGCCATATTTGACGTATTATCTACAGGAAAGTTTAAAACAGTATTTAAAAAAAACCCAAAGCTACCATACACGATATGATAGAATTCCAGATGGAAACCAGACCATGCAGGGTGGTGACAGAGTCTGCTGCTGATGCTGCATTATTCAAGAAGCAAGTTGACTGAGAACCGCAAAGGACGTAACGCAACCGGGCGACTGGGCTGTAGAACGGCAGATGAAATTCAGACCCGGTTAAGATAAAATTACGTACGCTGGAGAGGAGTATTCTTAACTCCACATATAAAATAACGAGCTCTGAGCTGGCTATTATCAAACTGATGGAAAATTTTGGGCTAGATGATGATGTCCCCTGAAAATTTCAAGTCAGTCACACGTTGAATGGTTATGAGAAGAGCGAACAAAGCAAGGACTATTGTTATGCCACCTCCCCTCACCTCAGACAGGTCCTAGAAGAACCAGAGATTTGAAGATCAGGAGGGAAAAGCACATGTATGATCTGTCTGTTCTTACAAGACAACCGCTTCTGGATGCTGGAGATAAGTTAATGGATTATTTGACTTTGATCTGACGCAACGCAGCTCCTCCTACACATTAACACCACTCCTTGGTGTAGTCCCAACGTTTCTTCAAGTGTCTGATGCATTTTTATGCCCTGCGCTGTACCACACCACGTCCCTATCTATCCACCAGCCCAGACACTCTAAGGAATGTTTAGATCTACACACCACGGGCAAACCCTTGAATTTTTATGCCACAAAGCACCTCCTAGAAGCAGTGTGATTTTTAGGTACCCCAGGGCATAAGCTTTGGTACATCTAAATAGGCTGAGAACGGAGTATACAAAATGGCAGTTGCTGACACGCCACAAAGTTTGTGCAGGTTTCTCGACCTAGTGCAGTTACTCACCAGCAGAATAGTAAATACTCTAATTAATTAACTGCAAACCAGACTCACTGATGATTATGAGAGATATATTTTCAAAACATCTTGCTGGAGATCTCAGGCACACAGGAGGTAAGAATTTAACTTTTACACTTGATACCAGAGATTAAAGATCAGGTAAAAAAAAAAATTCTCTGGACTATCAGGCAAGCTGTGTTTTAATATTAATGACTAAGATCCTACAGACCTCATGTAATACATTTGGATGTGCTCCTGATCCTGTTGCCTCCTCGACTCGTGAGCATACAGCTGCTTGCAGGAAAGGTTAAAGTAGCATTTCAAAAATAGACTACTTGATCTAAATTTAATACTGCTGTTGTAGAACGTATGCAGAAAGTACAGCTCGTTGACTGTGACCATCGATGCTCAACAAGGAATACATGGCTTACTCTCAAGGTCATTCATTCTCAGCAAATCGTCTTAATCATCAGTATGCTATTCAGTATGCACCACGTTTTCTTAATAAATTTAAATTAGAAGTTCATTTGTGAACTCCATTTAAAGCACTACCAAAATACACAACCTAAAGAATTAGCAGATGATGCGATTTTCATTAAAAGAAGAGGTTTACCTCTATCTTGGGTAGAGAGCACAACAACAAACCACTTCTCTGTCTCATTTATCCTACAGGTAACATTGAACAAGACCTTTCACTTCTCAGTGTCCCTTTTTTTCTTAGTTTACAGTGTTAGAAGTGGAGCATTGCATTAACTACACTGGCACTGCTGCATATTTTTATATCTTGTAACATGTATTTTTTCACTCCTCTACCAACTGAGTTAAGCTGATACCGTTACCCACATACCAACTTCTACACGTTACCCACCTACAACGTCATACTCTCGTTAACTGTGCCTGAGCTCTTCAATGGTTTTACCTAAAATAACAAGAACAACTTCTCGTAACTCTCCAAAGAGAGGGACAGAGGGTATTTTCGGACGACGTGAGGAGAGCCGTGAGGACCGACCACCCAGTATGCTGGTGAGACAGTGAGCGTAACGAACATCAGGCTACCGGTTCTGCCAGCCCTCTCACAGCTGCAGCGGGAGCACAGCTCTGTGCCTCTAACCCAAGAGTGTTCCTACAAACACAGTCACGGTGGAACCTCAACTTCTGGGACACAAGCTGAGGGAAGCGGAGGCAGACCCGTATCTGTGGTTCCGCGCTCTTTGGGCGGATCGTGCTTGGTGTGTAAGAGGGGGAAGCACGGTGCCTCCCCTCCACGGCAGACACCTCAGACACTCTCCCTCTGCTCCCCGGGGAGACACGGGAGGTACTTGGGCCTTTCTGCAAACACAGTGGAAAGGACAGCTGACTTTGCACAATCTCAGACAGAAGAAAGCAATCCCTAGGCATAATTTCCCCCTCCGCACGTAAACTCTTTTAGACAATAAACTGCTTAGAACAGGGCTTTTGCTTTATGAAGCATCCAGCCCAAGAAGCACTTTACAGAAATACCATAAAAGATCTATGAATGAGTCTACTGTTATAATCAGCAGCAAAACTTCTGCTGGGATTTATTATTTGCTTTCTTTTGAATAAATGTTATTAAAGATGAAAAAGGAGATGGAGGGAGGGCTACAAGATGGTTCTTTGTCACTGTGTTCATATGGAAGAAATAGGGGGACCCCAAAAATGCAGATTTTTTTTTTTTCTAAAATTGGTCACACACCCCTTCCAAGCTGACTGATTTCTTCCCCTGTGCACATCAAGAAACCGAATGGAATGAATTTTCAAAGCACAGCATGAAAGATCTACCCACAAATCCCATTAGCAGTAATGCGATTTGTCTGCTTATCTGCCATGCAATGCTTTGAAAGTTCATTCCTCTATGTCCAAATCCAGTCTTTCTGCTTCTAAAAATACTTGAAAAGCTACATGCACACACTTGTAGTTACTTTGGGGACGGGGAAAGCTGGAGAACGTGAAGACCTGGCTCCCAATTCCAAGGATAACAACAGGCACGCAGAGCTTCAGCCTGCAGGGACGAGAGCTGTGCCTTGGGTGGTTGGTGGTTCCCCGGTCACCATCCTGACTGGGGCTGAGAAAGAATCCCTGGTTTAGACTCCGACTTCTCTCATTTCACTCTTCCTTACGGAAAGGTTTTGATTCCGCGCCGCTTCGGGCAATCTTTTTGTCGCAGGAAGGGTAACTGCATTGCGTGCTACCTTCCGCATCGGGAATCTCAGGACAAAGCCCTTCAGTCCCCGAGGCCGTATAAAGTGCACTCACTTCTTACGTCAATTTTCAGAGTCAAAGACTGCAATCTTCTTGGTCTTGCCTCTGAACTAGGTGGCTGTAATTAATAAGAGACGTGTTTATATTCTTATTTACCTAACACAGCACCTCTCAGCCTGGAAGGTCCCGAATCACATTACACAATATCCACTTTGCCACCCTTGCCAAAACACTGCCGCTTCAGAAACAGGCTCAGAACAGCAGAAAGGGATGCTCTTGACTAAGACACAATGGAAAATCTCTTTTTCTTTTTTTTTTTTTTTGAAGCAATTGTGAGCATTTAATGTTAACACAAAGCAACTTGAATCCAATTTTTATTTCATACCTAAAAGACGCCATTCTCACAAAGTACCCAGCCTGTCTTTATTGTGTTTCCAAGAGGAGGAAGAACTTAGCTGCGACTCAAAAGTGGCATTTGCAGGAATGCAGACAGAAATATCTTATCTTAAACCACTGATGCCTAAACTCTCAAGAATTAGAATAACTGCTTTACTTCTAATACCGACAGCCACCCTAAGGGGTATCACGTCAAATATTTATTCAACTATGTTCACCTTCCGCAACTGCAACGGCCCTAATCTCTGCAAACATGCTGAACAGGATTTTCCTAACGTCACTGTTCCAAAGCATTCAGACCTCGCCCCGACCTCTAATTGTTAGTCATATTGATAAGAAAAGAGTTTTCGCCTTCTTTACTCCTTTGCATACACTAAATGAAGTGGAACTGCATGATTATGAATGGCCAAATTTCTGGCAACAGTGCAAAAAAGCATCATTTCCAATCACAGCATCTATTCCTCCCTTAATAGAAATTATACAGAATAGTTTAATTTAATCACCTGACTGTAAAACCTTGCATGAATGATAAAATTTAAGGGTTTACTCTCTACACAAAGCAATTATTGGAGTTAAAAGTTCATTACAAAGAGGAAATAAATCGGAAGATGAAAAGCAAATATGTTTCTTCTCCCACAGCTTCTCATTCATTTTCAGTACTATAAGCCATTTGGTACGTCTTTCACGACATGCTTCAAAAGGTATATATAAACTTAGCCTAAATCGTATCTTGATACTGAGATAAAGGTACAGATTATATTTTGCATCTAGGCAGATTTAGACCTTCTATGTGCCTTGCAAAGCTGACATTATTAAGGTATTGTGAATTAGATGTCCTGCTGATCCAGAACAGAAACATACATGAAAATCAAATATACAGATTTTATTTGATAAATGTCTTATACAACCAATCAGTTACAGCCTTCCAGCTCATATTCCTTTATGGGTTTTTTTCAATGGTAGCTTTTTAAAAATAAACAGTTATCACAATGGACTTCAGTTACGGTTTTGATAATTTTTTTTCCATTGTCCTTACATGATTTCTATTAAGCATTTCCCTGGGATATATTCTGTTTTTAATCTTATACCTATCTCCTTCTTGGCAGGCTTCCAAGTCTGAAGTTTGCTTATTTTGCCTCCACAGGAAAAACAATTTTCCTAACACAGCAGAGCCTGAAAGCTTGTCCTCCTGTGTCCGCGCGTTCTCATCTCCCCACCTCGAACTCTACAGCAGGTGAGGAAGCGCAAGCTGCAAGTGAGGACATGATTTCAGCATGAACACACCAACAGAGAATGACATTAGAAAACGGAGCAATCAATGACAGGTTTCTCTGGTGCCAGGATTTCAGTTTCAGATCACTGCTTTATTTCGAAGTGGCAGAGTTGCACGGTGTCAGACTGTAGCAGCACACAGTTTGCAAGGAACTTCTGTGTGTGTGTGTGTGTTCATATCTGATTATCAGTTGCATCACTGAAACAGTCTGTTATATGGTTTGGTCAGCCAATACAGGAACGAAGAAAAGCTTCCTTATGCATTTTGAACCCCGAGAAACATCACGATAGCGCACCAGCCTACACAAGTCCATTCCAAGCGCTGTGCACCATGCATAATGGAAGGCAATTAATTTGGATACCTACATCCTGATTCTTCTAAGGAACATCATCATTATATACACTTTATTAAATATTAATATTTATATTACTTTTCTTTATCTATTACGTCTTAAATTGCCTTTTATAATACGGGTTTTTAAGACTAGCTCAATCTGACCATCATCTTGATATACCAAAATTCACAGCATACAGTATAATCACCGTTACAGATGGAGCTGCCATCCGCCACAGAATAATGAACCCCGCTTACGGGACAGAGCATCTGATACCTGATCATCTGAATGACCTTGCTGCCTCGCCTACGAAACGGCGCAGGAGCCGGTTCCACTGCCCGAGGTCAGCAAGGCAGCGTGCTCACCATCACTCAGTTCAGAGCTGTTCAAAACCAAGGCCCACTGCAAGCAAGGTCAAAGCTGTCACCGGCTTCAGCGGAGAGCGCTTCACTTCTGAACTCGGCTATTTATTTTAAGTGCTCGAGACTGCAAATATCGTAACGATGCCTGATAAAAAACGGTGTTTTCTACAGGCAACTGCAATGCAACACATAAAAAACTTTACCCTCCGAAGTCAACAGATGTGAATTGGACATAGGCAATAATGCACTAGCATATGCATCACCGTATACAATTAATTAATCACAGAATAAAATATGAGCTAGACTACATACCCTCAAAAACCCTTGCCTTCAGTTAAATACACTTTGTAAAGCGTAACTGTATTATGTTAAATGATTAATACATTAAATTTTAACATATGCAACAATATTACTTCACAATACCAATAAAATAACCGGGAATAATCCTTCAAAAAGAAGACAACTTGCACTACAAGGGGTAAAAACCAATATATGGTAGCTAGAACTATGTGTTAGTACTTTATAGCTAACGCTCAAGTTCTGCTCCTTCATGTCTGTAACACTCAGTTGGTCATCAACCAAACCAGGATTATATATCTTTTTCCTTTGACGGATGAAACAGTAAATGCTATATTTAAAAAAGAAAACAAAAACAAACAAACCACCAAAAAAACAAACCCTAAACTATATTGAAAATCCACCCAGCATTTCAGCCCCACTCTCTGCTATGAAATTTATTTTCCTTTTTTTTTTTTTTCCCTTTTAAGGTTTTGCTTCATCTTGGAAGCAGGTATCAAAGCTGTTCCTTAATAACTTAAAAGAAAAATGACTTGAAACTCCCCAGTGTCACTGTATCTGACAAGTTTCTGCAATGTATTTACCTTCTCCTTTCACAACATTACCAACATTTAAGTATCCAGAAAGTGCTGCAGCTGAGATTTTTTTTCCCCCATCCATTTCAATTTGAAAAAGATGTATTTGATTTTATGGTCTAATAGAGAAAATCTGCTTCAGTCTACTGGAGGTGGCTGTCCATACTAATTAGTGAGAAATAAAATATACACAACCTTCATTTTGCTAGGCTATGAGCAGAAATTAAAATGAAGACACTACCAAACCTATTCATAAATCTTTGCAAATCTCACCTTCCAGGACAGGTTTGAAAAAAAACCAAACCCAACCCTATTATAACAGCTGCAGAGTCATTTCACTAATTTTTCCATTTAAATGTGATTTTGACAATTTAATGACTGCATTCTTTCAAAAATAATAATGCTATTCTATGACTGTCATGTGAATGTAAGTCAGGATTGCTATCAGTTCACAGAATTATTTCAGAACTCTGTTCAAATCCCATGTTTTTGCAGAGTTTACATAAACTGCAGCTCTCGTTTCGTTCTTGAAAAGTATTTTAACGTTTGCATTCAAGCCCTCAGCGGTAAATTTTCAGCTGAGATGCAAGATTAACAAATTTCCATCCCCACGCTGCATTACGGAATTCGATGGAAAAGCAATTCTCTTTTTCTAGCGGACCACGGGCCTTCGGGACCAAACAGTCCCTGGAGCACGGCGCTGTCGGCACTCCGGCTGCAGAAAGCACCGCCACAAAAAGCGCTTTCCCGCGGTGCTTTCCGAAACTTCGCATTACCCAGCGCAGCCAGTGATGAAGCTGAAATCACAGAATCACAGAATGTTCGGGGTTGGAAGGGACCGCTGTGGGTCATCTAGTCCAACCCTCCTGCCGAAGCAGGGTCACCTACAGCAGGCTGCACAGCACCTTGTCCAGGTGGGTCTTGAATATCTCCAGAGAAGGAGACTCCACAACCTCCCTGGGCAGCCTAGGACAGGGCTCCGTCACCCTCAGAGGGAAGAAATTCTTCCTCATGTTCAGCTGGAGCTTCCTCTGCTTCAGTTTGTGCCCGTTGCCCCTTGTCCTGTCACTGGGCACCACTGAAAAGAGTCTGGCCCCATCCTCCTGACACCCACCCTTCAGATATTTATAAGAATTTATAAGGTCCCCTCTCAGCCTTCTCTTCTCCAGGCTGAACAAGCCCAGCTCCCTCAGCTTTTCCTCGTATTGTTCTGAACAAGGCGACCGACGGCACCGGACCTGCGAGGTCTGCACCATACTCTGCTGCGTGTTTTTGAGCCAGACCTGCGAAGTTCTTTGAACCTTTGCTAAACCGACTTTGCATTTGACATATTTTCAGAACTTCCCTCCTCCGTTTTAGCCAGCTAGACACAACAGACTCCCCGACTCCTGCCAGGGAGCAACGGGAGGGACGGAGCGCGCGGCGGCTAAGCACGCTCATTGAAAAAACCAGAGGATGCCGCAATAATTGTCCTGAGAGGCTAGAAAGGAAACAAGGCTCTGTGCCGACAGCTTAGCTCAGCGTGAACTCTCATTTTTCACACGGAGCTAATTAAAAACCGAAATTAGTTAAATATGGAAATGACACTTGCAAGCACTTTAGCTGAATTCTGGCAAAATCCCGCTAGAGCGCAGCGACACTACCTGCTGCTTCAAAACTCCCCAACTGAATTTCACAGCTAAAAGGCTGAGCAAAGGGAAAGTTATTACGGAGCTTTCCAATTCAAAATGTGTCTGTAAAAACCGAAATTAAATTTCACGGCCGCGCTTTCAGCAAGCAGGGACCTACGGCGCAGCCCAGCGATACGGCGCTCGAACGACGGCCCCGCATGCGTTCTCCGGTTCTCTCGCCGTTAGGCACTGTGCTGGTTGTGCCAGAGCCGTGAAGCTCGCAAGGACGCCGGCACCACGGTGCCACAAAGACACGCCACGGGCTGCTACTGACCTGTGGAAACAAACTCCACGACTCACAAAGAGCTACAAAGCAGGTATGTTTCTTACGGCACCGGGTGCAAGGGGGATCGCTCCTCCTAGCTTGCACGCCGAGTCACAAAGCATGCCCCTATTGATGACAAAATTTATCTCAGTAGGTGGGATTATTACAATGCGTTTTTGGGAACAGGCGTGATTATTCTAATTATTTCTAAGGACTCCGCCCCTCTTTAGCGCCTGCGCAGTGTTGAAGCACAGGAAGTTCTGTCTGAACATGAGGAAGAACTTCTTCCCTCTGAGGGTGACGGAGGCCTGGCCCAGGCTGCCCAGGGAGGCTGTGGAGTCTCCTTCTCTGGAGATATTCCAGCCCCGCATGGACGCGGTGCTGTGCAGCTGCTCTGGGTGACCCTGCTTTGGCAGGGGGTTGGGCTGGGTGACCCACAGAGGGCCCTTCCAACTCCACCATTCTGTGATTCTGTGATTCTGTCTGTGGGAGTCTTCTGGATGAAGGCTCGTAGTCTTCCTCGCTGTGTACTTTTTACCTTTGGCTCAAAATTCCCCGAGTTGTCTATGTTGGCTGAGTCCGAACTGCAGAACTGGTCTCAGCTGGAGGGATGCTCCCCATAGGCCATAAATTCCCAGTGATCAGTCCTTATCCATCCCCGTTGCCCTCCATCAGTCCTGCAGCAGTCCTTGTGACTTCCACCCGAGCTCTCAGAAGTCCTTGTCAGCGGACCTTTTGGCAGCGGTTAGCCCTCGCCTCGACATGGCTGCAGAGCTATACAACAAACTAGAACTCAAGCTATAGCAAAATCGCACTGTCCATTTCCCACATCACCACGGAAGCAGCTCTTTGGGAAGCAGGGACACACGAGGCATAAAGGAATTCCCTTCCGCAGTTTAAGGGCAGAAATCTCAGAAAATCAGAACCCGACAACCAAAATATCTTACGCCTCATGATTTTAATTTGTAAGTGCTGAATGCATATGCAGAGATGGGTCTATATCGCAATAAATTACCTGGCCCACACATATATCGGTGCTTTACAGGCAAGGCAGTAATAAAAAGCACTTCTGCATATTTAAATGGGCTTAAAGAACCGAGGGACTGGATCTGCATAAAAGGTATGATGACTGACATTAGCTTTTCAACTAAAGCACCAAGTGAATTCCATTTCGGTGCACGTGACTTGCCTAGTATGCATAAAAGCAAGGGTATTCGCCCAAGGGCAAATATGATTTCTGAATGCAATTTAACGAAACCCGCCCACGGAGCAGATCATTCTGGATCCAGACCAAGGCCTTCAGGATTCGCCAGTCGCTTCCTAAACAACTGGAGCGTTTGGATTTCATCATTTTTCCTACGTTCCATCCCTTGCCCCTGGAGGCACTCCCCTCCCACTGGCCCGCCGCCACTATTGCACCAACAAATCTCTGTCTACGAAAGCCAGCAAACGCCGCCGCGCCGCCTGAAAGCCACTGCTGCTCCCAAGTCTGCTGGCAGGGGGTATCGCTGCGCCCAGCCTGCCAGCTCCTCTTCCCTGGCAGCTCCCCGTGTAATCTGCACATCGCACCCGGGCTTTGCTAGTCCAGCGCCTTCAAACAGCTCCGTTTCCCCAGCTGGAGGGGATACGCTGCAGCTGCACCATCAGACCCTCTTATTTTATTGAATTTTGAATATGCGGTTTCAAAGCAATTCAGATGAATTTGCCCAAGGCCTCAGATCAGTAAAGCTACCGATACCATCTGCAGCAGGCTTCCTAAATTTGAAGCATTTAAAAACAGGTGACAGGATAGGAGCTTTCAACTTAAGGACTGACACTCATGAAAAGCCTGCTAAACAAACTTGGTTATGCCCCATTTTGGCAAGGAAGGAACTGTATGGCTTCCAGCCCAGTTCTCACAATAGCCCTGGTAATAATGGTTCCATTTGAAATTATTTTTTAAATTATGTGTATTTTTCCAGGTTAAAAAGGAAGCATTTATTTGATCACTGAGTTTCATCTCTTTTAAAGCATCTATACGAGCGGAGATAAAGAGCAGACTGTGATGAATATAAATTCGTAACAAGAGGGTGTGTTAAGAAATCCAGAAACCAACATCTAGCAGGGCTGGAGCCTCCTTCAAGTTTATGAAGCTCCAGTGAGGTCCCTAAAACACGGGTTGCCCTAAAGGAGGAAATCCAAAGGCATCATTATAACACCCTGCCCTTCAAGTAATATTTTTAAGAATGCCCATTGCTTCATTGTATTACACACCCTTAAGCATCCCAGCTGATGTTGAAATAGATGTACACACAGCATTGTTTACGTCCTGCAGGGACACAAACAGCAAGAGTAAAGTAGCCAGAGACGACATTTGGACCAAAGTCCCTTGTTTAGAACTCTGCTTTCACCAAACAGCAGAACTGTAAATATTCCAAAAGCACAGAATAATAATTTAAAAAGAAATTAAAAAAAAAGATCCCTCGATGCCCAGGGACATATGTAGTTGCACAGAGCTGAGTCTCCTACAGCTTCTGCACTGCCAGCGTAACCCAGATCTGCCAGCTACGAACCCTCTTCTGTTTCCCCGCTCATAATGCCATCCAATTCTTCTTCCAGCAAGCAGAGGGAAAAGATTAAATTCCCCATCTAGCAGCTGTCCACGCCCATGGCCCATTTAGAATACGCCTGACTGACAAGTACAAGCTTAAAAGCCACCGGGACATCTACCTGGCTGGCTGTCAAACCAGCCAGAGGATGCCGAGCGCGTCAGCCAAAGCCCCTCGCAAGGGCTGTGTTGGGGGGGTTGTGGTGGTCCCAGCCCAGCGCCCCGCACGTCCGCGTGTCACGTCACGCCACGCAGGGAGTCGGCGAGCTGCCTGTCGCTCTCCGGCTGTGTCTGTCCACACAGTCCTGCCTGGAGTAACGATATAGCAGACAACGAGTACCTGCTTCTCTCATCTGTGGGTTTTCACCAGACCCGTATTACTTGTACGAGTAACTACCCTATGTGGGGATCAGTATTTTTAAAGAGAGAAATTCTTTTTATCACCTTCGCTCTCTTCTGCTGTCCTACCTGAGTACACTCACAGGATGACACAGCTCGGTGAGGGAGCCAGAGGCAGAACAGAGGAATCTGGGGAAGGGTACTGCGGGGTGCCGTCGGGCAGCTTACTCAGACTAGCAACCACACGCCAATGACTTAGGCCTTTTAAAAGATCCCTACAGAACAAACCGTAAAGAACCGGCTAGAAAGAACAACACATATTCCAATCAAGTTGTGATCGTACTTGAAATCTGCAACGAACGTTCCCTCTCCGAGTGCTTTACGCTGCACTCGGCACGCGACGCCAACCTGGGTAAGCACCGCCGGGACGAAACCCAAGGCGTCCCCGCAGACAGCGGCTTCTGTCACTGACGCGTCTGGGAAAGCGGTTACTCAAGAAGAAATGAACAGTGGCTTAAAGGTGAGAAATTAAGACAGGATGCTTGTCTTCAGGCACTTAAAGGTATGTCATCATGCTCTTGTTCTTTTCCCTCCTCTTGCACTCAGAAAAAATCCAACAAAGTTGAAAAACTTGAATCAAGGAAAAAACCTGAGCCTGCAGCCTCCCTTCGGGGAGGGAGGGGAAAGGAGGGAGCAAAGGGGGCCAACAGACAGAAATACATTATTTATTCTTTCCACTACCAATACAGCGCAGCGGTGCGAGCCAGTGAGTTCCAGCCGCCAAGCACTCGTGCTACAGCCACCTCTGCCCTCGTAGGAACCGTCTCAGCGCTCGGAAGAGGCGGCACGCACAGCCCAGCGATGCCATCCTCGTGGCACAAACCAGCCTCCGTGCGCAGAAAGCAACGGAGCGAAGCTTATTCCCAAAGCTGGGGCCAGTCAAGGGCTACGGGTTCCAGGCGACTGGCGAGCCAGGCACCCCCAGAGAGCTCGCAAGCTGGTTCTTCGAGCCACAGGAGGGAACAAGACTCCGAAGATGATTCAGCGTCACTCCGCACCGCTGCCTCACACCGATGTTCTCTGCAAACAGAGCCTACAATCATCCCATCAAAGGCAGAGAGTCACTTTCTGCCTTTTCCCAGTACAGGGTCCTCAGTGGGAGCGACACAAGTTTTGCCCCATAAAGCGATTCTGGCGTTCCACGCAGTCGAAGTCATTAAATGAATCTTTGAATTGTAAAACTTTGGTCAAGGTCATTTGCAAATGCGAACCTTGAGTTCAATTATGTTTCACCAGCGGAAGACACAATTACACGGAAAAAGCTGTTTTTATAACTCAACAGTCTTTTCCCCTTGGTTATCAATTTTTAAACACAGGCTGAGAAAAAAAGTGTGCTTTTGAGAGAATTCTGAACGCATAAATGTTTCAGATCAGTTCTACCGCAGAGAACAACAAAATAAAAATGTTTCTTTTAATAGTGTGATTTGATCTAATCTGCCTTCTGATTTTTCTTAAGGTGCAGCAAATGTCGACCAGAAACCTGCACGTATTTCATTTCAAGATACAGAGCCAAATCTATCCCTGCATCTTTTTCATGCCCCATTGGTGCAAGCCAATTCTTCTCAATGTAGCTGTATCAGTGTGAAAATGGAATAATGCAATCATGAATCACGCCCATACTATTTTTCCTGACAATTCCACTTCAGCAAAGCCTCAGACATGACCTAGTGAACCACAGATCACAGTAATAATTTATAACATTTATCCAACAAAATACATTAAATAAACTTACCTTTCTGCCTGTATCTTAGCAACTTAGCAACCCTTAAAATAGCAGAACACCGGGAACAAGCCTACAAAATCTTACCTACAAACGCAGACTTTACTTTTCAGAATAGCTGCGCCAGCATTGACGGCCATAATTGCGAGAATAAATTTTGCAGAACGGGGCCATCATGCACACGCTTTACCTGTATCTGCACCCAGTCCTTACAGGTATCTCTTTATTAGCCGTATCGTTTTCTAGGCTATTCACCAGATCTGTCATGTAAATCCAACGGCAAGGATATTAAGGTTTCATTACGGGAGACAGCAAATGTCCCTAATAGCTTAAGTGTTCCACAGCCACTTGTTGCATGTTTTACAGTTTCTCCTGGCTTCCAAGCAAGCTGGAGGAAGGAATGTGCCCTGTGGCACTGCACCTTGGGCCCCGGCATCCTTCACAGCACCAGTTTTGTGCTCTGCGACCAGCTGTGGCCTATGAAGTACCACGTAAACTTTATATACGAACCCATCGCTAGAGAGCCAAGAACAGAGCTGAATGGCTGAGGCTCCACAGCTGCATGCAGAACAGGGAAAAGAAACCTAACTCCTCATGGAGAAACGCAAAGGGAGTGTACAAAAACCACAGGAGCTGGTCCTCATCAGTTTAAATCTTATCTTTAGACAGAATCACAGAATCAGAGAATGTCAGGGGTTGGAAGGGACCTCTGTGGGTCACCCACCCCAACCCCCTGCCCAAGCAGGGTCACCCAGAGCAGGCTGCACAGGACCTTGTCCAGGCGGGTCTGGAATATCTCCAGAGAAGGAGACTCCACAACCTCCCTGGGCAGCCTGTTCCAGGGCTCCGTCACCCTCAGAGGGAAGAAGTTCTTCCTCATGTTCAGCTGGAGCTTCCTCTGCTTCAGTTTGTGCCCATTGCCCCTTGTCCTGTCGCTGGGCACCACTGAAAAGACTCTGGCCCCGTTCTCCTGACACCCACCCTGCAGATATTTATAACCATTTAGTATTTGTAAGGAAAGCCAGTTTACACTAAAGCAACCTGCAATTTTCCCTTGTAAGAGCCAAGAAGCAACTTAACTCTACCCATGAAGGGCACAACCACTGTCGGCTTTGTGAGATGAGGGAGAATGTCGTGTCAGTGGGGCCGTGTCTAACCCATAATTAGACCAAAGTCAGAAATCCGGGGTTAAACCCTGTAGTCTTAACTCAAGATTGTGCCCTCGGTACCTTCTCATCAGCTTCTGCATGACTTGGAGTTTAAATTAACGCTCTGAACCCGGAGCTCGGTCCCTCTCGGCGCCCGCTGGCTCTGCCCCGCCGCCCTGCCCGCACTCCGGCTCTCTCTGTGCTGCCCTGAGCCGTGCCAAAGGCTCCGGCTTCCCTGGGAGAGACGGGAGAAACGCGGCAGGGACCAAAGCCACGCACCACAAACATGGGAAGGAGTGTGAATGATGCAGTAAACGCAAATATTGACGCAGGAGACACGTCAGAAGTGACTGCAGCAACCTGTACCAGCCAGGTCCGCGCGGTCGCCCCGCTGCGACGCCAGCCGCGGCGCGCTGCCTAGCTCGGCGTGCCGCAGAACGGCCTCGTGGACGACTGTCGGGGGGGGATTCAGCGGCTGCCGATGGTGTCAGAGAGGGGAGCATTTCTCCCTCGACTGTCTGCGTTGCAGATCGACCGCTGGATGACACGCGACTTCACGCACACTTTTTTGGGCCTCTGCCCGACGTCAGACACCCGCTGGGACGATAACCGGCAGAGTAACTGGAACGTGGGGAGAGGATGAGGAAAAGACCGGGAGGAGGATGACTCTGGCTGTCTTCTCACTCGACCTACTGGCAGAAACACGTAGGAACGCTCTAGGTGGAAGCTACCGACTTTCTGAGCAGCACCAGACGGTGCACACCGTTGCTGCTGCACCAGCATACAAGGATTCAAAGAGCAATCTTCAAAGCAGTAAAATAAAGGCACAGCCAGCTTTGTTTCCATTCATACACATCAGCAAGAAAACCTGTACTTTTCTATGCTAATTCCCCAGAGAAATCAAAGAATACAAAGCTATCAACAAACAGAACAAAATTCTACGGAGTCAAACTTCAACTATCAAGAAAAATAAACCTAGTTTTATTAATCCATGTCATGGAAACACCAGCGATTTAAAGCAGCTCTGCAACATCTCTCCTAATTAATCTGTATTAGGTTATTTGGATGAAGTCACAATCTTACTATCAAGATCAAAATATCCACAATTTAAATATTCTTCTCCACGAAACAACCATTAAAAGTTGTACAAGCGGTTTGGAAATGTTGGCAAACAGAGCTGTCGACATTACAGATGAATAGGTACTGCTAACATTCACCTCTCCTTATATTTTATCTTCCTTTTGCAAGGCCTTGTAATTTTATTTTTGGTAGTAACATACCAATTACTTTCCTTGGAACCAGACTCCAGACTCCTGCAGTTTCTTAAACCAGAAAACGCGTTATCGCCACTAACAGTAGCACAGACAAACCAGAATGGAGGAGAGCGCAGTGTCAGTATCAGAAGATGGAGGAGCAGACCAGAGGTGGGAAAAGGCAGATTACTCTGCAAGTTCCGTAAAGTTCTTTTTACCAAGTTGTATGGGGAATAGAGTAAAACTTGTCTTCTGCCCTTCAGAGCAGAGCATTAATGTACAATATTTAATCACTATTGGTTTAGATTGTACTTTAACTCATATTTTAAGCTGAGTACCCAGCTAACAGAAGACACTAGACCGACAGCCCCAGAACTCGATATTTGCCATTTATTCTCAGAATAGGAGTAGCACCGAAAGATTCCCCAAGTGGTCCAGCTTCACTCCTACTCTGAAGAAATTGCTCCATTCTCACTGTCTATTCTGGGAAAAAAATATACCCGAGCTCAAATAATGATAAAAAGCAGCTTAGCACTGAGTGTGTGCAAAGTGTGTCACACCTGATCTCCTGGCGTTCACTTCTTATCGTGGGCTTGGCTGCCCTCCACAGAGCCTGCTCCGAGCTGGGCAGTGCTGGGTGCTCCCTCCGCTCCGCTCAGCTCACAGGAGATACAGACCTGCAGAATTGGCTGCGCTTCCCCACAGGGCAGTGCCTCCCCAAACAGCCTCAAAAGCAACGCTTTGCCCCACAGGGACACAGATTTGGAGACCTGAAGTCAAAATGGATAGTCTGATAGAATACCAGAACTCGTCTTCAATAGTATACCAATATTCTTCATCAAAATAACTAACAAAATGTTAGTTAGTCACAATTACTGGTGTTGAGATGTTAATTAGAAAAAATTATTTTGCCTGTTTTAAGGGAAAATGATGATAAAATGTTGCTCTAAACGTGATACGAACATCTAGGATTCTTTGGAAAGCGAGTGTAGCAAAGCTGATGCTATCATTCCAGCACCTAGCGAAGAAGTCGTTTCGTTACTGACAGACACAAACACTCACACGCGCCAATCTCTGCTCCGGAACCACCTGTGAACAGGCAGGAATTGCCCACCACGCTTTGCCATCTTCACGGGCACGAATCGTCTCTCATACTTTACTACCTCGGGCTACCATTTCTTTCCGCAACCCAAAGCTCCTCATCAGATCTAGTTACTGCACTGCTTTTAAATACCAGAATACAGAGGCTGATGCGACTCAAAACCAGCAGAGCCAAGAGCCATTTTTTACAGTACTGTAAAATATCCACATTACTGCAACTCAATTTAGTCAGCTGGAACATAGGAATAACAACATTTACTCTCCCCACAGCAAAGTGCTTAGAAGCTAAGTTAACATTAACTATTGTTGTTCTCATTCTAGAAAACAGTGAATCATAGCCTTTTCTGCAAGCATTAGTTTTTTAAAAATGAATAAGTAATTTCATTGAGCAGAAAATAGAACTTTTGTCTTTCTTTTCAATTCCTCCAACTATCATTATTTACCAGAAGCTAATTTAGCCTATTTACAGAAAAATCAAGTCCTTTTTCTGGCTCCTCTGTGCCAGAATTAATCAGAAGCAGCATGATCCCACGTTTAATTTAAATCACAGCAGCTATTGCTTTACAAATAAATAAAACTTACAAAATTTATATTGTTCCTAAATAAGATGCTCACTTTTTCTTCAGGAAAATAAAATTTAGAACAATGGCTTCTACACGAACTTTTGTTTAACTATGAGAGTGCCACATAACGTATGTTTTCCCTTAAAAAAATCCCAGCGCATAACTAAAACTGCATTATCTTGACAGACATCAGCAATATCTGGGTGATCTAGAAAACATCCAGACCCTCAAGAATTAAAATGCCCACAAAGAAAATACAATTTAGGGAGGGAGGAAGAAAGAGAAAAGAAATGATGATTAAAAGAAATCTATCAACCCTAACTTCAGCCACAGAGGCAAGTGCTGCGAGGTCGCACGTGGAATTCCTTTTGCAGACCCAGGACTCAGTTTATTTCAGTTTATGTTGATAAAGCTGGTTATCAATTTTCTAGCTAGATTTACGCAAAGGATAGCAGAATTTAGCGATACATACGGTGCCAGGGAGGCTCTGCAAAGGGCTGCCCGCACCCCACCAAGGGCAGCGACGATACGGTTGGCCAAACCCTGAGGGTCTAACATGACCACATATGGTTTTAAATCACAGAATCATAGAATGGTTTGGGTTGGAAGGGACCTTAGAGATCATCTGGTTCCAACCCCCCCTGCCATGAGCAGGGACATCTTCCACCAGCCCAGGGTGCTCAGAGCTCCATCCAACCTGGCCTTGAACCCTGCCAGGGAGGGGGCAGCCACAGCTTCTCTGGGCAACCTGGGCCAGTGTTTCACCACCCTCATGGGGAAGAATTTCTTCCCAATATCTAATCTAAATCTGCCCTCTTTTAGTTTAGAGCCGCCCCCCCCTCTCCTATCACTACACACCCTTGTGAAAGGCCCCTCTCCATCCTTCCTGTCGGCCCCTTCAGGCACTGGAAGCTGCTCTAAGGTCACCCCGGAGCCTTCTCTCCATATTCTCCAAATGAGAGTCAGAGGGATGTTCCCCAACTTCATAACCGGGACTAACGGCCTTGTCCTAAACAGCTTTTGCCTAAAGACTTTCCCTCGTGCTCTCTTTCACAGGGGGAACGGCGGTTTTCTGCAGGCCCAGCTCATCTGTACCTCTGCTGGCAAAGCCCAGATCTAGTGCTCAGCAAACCTTACGTATGGGATGCTAAAACTCACGCAAAGCGTTGCACTGGAACTACAGGCAACCCTGTAGCAACAATGGGTCTAAGTCACATTTCTCCTTTTAAAAAAGTACAGTTTTATAACTCATTATCAGTAAATATTGGTGGCCAATATGTGCTAAATTACTCCAAATTATTAAATACTTTGAGATACTTTGAATTTCACCAAATAAAAGTATTTATTATTACTGCCTCAGCAATTTTTGTAAACTTCTCCCCTGCTGCAGCAAAGCCTACATAAATTATGATTAATTTTCCCATTCCTGACTTTACTTAGATGTGCATTTCCAACAAACTTCAGAAGGGTGCACGTGGAATATTATCAGGATTGTGCCTAGGGTAAAATTCTGACCAATATGTAAACTAAGCAAGTTAAAAAACAGAGGGAGTATTTTCATGGTTTCTGTCAATTTATAGTCATATTAGTTATTTTTAATACAGCACAAAAGATTATCCACATATGACTTAAGTGCACCTAGTAGTACACAACAAAAAAAGCAGGTGAAAGAAATTAGTAAAATATATATATAGAAATCAGCTCAATCTGTAGATATCTCTACACATAAACACAAACAATAAGCAAACTAGAGACAAGTATAACGTAATTCTGTCTGCCACAAATTTGGCCTTTTCATCATCTGCAGCCCAAACTCTATTATAAGCTTGCCATTTCAATCCAGACCTTTGACTTCCAAGAAAAGGCTTGAGGGAAAAACTCTGTTTATATTTAGCAAAAGCTTTAAAAGGTAGAACTGTCAGAGAATAATATCGTCTTTATCTTAGCAGAGCAGTCAGAGAGTTCAAACTGAAATGGCATTTTACACAAAACAGTAATGTCTCAATTTGTAAATGGTGCGCAGGGCATCTCCATTAGCGAAAGCCAGGGAGCGTGGCGGCAGGGTTTCCAGGTCCTGGGCTGACAAAGGGGATATTTTCACCGAGCCGACACCACGGGTTTCCAAGGCCCCCGCCAGCCCACAGCGGGCAGTGATCAGTAGCGGGACTTGCTAAAGACGGAACACGCGTTGCGTAGCGCACCTGTGTGTTGACGCAAATCGTATTTAACAACGGACCGCCCAGCAACAGAGGGCAGGAGAAGCTCTACAGACACTTCAAGTGAAGGGCAAGCATCCAGGATTTTGTATTTTCCTGCAGCCAAGAAAGTACATGATTGTGTTTAAATTTCCAGCCAAGGGAAACAAAGGTTCATTGTTACCTTCAATACCATTGTGTGCCTTCACCACTACCTACAAGTACCCGTGCGCCCAACCATTACAATTGAGACTAGCTAACTAGTAACTGTTTAAAAGACTCAGCTTTCCTTCAAAGCCTTTCTCCTGCTCTCTGACCAAATGAGTATATCTTCCGTCTGAAGATTTTAATGAGTAACCTTCCTGAGCAAAGTAGAAGACTGAAGTAACTAGTGATAGGACGAGAGGAAACGGCCTCAAGTTGCGTCAGGGGAGGTTCAGATTGGATGTTAGGAAAAATTTCCTTACTGAAAGAGTGGTCAGGCGTTGGACCAGGCTGCCCAGGGCGGTGGTGGAGTCCCCATCCCTGGAGGGGTTCAAAAAACGTGTAGATGTGGCACTTTGGGACATGGTTTAGCAGGCACGGTGGTGTTGGGTTGACGGTTGGACTTGATGATCTTAGAGGTCTTCTCCAACCTTAGTGATCCTATGAATTACTGCCACCTCCAAACCCCCGTATCTTACCCTTGGTATCTGAGGCCTGTTCTGCCTTGCAAGAAATACAAAAGCCTTTTGTCTCTGAAAACGGGAAGATTTGGGGCCACACAGTAAAATTGAGTAAGAAAACTTGCAAATTTTGGTTAAAAGCATCCACACAGAAACTTGCTGGTGATCCGCTGTGTTCAGTAATTTACTCACGTGTCAAGCCCGTGAATACTGAACTTGGGAAACTGCTTTGTACAGCTAAAAAAAACATATATACACAATTCCAGAGTCACGACTATACTAAAGAAAAAGCAAGGCATGCAATACATGCAACCCTTAGCTCTTCTGCAAACTGCTCTGGGACTGCCAGAGTACACAAGTTGTAGCATGCAGCTTAATGGAGAGCATTTAAGCCAAAATCTGCTGAAAGCATGTAAAGGATAGCTGACAGTTGAAAAAAACTATTAATCTACGTGTTAAGAGAACTGGAATTCCTAAGCTTTGGGTCCTGAGCTTTGGTGTGGACCTTTCCACTAGGGAAAGCTAAGATCCATGGATCAGGATAAGGATCCATACTCTAAGGGTGAAAAATAGGACAGATATTGTGAAGCCAGCCCCAGGCCGTGTGCTGCCCGTACCCTGGGAGATGCCTACGTGCATGGTGGTCCCAGGGACAGGGCAAAGACACCGGACGCGTGAGCGGGCAGCCGGGGTGCGGGCCATGGAGCTGCTGGGGCTCGGCGGGGACCACCACCCAGAGCCCGCTGTTCACCCTTCTCCCGTGTCTCCGCAGCCCTCGAAAAACCCGGTGCCGGGACGAGCCCAGGGACTGCACGGATTGTTCCAGCAGGCTTCACCCGCCCAACGACCTGAACCAACCAGCTCTGCCATCCTGAGGGCTGCTCCTCAGCAACACGCCGCTCTGCCCAAAGTACCTACTGACAGATAGGTCTCCCACCTCAGACTCGGGTCGAAAGGCAGGTTGGGAAGCGGACGGCTTTGAAACTGGTACCCCGGAATTAAAAAAAAAAAATTCCATACCAAATATCTGTTCCTCAAATCACGGAAACCGCAGTCAAAACTGTACGTTTTGAAATGCACGCGCAGCTGAAGCAAAGAAAACTCCCACTCTTCAATCTACCTGTCGCGTACCTGCTCTTCCAGGAGTTTCATATCAACGCGAAGCAAATTGCACCGCGTTTAAAAGCCTTTTTCTGTGCTAGCTGTTTACAGTTTTCTACTGCTAAATGCGGGAGAAAAGATGAGTGATTTATGAAAGCTCACTTTCAAAAGTCAAACAACGTATTAAAACAATACTTCACAGGACGGTGAAATAGAGTTAAGCAGACCGTTTTCACAGCGATTTTTATAGGAAGAACATGCACAGATTTTTGACAGGAAAAAAATAAAAGATCTGAAGAGAACTGCGTGTATTAGATGTTGTTAAACCTCTATTTGTCCTAAAGCAAAAGACAAAACTCTTTCTGCCAGAGGTCTATATAAAATCTCAAGGCAGGGATGAAAATCACACCTTTCCAACCTCAGTAATTCCCATCTGCAAATATCCTGAGACTGAGGGAAACACTTCACCAAGCTACATCCTGAAAACCCACACTATTTCCAGTCTCTCTGTTAATACGCGAGTGGGTAGAGCTGATCAAAAGACAGAAACAGAATCACAGAAGCACAGAATGGTAGGGGCTGGAAGGGCCCTCTGTGGGTCACCCAGCCCAACCCCCTGCCCAAGCAGGGTCACCCAGAGCAGGCTGCACAGCACCGCGTCCAGCTGGGTCTGGAATATCTCCAGAGAAGGAGACTCCACAACCTCCCTGGGCATCCTGGGCCAGGGCTCTGTCACCCTCAGAGGGAAGAAGTTCTTCCTCATGTTCAGCTGGAGCTTCCTCTGCTTCATTTTGTGCCCATTGCCCCTTGTCCTGTCGCTGGGCACCACTGAAAAGAGTCTGGCCCCGTCCTCCTGACACCCACCCTGCAGATATTTAGAGGCATTTCTAATGTCCCCTCTCAGCCTTCTCTTCTTCAGGCTGAACAAGCCCAGCTCCCTCAGTCTCTCTTCGTAGGAGAGATGCTCCAGTCCCCTCCGCATCCTCGCAGCCCTGCGCTGGACTCTCTCCAGCAGCTCCTCATCTTTCTTGAACTGGGGAGCCCAGAACTGGACAAAGTACTCCAGATGGGGCCTCACTAGGGCAGAGTAGAGGGGAAGGAGAACCTCCCTCGACCTGCTGGCCAAACCCAATCCAGCAGCAAGCTGCATCTTGCTGTTTGCTTGAACGTCTCTAAACTCACTGCTTTCCGTAAGAGCACCAGGTCTCCTTAGCCGCTGGCCTAATCGGTGGCACTCGCCCGTGGCTGCGTAGGCAATTGCACTGCCCCGGGTTGTGCAAGCAAATAACGAGTCCCTGAATTGACTAAGGAGTGTCAGGACGGCAGAAGGAAAAATTGGCTAAGGGAGCACATCAGCAGCCGTCTACGTGTCCTCAGGTGGTGCTCAAGGAGAATATATATTTTAATTTGTAGTCCATTTGCTGCAAAAGGATAGAAGTTTAAGATCTGCCATGGAGTACAATATGGCAATCCCAGCAAAGAAAAGGAAAACAACTTTTCTGTATTTCTCAGAACAAATAGCTGTCTCGACCATCACATCATTGTTTTACTATTACCAGCTAATACAACAGCAGACAGAAAGTGCAGCTGCGGTCCACAGAATATTTGGCATTTCTGGCCCAAGCATAATCCCTCATGTAATGAAAAACCTATTTCTATTTCTGCATCCTCGCTACTCTTCATACTGAAGAGGCTTGCGTCTGTCTCCCATTTATTGAAGCTTATTCTTCATCTAGACAGCCAGGTCTGGTTTGTATTAGAAATTATGTTTTAAATCACCATTTTTCTATTATTTATTTTAGGATTTTCAGGAAGCCTCTAGAGGTGCAGAAGAATTCTTCTTGTGAAAAAGACCCCAATACTCTTAATGAACCAAGCCCCAAATCCCTGACCCATGTTAAAGAACTTTGATGTTTTTAAGGTTCAAAATAAATTCCAGCTATAAAGACAATAACACTATTTTAAGAGTTGAAATGATATCAAGCTGTCAAAAAAATCTTTAAAATTCCCCATGCAGGAGTAAGGCTAATCAGATCCCTGAGCTCTCCTTAACGAGCAGGCTCCATTATTGGCTCTTCCTTTCTCTTCTCTCCCATGGCAGGGCTTTTGCATTTCAGTGACTAATGGAGCCTCCAGATCTAGGAGAGGATATATATGAAGAAGGAAACAACAGGTGAAATAAAATCCTGGCTCAATAAATCTTACGGGCCTAAATTGCATCTCCTTTCTCTTTGTGCGCTCTGCTGCCTCGTGGCCAGTTTTAACACGATTCCCTATTTTCAGGTCCCAGCTCCGCACCACGTTCTTATAAACATGCACAGGTCCCTGCTCGGAAAAGGCCTTGTATCATACAGGCACAACAACCCGCTCTGCAAGGTAAGAGAGACCACGGTGCTGCATTGCCTTTCTCTGGCAACTGCTAGTATGCCTGCTGTGAACGCTGTGAACCCCTACTTCACTTCAAAGTATTTTGCATTTTCCACAGGCCAGCAGAGGTGTCGCAAGTTCACGCCTGCCCTTACGTTACCTTGGGATACTTGCTACTTATTCCTGGTATTCTTCCAGCATCTATTAATTTTCTTGGCATATCAAGTTTTGCTTTCCTCTTTTAAAGACTTTTAATAACTGAACACAGGAATCCTCTAGTAACCATCCATTCCTACAGAAGAAGAATCTCCTTTCTTCTGCAGAAGAAAACATTACCCTCACAGCTCCAGTTCAGTGGAGACTGATTCCAACTACCAGGAGCAAAACCCGAGTTTGCGGATAAACCACACGCCTTGGATCAAACCAGCTCCCCGAGAATTACACAGAGGTTTCACGGTTTCCATATTTAGGATGCATACCTGTAGCACAAAGTTCCTGATTTAAAATTGAAAATTTGTCAATTTGTTATTCTGAGTACACAGAATTATTTCTGCTACGTTGCCAAACCTTTTGATAGCAGCAGCTTGGCTTTGCGCTTGGTGCTGGTACAACTGCGCTAAAGTTGGTTCATGTGGCCAAATTAGGATAACGAGAACCACCCATTCACGCCTTGCCTCCTGCTGAAGTAGGCATGAACCAGAGGGCCTTCTGATCATCTCCTGCCTTCCTCACAGAATCCTCCGGTGTCTCATTACTACTTCAGTTACATGCAGTCATCTGCACCTCACAGAAAGGAGAAAGCCTCTTGCAGGAGGAATGAATAAATTGAAAGGAGAAGATGCAAATACACAGAATATAAAACGTAACTGCAAGAATGGCTCGATGTCCAGATGGACGCCGGCGACAAGTGGTATCCCTCAGGGGTCCATACTGGGACTGGTGCTGTTTAACATCTTCATCAATGACATCGACAGAAGGACCGCGCGCACCCACAGCGAGTTTGCAGATGACACCAAGCTGGGTGGGGTGGTCACACGCCTGAGGGAAGGGATGCCACCCTGAGGGACCCAGACAGGCTCCAGCAGTGGGCCTGTGTGACCCTCACAAGGTTCAACAAGGCCAAGTGCAGGGTCCTGCATCCGGGTCGGGGCAACCCCCGGTATCAATACAGGCTGAGGGGTGAAGGGATGGAGAGCAGCCCTGCCAAGAAGGGCTTGGGGGTGCTGGGGGATGAGAAGCTGGACATGAGCTGGTAATGTGCAGCCCAGCAGGCTGACCGTGCCCTGGGCTGCATCCCCAGCAGCGTGGGCACAGGGCGAGGGAGGGGATTCTGCCCCTCTGCCCCGCTCTGCTGAGACCCCCCGGGAGTCCTGCGTCCAGCTCTGGAGCCCTCAGCACAGGACAGAGCTGGAGCTGTGGGAGCGGGGCCAGAGGAGGCCCCAGCAACGATCCGAGGGCTGGAACGAAAGGCTGGGAGAGCTGGGGCTGGGCAGCCCAGGGAAGAGAAAGCTCTGGGGAGACCTTATTGTGGCCTTTCAGTACTTAAAAGGAGCTTACAAGAAAGGTGGGGACAAACTTTTTGGCAATGCCTGTTGTGACAGGACAAGGAATAATGGTTTTAAACTAAGGGAGAGTAGATTTAGACTGGATTTCAGGAAGCCATTTTTCTACAATGAGGGTGGTGAGACACTGGCACAGGTTGCCCAGAGAGATGGTTGATGCCCCATCCCTGGAAGCATTCAAGGCCAGGTTGGACGGGGCTCCAAGCAACCTGGTCTAGTGGAAGGTGTCCCTGCTCACTGCAGGGGGGTTGGGCTAGATGGCCTTTAAATGTCCCTTCCAACCCAAAGCATTCTATGAGTCTGTGATTCCAAACAGTGCAGCACACGCAGATTCGAACAACACAGCTGTTAACGTACAGGTACAGGCAGCACGCACGCAGCAGACTGCCTGACCTTTCAAAGCATCGTGTCTGATCCAGGCCAGCTCCTGCGAGGCAAACCAAGCCCCGCAGAACAGCGTGGGGAGCCCTTCCCACCCAGCAAGCAGGGACCCTACCCCGCCCCACTGGCGTTCGGAGGTGAAAACATCTTCTGCTCAGTGGCTTTCCTCCGAAAGTATTTAGTAAGAAAAATGTTGGAAGAGATCAGCTGATCAACCAACCAGCAAATTAAAAAAGGCTTAAAATTAAATTAACTGCAGCACTGTTATGTATTATGTATATTACCTTTTAAAAATTGAACACAACACAGCGGGATAAATCTGGACATCTCGGAGAAGAAAACAAACCTAACCCAGAGCAAATTTAAAGTTTTAGGTAGGGTCCTGCAAGATGAACATAAGAGCATGAAATTCTTTTCCATTCAGGAACTATATTAATACAAATGCTTCTCTTTTCTGGTAATTATTTAGTAATAGCCAAGATAAAGACATTAATAGTGTCTAACAATCACACAGTGGGGCTCAGTAGTGATTCTCTCATTATCCAATCTGCTCAACATACAAGTCAAAACATGATTTTTCTAACCAAATACATTCTTCACTTTGGCATTGTAATTCAAGCTTCTGATGTCAGAAACAATTACGAGAAATTAAATGGGTCAGAATTCCCGGAACATTAAGAAAATATACACACATCAGTCAGAACAAGGAGCCTCTCCTTCCTACGCCCCTTACTCTATTAAATAAAATAGGCTTTGGCTCGCTTAAACCCATCGTGGTCAAATTCTGTGGAAAACAAATGTTCACTCAGCCTCAGTGAAAAGGGCTACACGTCTCAGAGCCTAGCACTCATCATTATTTAGGTGAAATGCCTCCAATCACTAGAAATGGCAGTAACTCCTCGCAGTGGTACCAGCAGGGATGGACCGGCTGGGGAGCAGCCCTGGAGGAGAGGCCCTGGGGTCCCGGTGGGCAGAGAGCCGAACACGAGCCAGCGATGTGCCCGGGCTGCCGAGGCGGCCAGCAGCATCCGGGGCTGTAGGAGCAGAAGCACGGCCAGGAGACCGGGGGAGATGATGACATCCATCTGCTCTGCACTCATTAGCTTCCTTTGAGGACAACTGCGTCCAGTTTTGGGCCTCCCAATGCAACAAAGCCAGCGATAAACTGAAGACCCCCAGGATGGCTGGGGCTGGAGCGCTTGCCCTGGGAGGAGGTGCTGAGGGAACTGGGTTTGCCTACCCAGAAGAAGAGATGGCTCTGGGGGCTTAAAGGCAGCCTGCCGATACCTACAGGTCATCAAGAAGATAGAGCCAGGGTCTTCACACTGGTATACGGTAAGAGCATGAGAGACACCGCGTATGCATTGAAACTAGGCTCAGCCTAGATGTAAGGAAATACTTTTTCCCTACAAGCACAGTCAAAGCAATGGGACAGGTTGTCCCGTCTCTGTCCTGGGTGGTCTTCAAGACCAGACTGGACTTCAGAGATGACTCAGGTTTGAGCAAAAGATCAGCCTAGAGACCTCCAGAGGTCCCTTCCAACCTGAATTATCCTGCAACCTTGTAAACGTATATCTGGAGTGCAAAATATGTCCCGGGGATCAGATGGGTTTTCATGGAAGATGCCATTTATCCTCATTATAATTACAACGCTATTGCATAAAGAATAACAAGGCACAACATGACGAGAATATGGTGTGCTAGGTATTCAAACTCACTGACCTCCGCAAGTCAATGACTTTATTACTAAACACACAGAAAATATAAGATTGCTGGGATTTTTTGTCCCTGGGTAGCGAAGTGAGCAGCTAGCTCAAAGCACGATGCAGCAAGACTATGCAGAATTAAAGCCTGAATAAGCAAAAGCTGAAATGAATCCAAAACCTGTTTCTTACCAGTTTTTTAAATTACTGAAAGGAGGTAATTTCACCACATTATATTATATGGTGAGTAAAGTCTTCTGTCACTTCATAGTGATGTGTCATTTCTCTTCCCAATGTGCAACTTCTTTTGCTCCGTAATTCCTCTCGTCTGTTACCCTGCCTTATTATTTTCACAACTTGAACTTAATTCCCATTTTTATATTTTGTGTTCCTGCAAGTTCCTTGAATATTCTCTTGTCTCTTTAGTACACTTAATCATTTTTCATTTCTTTTTTTTTTTTTTCCCACGGCTTTCAAAAGAGTTGCAAGCGCTACACTAGCCACACTTACAAAGTCCATGTCACATCTTTCAATCTGCTGTTGCCCCATTGAGCAACAGTTACGCTCCTAAAGGTAAATTTGTACTTCTACATCTAAATGAATAAAATCCATAAGCATGACAAGTGCAAAACCACACAAACAGTTAACAAAGCAGCACAGCAACAAATAATCCATATAAATGAATCCATAAACGATCAACAGGTGATTTCCATATAAACAGCTGCTAACAGAACAATGTTTCCCTAGGGAGAAGGGAGGCATTTTGCACGGATACCAAACATTGACTTTTCAGAGAGAATGGACACAGGTTTGTTTGATAGGGATCTCTGACTTGGCATTACATTAGCCAAATTTAATCTTCAATATCCCTTATGCTCACCCTTCTGCTGAAAAACGGTCTCTCTCAGTACGTTGGGCAAGGTTATAAAGCATGTCTCACTAAAGCATCTCAAAGCTTTTCATCATTTTCCCCCTGACTTCCCGCAAGACTTGGTCTGCATCTACTTATCTCTGCGATCTCTTTGCCCTGACAGGATTTCATACCTGTGATTCTGGGATTAAATCCTAGACTACTAAAAAAATTCCTAATATTCAGTATTTGCACTGATGAAAGTGAGAACAGGCTCTGTTCCACAGCCATTCTGAAACCCAGGGTATCTTCCACTTTGTGTATGGTAGGACAACAACAGTGCATGTGAAGTGCAGCATGTGCTTCACAATTTAGAAAAAAATAACAAACCCAAACTCCCAAGCATCTCTGAAAAAGCCATTCTTGCAGGTTGGGGTAGAAAAAGCCAAAACCTGCACTGCAGAAATAATGGTACTACTAAACTCTAATTTTAAACGCGCTCTCTCTAACATTTCCAGGTTAGCCACTGCTGTTCTACTACACCCCACCGCTCGTTTCTGCGGTACTAACCTGTGCTACACCACCCGTCCGGAGTCGCGCAGCATCAGCTGCTGCAGCCAGCACCAACTAGGCAGCTGCACTGCTTTACTCAAGTTCACAGCCATATGTTTTATCAGCTTCTGGTCAGCATCCGTGAAAAATGTTTTCCCAGACCCATTTTAGCCTGTGTTGTGCAATATGCATAGAAAAAGAAAATAAAAGTGTGGCCCGCAAAACAGACCCCCAATAACACACCACAGAAAACATCCTCTCGGTCAGCCGCTTCTTGCCAAGGTTTCAGAGTACATTTCCTTGCCTTGGTAGCTAAGCAGAAAGGGTTTTCAATTTCGAGTGCTAAGCACGTGACAGCACTTTGTGAGTTACGGACACACGAGTGTCACTCTAGTTTCAAGGGCTAAGGTTTACCGTATGAAAATCCTCGACAAAGAGAATTTTACCAGGCTGATAAGACTGCCCCTTCACACTGAGAGGCAGCTGCTCCCATCATCTCGGAGGTCTCTGCTGGGCAAAACAACAGGTACGTCAGCTTTTCTGGGAACAAATCTGCAGGTCAAGCTTTTATTCTTGACTCAGGCAAAGCACAGGCAAACTATACCCAGGTAATTTCACACAAAAATCCTCCTGCTCTTTGTAGCATACACAGCACCTGGAGTACTTTGTCTCTAGGAAAATTTTCTCCTTCACCTAAGCAAGCCTCCGGACTGTGAAACAGGACAGCTGCTAGGCTGCAGAGCCACAACTACATTTTCTGGAGCCAGGCTCCACCATTCCGAGCGCTAGTGCACAGTTTTCCAACGGGATGGGGCCAGACGCCTTTCCCTGCAAGGTTCAAAGCTCCTCTTCTCAAAGACAGCGTCCGACAAGCTCACCAAGCTACTGCTGCTCTTTCCCCTCTCCGATTGACTGGTATCAGTCAACACGAATTACTGAATGTGCGACATTCAGAATATGACAGGCATATTCTAAAATGTAATTATTGCCCCTTAACTGACACCTATTTTCAATGCAAATTTAAGAACAGAACCTCCTGTCATCAGCTAATCTTGCGAGATGCAGAGCTCCCTGGGTTTACATTGATTTCAAGCGCATCTGCTAGCAGTGACTGACAGCCAGGTGACCTCTGCCTCTCAGAGGTTCCATCTTTGCATCATTTTCCCTTTTTTCAGGCTCGGTTTCCAAAATGTCTAGCAGATTTGATTTCAGTGAAGTCTGGACAAGACAAAGTCAGCGCTTTTCTGACTCTACAAGTGAGAAACAACAAATGCAACATCAGAAATCTAATGAAACATAGGTTGTCATTCAACAAAAACAACTCAGAGAGAGGGAAAAAAATCAGCTGATCCATAAGACAGCCACTTGAGCAAACTGTTTTGGTGGATCCAGATCTGCGGAATCAGGGTCAAAAAGACAACTGGACTTCTGAGTGGAAGAAATTACAAATGTGAATGAACAAGAAACTTCACACAAGCTCTTACATTAGCAAATATCTGACTCATTTGTGAGAAGAAAATAATTCCAGTTGATATCAACACCTGAAGAGTGCAATTTTATACCAGCTGTGGTACGTGCACATATTTGATGCAGAGTAAAAAGGGGACTTCTACATCCAAGTCTAAATTTTTCAGAAACCCCATAAATGTTATTATCAGACTGCCACAGAAACAAACGAATACTTCTGCGGATACAAGGGGGATAACCACATAAATTCACCGTTTATTTGTCCATTTGTCCTTCATCCTTAAAACACCTACTATGATACATGAGCAATAACATTTTCCTGTGCAACATATGCACTAAGGATGTCGTGCAAGCATGCCATTTCATAGTTTCTTTCCCATTTTCCTTTTACTTTTCCTGCATATTCTTGCACGTGATAGTACATAAAATAGCATCAGTACTCTAAAAGTTATCAGTATGAGTCTCGAGATACTATCTTCAAGTGAAGCATCTTTAAACCTGTAGCAGCTTTTAATTTCCACAGAAAATAAGGGTATTTTTCCCCACGAAGGAAAGTCTAAATACTTTAAATTACCACATTTTTAACGCACTGACATGTTGATGGTCAGATGTTCTTCGCTGCTCAAAGTGAGACTGGCAGGAATCAGGGCAGCGTAGGGGCTTACAAAAACGCGGTATTTATCTTTGGCAGCAACTACTTTGTGAAAAGCACAAGGTGACTTGCTTTTTCCTCTCCTTTCTTCTTTTTTATATTTCATCCCTTCCAAGTTTGGCTCTTTTCAGTGGTGCCCAGCGACAGGACAAGGGGCAATGGGCACAAACTGAAGCACAGGAAGCTCCAGCTGAACAGGAGGAAGAACTTCTTCCTTCTGAGGGTGACAGAGCCCTGGCCCAGGCTGCCCAGGGAGGCTGTGGAGTCTCCTTTCTCTGGAGATATTCCAGACCCGCCTGGCCGCGGTGCTGTGCAGCTGCTCTGGGTGACCCTGCTTGGGCAGGGGGTTGGGCTGGGTGACCCACAGAGGGCCCTTCCAACCCCTGCCATTCTGTGATTCTGGGATTGTGTGTGAGCTAAAAACTCATTCAACATGACAAATGCTTTCATTACTCCCTTTGCCTCCGAAATGAGCACCCTGACAAAGACAATATGTGTGGTATACGCTGTCCTCTCAACACTTTCTGAATTGCTGTCTGGTCGCTGGGTTTTACCACCGGTCCAGCATCTTTGGGATGTCCTAATCTGAGTGACATTCTTCCTATGTCACCCCAGGACAGCAGGAGTAACCCCTGGGCTTTGTGACATGACGTATGGCTCAGACAGGATCATAGGAGAGTTTTATTTACGCACCCCATACCGGAATTTACCAAAAGGTTGCGCAATACTACCAGCTAATACTCTTGCATTTCACTTACAGCTGGCTGCTGAAGAAACAGGCAGAAGCGATAAATCTGGCTCTAAATAAGCAGACAACATTTTGTGTGCCATGTAAGGAAAAAGGTACCTGAAGTGAATTTTTCCTATTCTCTGCTATTAAAAGCAGTATGACAGCCACAGAAACCTCTTAAAATTCTCTTTTTCATGGGAACAACCTGAAAATTTTTTGCCTCTTGCCTATTCCTTTAACAAAAAAACCCCAAATTGCTTGATTTATTTTCAATCTGGCAAACCTGATGTGTGTTACAGTTTCTGCAGAAACTCTGTCAGGGTAAGAGAATGCCGGTACAGAACAGTACGGCTAAGACGGCAAACTGCACGCATGCCAAACCAAGCGCATTTTGCACACACACATGCCAGACCACGGCAGGCCAGCGCCACGCAGACCTGCAGGAATCTTTCCCAGACATCAGTCAGAAGAAGGTTCAGAGGAAGGTTTAGGAAAACTCAGATAACGATGGCACTGACTGGCCTATAAAGGAAAAGTCTATTCAGACAGCCAAACTTTGATGGCATTTTGTGAGCTAAGCCATCAATCTACACGTATCTTTAAAAAGAAAATAAAAAACAAAGTCTCCTTCTAAGAAGACATATTGTCATTATTTTGACATATGTTTAACTTGTTAAACAAAGACACTACTGAGATTTTAAGATCAATTATGTAGTGTGGCAGAAAGTTCCAAAGGTTATTATGCACTACAAACTTATTTTTAAAGCTCTAAACATGTTGCCTCCTCATTCCATTCACTGTATATTTATTTGTCTGTTATTGGAAAGGCAATATGAATGCCTAAATAATTTTAAAAATATTTATTCTTTTCTATCTGTTACAATACTCTTTTTTCTCGTCTCTTTAAATCACCCCTCATTAGAAATTTTTTCGTGACCCCCCCAATATTTGGCAGTCCTCTGAAAGTCCCACACTGTGTGGACAGCATATATTATGTCATATATTATACGTATGTTATATATATGAAATACATGACATATATTGTATATATGTGTGGACAGCATATATTATGACATCTAATATGTCCCAAGTGTGTGGACAGCATATTTTCAATGATCTGTTCATATCAGTCGCCCCCTCTTTTTCATTATAGACAAATTCATTTAGAAATCCCAAAGACAACGCGAACTTCAAAGTATTCTTTCAATATCATTCACCTCATATATGCCAGCATTGCCTTTTTCATTTAGTCCTGCAGTAATCTTGATTAGCACTGATCTGATCACCTTCACACAGCCTAGATACATTGACAACCCTAAGAGGCAGAACCATTTGCTGCAAATTCTGATGACTTCTTCCATAACTATTACTTCTAGCTGACATAACCCCAGTGATGTAACCTCTGTTATGGTGGAGAGCAAGAAATGTTGTTTGTGGACATGTATGGCAGAAAAACATTATCAGCACCTTTAAAGCCTCTCCTACACCTCAAGTTCTGACGGCAAAACACATCAGGAGGAGTTGCTGCAACACGGCGTACTGCCCTTCCTCCTGCGTGTCCTGAGGGAACTTAACATCCTTCTTCACCCCAAGGCTGCCAGCTCTCCTGGCAGATTAACAGCTCTCACTTGCCCATTGTCTCCATGATTAGAACAGGACTGGGATTCCGGTCTGATCTGAACATTATTCTGGTCACCCGTTCTGGAAACAGAAAGACATTTTTCCTCCTGACAGAGCAGGACCGAGCTGTTTTGCCTCCACAGCAGTTCAGGAATTACTCGGTCAGGAGCCCCAGCAGAGCTGCGGAAGAGCGGGACAGCTGGTGTTTCGCACTGCTGCTCCTGTCCCAGGAGAGAGGACATTTAATTTTCCCAGGACTCCAGTTCTGCACGTACCCAGGAGAAGGCAATCCTCCAGAGAACTGCAGAACAAGGAAAGGTTCTTCAGGTTTTTTTTTAAAAAGCAGGAGATGATTTAGCGCCTCAAGTACCAAGCACCTTAGGTCATACCACTGGAGGACAGCAAGGGCCAGCAATTTGGTGGGTGGATTAGCTTACAGCTGATGGTCTTACACCTGCTCTTTGTTTTGTGGAATGAGTTTTTGCTGAGAGTGAGGGAATTTAATTAACGAATGGCCTAACTAAAGCACCTCCCTTTTACCTTTCTGTTGTTCTCATGCACCTAAGGCAATACAATTTTCTCCTTGTTTTCTTTTCTTTTCTCTCTTTTCCATCATTTTAAATTACGATCACAGTGGATCCATCCAATTTATTCACAGGATTAATTGAAACTATTTTCTAGTTTTGACAGCTACTCTTCAACAGATTTATTCTTTACTGTGTATGGCATGGAGGTTGTCAGGTAACTTCTCATTATTTAATCCTTGAGCCAACACTCTCTTCCTAAAACCTGCTTTTGCGTGTTCACTAACCAACTCTATTGCACTCATCATTCTTTAGTCAGGAAAGCAGACCTCAAAACTTCCGTCAAAACAGATCGCTTATGTCGTTACTTGAAATTATAGATCATTCATCCGTTATTAAGAGTCAATGCATTGCCTTACACTCTCTCTTGTCTTAGACAGTATATGAAAGTGTATAAAGCAATAAGCATGTTGCAAAGCTTTGCTTTAGATTACAGTAACCCAAATACCAAGGAAAAATATTCTTCATAATCCATCACTTCGAAGTTATGCACATGATTAAAATATTCAACTTGCAGAGTATCATTTCCCATGTGCATAATCACTCAAACGGAGAGCTGTTGTATGATAACTGTCAAGTTCAATAACTCATGTGCTTTCCAATCTTTTTATTTCTGTATCAGACTAAGCCTGTTACTCTTCCAAGGTTTTCTACAGAAGAAATATAAAGATGGTTAGCTCTCCCAGCATGCTGGGACGCAGGCCTGGCCTAAAGAGACAGCAGCAATAAAGTAGGCAGCCAGCTCTCTCTTACTATGGTATATATTAATTACATATGGAAGCTCGTTAGTACAGAAAATGGGGAATCCTTAGAAAACAGCGTCTATCCTGTTGAGTCAGATTATATGGGATCACAAAACAAAAAATCATTCTCTTCAAATGCAGAGAATAAGTAGAAAACTCAGTACATCTTTATAGGTCTTTTGAGCACTATATATGAGAATAGTTTCAGAGGTGAACTAAAACCCACACAGAATAAGTAGGGAAAGCATTAACAGAAAATATTGCGAAGCCACTGTAATTTTGCCATTTACTCAGAAAGGCTCGAGAGTTTGTGCAGCATGCCACTGTCATCAAGGTGTTGTCGAAGGCACTATAACAGGTACAAAATACACGGCTCGTTTGTGTAGACACGTAGAAAAACCTCCAAAGCAACAGACAATGAAGGCAATACTGGGGGACAGGGATGGGGGGGAAATAAGAAATGAAAGATGAAATAACAGAAGCATGTTCAAAAAATCTCTAAAGGCCATGGAAAGAATTAGGACATGGTGTGGTCATTACGAATATATTAATCACGGGGAATAAGCACATTTGGAGCTTCCTTTCTGTATTTTTTGCTTACAAAATACTAAGGGTGTGTGGAATCTGGAAAACAACAGCACACAAAGTGGAACTATCTAACTCTTTAGATCTAACAGCACCGGGAATTTAGGCAGGCAGACAGATATAGACCGAGACTTCTTAATCAAAATGGTTTCGTGTTTTTTACGTAAAGGCAGCACGTGATGGTAATACTTGAATTCAAACGTCAGTAGCTTCGGTTATTTATATGGATTCACCACCTATCACAATTTTTTTTCCAAATATTTTTTAAAGATATGGTAGTACATAAAAAAATCTTAATATCCCCCTCTGAACCACCTATGAGAGATGCATATCTGACACCTGAAGTTAACACTGCACATTGAGCATCCTGAATCGATTTCTTGCTTCCACTGCTCTTATGACAGCGAACAGGACGTGAACATTTTATTTTGGCTCATTAATCAGTATAAGGAACAATAATTTTCTTTGCTCCTTAAGAACAACAATTTGTGAAAGAGATTGACCATCCTTTTGTCTGCTGAATTTTCACTTGCTGACATAGCCACGTGATTTGACAGAGAAAGCACAGCCTTACCTATGAAATATGCCAGCAGGATGGCAAGCAGGACTGCAGCAGCAATCGCGGATAAAGCAGCACATTTCCAGCTACAATACTTGGAAGGCTTTTTCAGCTTGAACGCATTCCTGGAGAATGTATTTCTAGGTAACAGTCTGGGAGGTGGAGTATAAACTGTTCCTGAGGTCAACGGGTAACCAGGGGAAGAACTACTGAACAGCGGAGTAGTTCCAGAAGATGTCTTAAACAAGAAATGCCTGAAAAACATAAAATGGAACATAGTTGAAAATGGCAAGTCCTGTAGTTAAGAAAGAGTATCTCCTATCCCTGTTCCATACCAGCTGCCGGAACGCATTAAATTCAACAAAAAAGAAAAAAAAAGCATTTTGTAAGAAGAACTACGGAGATGAAAATTCTCATCGTCTTTTTGCTACCAGAACGTATCAACTGTCACTAAAACACAGTGTCAGGATATCTTCTGTCAGGATATCGGCTTAATCCTTTCCGTAATTAGGTGCAACCTGACCAGACACTAGCTACAACCCCAGCACGGCCGATGCAGTGTCCTCGAGCACCAGTTGAGATCGCACCTGTAAGAAGCGTGAGCAGTCTGGAAACAAAGCTCACGTTTGGAAGTGACATAGCTGTCAATTCCTTTTAGCCTGTGTTTAATTAGGACAAAGCAACTAATTTCACTACAAAATACCCACAATGTTTATTAGTACAACAGAACACTTAACTTTACAAGCAAGCATCCTTTCTGAGTTCACAGGTTTACATTATTTCCCAGTGGAATCCCCTACCCAACAAATACTCTAAGACAAAAAAAAATATGAGTCTCATTAACGCTCTTGGCAAAAGCTGCCAGCAAAAAACATTAAGAACATGTTGAGCCAAACTTACAATCCTGTAAGAAAAGGTCTTGCCAGAATTAGAATTAGCCATTATTTTTCTTACTGGTACGCAGGTTTGGCTTCAACAACTAGAACAATCACCAGAAGCACAAGACTCAGCAGAAGAAAAGAGGACTTCAACTGCCCATACGTTTGTTAGGAATAAAATAATGGACAACATAAACTACGGGACAAACTCTCAGAAAATGCTGCCAACAACGAAGGAAGCAAACTAGCAGATTGGCTTCTCTAGATTAACTTCTCACAGTCTGGAGGAACCAATGACAAGCAAGTTCCCAGTAAACTATAAAAAGGGAAGCACAGAACAGAGGCAGTGGTCTTCAAGAAGGCCACTTGTTTGGAGACAAAAGAGCTCTGAAGATCCGTTCCATACCCTCTCCCTTCACAGCTCTGAGAAACAAGTGCTCCTTGGAATCAACAAGACTGAAGAGACTCAGTAATCTCCAAAATCAACAAAACCACAGCCTAAAAGAACCCAAGTCCTACTTCAGACGTAAAACCGTTTAACACCTTTATTCAGACCAGAACAGTCACTCTCAGTCAGTATGTCACCTCCAACAGCCTGTTAGAACTTCTGAAATCGCCTTCATTACGACGACGCTTTGGAAGTTTGAAACTGGAATGTGTTTTCCAAGTACCTTTCCCAACCCATCATCACGCATGCGCATCCTTCCAAGCACAGAGTTTACTGTATTCTTATTACACAGAATAACCACAGCGATTTTAAAGACTATTAAAGCATTCATTTTGAAATGAAAACCAGAGCACAATAAATGGCATAGAATTGCAAGAAAAAAATTCAGACACACAAGTAGACATTGAGACGTGGCTTTCAAAGCCTAACTACCTCAAGCAGATCAACTCTGTGTTTTGGTTTGGTTGGGTTTTTTTAAAATGTAGCATTTGTAAGGCTAAGAAAGAATTAGAATAAAAAGGGAATATTCTAACCAGCTACTTAACAGCAGCCTCCTGTCATTTTTTTCAAATAGCTCTGCTCTTAATTTTTCCTCACCAGTGAGGGTCGTTAGACGTTAGAACAATTTCTATTCTGCACATTGTACATGAGCTACAAGAAAACACAGTAAGGGCACATGCTAGAAGGGTTTTCCCCTCTAAATGATGTAGCCTTTTAACTTAACAAAAAAATACCTTCCAGTTACAAGAAAGCAAGAAATAACGACAGTCTGATTTCACGAACACTTCATTTTCAATGTTTCTTTACTTTGCAACAATTCAATTAAACTGACTGTTGGGAACGCGATGTTATCAGGCTGGTTGCCTTACAGCAGATCTATTGACACTTCCATTCCTTCTCCCTGCTTAAAGCCCGACTGACACTTGTCAGCAGGAGCAGCTTTAGCTCTTTCTGCTTGCTTGCTTGAGCTGGGAACGCAACACTGCTTCTGTGACAGAACTAGGGACTGAAGTGACACCGAGCACAAGGACGGGTGGACGGAAGGAAGGACAGATCTGCTGAGACAAAGGCAGGTAGCAAGGCTCATCTCTCTCCTTCAGCCTAACTCCGTCTCAGCCCAGGACCCCCTTCTCCTCGTACATCCTCACGGCATGAGTGGCCCTTTCAGGTTTGGACCTAAGGGTCTACAACAAACAGTTCTTCCAGTTCTTTCTGTCTTCCTGCCCAAAGGCAGATCTCGAGAATCAAACTGGAAATTGCAGCCCTTGGCACTGTCTTCGTCTGACACCTCAAGGTTTTTAAACCCACGAATTTCATGCTCTCTTTAGCCGAGAAGGCAGCTACAGTACGAACAGAAATTTTAATATAAAGCATTGTTAAAGTAAACTCAGATACGTAACGAAACTCAGCTCCCATTAAAATTGAATTAATGAATATCTAGGTATGTTTTAATAGAACGTGTCAATCATACACTGTTTCATGTGAGAAGGAAAGAAGTGTAGAATAAAAAATAGTTCCACTGTGATCCACTTTGAGTATATAAAGAAAATGAAAATACTTATCCACGCAAACATGATCTCTATCACACTGTTAAAACTGTTCAGAACTTGAGAGAAACGAAAAGGCCGATCGCAATGGCTTCATGGAACGGTGTCATTCGCAGAGCAAAAAAAAAAAGAAATAATGTAACTGGATAAACTTCAAAATCGGTCACACCTGCAAGCGGCAACCATTAGAAGATAGCACATCAAGTTGAAGAACAGTAATCATGCCTTAAATTTTTTTAAAAAGGCCTCTAACTAAAGAAATGTTCAACATCCACCAAGCCCTTTTGGAAAACTGGCATTGCATTCACAAGTTGGAGACCAAATTAGCAGAACTACCTGAAGTTACGGTAAAGCACACCGGAACAACTGAGAACACAGAATCACAGAGCAGTTTGGGTGGGAAGGGACCTTTCCAGGCCATCCGGTCCAACCCCCTGCAGTGAGCAGGGACATCTCCACCCAGACCAGGTTGCTCAGAGCCCCGTCCAACCTGGCCTGGAATGCTTTCAGGGATGGGGCATCGACCACCTTGCTGGGCAGCCTGTGCCAGGCCCTCACCACCCTCATTGTAAAAAATGTCTTCCTTCTACCCAGTGTATATCTACCTTCTTTTAGTTCAAAACCATTACCCCTTGTCCTAACATAGCAGGCAAAATACTCAGACCCCCAGAGTTTTACGTCTAGGTTCAGCTACTGAGGGAAATAAATTGACTTGTCCCAACTCTATCCCCAGACCCAATGATCTATAGCTGTATTTTTATGTGGGATTTGACATGCTCTGGTACAACCAATTGTCTGTGGGCCCAAGCTGCACAGAGAGAACAAGAGCATTTATCAACATTAATTACAGTCTCACAGCGGTAAGGCTGGGAGGTATTGTACAATGACTGCTTATGAAAAAAAATGAACTTATTTGTACCCATTCACTTCATTTCAAATAGATTCCGTATTAGAATTCATAAACCTGTATATTCTCTGTCTTTCCAGCTCACCTATCAAACGCTATTAAGAAAAACACATGTTCTACCTCACAATGAGCATTAATAATTTGATTTAGATTGGGACTAAATTTTTATTTTGAAAACATAGGAGTAAATTTGCGAAGTCTTAGCCCAGCCTCCCCAATTTCTGTGCATCACGAAGACATTCCTATACCGGAAAACGACACAGTATGATTGTGGGTATAGAAAGATCCAGGGAGTTAAGTGCCCATGGAAGCTACGGAACGCGCTCGCATGCTGCTCAGAGAAAATAAGTTGACGGTGAGGCTCGCTCGGTGCCGTCCCCCACCGCGCGGCAGCTTTCCGGGCTGCAGAACGCACCCCGCTCTGCCCCGAGCCGAGCGCGGCCGACGCGCTGCACCACACACCGGGACCTCACCACCCACGCCAGGAGCAAGGTGACACCTGTGGAAGTTGAGCTTGCAAGGGGACATTTGGCCCCAGTTCTGTGGAGTAATGGTAAATGGAAAAAAGCTATATTTTACTCTCTTCGTTAATTCAGAGCTCTCTATCGCATTTATTTTCCCACAGGTCAAAAGGACCTCTGGTGTTTGGGGAATAGCGGTCTGACAGAGGCTGTATTAACTTCCATATTCTTTGAAATAACAATCTTTTTTTTTTCCCTTCCCGCTTTCTGGCCAGATTGTCATGGCAGCACGCTGCAAGAATCAGTTCAGAAAAAAGGAATTGGTTTCTGCGATGAAAAACTGTAATAGAAAGGAAGAGCAGGATACTTTCTAACATAAATTGCTTCTTTCCCTCTTCATACTATCCTAAGCTTATTCTGTATGACAAAAAAAAAAATACAGAGCTGTAACGCTTAAATTGTCTTTTTTCATAGGTTTTTAGTAGCAATTAATAACTAGAAAAGATACATACCAGGAGAATACTAACAGCTCAATTTAGTAGCTCTAGGATTTAAAAAATATCTCCAAGCTGTGGTAAAAACACATCTGTCTATAACTTTATCGCACATATATTCTTAGCAGAAAAAAACGTAATATGCTAGCTTTCATTGGGGAAAAAAAGAATCTTCTGTATTCTACATCCTCAAAAAAAGTAGCCATGAGTCATTTTCTGTTGGTGGAAGCCTCACAGCGGCTGCCAAACTCAGACAGCGAAGCGTTACGGCAGTTTCCTAACTTCCATGCAAAAAGAAACCCAGATTGAGGAAAACAACAAGCTGTCCCGATGCCTTTCATGCTGAGAATGAACTCGAAGCGTGAGACTGGCGCAAGCTTTGGTGACCTGGGGAAGGGGGTCTCAGCCTTTCCCTGACTGAGATTTAATTGCACGTTCTTGCTCGCAGGCTCTAGCAGAGAACCACAGGATTATCAGCCGGGATCACTCTCTCACGGGGTAACACTGCAGAGAAGTCTCTAACCCTTTTGAGCGTCTAAAACACAGGGATTTCGGTATTCCCTAAACGGACTAAAGTTAGCAACAAAGCTTTAAAATGTTCTCTATATGTGTTTGAACTGCCTAGTTGCAAGAAATTGGCTCAACCACGTCAAATCTCCGGACTAGATACCGTGAGACACATTTTCCCACGACGAGCTATTTAAAACACACACTCGCACCAAGCAACCGGCCACTTTACGCAAGCGTGCCCACGGGCACCCACGCGCCCCGACACCCGCCGACAACAGCAGCCAGCCCTCACGAGAAGACACTGCTGCCGTGGTCTCCAGCCTGCCGCAGGCAATCGATGTGTAACTGCCCCTGCGTGGTGCAGGAGCCCGGGACGCTGTGAGGCACAGAAACACTCATTCAGCATCAGCACATCAATACCGACGGGACGCTTCCATCCACTGTAGGTGACTCTGCGCCTCGCAGCAGCCCTCCAGCTTCCAGCGCGGCTCCGGTATCAGCTTCCCAGCTCTCGCAAGGTTCACGATTCCTTACGGGCTGGGTTTTTCGGGTCCCCAGGCAAAGCCTTCAGAAAAATGCAGTGTTACACAGAATCACAGAACGTCAGGGGTTGGAAGGGAGCTCTGTGGGTCACCCAGCCCAACCCCCTGCCCAAGCAGGGTCACCCAGAGCAGCTGCACAGGACCTTGTCCAGGTGGGTCTGGAAGATCTCCAGAGAAGGAGACTCCACAGCCTCCCTGTGCAGCCTAGGACAGGGCTCCGTCACCCTCAGAGGGAAGAAGTTCTTCCTCATGTTCAGCTGGAGCTTCTTCTGCTTCAGTTTGTGCCCGTTGCCCCTTGTCCTGTCGCTGGGCACCACTGAAAAGAGTCTGGCCCCGTCCTCCTGACACCCACCCTGCAGATATTTATAAGCATTCATTAGGTCCCCTCTCAGCCTTCTCTTCTCCAGGCTGAACAAGCCCAGCTCCCTCAGCCTCTCCTTGTAGGAGAGATGCTCCAGTCCCCTCCTCATCCTCGCAGCCCTCCGCTGGACTCTCTCCAGTGGCTCCTCATCTTTCTTGAACTGGGGAGCCCAGAACTGGACACAGCACTGCAGATGGGGCCTCACCAGGGCAGAGTAGAGGGGGAGGAGAACCTCCCTCGACCTGCTGGCCACACTCCTCCTAAGGCACCCCAGGATGCCATTGGCCTTCTTGGCACCCAGGGCACGCTGCTGGCTCATAGTTAGCTTGTTGTCCACCAGGACTCCCAGGTCACTCTCCACAGAGCTGCTCTCCAGCAGGTCTGTCAGTGTTAAGCAGAGTGTCACCGCTGTTGCCTTCGGGAGCCCGTCACCGCCGTCTCCACGCTCGTCACAGAGACGCAGTCGGACACACACAGGTGCAGTAACCGAAAGCTGCCCGACGGGAAGGTAGGATGCTGGACCAAAAGGCAGGTGCCAGCCTTCGGGCGCCCTGATCTGTCACATTATTAACCAAAACCACACAGGCGATGTTCGCAAAGCCGCAGCTGACAAAAGCCAAAACATCTGTATCGTACCACAGCTGGAGCGTTAGCTCTGTACCAGACGCCTTTTCAGAGGACAACTCGCGTTTGATCTGGCAGATGTGAACTGAGATACTGTTGGAGAAGCTTTTACAACCTCCTCCCCTTCTCCAAGGCCCGCTGCAAGCTGCCCCGCCAAGCACCCTCCCGGGGCTCTTGCTGCCCGTGTTCCCAGCTCTGGCACTGCCCGACGGCACAGCCTTGGCTTGGGCTGCTCAGAAAGCCACCGAGTCGTGATGAAGGGCTGCAAGAGAGCCTGCAGAAAGCTACGGTGGAAGATACGGTGAGAGGAAGGGGGGCTGAGCTGGAGATCATTCGTTGCTCAGCAATTCGAGAGGGAGAACACCAACACGGAGAGGCACGAAACCCGCATGGGCAAACCCCACCAAGGCGCTGGGTCGAAAGGATGGGGTTGATGGAGCTGGTGGCACGCGGCAGCTCAGCGACCCAGGGAGCTACAGGGACCACCCCTCACCTTCCCGACTGGTGCCCGTGGGGCCAAAAAAGGCTCCGGGTGCCCCGCAACAGGCGGTGAGCACGCGCCGTCAGCTTCAAGCCCAGTCAGCTTGCCTGTGAGACAGCCAGTAAAGGACCGTTTTACACTTTAAACTCAGGCATATCCTTGCACTATCGTTTATTCTCCAGGAATGCAGCAATGACACTGCTAGTTAACAGCTAGTAAAGAGCAACAGGAATAGCTACAGGCACAAAAAATCAGTTACTCTGCGTATGTACTTACATTAAATAGGAGCAGCAGCAATAATGGAGATATAAGAAGATTTAGGCAGCTCTGAATCAGCTCAAACCACAGGACCTTTCCTTTCTTAAGTGGAAAAAGTTGTGTCTTTTCTGTTGTAAAGTTCTGAGTAGTTATGCTGCATCGTGCAGTCAAAGTGATGAAATCCAGTAATGCCTACATTTGCCATTCTGGTAACGATGGTAATGACAACAGTATTTTGCATTTCAATAGGTCCGTGCATCTTTAGCTTTCTACATCAATTAATGAACATAATTTCAAAACACTTGTATTTTAAAAGGCATATGTGTAAGCTCTTCACTATCTCTTCATTCAACTACTTGTTTAATCAGAAAAAAAAGAAAAAGTACTAGCAGCAGTGCTATTTCAAGTCCATAAATAAGAGTATAAATAATAGCACAGAATAATAGGAGAATGCTAAACTCAAATCCCAAACAATTTTGTTATCAGTCTACATGTAAAGGTAAAAAATAGAAACCTAACTCACATCATTTCAGATGAATTTTTTTTAAACAACAAGTAACGCCGTAAGCGTGCCTGCCTCTCCCTGCACAGCCACGCGCGCTGCTGCTCACACTGCACAACCCCAACCATAACAACGCCGTGAGAACACGCCATTATCTGCAGTCTGGGAAAGCTTCCTCGGGCTTATGGGTGTGTGAGTAGGAGTACATCTAGCGTGATTTTCTGAAACATCACCACATATCCTGCTTTCGTAGTGCTCTCCTTCACCATTTTCTCTCCTATCAGAGTCTACATTAGTTATGGAAACCATACTACAGTAGCCTGCTAAAAATGACCTTTCTACAAGGCTTTTGGAATTCCTCCCAAGTGTGTGTGAAGTCCTTGACTGCACTATACTCAACTGCTTTTGATTTGTAGGTAGGTCCAGAATCTACCTACGCAGATCCCATTTCTTTGGAAAGTCCACCAAACCTTCCTGCAACCTTCACAGGCAGGAACAAGAGATCGAAGGAGTCCGTCCCTGCCTCAGCTCCCAAACTCTGGGGACTAACCTGCTGCAGCGTATGTGCCTGTGGTCTTGTAGTTTAAGTGGTGAGAGAAAGCCACGTAAGACAAAGCAAAACTAGAGGAGTTATTTCACTGTTCCAAGTAGTTGTTATGCCCAATATATCCCAGAAATTTGCATTAACAAAAGGAAAAGACATTTTGTTTCACTATTCTGTTCCAGAACGTTTTGCATCATGTATAAAGATATCAAAATATTGAGACATTACTCAAAACACGCAGGCGATTGTGAGGAGCAGCTGCAACTTGGAACTTTGATACATTCAGAAACTTCAAGTTTACATATTGGGTTCAGAAGGTCCACAGCTGATCTTCACAGCATGGTACAGCATCTGAATTCAGCACTAACAATATTTCAGATATTTAATTTCTTTCTTAGAAAACAAACAAACAAAACCCGCCACAAACCCCCCAGAAAGTCAGCACTAATCCTGCTCGTCCCATACTCTATTCTTGGCGCTTTTGCCACGACCGCTTCAGCCCGTGCGCAGCCACTGCGCGCTGCGTTCGCTCCTCCGCTGCCTGGAAGGCTGCAGCCACGACAACGCTGAGCAGAGATGTTCCCCTGCCACGACGCCCCACGGTTCTGAGCTGGGGCACTGCACTGGTGCAGACTGGGACACAGCTCACGGTGCTGCTCCATCCATCCGTCTGCCCTTTCTGTCCCAGCTCCCGCTCCTCAGGCTCACAGAATCACAGAATGTCAGGGGTTGGAAGGGACCTCTGTGGGTCATCTAGTCCAACCCCCCCTGCCAAAGCAGGGTCACCTACAGTAGACTGTAGAGGACCTTGTCCAGGCGGGGCTGGAATATCTCCAGAGAAGGAGACTCCACAACCTCCCTGGGCAGCCTGGGCCAGGGCTCCGTCACCCTCAGAGGGAAGAAGTTCTTCCTCCTGTTCAGCTGGAGCTTCCTCTGCTTCAGTTTGTGCCCGTTGCCCCTTGTCCTGTCGCTGGGCACTACTGAAAAGAGCTTGGCCCCATCCTCCTGACACCCACTCACCCTGAGTGACTGTGCTGGGGTCGGACTGGCAAAGAAAGAAGTACAGCTTGAACCTCAGGAGCAGACAAACACTCTGAAGAGCAACACTGGGGTTTTTTGAAGCCAAATTTTCAGATTGCTCAATCTTTAAACTGAACTTTGTTTAAAAGGTTCTGTATTTGGACCACTGCTCTTATACTACAGCCCACAAGATCTTCTAAGGAAACAGGTTTTGTAGTCACCGGCAGACTGATCATCATCCTTTCTCCTGAAATACAGGAGAAGCGTTCCTACTTTATACTCTTCATTGACGCCTGGTAACAGAACCTTGTGAGCAAGCTGAAAGAAATTAGACGTATCTACAAACTTATCTTTACAACTAAAAGATTTGTACTGAAAATATTTCAAAGTATGAGACAAATTATGAGACCAAAGAATAAGACTACTATCTATTTAATTTTGTCTTTTTTTTTTCTCCTGGAGTAAGTGTTATTAATCATAATGGCACCAGCTAAATTAACATCAGGATAAAGTACCGGAACAGGCACGAGTACATCAGGCAGCCTCAGTTAAACCTCCATCCATGAAAGCTCTTCCGCTCTCCTCCCCTGTGAGTCACTCCGCTTCTGCCCGGCGCCTGGCGATGGCCCTGTCTCTGGGGTTCCCGTCGCAGAGCGGGCTCTCACCGAGCAGAGCGCGACGCTGATCTTCCTCCATCTTCCTCGCCAAGCCACGCTTTTCTCCCTGTGCCCCCCGAGCGGAGCGCTCCCTTTCTAGCTGTCTGGAAGCAGCGAGACCACCCCGGGATGTATTTTCGTCATTGGCTCTCTTCGAAAGCAATGATTAAAGAAGCACTAAAGGAACACCTCTTCACTGGAAAGCACAGAAACCAGCAATTTGGAAGGGAGGAAGAGGAGGAGGTGGTTTGAAACAGACTGCAAGAGGACAATAAAAGTTAAAGAGCATTAAACAGCAGCTCCGAGCCTAAAGGTAAAGCAGCTAAGTACTGCAGAAATGAACCATAAAAATAGCACCATAAAAACGCTACGGTGATGCATTACTGCATCCTTAGTTAAAGATATTTCAACCCTTCCATTATGGACCCTTATTTCAAAGAAAACAGAAGAGTTATGTAGCCAACGCGGGGGCCTGTTGTGGCTATAACAAAGCAGCAGACTAGGGAAGATAGAGTCCACATTTGCTTGCCCTGAACAAGAAACAAGCCCACTAAAATCAAGCACACAGCACTGGCAGTGTTCAGGGCCAGGTTGGATGGAGCTCTGAGCAACCTGGGCTGGTGGAAGATGTCCCTGCTCATGGCAGGGGGGCTGCAACCAGATGGTCTGTAAGGTCCCTTCCAACCCTTACCATCCTGTGATTCTATCATTATAAAAAAGTGTAATTAGCAACTCCATATAAGCATTTTGCAAGACTGTAACTCCACTAAAAGCAACGAGCTACTGCAATACAGCTAAGCATAATCACATAAAAAAATCCAGAGCCACGAAGGGTACACCGAGACTTGGAGGGCCTGAAGAGGGTACACGAAAACATGCGCCAGCAGTAAAAGCTTGCTTTACATCACAGAGAAGATAACACAAATATGATCAAGCCCCACCACCGACTCTGAAACGAGGTGGAGAAAGGATGTCTTTGGAAAATGCGCTGTCTCTAAACAGGCTGAACTTAGCCCAAACTGCCGAAGAAGGGAAGGGAGTAGCATCCTGACCAGAGAAGCAGGAACACCACGCAGACACACGTTGTGTGACTCCATGATTTGAGTGCTTGGTCCTCGGTACTGACAAAGAGAGGTCGGGAATCTTCACTGCGATCTGAGTTCTGCAGTGCTGACATCAAGCGTTCCCTCCAGACCGCGCCGGCACCGCTTTCTGTTTCGGGATCAGAAATGTGACCGCTTGCACTCTGTCTTCAGCTGAGAGCAGAATCCCCTGAAGGTAACTGAAAGGTGAAGACTGGAAGTTGTGAAACTCCTTCCTGATAAAGCAGGTGCTGGCCATGCCGGCTTTGCCTCCTGAGCGCTCCCACTACCGAGATGAATAATCTGACAACGAGGAAAAAAATTCAAGTGTCGTGCACTGGGAAGAGGCAGCCTGAGAGGGATCAGTGCTTCACAACAAGGTAAAGCTATAAAGTAAAGGTTGAACTACAAAGTTCACAAAAAGGTGTCACTTGTTTTTTGTGGCTACTGGTATGAATTTAGATGAAATGCCAGTTTTGAAGTGGAAGAACTACAGGCTAGTTCTGAAAGTCTCCAATAATTCTGCAGGCAACAGTTTCAGCAAAGCTCGCTGCGAAGCGGGGGAGAAAAAAAAAAAATCACCATCTTCTGAGTTAATATTCTTGTGATGAAACTTGTCATCAAGTCCTGTCAGGTGTGTAATTTCAGAAAAGAAGAAAAATCGATCCTGAAGCAACTGTGGAATGGTCTTGGAACACAGCAAGCCTGACAGGATGCTTTCTAACATCTTCCTGCTTGCCCATGACAAAGCTACCGACAGCGAAGCTCCGATGAACCGCCGGGTGCCTTGCCACCTCCCACAGTAACAGTACTCACAACGTGACCTTTGGCACCCACACGAATGCATGTATGTTCCCAGAGGTTTTATGATAGAGAACAGAAAAGGAGAACCACCAAAGCCAGTAACGGAATTATCGTCCCCACATAGAGGGAAGAGGCACAAAACCAGACAGCAAAGGAAAACCAGCCAGGCAAATGGCCACCCCACCTCTCCGGGACGCCAGTCTTACGACACGGAACCGTTCTGCCAACGTCCCAAGGAACTCACTCCCCACGAGGTGTTTGGTAAATCGGGACAACCTGAACCCACCAGAAATGACATATTTCAGGTGACGTTGTACCCAAGAATAGCTTCCTATGAAAACAGAGAGGCAGGGAGCAGTGGGGGGGTTACGCTACGCCGGAATTCAAAGCATGTTATAACCCCGTGGGCAACGAACCACGCAGCAACAACTGGGCCGGGCTGAACACCACCAACAGATGTATCTTGTAGTTCTTACTAATAAATACCAAATCCAGGATGCCAAAATTAAGTTCTAAATAGTAGCAGATGCTCTCATGGAGGCAGCAGTCAAGAGCAGAACTTCAGATTTTTTTTTTCTTTGGCCTTCAGCAGGTGAGAATACCTCTCCTTTCTGTTTTTTGGACATCTCAGGCTTCGGATAACTCACATTTGCTTTTCAGCCCCCCCCCCGTCTTTCTTCATGGCACCCACCCTACCTCTTCAGCAAAGCGGGGCGATGTGAACGAAGCCCCTCGTGCGTGTCCCAAACCCGGGCACGGACTCCCTGCTCCTTTCAGCCTCCTCCGCTCCCCGCGGTGCCACACCACCCATCAACGGCTGGGTCACAACAGCCGGGGCGTCCTCAGCTCCTGTCCAGCTATGCCAGCTCCTCCCAGAGCTCCACACCACAGGGCAATTTTAATCAGACTCTGGGAGGGACTGGGCTGAGACTGCACGGTGGTGTAACTATACTACACTGAGCTAGGGGTGACCTTAGAGCAGCTGCCAGTACCTGAAGGGGCCAACAGGAAGGATGGAGAGGGGCTTTTCACAAGTGTGTGTAGTGACAGGACAAGGGGGAACGGCTCTAAACTAAAAGAGGGCAGATTTAGATTAGATATTGGGAAGAAATTCTTCACCATGAGGGTGGTGAGCCCAGGCTGCCCAGAGAAGCTGTGGCTGCCCCCTCCCTGGCAGTGTTCAAGGCCAGGTTGGATGGAGCTCTGAGCAACCTGGGCTGGTGGAAGATGTCCCTGCTCATGGCAGGGGGGTTGGAACCAGATGGTCTTTAAGGTCCCTTCCAACCCAAACCATTCTATGATTCTGTGATTCTATAATCCAGGAGAGCAGTATTAACTTCCCAGCAGGTTGCAGCTCAAACATAATGTCTGCGGCAACCAAGCAGCTGAGGCCACGGTGCGAGCCGGTGTCACGGGCAGCCCCGCTCCTCGCCCTGCGTGCTGTGGCCACGGGCAGCAGGAACACCCTGCTGCTCCGATCACTTCTTGCACCTCCACAATGGCCAATTCTAAATTCTGGGAGATCAGCTCTGCCAGCATCGCTATTTAAAGCGCAAGTTAAATACGTTTGACACTCCGTACCCCAAATGACAACAAACCAGAATATTTAGCATGGCAGCACGTCAGGCATTTATTTATTTTTTTATTTATTTACGTGGCAGGCCTAAGTGCCACTCCTTTTCATTTATATGCAACTGTTTGCCCCACGGGCATCACGCTGTTAATACGTACCGAAGAGATTAAAATGAGCTTGCATGCTGGATGAAATAGAAATTAAAATCAGTCTGGAATCTGGGATTGCTTCTCAAGGTCTCCCAAAACGCATAATTACAAACGAGCCTCTGTTTGTTATTTCAGGAGAGGCAAAATGTATAATTCTTCAGCAACGCTGACGATATGAATTATAATTAAGTGGTCCCTGAGCCTATGAGTAAAGCGTGCTGTCCTAACACCACGAGCTGTGTATGCAAGGATGGTCCAAAGCAATAAAAGGCTCTAAAACGGGACACTTGAGCGGGGAGATGACCACCTGTCTACCCTCCAACGCAAAGCACATCAGGGCTAGCAGGTACTCCAACGTCGGTCACTCCTGACACTGCGTCAGCCAAAAGCCCCCCCGGCACGAAGCGAACTAAAGCCCCAAACCCCAGGTCTGGAGGGCCCACCTGGTCTCCAGCGGGACGTTGCTGTTGAGCACCCAGCTGTCCTGGAGCTGCACGGACTCCGGGGTGGTGGCCAGGTCATTGGGCGCCGGGGCGGGCGCGTGGATCTGGTTCCGGCGGTTTGTGAGCGAGTTCCTGTTGAGGGAGTTGGCGGAGGAATGGTGATGGGACAGCGAGTGGTTGTGAGGAGGAGGGAGAGGCGGCCGCAGCGTTGACTGGCTGTGATGGTTTGAAGGGCCTGAAATGGAACAGGAAAGTGAATCACCAACGCGTGTCGATGATACTCTTCTCCTCGGCGCCTTCATGGGGCCGCTGCCTGGAGACAAAGCCAAACCCCGCACACAGCAAACTGAGCCTGTGTGCCTTCTGCACATGCAGGTATTAAAACACGGTTAAATGAGATAGCGATAATTAGAGAACAGAGATATCAAACTGCGTTTCGAGGCTGCGCAGTTGGGATGTTCAGCAGACTGTATTCACATTTAAAAATACTTCTTTACGGATTCTCCCTAGGGCAAGGCTCCTCTGTTGAGGGGCCAGGACAGCGATCTCACTTCGACCGTTCCGTACATCCGCCCGGAGGAACTTTTTCCTCCCTGTTTCTATCAGGGACTTTGAGGAGATGAACCTTAATGGATTCAAACCAGCTTTTGAGAATACAGCCTTTAGGCTTTGATAAAACTTAATCGGAGATCTCAATCTGCTTTCACTGTTCTTTTACCAATCAGCTTCAAACGAACGTATTTGTGCCAGCGAAAGAAGATTAAACTCCAAATAGGAAGAGAGAGCAACAATGCAATGATGATACCTTTCAGGTTCTTCCACACGATCAGGATTTAGCCTGTATTTTTCTATTTAGCAATGCCACAAACGCACACCAAGATCTGAAAATTCTGCTACTCTTTCAGCCCCTTTCATTGAAAAATGACAGCTGACATTTTTTAGAGATAACGAAGGATATAGGCTTTTCTCTTTCTTTGAGTACTGACATAGATAACGAAAACAAATTTTTCTAATCAATAAGGTTAGTGCATTAAAATAAAAAGCACATGAGAAGAAAATAGGATAAGCAGGTGTCACTCCAGCATAGTCACTTTTCCAAACATAAACGCAGTAAATAAGTTTAAGTACAATTCCATATGTTGCAATAACTCACTCCTAATAAAAACAGTGAAAGAGATTGCAGAAAACAAACACCGTAAGTGTGTTCTGAACTGCATGCTTTAGTCATTATATCCAATCGTAGTTTTCCAGTGAACAATAATCAGAAAAATTAATATGAGTGAAATCATAATTACAATGATGTATGTTTGTTTTTAGAAACTGGAGCACATTCTGTACTTAATGAACCAGACAATGAAAGCAAACATCACAAGGGGAAACCATTTGCAGCTACACTGATCCACTTTCACGGCAAACAGCGAAGTACAGGAAAACTGCTGAACTGATCAACTGACTGTAAAGTAACGAAGACCAATGTTTAATAACACCCAGACAAACCCACCCAGAAAACCCCACCACCCGTTCGAGGCGGGCTAGTCCCGGTGGAGAATCAAGGCCACGCCACCAGGAACTGGAATCGGCGCTTGGAACGCTACAGCTCTTCCCAAAGCACCCTCCCAGTCAGGGGGATGTCTCGGAGCCCCGCTCCCCGCCACCCAAGAGAGGAGAGGTCACCGCCTCTTTCCTCTCGTACGGGGAAACCGGCCCTGTCCGCAGCCGGGGGGCTGGTGGTGGGGGGTGAGCCGGCACGGCGACGCAGCCCGGCTGGTCCCAGTGCCGCTGGGACGGCACGGCTCTGGGCCAGGGAGCGGCAGCCAGCACGCCGGCTCCGAGCAGAGGGAGCACCCAGCTTTCCAGAGAGCATCAACCTTCCGGAGCGTTCTCGGGGCCGGGGGCAGCCCAGGCTGACGGCGGGGACACACGAGAGGTTCCCTGGGACTTGCGCAAAGCAAGCAGAAGTTGTCCCGGGACAAGGAACAGCAGGAAAGGGAGGACCATAAATTCTACAACCTTGATGTGCTGTTTGAGATTCGCACAGAAGTTTCTTTCTCTTTTTTTGAATGTCTGTTGCCTGAATGCTCGCCCCGTGGCAGTGCCAACTGCTTTCAGTACACGGACACCTTTCATGAACACACCCTACACCTTCGGGCCATCATAGGTGCTGCTCGCCTCACCACCCCTGCCTCAGGTGTGCTTCACAGAAGCTTGAGAGGAGACTGTTTCACCCAGCGCGCCGTGCGTTTCAAACCTTGCAGAGCACCCAGTGTCTCACCCACAGAATCACAGAATGGTGGGGGTTGGAAGGGACCTCTGTGGGTCATCCAGTCCAACCCCCTGCTGAAGCAGGGTCACCCAGAGCAGGCTGCACAGGACCACGTCCAGGCGACAAGCAACACCAGGTCTGACCTACCCCCGGTCCCGTGCCATCCCCAGCAGCACGTGGAGTAGGACACAGCGAGAGGAAAACGTGTTTGGACCATGTCCACAGGCAGAGAAGCCTGGGTGGGACTGCTCTCCCAGCCTGCGTGCTGGCTTTCAACACAGCACATCTGGATTTCAGTACGTGGATATTTGTGAGTGATAAAACACAGGCGTGTTACAAATTCCTTCAGATGGTTTATGTGCTTCGTACTTTCCCAAATCATGTTGGATGCAGCTTTCCCTTTTCGAGGGTAAATATGGAAAAGCCACAGCCGCATAAACCGAAGTTTTGCTCCGAGAGCCACAGCAGGGCCAGCTACACACAGAGTCCCGATCTTGAAACCACAAAATAAGAGAGGCTGTTCTTAAAAACGAGCCAGCTGCACATCAGCAAGAATTAACAGAATTTCTGTAAGATTAAGGAAGCAAGCACTGAATTCGAGTTACCATGAATTAATTTAATCTGCCTGCAGACTCAGCTCCCACACAGTAAATAAAATGCACCGTGCAAAATCAGCTGTGCAGCAGGAACTGAACATGTGCTGCAGCTGCAAAACCTCAGACACCCGATGCAAGATGAACGCAGCATTTCATATACAATAATAAAACAAATATCGGTATCAATGTTACATGGGTATTATACAGTTTATATTAAAACATATAAAAGCTTATATATATAAAGTACTAACTAGGGAGCACGCACACACACTTACACACATATATGAGAGATAAAAGCTTAATACGCTGCTGCTTCATAAATCTGTTTAAATGAATCAAAAGCAGAAGCTGAACACTACTGAACTTCCCAGGGATATAAAATGGGATTCGCATCTGAACATCTGAGCACTTCTTCATGAGCATCTTTGCCTAAATTAAAACTTCAGCAGCGGTACCTGCAAATCTGCTGAGCTCAGACGTTCCGAACAGTAAATCGCCTGTCCCGGACTAAAGGACTGGCAGAACGCGCCCGACGAGACGCCACGCTCCGCGGCCTTCTGCTGCTGGCTTTATTAGTTGGCAGCTTCAACACAAATCAGTGTCTTGATGGAGTATGTCTGGCCTTCTACATCAGGAAAGAGATTTTATTTTTGATATGGCAGTGGCCAGTGTTGGTTTCGGGGAAAAAATACCGAGGAAATTATGTCTTTTCTCAATTACTACATGACTGGGGGTTCCACCAGAACCCACTGTACAATCTCAAACATCTAGGATTTAAGGAGAAGTCTCTGAAAACCACTGTGAAAATCAGAGAAATTGAAATCTGAAATATCGGTACCCTCCAAGTTTTGGCTTTTTTTTTTTTTTTACTTTCTGATTTAAATTCAAAAATAGACAAACATACCTAATTGTCATGAAATTTGGTACACACTGATTGTGCTGAACAACTCACGATTCTTCAAGAGATCTTACCACGGTCAAGAACACCAGCAATGCCCACTTCAAAAGCGCAAATTAGAAGATGAGCGAGGATACACAGTGTTCTAATTCAGTAATCTGATCTAAAGCCTGATCTACCTGCCTTTGAAGTAATCATCAGCTATCCAGTGGACTTATTTGGGTTTAATCAGGTCCAGAATGCTAAGAAAGCAGCACGGCACAGCTATCGGTGTGCTGTGCTGGATGCAGGGGTGCCACTGGGAGCGACGGGCAGCCGCCGCGCATCCTTCGGGACCGGTGCCGCTGCATCCCAACAGCCTTATTCCAGCAAGAGGCTGGAAAAGCTCAGGGATCGGGAAAAGCTGCTGGATGTCACGGCATCATGGGTGCAATGGAGATGGCAGCGTGCTCCTGAGCGTACGCTTCCCAACACCGCTTCTCCGCTGATTTTGCGGTTTGAATGTTGCCTAGAATACGAAGCAAAACTTCAGATCTGCCTTAACACGGACAAATTGTTTTCTCAAAGTTATTCCAAGGCTTTGGTAGGCTCACTTAACACGCGCGCTAAATCCACGCAACACAGGGATCTGAGGAGATTAAACTCCAAGCAGAACCAGCACCTTCCCTAATCTATGCAAAGCAATCTCTCCCTGCATCCCCGTTCTTTGTCTACACTGCCTCAAAAAAGTCGTGTAGATTGTATCTGAGTTGTGCTGGATTAGCCTCCGCGCCACGATTAAATGCTGAAGAGACGTATAAACACCTCCTCATCAGTCCTTTTCACAAAAGAACTAGAAGAAAAACACCCCAAGCATGTATTGTTTTTCTGATACGAACAATGGTGCAGCTATTGCCTTCTGCATCTAAACAATACAAACACTGAGCAAAAAAAGATAACAAAGCTGACGCATTGAAAGAGTGAATTAAGTAAACCCACAGAAAACCCTCGTTAGCCAGACTTAGAAGCCCAGCCTTCGGTATTCCGAGCTCTTTGTTCCAATAACTCCACCGCACTGTACTCTCAAGGAAACCACATCATCCGCTACGACAATCAGGAACAGGTTTTTCACAGAACCCCAGGGCCACCTTCCAAGCCAAATCCATCTTCAGAGGCAGGTCGGCGTCAGGAAGAGGAGGCAGCGTCGGAACTTTGAGCTTTGGCCAAGCTCTTTTCAGTGGTGCCCAGTGACAGAACAAGGGGCAATGGGCACAAACTGAGGCACAGGAAGTTCCGTCTGAACATGAGGAAGAACTTCTTCCCTCTGAGGGTGACGGAGCCCTGGCACAGGCTGCCCAGGGAGGCTGTGGAGTCTCCTTCTCTGGAGATATTCAAGACCTGCCTGGACAAGGTCCTGTGCAGCCTGCTGTAGGTGACCCTGCTTCGGCAGGAGGGTTGGACTAGATGACCCACAGAGGTCCCTTCCAACCCCTACTATTCTGTGATTCTGTGAACACCCAGGGGTATCCCACCGCGTGGCGAGGGGCTGCCGTCCGCACGGCCAGCTCTGCCCCGGCATTTCAGCCTTCGGCTGGGTCTGCGGGCGGGGACCAGGGCTCCATCCCAGCAACGGACGCTATGTTTTTTCCCAGTTTCATGCTATGTCTGCTTCAGCTCTTCTGTTCGTTTGCTTTAATTCTCTAAACTATTTTGTGCAAGGCCGTAGTTAAATGGAATCTAAATGTTCTGAAAACGCTTTCAACATATGCTGTAAAGAAGCAAGTTGTCTCACTCATAACCATGGGTATCATTAACTCTCTCTCCCTCTCTCTCTCTCGTTGTTGTAAACCCAGAACGTTTGCCAGGTGTTCCTTCTTTTGTCTGCATGTTTTTACAGTGTTTGAGGCAAGAATAGGTTGAATGACTGGCTGTCATCCCAGACTGTACATCTCCAACTGAAAATTCAGTAAACATGTGGCATAAAATTGTAAGTCACTTATCAGTCTCTGCCAGTGCGCTGCAGCCTTCTCCTCAGCACAATATTAGAACAGAAAATTAAATGGTGCTGTGGCAAAAAAGAAACAACAACAAAAAACCAAACAGAAAATACCCCACTGCTTACCCACAATAGCCAGATAACCACAGGAAAGGGCAAAGGTGGTTTAACGGGTAAGGTCTGGGATTTTATTACAGTTTCTATATCCTCCTCGCACGACTGGGGCCGAATCCCTTGTTACCGACAAGCGTCTCCCTCCACAGCCTCCGCAGGAGCGCTGAAGGGGAGCGACCTCACCGCTGACACGGCAGCAGGACAGCCCTGGCTGTGAAGCAGCCGTGTGCGTCCTCAGGCAAGCGACAGCAAAGAACCAGGACCCGTCACCAGCAGCCTAACCTGAGTCATATAACCCATTTTCTCAAGTCAGGGTCACCTACAAAAAGGTTAAAAACCACTGCCCTACAAAATAGTGTTATCTGAGATAACACGTACTAATTATACTTGCTGAAATACACCACCTAAATATTCGTTATCACACTACTGGCTGCATAAAATTATGGCTAGTCACTGGCAAACCACATCGCTTTAATAATAAAGCTACAGAAGGACTCAATGTCCTGTCATACTTTGGTATATGTGTATATGTGTGTGTATATATACATAAAGGTAGGCATACTATTTCAACTGTTACATATCACAAAAATGAGTCACAGTGAGGTTAAAGAGTCCTCTCTCCAACTAAAAAACAATTCCTGCATTTCACATCTCTCCCCATCAACCTTTTAATTTAGTTTTCCAATAATGAGACAGATATAAAACATATTTCAGAGAGGCTAAGGGTATATTTATCTTCTTTAGCTTAGATACATGACTTTTGTCTGAAGAAGGTGCTGGTGTAAGAAGAACTAAAAAGACGAGCGTACATATATATTTCTAAGCAGCAAAGTTCATCATTATCACCATCATTAGCATGGCATATTTTCATCCAGAATGCTACATGTTGCTCTGCACACCTGGTTCTGCAGAACGGGAAGGAGTTGAACCCCATCTAGAGACTCAGACGATCCCTCTCCGCAGCCGATACCGTCTGACACACCACGAGTCACGCCAAAGGGAAAGTGAAGCCCTACCTTTTTCCAAACAACATAAAGAAACTTCTGAACAGAAAGCTTCAGGCCAGCACTGGAAGCCTGGCGACATTCTCCTGACCGGAGCACAGCTTGCAAAGCGCCGTTCCCCTCGAGGGTCCGAGGGGGAGCCTGAAAATTGTCCTAGTGACGTAAGAATAATTGCACTGTAATTTCCATTTCATTGTGAGCCTGGAGTCAGGGGCAAGAGCAAGCCAGCCCCAGAGCCATTCCTGCAGCGCTTGGGACTCTACGTACCCCAGCCAGCTAGCACGAGGGTGTTACCCAGGAGGGCCAAGGCAATGCCAGGCGCAGGTGCTTCAACGCAATACGTTATCTTGATTATTTCAGAAACGTCACGGAACGTATTAAGCACTGCCCAAAACAATCTTTTTTTGTTAAATCTAACCTCGTTAAAAAATAATACAAGAAAGAGTCTCTCAAAATAGATTAGTGAAAGTAACGGTGTCAGAGAGCAGCTCTAGTCGGAGACCAAGCGCTCGGCAGTGTCTAGGTGAGCTTTTACCGACGGCAGCTCCTGGAAGCAGGAAGGGTCTGTCGGCAGAGCTCCGGTTTTAAACCCTTCTCTTGTTCTGCGAGTCTGTAACGCCACGCCTCACCGCTGAGCAGCTTGGCAGCGGATCTGTTAATGAAACTAAATGCAGTGAACGTGGCTTTCAGCATCGAGTCATTCTTCTGTCTCTCAGGCAATATTCTCACCCTTCCCAACAGCACTAACTTTTGTCAACTGCTTAATTTTTTTCTTCTTCCATCTTGCACTACTGCCTTGGGACGATTCAACGTAACGCACACTGCACACCATTCTAGAACTTTTTCAGTTCAACAGCAGTATCAACACACATACACCAGCTCTCTTGTTTAAAAGAAAACAAATGGTTCCATCTAACTATAATGCTTTTCCATGGGTGTTCAGGGTTAGAGTATTTTTTTTTTCAGAAATATTTACAATATTACCCCTTCAGCCCCAAGAAAGCATGAAAATAATAACACAGTTTTTCCTTTAGAGTGACCCACCCGATAATCAAATGGCTGAAATAAGCACCGACGTGTACGCGCCATTAACACGAAGACGTACCGACACACACCGCAAACAGCAGGTTCCTGGAGCAGCTTCCTAGGACAATTCGATTTCACAGCTCCTGGGAAGCCAGTTGTTTACTGCCGGGACAACCTGTTTCCCAACATGTAGAACAGGTAAAAATAATTTGTGTAGACTATATGGAAAAAACTAAGAGGGATGTTGCATCATGCTGCAGTAAAGAAAAGCAAACATGATGCAATGCGTATGCTTCACTGAATCAGACTTTTCACGAGGTTATTTCTCTCCTCAAAAGCAGGCAAGATGCAAATAACTACCAGAAAGAAAGGGGTATTTGTCTGCCTCCAGCGTACCGCAAGCTGCCATACTACATGACTGGCATTTCTTCCACAGGCAGCAGGATTTGGTTTGAATTCTGTATTTAGTTTAATTACAGTCACTCTGGCAAGTGGAAATTTTACATTTACGGGTATCAGCTGGTATGGGACAAAAAAGAAAGTCGCAGACCATTTGAATAAGAAGCCCTGCCGAAGCTGCCAGAGGTTTCAAGGTACCAGAGAGGTTAACTCCAGCTACCACAAACAGCAGGTTCTGTTATTCAGAAGACAAAGCCATAGACTAATAAGGAAAAATAAAGATTATCTTAAGGTGGTATAGGAAAGCCTTCTAACAGCTTATCGCTCGGCAGCAAATGAGCCAGCATTAAGCCAGTAGTTCCTACAGAGGTTTTGGATTAGAGTTTTTAGTGTGAAGGGGAAAAAAACAAGCCAAAAACTAACAATACCCCCAAAGTGACACATGGAAAAACAGAAAAATCATTACAAGAGAATTTCAGCTACAGAAATGATCGGTCTTTGTCACCGGGTGCTGCAGCTGGGCTGTAACTTCTCAAAACACGACGGCTGATGCGACCGGCTTTGGGGGCTGACTCCAGTCCCATCACCTACGGTCTTGGTGCCGCGTGGGTGCCCGCCAAGCTTCTGCCCTCGACCCTCGACGCGGTGGGGCGCGGGGAAAGCCAGGGCTCCAGGGCTCCGAGCGCCGGGCAGAGCGGAGCTGGCAGCGCAGCCCAGCGCTGGGAACGGCGGCTGGCTGTCGGGAAGCTCGGAGACCATGAAAACGAACTGCCAAGCACCACCGCGATGAGGCACCCCCAGGGCTTGTGCTGTCCAGCAGCCCCCCAGTGGTACCCCATCAAATGCTTAACTACTGCTACATCTACCATGAACGAACTTGCTGCAAGCTACAAAAACACCGTGTAGCAAAGCAGAAATGAAGCAGCCCGCTGAAAGCTTTGACCAGCTGGAGAAGACCAAGTGTTGTCTTATCTAAACAGCATGACCAGCATGTTGCAGAAACTTAATCCTCATCAAGACATTAAAACCCAGTGCAACTCTCTATTATGCGAGCTGGATGATCTTAGGGGTCTTTTCCAACCTTTACTATTGTATGGGTGGGTGTCAGGAGTATGGGGCCAGACTCTTTGCAGTGGTGCCCAGCGACAGGACAAGGGGCAACGGGCACAAACTTAAGCAGAGGAAGTTCCAGCTGAACACGAGGAAGAACTTCTTCCCTCTGAGGGTGATGGAGCCCTGGCCCAGGCTGCCCAGGGAGGTTGTGGAGTCTCCTTCTCTGGAGATATTCCAGACCCGCCTGGACGCGGTCCTGTGCAGCTGCTCTGGGTGACCCTGCTTCGGCAGGGGGTTGGGCTGGGTGACCCACAGAGGTCCCTTCCAACCCCCGACCATTCTGTGATTCTGTGATTCCACAAATACACCTGTCTAATCACCTATGGTCAGTGAAAAACAAAACACAGTCACTACTCATCCCCTGGGACCATGCTGCTGGCTCATCTGACACCCCCTGCCCCGCTCACCCAGCCTACCTCCGACACCACAACTACCATGCCACCATAAGCTCTGGGCTGCCCCTTGCAATACGCACTGCTCTTACTGCTCCGGCATGGAAAAGGCAGTGGAGCTTACAACGTCTTTCGGCAATGCTGCTTGTTCCCACTGTCACGGGGCGAGCGAATAGCACAGTCCTACCCGTTGTCTATACGATGTATGTTGTTGAAAACACAACTTCGCCACAGGTACTCGGATCAACATCGACTTTACCTGCCCTTCTTTGTCTCCAGGCCATGACTCTGCTTTTCCGAGAAGCCCAGCAATGCAAAGAGACTCCAGTACAGAGACATAGAAATATGGTATAAAATGAGCAATGAGGGAACAGATTCCATTTTCTATTTAAGGTATAAAAGTAGCTACGATAATTGAATCATATAGTGTTTCTTCCTTCAGAAAGCCTGAGACCACCACAGCACTAAGTGGAATTTAGTACCGTGGAAAGAAAGAGACAAAACAGCTCTCAGGTGCAATGCTGCATTCACAGTAACAATAGCGGCGATATTCAGTAAGAATTTAAAAACAGGAAAAGAGGATGACTCAAGTATTTTATCCAACTAAAGTCATAGGAGATTAGAGAGTAGTTAAACACCAAGGCTGCAGTTTGGCCAAAACCTCTGGATAAACATTTGCCACCATGCAAAAATCGCTCACAGCTTTTTCTAATGATGAGAAGTAGTAAAAAGCTGTTTGAAATCTCTGCTTTAAAATGTGTGTGGATCTCTGAAATCCCTTGGACTGAAAAGGTTCACGGCAGCTAAAGCCACAATGTCATAGATGAATTGCAGAAAACCCATGGACTGAAGGGCAAAACTTCTTGACACTGAAGCTGACTTGCGAAATCGTAACAGAGAAGAAAAGGAGATAAAGAGGATTCTGAAGCCAAAGAATTCTGCTGCTTTGAGACATGCGGGCAAGGAAAGAGTCAGCAGAAACAAAGGGGAAAAGACACTGAATAAATATGTCCTATGAGCTTTTAAAGTAGCAAGATTACATCACCTCCTACATAGAAAGGAAGCTTCTTGATGATCACATGTGTTACATATGTAGGTTACAAGCAGATTAGCAAGTAATTTTGCACAAAACAAACGTATCAGTAGATGACAGCAAAAGATCCTAGAACCCTCTTTATGCTGTTTGGATAATGTAAGGCAGTAAATCTGGACTAGATTTAGTTTGGTATACCTGGATCAAGAGTCCCCACAAACCACATGCTTTGAAGCAGTCTCAAGGACCAGACGTTTCCACCCCTCACGTTCCCACTAGAGGAGGGAGATCATTTGCATCAATTGGTAAGATACTAATAATTTAGTAGATAAAAAGCTTCATTTCTGTATTTGAAAAATCCAGTAGGATTGGTTTGGTTTGATATCAAAACTACAATGCAGAACGGCAGCACACAATCTTCCTATTACTAAATTAATATGTAAGAAATATCAGTGTCAAGTCTTCACAGCTGTCTACAGAGATACGCTCAACACATCAAGGCTTTTCTGCAAGGCCCTTTTATCAACCACATCTTCCAAGGAACATTCAGAAACAGAGAAGTCAAGTTTAAGAAATTCCGAAGTTAAGAGGACATTTTTTTCCTAAATATCTGTAGTATTTTAAGTGAAAGTTATTTTCATTATATTATTACCAGTAAATTACAGCTATCTATGGTTTTAGGTAGTGGGACACTTATCAGGTGTCCCTACCTAACATGGAACGAACCAAAATCAAATTACTTTAATAAAATAAACTTTATCTAGCTAAATTGTTGCTGTTAGGTAGCTGGGACTCTCCATGCCAATAACAGTTATCTTAAGAATTAAAAAAAAAATAAAATATATCCGTTCATTTTCAGTCATTTTCTTGCTACTGGTATGTGTGAAAGATTTTCATTTACACTCATTTATCAACTCAGACAACTCCAGTAATGGGGAAATTTATTCTGATAAAAAAGAATCAAACGGCACCTCGAGAAGGGTATCACAGGTAGGTACGTGCATACGGCACCTGGATCAGGAATAAGTATGATCTCTTATCAAACACAACTCTCAAAAATTATGGTTATCTTTGACATAGTCACAAAGGCAGATGGGATGCAAAGATATTATTATAAATTAGCATTTCTGAAACAAATATTCCCAAACATGGGAAGGCAGAAGAGATGTTAAACCGAATGGTAAAACATGGTATAGAAAGGGATCACAGAAACCAAGAACCTTGTACTCTGGCAGTGCAGACTGAGGAGTTTTCACTCTCTCAAACCTGCTTGTAGTCAATGTTACATTGAATTGATCAATGCCAGCAACCACTATGTAATAATAACGATAACACTTCGTGTTCTCTAAAATACCTGCCAAGTGGGGTTTTTTTTCTAAGGTGCTGCACAAATGAAGCCTCGTAAGGTAAGGTTGATATCAAAATTTTATCAGCATGTAAAATGAAACATAAAAAGAGATGAATTAATATGAAATCCTGTGATCAAACCCTAGTCCCCTGGTTTCATCCTGGTCTTTTCCTTCTTACAACAGCCCTTCCTCATCTGGCACATGCGCTTCTCCAGTCATAGCAAAGCAACACACGTGAAAACTAATTCCAGTGGGTGCTAACAGAAAAAAACCCTTGCGGGTGGACAAGTGGCCAGAGAGCAGGCCCACGGAAGGAGATCTGGGGTTTGGGTTGGTGGCCAGTTGAGTATGAGCCAACAGCGTGCCCTGGCAGCCCAAAAGGCCAGCCGTGCCCTGGGATGCATTAACCCAGCATCGCCAGCCGGTCGGGGCAGGGGATTGTCCCACTCTGCGCTGCACCGGTGCGGCCCCACCTCGAGCACGGGGCGCAGTTTGGGTGCCTCAATACACAAAGGGCATCAACCTAGTGGAGCGTGCCCAGAGGAGGGCGGCCAAGACGGTGAAGGGTCTTGAGGGTGAGAATTAGGAGGAGCAGCTGGGGTCACTTGGCTTGTCCAGCTTAGAGAAGGGAAGGCTGAGCGGTGACCTCACCACTGACGGGTGGACCCATCGCCATCTACACCTTCCTTATGTGGGGCTGCGGAGAAGGAGGTGCTGATCTCCTCTCTCTGGTGACCAGCGACAGCACACAAGTAACGGGCACGAAGCGCGTCAGGGGAAGCTCAGACTGGACATGAGGAAAAGGCTTTTCACCGAGAGGGTGGTGGGTCACAGGAACAGGCTCCCCAGGGAAGCGGTTACGGCACCCAGTCGACCAGTTCAAACGGCGTCTGGACGACGCTCTTGGTCATACGGTTTAGTTTTAGGTAGCCCTGCGAGGAGCAGGTAGTTGGACTCCATGATCCTTATGGCTCTCTTCCAACTTCAAATATTCTTCTAAATTTAACTCTTCAAGCAGGTTTGGTTTGTATTTTTCTTCTTTTTCATGCAGAATATTTGAATAATGTATTTAAGTAAGCCGAAAAAATGAGGCAACTTCTACACTGGACAAAGGTCTAGAAATGCACTACAGCTCTCCCTGACCTTTTATCCAGCTGTTAAAAATCCCAGCAACAAAAAAACCCAAACAACAAAACCCACAGCTGATCACAGCTTTTCCAAATGACACATAAGTCCCACCCATTGGAGACCGTTACATTTTTAAGCTAATGTCAAATTAGTACATTGCAACAAAAATGTAAAGACCAAAAGCTACCCTCTACAGGGCACGCAAGTCAATCATCGTTAAAGCTTAAAGACTGTTCCATGCATATTTTCTGCATCATAAACGAGTAGGCTGGAATAAAACCCAAACTGCACATCTGTGTAGGGTGCCGACAGACATCTTGATACGGTTTCACTATTTCAATTTACTTCCACATTGTCTGACACAAGCTCAGGGAAATATGGCAAGCTGTGCCATGTACAGAGGGGAAGAGAAGTCTGTTGCTCTGTGTTGTCTTTTTATTAACTGAGACTCCACAAAACTCTAAATTTATGGAACACTCAAGAAAAAATTACTAAATAATTCATCAGTGATAAGACTATTAAGAAGCAAGCTAAGGAGCAAGTGGAAGCTTGGTCCGGAGGGAGAACAGCTGGTCCTCTCATTAAAAGTACGTTTTGGCAGCAGAACGCCCTCCGAGCAGCGGGAACCTGCTGCGAAAGCAGCCTCGGAGTTAAATTTAGGAGCAAGCGACAAAGCAAGACTCGTGTGAAAGGTAAGGTGGGCACACTCGGGGTATCACGGCGTGGCTGGTGCCAGCTGCACGCCCCCCGCTTTTGGCAACAAGGCGTCGCGACTTCATCGTGCTTTGGAGCCACAACATCAGAGCGGAGCTGCCCCAGCCGCCAGGCAACTTGGTGCTGCTGGGTGGAACTACACTGCAGCAAGCTCAAAAGCCAAGGAAAGATGTTCTTTGTGCTGAGTAAACCTTCACGGAATCTAGCGGTGAGGATGGCATCCGAGTCACCGAACCACCCGGCATCCCCGGTTCCGATTCCTCCTTCGTTAAACAGAAAAGCGCGCAGCAGATCACGGCGGGGCGTTGGGTGGGTCAATACGGGACAATTCCACGAGCAGCCCGAGATCTTCATGGGAGCAGGTCCCGTGGACGTGCTGAACGTGAGCACTGCCCGGCTGCACAGCGGTGGGAAGGGCTGCTCCACCTTGGCGGCTGCGACGGTGCAGGTGCCGTTGGAAAGCAGAAGGAGCTGCGGGACGTTAGTGACATGGAAAGTCTTTCGGAGGTGGAAAAGAGCAGGAAAAAGAAAAAGCAAGAGAAGAGGAAGACAGCCCTTTGGCGCAATGCCTTTTATGGAGTGAAACAGCACAAGCCAGCACAGCACCATCCTGCTCTACCAGACGGGTTCACAGGGCCCGAGCTCTGAGGGCGTCTGAAAAACTCATCACTAAACACCACTGCTCCACTCCTCCTCATCCCCCTTCTTCTGCTACCTACTATTTTTAGTTTGTGGGTTTTTTTCATACATTCCTTTTATAGTTTCTGTTTCTTTTCCTGTCCTGCCATCTCAGTATTCCTGAGTCTAAATAATTCAGATTTACCCCTTGACTCCTTCTCTCTTACAACCTACCCTCCAAGACATCCATCTTCAACCTCTAGTAAGAAAAAAAAGAATCCCATCTCTCACCACAGCATCACAAAGGACTTATTGATTTGTATAACTCCATTACTAGAATACATCATTGGTGACAAGCAGGATTTGTGTTCTTAAAAGAGAGTATCCTTACACATATCTGCTGCAAACAAAAGTTTCTGTCGCATCCACTGAAACAGGAAATTCTCACTCGCTGGCACACCTTGTTCTACCTGTCTGAGAGACTTTATCGAAAACCATAAAGGTACGCATTTTTTTGGTGACAGAAACGCACATTTCCTACAATCTGTCTTCCTACTCAGATGCAAAAGTGCCAAGAATTTTCCTCCCCAAATGCCCTCCTCCTTCCCGTATATCCCATGTGGATTATCTCTACAGCTGAAAGTAGAAAGACACAACAGTTTTTTTCGTAATCAAATAATTCTGCTTAAAATTGTCCCTCCGATTCTTGCATAAGAGCCCAACATCTTGCACAACTGGCAGGAATCCGAGCATCCCTGCACAGCACCAAATTAACCTCTGCCTGTTTCAAAACCCAATTTATCATAGAAAACAATTCCCACTCCAATCTTTACGCAACTATTTGTTCCTTCCGGTCAGCTAGCAAAATAAACATTTTAGCCTTTCCTATTGCAGCTTTTGCAAAACTAAATTATTTCCCTTTCTCAGGAAGGAGCAGTTTTTGCAAAAAATGCTTCTACTAGGGAAAAAAACCCAACCCATGATCTTAAGCCGCGTTGAAGAAACTATTTCAGTCCTGCCACTCAGACATGCTGTTTGGAGGGCCAGCCTCAGCCAGATAAAGGAATGAGAGAGGAATTATTTTAACCCCAACACTTCAAGATACCATCTTCGGAGCCAATCCTATTCAAAGCAATGACAAGACAAAATTGATATTTCTACGTATTCCATACTCTCCAGAAAAATAGATCGTTATTTCCTAAACCAACATAAACAGATCTGCCTCTTCTTTACACATTAACAATTAATATGGATCCTGCTTATAGACATCTGTAATGCTTTGGGCTGTATTTCTGGTGTGATAACCGTGTCATTTCGAGACACGGTGCACCGAGATGACAGAAAGGCATCGCCGAGCTGTTCACTTCTGCTCCTGTCTCAGGGACAACACTGCTATCTTGTTACAAAATACCGCCCCGAGCAACGAAAAGTTTCATAAATCTTTTTCTACACTGTTGTCGGCTTCTATTTTTGCCTCTGGCTGAATGTGATTATAATCTGTTTTCGCCATACAAGCAAACAAAGTGATGGAGACTGTAATGACTGGGGCACACGCTGCAGCCCTCCGGAGCTGCAGGATACCTCCAGCTGCTAGCATAGCTGATAACGGACTTAATAGAGCTAATGATTTCTCATACCACTAACGCAAGGCTGTTCTCACAGTGGGTAAATAATGACTCTTTTGTTTTGGAAATAGTTAAGGAGTCATGTAGATGTTTGATATGTGCACGATACAGTATAAACGCAGCAATATTTGGGTAACTAATGGAAGATTACACCGGAGCGAGAAGATAATATACTTTTTTGTTTCCTTTTAGGAGCCTAAGAGTTTATAACCCTGTTCACACCACTGTGACAGCAAGGAGATTTCACTGTAAACAATTACAAGTAATGTTTTAATCTAAGCATAAAAATGTATCCATTTGTTTCAGTGCACTGCATCTTTGTTTTTATGTTGGTAATTAATACTACGTATCTTTACTGGAAATAAAATAAAAACTAATTGGATAGTAAAAGAAATGTTCTGGAGGGTTGAACGCAAAAACTGCAGCGATAGGGCAAGCCACAAAGACCACGTTATGCCTACAATATTTTCCTTGATCTTGACTGTGTGTTTCTGATCAGTATTAATAACATTGACTCGGTTTCCTCCTTTCTCGATGTGTAATCTGCGTTCCCCATTCAAAACCATGTGTTCCCACCAGGGAGACCTCCACTTCCCAGGCTGGAAGATTCCTTCCAGTTTCTTTGTCGTATGAAAGCATATACAAAAAAATTTCCTATGGGTAAAACGTATTTTTCCTTCCCTCTCCTCTTCCTCCTCTCCAGGAGTTCCTGCTCTCCCGAAGTTCCTCCTCTCCATCCTGTATAAGTTGCACGTACAGTCTTCGACTTTTCCTCAAGGGTGTTAGAACACCGTTCCCCACAAGGAATCGCTGTGACTGCCATCCCAACTCACGGCAGCACCCCGCAAAACCAGCGATTCGTGCCCCCCTCCCTTGCCCCTGACTTCTCCCCTTCCAGCATCCCCCGCCCCACGCCCGCTCCTCTGCTCGGAGGCCCCAGCCCTTCCGCGGCCGTCGCTGCCGAGCGAGGACGGGGTCGGGCTTCGTCGCAGAGAAACCCGGGCGGGAGCTGCCCCATCTCCCACAGGAAGGGGCGTCCCCAGCCCCTGGGGTGCTCCGGGACGGCTGCTGCCCCGGGAGGGGGGCACGGCGTGCGGGGCGGCCAGGTCCGCGAGGAAGGAGCACCGCTTGGGAAGCAAAACCTGCCGTGAGATTCCGCGCTGTCGGAAGCACGGCCGCTAGCAGAGTTACTGCCGCTGGAGTTTTCTGCGCTGCATTCAGTAACGAAGGGGACTCCCGAATCGGGACCGTGTTCCAGCACGCTCTGCCTTCCCGTGCCACCCAAACCAGGCGGTGCCCAGCTGCTTACAATCCAAACTTCTCAACAAGCAGAAAGGAAATTCATTATCTTTCTGAAGGAGGAAACAAAGTGAGGTTGAAATGAAGTAATCCAAGCTAGACAGGGCTCCTAAAGTTAAAATAAAAGAAATAAAAGGACTTATGGCACAAACAGTGGATAATAAATGCCATAACACAACAAAGCAATATCCACCCATTATATACTTTATAGATTTTAGGAAAGCATACGATAACCCCCATTGTGATTCATTTTCACAGATCTTGAAATATCACAGGAAGCAAGCAAAAATAATTAAGTTTACCAAACCATATTCCAAGGTATGGCTTCTACGGTTAAACGAAATGCAAACTAGAGCAAGGAGTCTAACGCGGCTGCCGGCGTCAAACTGAGAATGCAATCTCTTCTCTTGTTTGTCACTGCCATCGTTTCATTACCAGAAGAAATTGTAGACTGGGACCACAGAAATATTTCATAGTCTAAGAGTTAATAGCAGATTTTGTTTGTGCCGGTGATGCAGCAGGTCTAAATGACAGGTCAAACACACGAGGAACACCGCGAGACTGGTCCACATCACAAGTAAATCAGGTTAAATATTATGGAAAATAAATCTAGCGGGAACTCCAGGTTCAGAATCAGGTTTCGTACTAGAAGGCCAAGAAATACAGGGTTTGTAAATTCACACACTTGACAGACACGAGCAAGCCAACGGATATAATCATTAGGAAACAATACCGCGATGAAGTAATGCGACAGCTACATTTACTAACTTCAATCACTTGCTCAAGTGTTACCTCTCCCTTAAAACACAGACAGGGAAGCAGGAGAGCCACCAGATGCAGTTATTTATGCATTCTGAATGCTAACGCTTTCGGAAAATATTAGGTATTACGTTAATTCCTAAATACTAAGATTAAGAATTCAACATTTTTTTCTAAATCGCACTCAATACAAGACAGAAATTCAAGATACATTACAAACTAAGCCAGAGCACACAACATAGCTGGCATACCACTGGCAATTTGAGAAGCATGTCAAAGGGCCTACACGTTCTCAAATCTCAGAATATTGAGCAAGTCTGAGAACAAGACAGCTAAGCTGCTTAAAGAATAAGAATTAAGGATTGCACAATTAAAATCAGCTATAATCTCATAGGGCAGAGATATTACATGCATTAGCATACAAAAAAAAAAAAGAAAAAGTGGCGATTCTGGAGATCAAGAAGCTGCTCTTCTGTCTCAATACAGGAGTTGTAATGCCAACTAAAACTAAGTTTAAACATGTAGATCAGGATTTTGTGGTAGGAATAGATGTTTGTTACAGGAAAAGGTAATCATCGGACAATGAATTAAATATTGTAATTATCTGCAAAATGTTTACGGAATGGAAAAAGTCTAGTAGAGAGTACTTAAATAAGGTCTTCAAAACGGAGAAGATCTATAGCAAACAAATCTTGCTAAGTTAGAAGTTATATTTTGTTAATAAAAATATACTAGGCAGCCCTTCCAAAGGAAATAAAGCTCTGTAACAGGTGGTGGGGCAGGAGACGCAACAAGAGTGACTGGAGGAGTCCTGTACCCGTATTAGAAGCACAATTTATGGCTTGACGTAAACTGCATAAATGAAGTTAGAGCTTCCTGTTCAGTCCAACCACTCTGCATTATATCTATATTATCCTTTTCACTCGTGAGTCCAGCCAGGTCTCGGTAGACGCTGCTCAAACGAACTGCAGCATCAACAGGGCAAAATCAAAACAAAGGCGTTGCTTAGGCACAGCCCAAGTACTTCTACTACTGTCATGAATGATACACAACTTAACATTGGCTTCAATTTTCTAACACTTCACAACTGTTCAGTGAAAGAGGCAATAATCTTCTGCTCCTATTCTGTGGTCATTCACAAGACCCATGCTAACCAGTTCAGATGCAGATATAACAGGTTTGTTCGTCAGATGTCATTAGGTTACACATCTGACTTTCTAACTCCAAGCAATTAGAAGCCCAGCACAACTGCAAACAAAGCTGCTGGTCAAGGAGACGCTGCATGGTAAAAACAAAACAAGGCTTCTCTAGACCATAAATTAAATAGCTGCAGTGCTACAGGCATTGCTTATTCACGTTTGATAAGACTGTAAGAGACAGGCATGCTGCCTGCCTCAGTTTTCAGGGGAGATGTGAATAAAAAAACCCCTCACGATTCATAAAAGCTGGAAATAGCTCACAGTTTATGTGTGGTCTCTGAATTATCTACCCGGCACTGTCACTGCCAGGCTTGCGCAGGCATACTGCTGGGCTGCCTTCACTCCCGTCCCGCACAACAGGAGACCGCGGAAAAAGGCAAATCTACCCCCTTTTTATTTCTCTTTCTAAACATCATGTACTCTCCAAAGCTCCATTTCTTTTCTTGAATTAAAACCAACAATAATTGTTACGTGTGAAAAAATAAAAAACAAGGGAAGGAAATGGAAGTGGGAAATGCTGTCGCTGACGAGGACGCTGCTGGAGGAGACGCGTAAGATGTGCTCACTTGCTTTGATGCTTCGCGAAGGCAGAGCTTGCAGACTTGAGGGAGGCTGGTGAATATTATTTTTGCTTATCTGTCCACATCTACACATACGTAGATACACAGGTATTGCTGCTGTGACTCCATTAGCAGTTTAAATGCACTTTGCACTTCCTTACGACATTTCTCCTATCTCTCTATCGAATTCCGACTCGGAGGTTTTCTCCCCTAAACGTGTTCATCAGTACTGTTCCCTACCAAGCTGGTGATCACCGTCTACGGATCAGTCTGTACCTACCCCGGGATGTAGAGGAGCGCACACCGGACCGCGTTCTCCCGTACGGTGCAGCACGCTCTCCTCCTGAGCAGACATGGCGCACGGCCACCAGAGCTTGTCACAACCGGTGAGCTGCCGGCGCCCGCAATGGACCCCAAGCAGCAGGGAAGGGTGACCGAGGCACGCGAAGGCTGCGTGGCGGGTCACGGGCGGTGGTCGATGGACGGGAAGAGAGGAGCAGGCAGGTGCCCCAGCCATCTCGCTTCTGCCCCCCCTCCTCGCCTCTGCTTAGTTTATCAGGTTCCCGTGACCAGCGTTCACCCCTACATTGATCCACCCGGTACTGCAGCAGCCTTCTTCCCACGCCTGCTCTCTGCGAGGGTATTCTGGTTGCTCTCCTCGTTCCCTCCTTCCAGCAGAGAGACATTCATTACTCAGGACGTAAAGCTGACTCGTTTCAACCCTTTGCTTATGGCTCCAAATCTGTCAGTACACACAGCCTACGCCGGTATTTCTTACCTACTGAACTATTTCACACCGCAGCTTTTAACCGAAGAGACGGAGGGCACGAATCCAACACAAACTGTTAAAATGATTGTTAGAAAGCAGAAAATCCACAGGAAGCATAACAGTTTCCTGAGGCCACTGGAAATTCAAACATTTCTTGTTTAGTTCTCATTTCTACCTCAAAGTTCTCCAGCTAGTCATTCAAGAAAATAAAAAAAAAAAGAAATGTTGACAGAGCCAGCCCTCGCTGTACAGCTACGCTCTGCAGCACTCCGGACTTTACTCCGCTCCCTGCCAAGAACAAGCAAGAACGCCTTTAAGCCATCATTTGCTCCCATTCTGTGACTGCCTTTCTATTGCCACAGCTTTCGCGATGTAAATCGGATTTATTTATTCACGGGCACTGGCATACCATTACTTTTGTCAAAACTGGTCTCGCGCATACTGTTGTCCCTACGTTCTTATAAACGAACTGGAAAAGCAATTAAGGTTCCCCGGCATCGGGGAGAGGGGAGGGGGCACCCACCGCACTGTTGCTAACACAATCTCCGTAGGCGTACGCACTGCAAAATGACTGCATCTCTGTGTAGAGGGAGATAAGAGAAGTGACACAGATTAAAACAAATCGTTGATCCATACCAGAGAGGAGCTAGGCAAACAATAGCGGTAAAAGCATAAATGTCAATTTAGGATGATAAAGGATACAATCTAAATGTAATATGAGAGGCCTCCAGACAAAAGGAAGAAACAGAAATTACACATTACTGAAGTACCAGATGCAATAAACAAACAAATATGTAAACACACACATGAATATGCATACGGAAAAAATTCAGCTCACAGGGTTGATTGCTCAAGAAACTGGATTTCATATTAAAATACCGAACAATTTCAAGAAAGTTTGACTGATCGATTTGAAGGGGGGAAAAAAATAATCTTATTTATAGTCTTGGTAATTTTGTTTTAATTTTGAATAATCTGCAAGTATCTCAACGTGCCTTCCCCTACGCCGTGCATTTGCATACTGATGGCACAACCGCCCATAAGACCCGGAAAGCAAAGCCAGGAGATGCTCTCCCGCAGGAAGCTGGCTTTTCATCTGCTGAACAGAGCTGTCAAAAGGTTTCTCTAATTGCTTTCAGAATTTCCTCTCCTCTTCCCCTTCACATTTTCTAGCACCCTACAGCACTCTGCCAGATCAATTAAGGTTCCCAAGCTCATTTAAATAATCTTATGCCTGTCCTAGCCTTGGCAAAAAAATCAGTTTCATCCAGACTACGACCTACCCACCAGCCACGCAGAGCTGTTAGAAGACCTACCCGCAATTCACAGTCCTCCTCGGTAGCAATATCGCTACTTTCTACCTGATGCCATTGGATGATTCAAGACTTTGTCTTGGTATGAGAACATACGACACCTAAGAAGGTTAAATTTAACTTAACACAAGAAAGTTCACCAATACAAACAAAATTATCAAAAGCTACACATTAGCAGTCAGTTTCTAAAGCACAGTACCGCAGCAAAAATTTCTGCAACACCGCCAGGCTGGGAGAGATCTCATTTCTGGTTTCGACCTCTGTATAGGGCTGTCTGCAGGCACACAGCAACCTGTCGAGAGAACTTTTGTGATGTTAACAAAAATCAACCCAAATCAACCAAAAAACGCGCACATGCAGACATACACAGCTACACACAGTGTAATTACACACGATAGCGATATCAGCATTGCTGTTATATCACGTTCTGCGCTTAAATAATCACATATTCCAGGTGCCTGGAGGCAGCAGCACGCTGCAGACCGCAGCAGCAAATGGTAACAGTGACTGTCTTCACTGCTCCCCGCCGACTCAAAGCTCTTCCCTTCAACACGCAGACATGAGAGGAGGTGGGAAAGAATGAGAACTCCAATGCAACTAATGACTAATTTCAATGTAGCTGCTCCAATGCCACTATTCTAAAGATTAACAAAATTGATATAGGAATTTGAAGGGAAAAAGAAATAGATCAGTTTACATGTCCTCAACATTTCTGACAATTTTCCATCTGCACGTACATCCCATGCACTACAGACTTCACCGATTATTAATCCTGTCCTGTACTGCCTACTTGAATATTCTGTTTTTCTTCCTCAGGACACCCCCAAACTGCCTGCTCCTCATTCTACAAAAAACATACTGGCCTAGTCTTGTTTCGGAGAACGCCCGGCAGAAGGCTTACGCTTTTTCTGGAAGACAGGCAGCAGGAATACTTCGGTTTGCCCGCGTTAAAGAAAGCGGCGGCAGGTTCTGAAGTGCTGGAACACCCTGTGCTCCGCAGCAGAGCTGAGGCACGCGCAAGTGCGGTGGCTCTCATCGGGGAGATGCTTCTTGCTGTCCCTGTGTCCATGTACACAACAGCTTTAGTCACCTTTTCCAAGACTCTGTCTGCGGCCAGTTGCCCACGTGGAATAAGGAAGGGCTTTCCCCTCTCCCCTGCACCCGGGGCTCCAGGCTGCCATAACCACACGTTTATGACAGACAACACAACAGAACCACACAAGCATCGCATCTTTCAATGTGCGTGACAGCAAATGCTATCGAAATCACAAACGGGCTAACCTTGCTCCAAGAGCAGCACTCCTTTATCTCCAGCCATGGGCTGTAACAGGTAGGGGCACCTGAACGTGTGGAAACCACAGAGTCCGAGGGTCTTGGACAGGGTGACGCAGGGGCAGAGATACGGCCATCTCCCAGAGTGGTGACATTAGTGTTTCCCACTCCTATCTTACATTGTGGTCTCCACCATGGAGAAGTCCTCCATACTCAAGTCCTGCTACACCTCCACCTACAGAAGAGACTGGGAGGACCGGGGTTTATGGAGCGGACAGGAAGAGTTAGAGAAGAGGATCTGTGCTCACAATGAAACCTTGTCCTTCACAGAATCACAGAATGTTCGGGGTTGGAAGGGACCTCTGTGGGTCACCCAGTCCAACCCCCCTGCTAAAGCAGGGTCACCCAGAGCAGGCTGCACAGGACCTTGTCCAGCGGGTCTTGGATATCACCAGAGAAGAAGATATTGTCCTTGTCGGTATTATGAGACTTGCTGGTGATTCAAAACTTTTCCTGATGTCCAGTACTGCAGAAGACCTGCGTGCTCTCCCAAGCTCTTTGGGGTGGGCAGAGACAGAAGACGCTACCGTGCAGTGCAACACAGAGGTGAGAACCAGCCCTGTAGAGGAAGCCACCAAGGGATGCCAGGCTGCGGGGACGGGACGCTGCCACCAGCCTGAGCAGGGGCTGGGACATGGCTCTGCCTGGTTGGCCTGGAGCAAGGGCTAGGGCAGACAGAGGTGGGATGAGCAGCCGGGAGATGGAAAGCTCTCGGCCAGGGTGATGAATGTGACGAGAGCACAACGCATCGAGGTGCTGGGAGAAACAAGACAGACAGACAGGCCTAACAAAGAGAGTGGAGAAAGACAAGCACACCTGAAGATTCCAGTAAAGGAAAGAGGGACTGACAACTGTTGAGAAAGGAGGAAAAAAATAAAAATAACACACAACCACCACTCTCCCTCCTCCCCAGCCAGACAAAGAAAAATGTGCAAATCAGTTTTTATGAAACACTAAAAGATGAGCTGGAAAATAAGAATTAGGACTGGATAGACAAGCAGACTGTGTACTAAATCACGAGGAAAGCTGGGGAAAGCCCATGCCAAGGCCGGTGGGAAGAGGTCCTGCTGCCCTGGGACACGGGCCGGGGCTGGCCACGAAGCTGCCAGGGCTGGGGGTTCCGGAGCAACGCTCCGGATTTCTGCACGCTGCGTTGTAACGTGAAAGGCTGGGCAAACCCAGATGGAACAGCCAGCCTTATTGCTGAACAATTAGCAAGCTTCTACACGCTTGGTTTTGCAACTTTGAGCTTCAAATCTTCCCAGGTTCTGTGCGGTTTATCTTTCTTTGGACATTTTGCTGTAAAACAGAGAATTACGAACTGTGAACGGAGCACTACAGCTTCAGCTGGGGAGCAGGAGCTGCGGCCGCTGCCAAACAGCACACAGCTGTTAATTTATTTGAGGGTTATCCTTATTATTTCTCATCACAACGATATTAAATAAGCCATGCACATACACTGATGGAAAACAGGCCCCACAGTTTCTGTCAGCAGAGCTGTATTTGTCACAAGTTTGAGTTTTTCTGTGAAGTTTCCCGAGCTGCTTTGTTAGCTAGTGAGTTGATCTCAATTTTCCATTGACACCAAAGCAGAGCAGATTAACTTGGAAATGATGCCCAAGGCTTCAAGTGCTGCTGGATCGCTTGTCCTTATTGAATGAGGGCAGATTTCTGCATTATATTACACGCTGCTACTGGTGCCACGGTTTTAAATATTGTTCTTTTCATCACTCTTTGTCAATTATGCTACATTCACAGTTATTTTTTAAGTAAATACTTATTCCTGCATGGTGAATGTCAGAATTAGGAGAAAAAGTCCTGAAAAGGCAGCTTATAAATGAAATTCTGATTTCAGTAAATTCATTCTTCTCAGATAGCTACATTTCCAGAATAAATTATCATCTCTAATATCATTACCTGAACATAGCAAACCTGTACTGTAAAGGGTCTTGGCACTGAATGATGATAGGCATCAGAGGCTTAGCGTTTAATTACTGCACAGAGTTTTCTGGAGAGTTAAGTGCTAACATCCCTCACCCGCAGCTGTTGGCTATCCGGCAGAATATTGTGGTCCTGATGGTCTGTCAAGGAGAAGTGATTCATAAACTTTGCTGAGCGCTACTCCGACGCCCAGCTGGTGGGAGACAAAAGCGGACAGCTATTCCTGGCAGTAAATCCCAACTGGGAATGTCTGACTTTAAACATACCTGAAAAATCAACAGTCTTCATCAGCAGAGGGATACGCACTCCTATACATTGTGAAGCACAGAAGACAAATTGGTTACTGATACTGCCCTTCTATTTGTATGTTTTAGGGGCTAAGAGCAATCTGAATCACCAGCGTTCCCATGACTAAACTAATTCTCATGTTAATTAATGAAGGCTCCCTCCCTGCTCGACAGAGAGAGCAAAGCAAGCTGGGCTTCACATCTTAATTTAATACCCTCTCGATGCAAACTGTGCAGTGAAGGGACAAAAAACCGAGAGAGATCGAAGAAGATTCCGATGTCTAATTTTTGCTTTGCTGCAAATAGCAGGAACACACAGATAGTTCATCAAGGAACCGAAGACAAGGACATCCCTGCCCGTGCTGACAAGGGCTGACGATTTCAGAGACCCCCGGGCCATGGTTTCGTGGGGAACAGCAGGTGGAGGTGACAGACTCGCAGATCTAACGGGATTTTTTTTTTCTTCCCCAGCCTGTTTTTTTGTTCCAAACCATCAAGTGAGCTGAAATGCAGCGAGTTAAAAATCCACAACCTCCCCCCAATATATCACAAACAAAATATACATCTGAGCATCTTTTTTTTCCACCCCACTTTGTCCAAAACCGCTACCGAAGGAGAGCGCGAGGCGGCGGCGAGGGCGCTGCGGGCGTCTCTGCGGGCGCTGCGTCCATCAGGGCTCCGGCTCCCCACCGAACCAACCTCCCCGCCAACACAAGCCCTTCGCACCACAACCGCTGGCGTTCACTTCCAGAGGCAATTTCCAAAGGCAAGAAGGTGCAAGTCTCGTTTCTAGATATGCTGAACAGCAATAAGGACACATGTTTGCTGCGGTGGTAATGAGAAGCCCAATTTCTATGCTAGATACTATCTATTTAAAAAAAAAATCTACTCTTTTCAGTATTGACATGCTTTGTAGGCGTGAGTGATTGCATACATGTTTAAGAGTGAAGGGAAAAAAGAAGGAAATACTTATTTTTCATATAGGGGCCTAAAAATGGAAATAAATTCCTGAAAATCTAAAGCTTGATTTGGGATACTGAATAAAAATTTAAATTTGCCTGTCAGAGCTCTGTTCGCCACTCTAATCTGTTTCAATCTAGTTAATGAAATAATGTTTCATATAATAAATAACATGGGAATTAAGCTATAGTGTGAACAGTAAGCACTGAATAATGAATCGAGTCCTGTAAAACACATAGCTTAGAGTTGTTTGCAAAAGAACAGATCCATTAGATTTGATCTTCGAAAACGAAGCAGAACCCAAGCTGTTCGGGAAAGGTGACGGCTCCCATTCCGTGCCCGCTGGCAGAAGGCCCCGCACTTCTCCCACGGCGGCAGTAAGGAAGAGCTGCTGTGTGTGCTGATGGCTAGGAGAAAGAACAGCAAGAGGAGGCGGGAAGAAAATAAAAACCAAAAGAGTGCAGAAAGGCAAAAAACCTATTTTTAGAGATGGACTAAAGCAGAGAGTTCCTTTCTGAGCGACAGGACTAGCGAGAGCACGGCGGGTTTCTGACACGTGGTGCAGAGAGCTCAGCACCGAGGATCAGTTTCGACGCACGCATGGAAAGACGAACGTGGAGCAGCTCCTCTCGGCACGGCAGGACGCGCTCCAGAAGGGACATCGACAGTGGACCCAACGCAGAGGTCATTACAAGCTCATCTTTGCACCAATAAGAGTAAATAAGAGCGCAGCTTTCCAGCCGGCTGTGACAAAGCCCGGACTGCTGCCAGGAGAGACACGCGGCTCCCAGCCCTCCCACCCCAAACCCCTTCTGCTGGCAAGCGATGCCACCAGCACGCTTTGAGCCCAGCCAGACCAACAATCCCGCTGGAAACATCTCCCACTGTCTGGACTGGCCCAGCTGTCGGCCAGGCCATGGCGACGGTCCCACCAGCTCGGCGGCATCCAGGGCTGGCACGAAGGCAGGGAGAGCGGCACCAAGCTGGAGAACAGCCGGGGAAACGGGGCTGAGGCTTTGGAAAGCAGCGCAGTCTTCGGCTCGCAGTGGCCAACGATGAAGATGCACCCCAAGGTGCAGATCCCCTGGCCAAGAGCTGACCAACTTTGCTACCAAACCCACCCTCTTCATGCTTGTGCAACCACGGGGTACCAGCTTGCCAACTGAGCATTGACTTTTTCCCTGGGGTTGAGATAAATTTTTGCATCAGCTCCATGGCTCAGAACATCCTCGGGAGCACTGGTGATGATCCGAGGTGGGACGGCGACAGGAACGTACCAGCACGCGCGTGCACCCACCTTGGCCGCAGAGACGCAGCTCCCTGAGCTGCTGCCAGACCACATCCCGACGCCCCGCCAAAGCCAGGGAGAATGGAGCAAGGAATGCTGCAGCCACGTAGAGGTGCATGGAAAAATACACAGTGTGAGAGGCTATGTGTAATGATTACATGGACTGTTGCGTTACCTCGCTCTATTAAGCACTACTTACAGAAGACCGAGGCTTTTAAGTAAATCATTAACAAGACGTAAGTTTTCTGCAGCCATCCAAAAAAATTTCTAAGTGATCGTTATCACAGAATCACAGAACATCAGGGGCTGGAAGGGACCTCTGTGGGTCACCCAGCCCAACCCCCTGCCCAAGCAGGGTCACCCAGAGCAGGCTGCACAGGACCTTGTCCAGGCGGGTCTGGAAGATCTCCAGAGAAGGAGACTCCACAGCCTCCTTGGGCAGCCTGGGCCAGGGCTCCGTCACCCTCAGAGTGAAGAAGTTCTTCCTCATGTTCAGCTGGAGCTTCCTCTGCTTCAGTTTGTGCCCGTTGCCCCTTGTCCTGTCGCTGGGCACCACTGAAAAGAGTCTGGCCCTGTCCTCCTGACACCCACCCTGCAGATATTTGTAGGCATTTCTAAGGTCCCCTCGCAGCCTTCTCTTCTTCAGGCTGAACAAGCCCAACTCCCTCAGCCTCTCCTCGTAGGAGAGATGCTCCAGTCCCCTCACCATCCTCGTAGCCCTCCACTGGACTCTCTCCAGTAGCTCCCCACCTTTCTTGAACTGGGGAGCCCAGAACTGGACACAGCACTGCAGATGGGGCCTCACCAGGGCAGTGTAGAGAGGAAGGAGAACCTCCCTCGACCTGCTGGCCACACTCTTCTTGATGCACCCCAGAATGCCATTGGCCTTCTTGGCAGCCAGGGCACACTGCTGGCTCACGGTCACCCTGTCGTCCAACCAGGACACCCAGGTCCCTCTCCGCAGAGCTGCTCTCCAGCAGGTCCACCCCAAGCCTGTACTGTTCCACGGCTTTGTTCCTTCCCATAGCTTTAGGAAGGGGAAAGAAGAAAAAAATATTGTAATAAACGTTATAGTAAATACATTTAACACATTTTGAGGGATAAACATTTTGCCAGGAGTCTTATGCCTGAAGCACACACATTCACAAACTCCACTGACTCGATGCATCTGCACAAGGGGACAAAAAAAATTCTGGGACGGTGGTGTATTCAGACGCATGCGTGTGTGCACACACTCAGCATGTTCTACAGCTTTACAAATTCCCGAGTAGTCTGCTGAAAAGGGTCATTCTTTTAATTCCACATTAATATTAAAGAGTATTTCACTGTGTAGATGGGCCCCTAACTAATACCAGGATACGTAAAATTTATGGCATCTATAAAGTACCTATTTTAGTAGTAAAAGAGTTGGATAATAGCTTGTGTTTTTGTAAGACACCAAACTAAGACTGAAACAACCTTTGTTTCTGAACTCTTCCACAGCTGGCTATGGCCCTCGCCCTAAGTCGTGACGAAGCCTCTCCTCCTCCACCAACCATGGTACCTGGCCCACGCTGCACCGCGCTTTACAGCAGACACGCGCAGCCCGCGCTTCTCGCTGTAACACCGTGAGGCCGTACACCCCTTTTATGAAAACAAAGCACTTCAGAAACATTAATGCCTTTTACAAAAAAGGTGTCGGTCTTCTGCAGAAGTGACATCGGCCAGCTCCTGTTCCAGAGGGGCAGGGAAGCTCGGCTCCGTGCGCTCAGCTACGGCTGCTCCCAGCTATCAGCTGAGCTCGGGCCAAGACCAGAGCTGACGCGCGCTGCCAACGCAGGCGACGGTTTGCCCGCAAGCCTCAGCACTGGTGAATACTCAAAAGAAAAGTTTCTCAGTACAGGCACTGTCACCGAGCCACCCGGAAACGGAGGCCTTTGAGAAAAACCTGGACCCGTGGCTTGCTGCTTGCTGGCAGCGCTGGTTAACCCGGAGGCATCTTCGCCCTGTGGCATCGCGACTCCTCGCCCGGCAGGAGCCCGGCCGGAGCAGGATGGCAGGGCCGCCCTGCAAACCCGGTTTGTACGTCTGCACGCCGAGGGAAACAGCGTAAGGCTCATACCAGCAAAATAAATCGGGGATATACCCAGTTAGATGAAGGAATAAAACTATTCCAGCCCTACACAGTGGACCTCTCGTTCTTCGCTTTAGATAACATAAGCACACGCTTCTGTAGCTCAGGTACAATGGTTTTTTGCTGTCTTTAACTAGAAGTTAAAAATGTGGGCAGCTAAGCTTCTTCAAACAAGACACTGAACAGCCCGCAATCTGTTCTCTTTATGTGTGTGTCATGGATACAAGCGAGAAAGTATGATTCCTAATATCATCTAACTGAATTTTTCCGTGGGCTGGCCATCAGTTCGGCGTGGTACACCCCCCCCCGCATCTCGCTCGGACCCTGACCCCCTGGCTCAGCAGCTCTGCGGTGCTGTCTCCTCACCGGCACTGTGCTGCGCCCGACCTGGGAGTGTCCCAGCAGGACCCGCTCACCCGCGGAACGCGCACACGAAATGGCTGGCGGCCGCAACGCGCCACGCAAACGCCCGTGGGACTGCCATACCTCCACCTCGTTCCTCGACTTTCCGTTACCTCCGCAGGAGCAAGCTGTGTCCTGGCCTTGAATTAAATTAGAATTCCTCTTGAGGGAGAAAAACAAGAACCTTTCTTAGATGTTTCCGTAAGACTTTAAGTTGCCCTAGCAGCAGCGTTCGAGCATTTGCTGTTGATAGCCAAACACCGGACAGATCGGAAATCACAGGAGTTCAACAGAAAACAAGACGTTTTCATAAAGTACACTTCCAAAAATTAGCATCAGATACCTTTTTTTTTTTCCTGAGGTGATTCCAGGGAAAAACGAGTTGTGCTAGTCAAGCCAAAATTTTATCTACAGCATGACGTAATGTCCTTCCAAACAGAAACCTGTGACACATCTGCAACCACAGCAAGGCGAGATGAGAAAAGCAGCTCCAGTGGTTAACAGTAACTTAGGACCAAGCAACAGAGGCATTTCTTAAAACCATGCCCACAAACAATACTTAAAATAACAGGGTTCCGCCAAACATTTTTGTTAGGATCTAGCTTGTTCCGAAACACGTTTCAATAATTTTGAAACACAGCAAAACCAGAAAAGCATTAGCTTCCACCTACAAAATGGTACCGAAAACCGCAGGAAAATATCTTGGATGTTTCTCACTGAAAATTTCATCTCGCAGAAAACCAGCACTGCTTCTTGCGGCGCGGATCCTATCCCCTGCTCTACGGGCACAGAAACACCTCTAGTACACAAACGGTGCGATCGGCTGATTTTCTTCACTTCAGAAAATAAATTCTAATCGTATGGGCGAACTTCCATGCTCTATGTGAAAGCGCGCAGTTGTTCTGTAAAGAACACAGATAATTAATCTGCTTTTTCAGAACATGGTTACGATACGTAATGAATGCTTTGTTTGAAGTGCTTCGTAACAGCGTTTCTGTGTCTCTTCTTGCAGACCTTTCTCGAAACACCGCGCAATTTGGGCAGCGCAGCAGAACCAGCCGTCCAAAAACCCCCAGACCAAACCAAAGCAGAGCAAGCCCCCCGCCAGCCCCCGCCTCACCCCTCCCCAGGGCCGTCTCCCGGGTCAGGGTGACAGATCCTGCGAGCAACCTGGGCCCCGCGCAGAGGAGAAATTCTCTCCCGTGGGGTTAGCAGGCGGGGGCTATGTCAAATAAATTTATTGCCGTCTGTGCTAATAAAGAACATTATAGAAAACCTAGATGAAAGTGCTCTGCATCCAGCTAATTTGAAGCTACCTTACGAGACAATAACAAGCTTCTAACAGTTTTTCCCTTTTTTAAAATACACTAATTATGCTTAATGTTCCCTGTCGCATTAGCTTTCATGGTAATTATATTTCAAAACTTTTGCAATTAGGGTACAGTTAATATTGTGGAATATTGCAATTATTTTTCATTGTGACACCTCTATTGAAAACTGGTGGCATAATGATCACATTGTTCAACTAAATCAGAACTGTAGAAATATGGCAAATGAACCAATTATACATTATTATTTCTAATTACAGATAATGCCCTTTTCCTTGCTTTTGTCCAGAAGAATTTCTCAAATACCCACTCTTCTTAATTTAAAAAAAAATAAAAATCAACCAACTGATTTCTCCATCTCCTTTAGTTTTTCATACATACACTAACATATATATACAAATATATATATAGTATGCACATGTACACCGCACATTATAGATTTACAAGGCGTGTGGGCATTGGTGTATGTGTATGGGTACATCAACATGTACAGAGATAATTTATGGCTGATACAGGTTCAGTCAACGCTAGCTATAAACGTAAATACCACTCAGTTGCATTCACGCTGTGTAAGGATTTTACTCACTGATTGCTCCTCGGAGTTAACTTCAAATGCATTACGAATGCACCCTATAGCTTTCCTGCTCCGGCCCTGTATTGCCCCAAATGACATTTCCTTCTTTCTGCCCAACTTTCCTCTTTGCTAATTAAATGCCAGGTCTTTGGCTCTTCTTCCTTCAGCCTCTAGCTCTCCGTCATTCAACCTAAACATCAAACCCCCAGATTTACAGCCCTGATTCTACGTTTCTTGACGCTGGATCAGCTCGAGCGCTTGATAAATGACAACAGCAGCAATTTCTGAGAACGAATACACGCAACCGTTAAAATCTGGCGTCCGCTCGCGGGTTTTACAGAGGCTCTTTGTAACCAAGCCACCCTGTGACGGGGTCAGACAGGACGCTGCTACACAGACGTACGCTCTGTGCACGCCGTGGAGGAGTCGGAAAGGAACGGCTGAAACAAAGCAGCCAGACAGGTAGGAGGAGACATCCGCAGCGTTTTCAATACCTTAGCAATTCCAGGAGTAATAATCATTTACCAACATTTACATTCTTCATATGGGATTTCAATCAAAGCTCTCTTAATTAAGTTTTCATTTAAATTACCAGAAACCAGTGATAAATAAATCAATGATGAAATTGCTGACTTCAAACAGAGAAGACCTTTACCAGAACCAGGGGCTTGCCAGCCCCCACCATCTGCACGCTTCCCAGCTACCAGGCTCATGAATTTCAAGGTTATATCACCAAATGTAAGATATAATTTCTAGCCAACATCCGAGAAGGGAAATCAGACATGTATAAGAGGTCGCATCGCTTCTGGCATGCAAAAAATCTGGAAACACGTTTACACAGCTCCTTATTCCCCTCGATCAAGAGCAATACAAGATTAAGGCAGAACTCCTTCAAAGATTATTTCAGGCAGAAATCTGACAAATGCAAATCTCAGCTTGTTCAGTACTGCGGAGTAAGGTTTTTTAAAGAGTAAAGCCTCTTTCGGTAACCTGAACGATGAGCACGTTTTCAGAATGAACTGTATCTCCTCTGACCCTCTGAAACTCTAAAAGCTGATCTGAGTGCTTAAATGACAGCTTGAAGTCCTGGGAAATCTGGCACAGAATATAATTTTTTAAGAACGCCTTGAAGTCCTGCCATTGCTAATATCTCAATCATCACCCGCCTTTCCATCGTTTCTTGGCTTGTATTATTTTTTTTGTATGTGACTTTATTTTTCTGGACATACAATTCCTCATGCAATTTTTGTTTCCATTGACTTAGACATGCGGTCTCCACCATCCGCTGAGCACCGACAAAATACAGGACAAGTGAAGGGAGAAGTCGAGCGTGTTTGTCCCGCGCCGGGTAACACCACTCTCAGTGTACGGGAAGCAGAGGGTGACTCAGCGGGGTTCTGTGCACCTCTGGATGAGAGGGGCTTTTGACAACGGCACACAGGGACAGCACAAGGGGTGATGGCTTCAGTGTGAAAGAGGGGAGATTTAGATGAGGTGTAAGGAAGAAATTTTTTATTGTGAGGGCGGTGAGGCCCTGGCCCAGGCTGCCCAGAGAAGCTGTGGCTGTCCCCTCCCTCGCAGGGTTCAAGGCCAGGTTGGGCAGGGCTTGGAGCACCCTGGGCTGGTGGAAGGGGTCCCTGCCCATGGCAGGGGGTTGGAACTGGATGATCTGTAAGGTCCCTTCCAACCCAAACTATTCTCTGATTCTATGATATGCACGTTCGATACCAAAATCGCCTACAAACTACATAGATCTGCAGGTTGGATGTGGGTGATAACCAAACACATCTAGCAACACAATTATCTGTTAAATAATATCTGCTGAAATATTACTAACAGCCACAAATTATAATAGCCCTGAAATAGTTTAACAATGGGGTTATAAATAGTGGTTAGTGGTTTAAAAATGACTGATTATTTTCACGATAAAAAAAAGTAGTTAGTATTCAAAAATACCAGCTTTTTTCCTAATCTATGGTCACATTTAAGATCGCTGCTATAAAATAGCATCTCATATTTGACAATAAACTTATCTACAAAGACTCCTCAAACATAGTCTTCACAGGCAAATTCAACAGGGAGAACCTTTTAACACAATAACCATTCTGCAGGACACTGAAAATTTTTTGTTTTCTATGGAAAAATTCTGCAAAATTCTGCCAAGATGTTCTGTCAAATTACAGATACAAGTTTTAAGGTAACGAACACTACGAAAAGTCAGGGGTGTAAGATTTTGAAGATTTATGAAACAAAGACAACCCTTCTGCATAGCTATTTCGTTGCTAGCTCATCCCCTGCATGCATATCGTGTCCACTGGATCAATTTGCTGGAGCAGCGAAGCATGGAAGCACGGGTGCTACCCACCCTGCTCTCCAAAATGACCATGATTTCCATCGCACAGTCAGATTTGCTCTACTGACAGCTGTCAGCACATTCCGTTCAGATCTCCAGAGGACACAAAATGTACACTTCATCGGGCGACACGCTGAGTAACACAGTGTTTGAGCACAGTGATGACCAGGCAAATTATGTGAGTGAATTTCACTTGCGTATTCCATTACTTTGGTGGGAGAAACTTGAATATTCCAAGTTCAATTACAAACTCACCGCTGTTTTAATTTGCTTCATTACACAACTTATTTTAAAAATTATTTTTTAATCAGACTTGTGTTGTAAGTTGATAGGCAATTTTATCTCTCGAAATCATTACTACGCAGTTTTAGTTCTATGCAAATTCCTGATGAATTGATTAGCCCGGTAATGCCTACGTGAGGTGTAACAACTCCCTGTAACGATGCAGAAGAGCTGTGTGTCGCTCCGAGCCACTGAGATTGAAGTACTCCCTAAGTAAGCACCAACTGCTTTTCTGGAGCTCTTCCAGAACTCAAAAAAGAAACATAACTTTATTATCATTAAAAGCAATGGCATTATATTTCTTTTACTTGTCTCATCTTTGTGAAGGTTCAACTTGGTTTTTTTCCTGCTGATTTAATTTTCATCAATATCATATCTCAGATGTCCCATGGAAAGGATTCAACAGAGATCAACGCAAGTCCAGGAACCTGAAGTTTGATTCTAAGTTCAAAAACTTCTTCACAGTACTGCCTCTGTGTCTTGAATAAATATGTAATGTTTGCAGTGGGCCAGCAAATAAATCACTACTATTTTAAGCTTGATTATCTATTCTTTTTTAAATCCTGTAAGCAAGCTTTTAACGCTTTCAGCTGAAGCATCCTGGCATAAAAATTCCTGCATAAATTGTAAGGTTTACGTCACAACAGCAGGAAAACTATCCATATTCTGATCATTTGTAATATATAAGTGGTTTCAATATCCTTACTTCAAATTGCTTAGCAATGAAAATTCACCTATAGAGCACATTCTTTTGTTGGTTTACATTTTGGAGTTGTCAAACAGAGATTGCCACCAGAAAAAGTAGCACCAGGCATTGAGTTGGTGGCTCAAACAAGATTTCAGAAGAAATAAAAGCAGGAAAACCGGTTCAGTACCTGAATTTGGACGAACAGGGTCAAAACGAGGAATCACTAGAGAGCCTTTAACCACCATCTAATAACACAGATTAATAAAGAGCAGCTGAGAGAGCAGTCAGACAGTAAGTTCTCTTGAATTTTACACAGCCTGTAGGCGCAGGTAGGTGCGTGCCACAGGTTGGTCCATGTCTGAGCAATCTGCGGTACGGCTGCTCCACTCATTCTCCACTGCCGCGAATTTTACTCACGAGAATATATAGCAATGTTCACAAACTGTTAATATACTATTTAATTAACAATGTCTCACATCTCCAACAGATTTCAAAATGCGCATTGAAGGTGGAGAAAGCATCAAATCTCTGAAAATATGTATTTTCATACAGAACTTGGCAATTTCTACAGGAACACGGTGGCCCGGGGAGCCGAGACGCCTGCTCTCAGGGCTGGGCTGCTTTGGGAAGTACTAACTGCTTCCAGGTCTGACGTTTGCTCTGCGTTCGCTTTGCAGTGAGAAAAGAAAAACTTTCATCTGACAAAAGGAACAGACGTCTAACGCCTGCTCAGGCTGAAGACTGACGGGGGGAAATACAGAGTTTTCGTGTTGAGAAACACATAGAGGGGGTCAGAAAAACTACAAAGAGAAAAATGCTCTTCTTTTAGTTCTGTTTTTTCCTTTTAATTTATTTCAATTATTTTTTTTTTTTATTTTATTTTTCTGTTCTTTGGTAACACTATGCTTAAACCAAACTCTGAAACTGTATAATTTCACAACAGTTTTCTTAAACTTTTTAGATGCTTTCTCATAAAACCACCTGAGAGGACATACTGGGAAAGAATAACTAAACTGCAGAATTTTTGCAAAGGCTGAAACCTAATGGTGATATCTCTGTAGATCCTTTTAATATAAATCAGCATGCTAGAGCATTAAATCCTGAAAAGAACTAACTGCAATGTATTTGTTAATCAAATGAACCTAACAGCTTGGTTATTAAAAAACAGATTAAAATTAAGATTCCCAGAAAGACGACAATGGATTTAATGTATATATTTATGTATCTGGCTAAAAAAAAAAACCCAAAAAATCAAAACCTTGAGCACCACTCCCTCTCCCCCCCAAAAAAAAACCCCAACAACCCACCCACCTAGAAAGAACATTAAACCAAATAGCCAGAATTTGGAAATTTGAACTGAATCTGCCTATCATGTAAAGAAAACACTACTCTATAGATCAACGTACACCACCCTATGAAGCAAACACCGAACGCAAAGGCTGCTGATCCAGCAGGATCCACCAGTGCTGATTTCCTTGGAGAAATTTAGGTGTTCAACGTTACGAAGTTGCGACCATCCGAACCAAACAAGGCTGACCGGCGTAACTGCCACGCTCGCCAGCAGCATCAGCTACGCTGCCGTGGTTCTGGGTCGCAATGAGCAATCGCTGCGGCTCCCCAGAAGAAAATTGCCATGATAAAGAGCTGTGAAAGAGTACCAGTTGCTTTGTGACAGCAGGGTATTAATGGAAATTGTTCCAAAAAAAGAAAATGAAACAAGACTCTCTAATGTATTTGCATTTCTGGCATGATCTCAGAGGAGTTGAAGAATGAAGAATATGGAATCTTGCCAGCTGTCAACAATAAGAAAAGGAAAGGAAGACAAAGAAAGCTATTTGGAAGAACTGGTTGGAAATACAAGTAAAGGAGCAAGTTTTGTGGCCATCTATCTACTTCTGCATGACGATATCTAGTGATATAAATATCTTAAGGGTGGGTGTCAGGAGGATGGGGCCAGACTCTTTTCAGTGGTGCCCAGTGACAGGACAAGGGGCAACGGGCACAAACTGAAGCAGAGGAAGCTCCAGCTGAACATGAGGAAGAACTTCTTCCCTCTGAGGGTGATGGAGCCCTGGCCCAGGCTGCCCAGGGAGGCTGTGGAGTCTCCTTCTCTGGAGATATTCCAGACCCGCCTGGACGCGGTGCTGTGCAGCTGCTCTGGGTGACCCTGCTTGGGCAGGGGGTTGGGCTGGGTGACCCACAGAGGGCCTTGCCAACCCCTGACAATCTGTGATTCTGTGATTTGTATTATACAACCTTTTTTCTGTAAGTGCTTCGGAAGCAACGGCTGTGCTACCTGTGCAGACAGACAGGGCTTTACTTGCTGACAGCACACATTTCAATGCACAGTTTCTCGCCAGTCTCTCCTCGGATTCGTCTCATAATCACGGTCCCTCACCAACCTGCCGGCAGCCCCAGAACCACCCCTTCTCAGCCTGTTCATGCGCATCAGTCTCCGTAATCTCATCGCGCTCTCACACCAGTCTCAAATCGGAATCTGAGAGCCGTGGTAACTCCTCCTTTTCCTCAAAGCGGTCTGGTTTTCTCTGCGTCCTCTGCTCCAGCTGCACAGAGCACTCTCAGGTACAACTGACTGGCCTTACCACGTCTACTAAGTTCATGGATTTCAGAAGAAATAGCTATTCTCGAATTTACTTCTGCCTAGTGCCTGCTTCACACCACGAGACAAACTGCTCAGGAATACCTAATTAAATACTGATACAATTTAGCTGAAAGAGATAGGGGAGGAAGGGAGAATAGATTTGGAAAATGGAGAAACATCTAAAACAATAAGTATTTAATTTTTGAAACGTTGAACCATTTCATTTGGCAGATTTTTAAGCATCTGTTATCACCTTTCATTTTGAGAATTTTCATGTATTTTTTTTATTCTTACCCACACTGAAAGTTAAACAAAAAGGTTAAAACTTAAAATGGAAAAAAAGAAAAAAAACTTACATTTTGCTTTAGATTGAAGTAATCCGTGTTGCTCTTCCCAACCAAATCTGCAAACTGAGAAAGTCCAAATCTCCTCTTTCGCCCCACACAAGCCTTACCAACTGCTGGTTTTTTTTTCTTCATTTGTTTTGCCTCCGTGTTGCTCTCTTTTGATTTTGTAGCAAGTTCTCAGCTACACTGGAAATGAAGGTGCCAGAAGCTGATGAAACTTGTACCGCGGGGTCACCAAGGCTTTACACGCGCTCCCACACCATGCCAGTCCCAATCCTTCTCCTCACCGCTTGACAGACTAATCCAGAGCCATCATTCACCACTCGAGCTCTAACTCCCCGAGCTCCCTTCTCTTGACTTCATCACTTAGGTCTTCAGAAGCCTGGAGCTGACAAACCTACAAAGATCTTACACCTTTCCACGTCTGCTCGTCCCTATAATCGACAGATCTGTGACAAGTGAAATAATTACCCACCTGTTTGTGGGAACGAATGTTAACACTCACGCTCCAGCACTGCGTTTCGTTAGGCAGAACATTTCACACCTCACCACAGCGTGGGTTAACCGAGGAGCTAGCCTGGCGTTTGGTGTGCACCTTTCTCACCAATTCCAGTACAAAACGTGATTTCTAAAACCTGAATTAATAACCAAGGCCTACACATTACAGATTTAATTAATCCAGTATGCAATATTATGCACGTTAAGTTTATTTAATTTTTAAATTAAATTCCAGATTTCTAAGTTCTCCCCATATCACATGGATTAGTGGGTGGGACTTCCCATTTTATGACACATTAACAACTGTCCCACGGGCCTGGAGATTCAAGACCAAAAGGATGTCTCCAAATAAAAAGGTCATAAATCCTTTTCTTAGGGAGTACTGAGACAATTCCAAACCGTTCTGATGTTGTTACAAATGGGAGTTTTGGGGCACAGCACTTCACAGTACGCCAGTCCCTCCTTGGCAGATTTTGAAAGATTTAGCAGCAGAGTAAGACTCCGCTGCTCTTAGGGTTTGGGTATGTACAGGCTTCCATACCTGCTCATTGCTTTTATCATTTACAAAAGGTCATTCCCATTTGCTACAGCGTTCTAGTTATTGCTCCCGTATTAACGGAGCATCAAGGACAAGGAGATTTCTCAAGACAATACAGCCTCCACATCAAGTTGCCAATTCTCTTTAAGTTTGATTTACTAGGGTTTTTTTTTTCAGATCCAAGATCAGCAAGACAGGTACCAGCTACCACTACAACCATATCGACACTTGCAGGTAGGCATCTATCTATCTATTTCACAGATGGTTAGACCCGACCTGAATAAAAGGAGAGAAAAGCTCAGTTACGGAAAAGCACGCCGTCCCAGCCCCACGGCACCCCCCCAGGCACATCAAACAGAGAGGGAGCATTGTCAAGGAGCGCAGGGAAGGCAGTGCCGCGGTGGGGCGAGGCAGCGACCGCAGGAGAGCGGAACAACACACAGCACCCTACGTAGACGGAAAAGGTCACCGCAGTAAAAGCAACCTAGGGAACGGGGAGGAGGGCAGCATTGCTGCAGCCTGGAGAAAACACAGACTCCAAACACACGGACCGGAGCGAGAGATGCAATTTCATTCACGTGTGAACGCCACAGACCGAGCTGTGGAAACATTCGGGGAGCCGACAAAATGGCACAGGACTCCCTCTACGCCCTGATGTCAAGGTGTCTGAAAACGCAAGCATTTGCTCAGGCCAGTAATTAACTTCTACAGACATTCAAAGTCCTCAGTTTTTCTGTGTAGGAATCTGGCAGAATAATAAATTGCATACATTTGCAATGTAATAAAGAAGACAATATTGTCTGGTTGATTAGCTTGTGTGAGAAAAATATCCCCCGATCTGCAGTTCTGGTATGTAATTAGTACAAAAACCACAGGAATCACAAACAACAAAGGCACCGGTCAGTTCAAGGCTTGCACACAAGCTCTTTCAGTTCCTGAACCTTTCCAGCTGAACAGGAGGAAGAACTTCTTCACTCTGAGGGTGACAGAGCCCTGGCCCAGGCTGCCCAGGGAGGCTGTGGAGTCTCCTTCTCTGGAGATAATCCAGACCCGCCTGGACAAGGTCCTGTGCAGCTGCTCTGGGTGACCCTGCTTCGGCAGGGGGTTGGACTGGGGGATCCCCAGAGGGCCCTGCCAACCCCTACCAGTCTGTGATTCTGTAAGCCAGCTATCCGCAGGCAATATCACGACAGACACGACGCAAGAGAAGAGCATCACCACCGACAGAACCCAGCTGTAATGCCACGCTCAGCTCCCAACGCACCCCAGAACGCCAAAGGCTCTGAGCAGATACTCAGCCTCTCAACGCCAACCCCATGGTGCGCACCCCGACCTTGCTCCCTCTCTGCACCAAAATAAAGCGGCCGTTCAGTGGAGGAACCACCTGCTTTTATTACATTTCCACTTGAACAGTGGCTGCACGAGGTCGCTGCTGATGTTGAAATTGTGAGAAAGACAAAATCCTGGCCCACAACAGCATGCACCAGCAAAACCCAGCAGAAGCTGCAGTGATGCAAGCAAAGGAGGCCTCTCTACAACACAGCTTCACCCATTTGAGGAACTGGGTTAGGAAGTAAGAGGAGAGCAGATCTTGCTTGGGTGAGCTGTATTTTCAGCGGAGGGTTTCACCAAAGCAGCTGTACGTGCCAATCCTTTCAGTGTCCACACGCCCAGAGGGCAACAGGGCTGATGCTGGTAAGGAGAAAGGGAAAAATATTCAGAGTAAAATGACAGAATTCAGATTTCTTTCTGTTTATGCTGAAGGGATATAAAAGACACGCATGGGAGAACGGTCAGGCAAAGAGTCAGGCATGAATGGGGCGAAAAAGAGACCCAACAGTGAGACTAATCAGGAACCACTTAGTGGTTTCTCCAGCCACACGGTGAGTTCTCCATCTCCTCTAGCTTTCAGAATAAGACTAAACATCATCTAAAAGAAAAAAGTCTTAATTTGAATTGATTTAATCATGCATTATATGAAGATCAACTCAGTTTCTAAAGATGTTAACGTGACCATTAGATGACATATATTTACAGATTTGCCTTCTAAGATGTTAATATTTATAAGTGTATTAGAAAAAAGTATTATATAGCTGTAAATCTACTGAAGCAAGTCTATACCCAGGAATGAGCACTAGATAAATTGATAATTTATCATTTAAATAAAGCAGAAGTGCATGACTTTGCTTTCTCAAAACCAGGAAACCCACAAGACAAGACATTGACTCAGATGAAAAGTGCCTCCTTGCCTTCAGGTGTCTGTAGCAGACACTGCTTTCTCAATGCTGCCTTTCCACATACGCAGCCGCGGAGTCCACTACGGAAGTCAGGAGGGCTATGTCACTGCCAATGAAAGAGGAGGAGCAGTTCAGAAGAGCCAAAACTCTGTATCAAAAGACAAAATTCTTCAAAAGCCTGCGAGATTCTTCCCACACAGCACAACGTGCAGCAGAGAGTATCAGTGAGAACAGCTCTAGGCTCTTCTACACACAAAGGAAAACCACACAAACAGCGTTTGGACTCCATATAGGAAAGAAACAAAAGCTGCAAAAGAGTTACTCTGCTTGTAACCGTAATGCCCCCAATGCCTTCCAGTTTTCAAGCAAGCGACCAAGTCTAGGAACTCCGTTTCCTTGGCACGACAGCGTGGAGCAACAAGATCTAGCCTTCAGGTTTCAAGTGCAGGGCATTTATCGGCGGTCTCAAACCAGCTGCGAGGAGACAACACGGGGATCGGGAACGGGAAGAACCAAGGCCTGGCTGGCCATAGTAATCCAGCTGCTTCCCAGGCGTCGTGGCAGTTAGCAGAAAACCGCAGAGCAACAGGCTGGAGAAACGGGACCTGTGAAAGTCAGTGGAGCAGCTGCCTGGCTCTGCTGCTTCTATTGCCACAGGGGCTGCCAGTCGAACACATCTACAAGCCTTAACCTAAAACAATGTAAAAGCAGCTGAGAAAAACCCTCTGCAGCTCTCAAAACCACGGTGAGCTTCAGAAAAATACAGACATAACTGAAATAGAATCTGTTCTCAATTATATAGCTTTTTGTAATGCATTATCATTTTTATTACCATAAACCTTCTGTTTGAGATTTGTTTGTCTGTTATGATTATGAATTCATAAATTAATAAATACAATGTTTCTGCAGTATCTTAATATCTAGAATTGTGTCTTCTGGCTGAAATTCTGGCATCTGCTGGCATTGTCAACATACGCTACACAGAGTAGCAGCAGCAATAATCTCAGTAATAGTTGCAGCAACATGGAGATAGTACTTAAGAAAAAGTACACCCTTCAGTTTCAGTGGGAAGACATCGTTCACGCTGTTCCCTCCATTTCTAACTCCAGTCCAAAGCTCTAAAATCAGACCTAGCGCTCAAGAGATGCAACAGAACGAGAATGTGGCTGGCCATTAAGGATTTCGAGACTTTGAGCATTAAAAACAAACTGGGAAAAAGAAAGTGTCTGTTTAAAGACCTTGCTACTAAATACGTACACTTTTTAAAACAATATGCATAGGAGGAGACTATTGCTCACAACCTCCAAGCTGGGAGCCAGTCCTCATAGCATAAACGCTGGAAACCAACAGGTTTCGGCTTCTGTTCAATCCTTTCCACTGTAACAGAGGAATCTTTCCTGGACATTGTCGCCTGCTGAAGAGAAGTCTTTGAGAAACAGAGGGTCTTTCACGCTCCTCAGCTACATTATGCATTAAGGATAGGATTCTTCAAATTAGCGTTGCTTTCTTCTACATCTGGGGCAGCGCATAAAAGCCATGGGTGCCAAGGCAGGAAAAAAAGCCTATAGCACCAAAATTCTCAATAACAACAGCGGAGCCCCAAATAAACATACATAATTTCCTCTTCATTTGGAAACAGAAACTAAAATGATCGATCTGCAACTCTTTTTTGTATTGTTGTAAAATGTCACCAGAAGAAAACTGCTTCCAGCTTTTCCCTGTGAATACACTGAATAGGAAGCACTGTTCCTCAACTTAATTACGTGCACAGATGTAACACAGGGCTGCCTTTCAGAGGCAGGTATTAGAAAGCATATAAAATAATTTAGAAAAAAGACAGCCCTGGAACCTTAACTGATTTTAACTGTTGCTGATCCAAGCATAAGTTACCAAAGGCTAAAACGAAGTATTCCGAAATAGGTTTCAGAAAGAGATGCTGCCAAAATCTGAACAAATGCACCCAGCACTTCGGACAGAAAAGTGAAGGTGGAGAAGGCCAAAATGTCTCTTTCTGGTTACTATTCCTCCCTACCTGACCTCAGAAGTCAGGCACAGAGATCAAAATAAGCAAAAACACAAGTATACAAACAGCAGAACAACCAACAAACCCCAAAGTAAAACAACGGCCCTTCTCCACACCCCCAAATCTAACACTGACCAGGAGAGGAAGATTGCAATTCTAATGAAACAGCTGAGAACCAGGACTTCCAAATGAAAAGAAAAGTATTTCTGCAAAATGAAAAATAAATATCCATCAAGCACCTTCCGCTTATATTCCAGGCAAGACCTCTACTACCTGCAAGGACACCGTACGAGCAAGAGAAGATTGATGGCACCATACTGAGAGGATTGAGAAGGAATGCTCACGGACTCCGAGTCAGCACCAGAAATTTGCTTTGAATCAGAGCAGAATCACATCTCACCATTTTAATAGTCAGCACTGGGAAACTGCAAAGCCTCTGCGAGTGCCGAGTGTGGAATGGAGTGATCTGTACCTTCTCTTGGGGCTGCACAAGCAGCTACCACAAGGTTACTCGCCAGGTCCTGGCTAGCCTTGTGCCATAGAACCTGTAGGTCCTGCACACCTCTAAAAGGTCGTTACACGGATGATTTTGATCCCCCTGAGCCTTTTCTTCTCCAGGCTGAACAGCCCCAGCTCTCTCAGCCTCTCCTGGTGTATTAGGTGCTCCCAATCCTCGATTACCTTTGTGGCCCTTCACTGGACGTGCTCCAGCGAGGCCACATCTCTCGTACTGGGGAGCCCTGCAGTGGACCCAGCACTCTAAACGTGTCCCACCAGCACCGAGCAGAGGAGACGCCTTACCTGCCTCGACCCTGATGGCATCGCTTGCCTCCTGCAGCCCAGGGTGCTGCTGGCCTCCTTTGCCCCAGGGCTCGTGGCTGGCTCACAGTCAATCTCATGTCCCCCAGGACACCCAGGTGCACTTCTACTCCATGAGACTCCTGTCAGAGTGTTCAACGTGGTGAGCCTGGTTACTCGTGGAACAGTTCCTCTAGCAACCCAGCAATGGGTATCTTGCTGGGACAGCCACGCACGCCTAGCTCTCTTACCTACAGTTTAAACCCACGTCTTTATGGCAACAAGATCAAGGTGCTACCTACTGAGATATCCAAACTCTTTTACTTAGTCTCTTTTGTAAGCCAAAGTCAATTGTTTACGAGAAAAAAATGCACACGAGCTATGGTTTCTAGATTTTTGTTGTTCCTGCTTTATTTTCTGTCACGTAAGTTGGCAGATCCAGAAACTATTCTCCATTCAGTAGGGGTTTATACTTCATCATCTGAAGGAGATGTACTTCTTTTTCTATAGGATTCATTTACTTCTTCGAGATGACTATCTTCTGTACGGGTTTGCATTATTCACTAGAAACTGGAAATATCTGTTTATTTGATGCCAGATTGTGGAGGGTTATAAAACATACACTTCCAAGCAGTCCCAGCAGAGCATCTCAAATAAGACCTCCAGCTACAGTGCACTAATGAAAGCTCTGGCTTCCTTCAGGGAAAAAAAAAAAGATTTTTACATACTGGGTTAGACTGCAAGGAGGTGGTAGCAATTATGCATTAATAATTATGAAATCCTATGGACAGGTAATGTCTGTTGAACGCAGGAGATCCCGCTAGATATTTATACTGAATATAATGAATACTGATTTACATAATAAATTAACACAAACTAGGGTCATAAGCATAAAGAGCCTTATTCTTTATTTCGTCTCTAACTCACAGACAACAATAAACAACAATTATTGCACTCGAGCCAACCTATTTCTCCAGTCCTCTCTCCTAGTAACTGCTTGTCAAAAACAAAAATCAAACCAAACCCTGCCTTCTAAGCAGCATCCAAACTACTCTGTGGGCAAACACTGTTATGTTGAGCCAGCTGCTTTGTATTATTGTCTCTGAGCCAGAAAGACACATTAACGCTGAAAAACTGGCCATGGTCCCCCTTCCAGCTGAACTCCAGTAACTTCTTGGGAATTGTGACAGTATCTAATGCTCAGTTTAGAAATCTCCCAAAATCAAAATACTCCGAAAATCACTCTGCATCTACTTTCTCATTGTTCAAATGGTTGAAGATGATGAATACATCCAGTTATGGATACATTATATCAAAAATTACTGGCCAAGTAGGTATATCCTAGATGTTTTACTCAGGTTGAAAAGCAATCAAACAAACAGTTTTTCTGCTGAGACTCCAAAATTTGGTTTAATAGGAGTAAATCCTATATGAAAAAGTAACAGCAAAGCTGCTAGCAACAAAAAAACTTGTCTTTTCTTTCCCAGGTAAGACTGAAAACCAGCCTGTTGTACTGTATTACGCTTGAAGCCATTAAAATGGCATTCCAACATGATGACTCACCTTATATAACCAGAAAGAAAATACATACAATATGTAGAAGAAGAAATAAACCTATTCCTACTGTTAGCTGTAAGAAAGCATCCTAGAAAATGGTGTGACAGGAACTGACCTTCTTTCAAAAGGCAAAAAAAGAACTCCACTAACTTTTCACGGATAAAGGTCTCGTTTCGTTCTATAATATTTATGTTTTTCAAAATACTATCAGCAGGTGCACCGGCTTTCAAAAACCTCTTGTCCTTCATCACACATAATTGTGCTGCATATTATATTAAGACATACAAGCAGAGGAATGCAAGTGACGGGAGTTCAATTAAAAACAGCATAATATCTGTTGCATAGAGAATGATTCTGCAACTGAAATCAGGTTCTAATGAGAGAAAAAAAGGAATACATTTTCCCATATTTTTAATTACATAGAATTTCCTCAAACATGATTTTTAATAATATATTCCATTAGGTTAACATCATATTTAAAGAAAGTGCATTTTCCAATTTCATTTCAAGTCTGATTCTGAGCAATTATTGTGTCATTGTTCTGCAGCAGAAAGGTTGAATTCATTTACTGTGTGGTTATGCTAGTTATGATTGATGTCGCTTCTCCAAATGATAAACCAATCACCCCGATGATGTAATGTCATTTTAAGAGTGCTATAATCACATTTCTCTCAAACTGGAAGCTCTGATGAGTTCTAACAAAGATTTATTGTAGATTAAAGGCCTTCATAATATCAACAATAGATTGCTCATTTGATGGAAGATTTGATTAGGTAATTTTTTTAGGAAAATGGGTTTTCCAGATATATCAAGACTGGCTATTGTGAAGGGCACAGGGCAGCACATGTGGATGACTATCACCTCATAGCCAAGAAGACTCATCTTCAAACTTGTTGAGAAGCTAGCCTGTAATTGTAGAGGTTGAAGCAAGCTAAGTGTACAATCAGACAAACAAGAGGACACTCGTTATACAAAGTAATCAGTGTGAGACTTCTGCAAATATTTCATCTTTGGCACATCCTTTGAGGATTCTGATAGAAATGTTTGAAGAACCACCTAGAAAGTGCTAGCAAATATTTATTAATGATCAAATATTATCTGGAACCTAAGCCTTAAATCTAGATATCTTCCAATCTTCTTTTTAACCCTGACCCAAATTTAAACAAAATCTTTACACTTATTTACTCTTCCCCAATGTCTGGATATATGTTGCTAAGTTTCCATAGGAACTAAAGAGATACTAAAAAATGTTTTAAAAAAGTAAAACAAAAAAATATCAGAGCATGGTCTACCTTTTGATATCATGTAGATGATCAAAAATACTCTGAAAATCTTTCAAGGATAAGAATGAGCCACAAACAAATGGCAAGATTTTCCAATTTAAGGCATATGTCACTATCTGTGGTATTTTCTTAGAAACTCTCCAAAGGAAACACTGTGAGAACTACGGAAAAAATTGGTAGCAAATGCTTGTTAAGTTTCCACAGGATGTACTAAGTCCAGAAGAGCTCATGCTATAGAACAGACTCATTGGTGATCAATTAGGCATGTGCCTATGGTCCAAAGGAAAACCAATCCTGAAAATTAAAAGCCATTATATATCATATGACTGTTTGTTAAAGAAGGAACTGGAATATTTTGGGGAAAACAACGTTAAAATGCAGAATGAAGAAATCAGCCATTTATAAACAAAGCAAAGCACATCTGGGCATGCCAACCAGGTCCTTTTGGTCGGTCCACAGTAAAAGCGTGAAACACAAAGCTTTTAAGAATATAAAGAAACAATGACTATTATATAAAATGAAACATGCAGAGCTTTTCCATCAAATTTTCAGATGTTGTTTTACTGCAGCTTCCTCCATTTGGCTTCATGAAAAAAGTCACGCTGATTCACTCCGTCTCCAATGGCAGCTATAAATACCAAGTACCAAGTCTTCAAGTATCCTCCAAGATTCTTTTTTTGGTTCACATTCTCTGACCTTGATTTCCTTCTACTTAGTAACCCTCATTGTATCTCCCTCCCATTCACTTTCCCCGTTCCCTTTTAAACCCTTGCAAACTGATCCACCGCGTCCTTTAGACAATGTTCTCTGGTTTACTCTTTATTCCTTTCTTCAGCTGTCAACATCCACCTGTTCCTGAGCTCTGAGATGAAGCACACGCGACCCCAGCCACTCGCTCCTGACTGGTAACGGTCCATCGCTACCCGGGGACCCAGAGCTGCTTTTTCCACGGACATCGCTTCACGTTTCTCTGCCCAGAATTTCCTCTGCCGTTTTATTGCCCCGTGACTTGGTCTCACAGGGTCCTTTGTGACTCTTCACAGCCCAGTCCCGCCCTTAGCGCCCTGCCATCAGCTACCTTTCTTACCCCACAGCTCACCATCTTCTCCAAGTGCCTTCACATCCCATTGCCACGCAGGAATCTTCCCTCTCACCCTACACTAGTTCAGTTTCCTTAACAGCACTCAGCGACAGTTTTTGCCGAGACCCTTTCTAAAAATTCAAAGACCCTTCATCAAGCAACTCACCCTTATTCAGAAATGGCTGACCCCTTCGAAGAACTCCTCAATGTTCCTAAGGCAGGACCACCCTTTGCAGAAGTTACACTGACTCGTCAAAGGTGAATGTATCTGCTTCCCCCAGCCCCCCTGCCCATTTCTATAGCTTCTACTGAGTTGACCATTACAGATGAAGGGAGTTTGAGGTCTTCAGCTCCCCAGATCTTCCTGAACCTCTTAAGAAAACCCAAACAAATAAAAAAACCCCAAATCAAAACTGATATCATATTTTCCACCCTCAAACCTCAAGCACCAAGGAAGCATCCTCAACCTCTGAATTACTATTTCTTTGGGCAATTATGTTTTAATACAGCTGAGATAGCAATTGGGTCATCGGGTTGAAGCATGATTCAGGACGAAGGAACCCCAGGAGGGTCCTAGTCCAGCCTCCTACCAAGCAAGGGCAGCTCTGAGGTCAGACCAAGTAGCCCAGGACTTTAACCAACCTGTTCTTGAAAACCTCCAAGGACAGAGACTGCACAGGCGTTCTGGGCAACCTGTTCCAATCCAGCGCTTAGGGAAAAAGTGTTACCTTCTGTCCTCCCCAAATCTTTTACGATTCAACTTCTGCTCACTGTCCCATCCTCCCACCATGCCCCACCAGCCACTGTTCACAGGGCATCGTTCCAGGGCACTGTCTGCACCCACAAAGGCCCACCGTCCCACACCACATACTATCTCCAACACTGCTGGGTTCTCTGCTGTTACAGGAAAGAGCAGATCAGAAACTGCATGTAAGATACAAACGTACAGCGCTTCGTTAAATAGACAGGAACCGCACAACAGATATCTATGTTCAAAGAAGAAAAAAAAAGGCAAAAATAAGGAGCTATAATAGACTTCTTTTGTTTTGCCTGTATTTCTAAAAAGGGACTGCATCTTCATTTGTCAATTTTTGGCTGCCAAAATGAAAAGCCAGCATCTGTTAATAAAAAACTAAAGAAACAAGAAGAAAGACAACCCTCAGCACTACAGATGATAAGACTGATAGCAGAGCTGCAAATGTTTTGAAACAGTGGCCTGAAAGACAAGAATTAATTTGCTGAAAAATAGCAGTTTCTTAGTTAAATGCGACACTGGGAGTGTAGAATCAGACGGATTCTGAAACGAGAACAGACGCAGACTGGCAGAAGCAGCACACATTTTCAGACACAGAACCTCCTCGCCCACACGAGACATTGGCCGAGGCCATGCAGACCAACGAACCGTTGCACGTGCACCTCCCTCTTACAAGATGCATCAAGGAGCAGGAAACCTACTTCGAAAAATAAACCCCTCCGATGACAAGAACATTTTTTACACTGCTTACAACACTCCTAAAACTCCAAAGTTCTCTACAGTAAAATGAAGGAAAAACTTCTACGACACACGGTGTTTCCAAAACATGTTTCCTTGAGATAAAGCAGTAAGATTTTTGTTTGTCATTCCCATACCCGTTCTCAATTTTGTAGTGATCTAAGAACACATTTGCAAAAAAAAAGACAGCATAAAACTGGCACAAACATGTCACAAACAAGCTCCGTACGTTTGCAGTTTTCTTACCACTGCTGGCGGCCTGCTGTGGCCCTGAACACGCTCTCAGCAGATATGAATTAGGAGAGAACTCCTCATCGGGGTTGGTGTCCATGATTTGATGGGACGTGTTGCTGTCTAGCAATGGCATCTGGCAGCTAACTGGTGGAGGATTATGAGAACTGGGCAGCTGAGCAGATGGGAGAAGGCTAGACGAGGATGTAGGTGGAATGGGACGACCTGGGAAAGAGGACACAGGGATCAAAGGTCAGCAATGAATGTAATGAAAAAACCCAAACAGCCAAGAAATTGCACTGTAACTGTCCACCGTTACACACGGTTACTGCGGCGCAGAGTCACGGAATCTCTCCGCTGGCACAAACGTGTCCCTTTGTACTGTATTCATGGCATTGCGAGCAGCTCTGCGGTGAGCTCATTCCAAAAACCCCTCCGCAGCATCACCTGGTATCTCTGGAGGGGTTTTTCCAAGGAAATTGCTCCAGTACAAGAACATCTCAGAGGCACCCAACAAGAACAACATGAAGGCCACCTCCAAGCTACGGTTCTTCCTGCATTGTTGTAGATCTTTCCAAAACCCACCGAGGGTGTGACTACAACATAGGGGACAGCAGGTCTGAGAAGGAATTATTCCATTTGTAGAGATGGGCTAAGGTGGAATACGGGTGGCAAACGTGAAGCTTTCCTGTCCTTTCACTCTCCTTTCTTTCCGCACCGGTGCTGCAGCGGCAGAATTTCTTGCCTAGCTCACCAGACAGATTAACTCCAACTCTGAAACCCGATCGTTAATGTGTTCCATATACCCCAGCCCACCGAAACAACGTATTTTTGGTCACCTAAGCTAGTGGCATCAAGTCAACAAAAACCCCATTTGTACTCATTTACTCCGTACTTTTATGAACGTTCTTCTCATAGCTTTGTATCAATCCGTTTCACCAAAGGCACACAGATGAAGAAAGGTCTGGGTTTTTTTTTGCATTGCCTATTAGAATACGACCAGTTCTAGAGATGAGAAGAGGAGGAGAAACGTGCCTTCTGATCTCTGCAAGTTTATCTCATGCATTGGAGAAACTGTTCATGAATAATTTACACACAGGAAAATATGACCTCCTCTGCGATACTGCCAAAGTCTGCGAGATCTGCCGCATGCTAGCTACAAATGTTCAAACGGAGCAAAACCACATGAAATCGTGCGGTTTTATTTCCATCGTTCTTAAAGAAACAGTAGCAGAGCAAACAAATAATGGGTATTTGCTCTCATTACTAACTCCTTAGTTACATCTTGGTCTTTGGAATCAAGCAGCCCTCACTTTATATGAATCGGAATCAAGAACTCCTCACTTTAGATGAATTACACTAAGGTTTATACTATTAGGTAATTTTCTAGAGTCAGACATCAGACTCCAAAGGAGGAGGAAAAAGAAAGAAAATCAAGAAAATGAAAAAAACCAACAAAATTTGGCCATCACATAGAAATTATATTTTGGACCAAAGGGACACATAGATACTAAAAAAAAAAACCCAACAAAACCAAACCTAACTTCAGTATGGTACCAGCAGATAGCATGAACTACTTTCTTACTTGCAAAACATTTGAAATAAAATAAATACCTGGAGATAGGCAAGCGACTCTTATGCTTATTTTTAATTATATTTTTAACACTGGATAAATTGATGATAAGACTAAATGACCAAGTTATCATATGACAGAAATGGTTTAAGCTACGCCATAGTAACCCTGTCTACCACCTTTTATGCTAGAGAAAATTCAATAGGCATTGAATATTTTCATTGTGGTCTTGCATTTATGAGGAAATAATTCTAATATTGATGACAGGAATAATTACTGTTATTATTCATCATTATGCTACTCTTATGAAATACGACAGCGAATATCCCAAACATTCAAGGGGAGTGATCGAGCAAACCCAGTTTCTCATTATTTCTTTGCAACGCGTTGGAAACAAGCAGAGCGGCTGAGGTTTGACACGCCTCAGACAGGAATGTGACCCTGTGCCCATTGCGTGCATTTAATTTTCACATATTCTGGCTCTGCTTCAACGTTATGAAGTTAAAAGAAGACTCTTTATAAATTCAAAATCTGGATTTACTGTATCATATGGAAATATACATTACTGTATCATAAAAAAGTTGGACGTGTGAGGTTATGAAATGAAGGGAAAAAGATTTTTCCATCTGTGTAAACTGCATATGGTATTTCAGAGAAGTTTAGATACTTTTTTGCAGAATACATTGAGAGAAATGAAAAAATCAAGAATTCTTTTGCCAGGAAAGCTAATCACATTGTTACCTTCATGAAATAATACAGCCCAAACCCCTGAAGACAGGGCAAATTGTCTAATTACTATGGCTCTGTTCATAGCTTAGAGGAAACAGAAGGTATCTAGTTGTTAAAACGTTGCATTGGTTTGGTGGGAAGCCGGCTCCTGAGGAAGACGTGTCCATAAGCACGTGTTAATTGAAAAACATAGACGTCCCTGAGCCGCAGAACCTACTGCCAGTCTGTCCTGTGGCTGGATTTCCTCACAAGCTGCCAAACTTGATTAAAACTTTTCTTGTGGTTGGGGCACTCTTGGTCTTTCTGATAAGTTGAATTTTGGCATCTCCTAAACGCAAAACTCCCGCTACAGCCATTCCCTCGACAGTAGCGGGGCTGGAGTCGAGCGTCTTCTCTCTGCAGGGCTCTCCATCCCCAGCCCCTGAAACACACGGGGTATCTTACGACACCCAACCTTTCGTAAAATGTCGTGGGAAGCGAGCTGAAAAATTACTGAAGAGGAACAGAAAGTGATGCTATTAAGCTCTGTTGCCTTAGGGAATGAATCTAAAGGGTAACTATCTGCAGTACCACAGTCGAGAGAATGGTTGTGAAACTACCAAAGGGAACTGAACGTGTGCAGTTAGGCTACAAAGAGCATGATAAATGCAATTTATTTGTTACCATATACTCTTCAGTTAGAAACAATGGGTTCAATTCATACTTTCGAATACTAATATCTCAGCCAAATAAGTTCAATATATTACTGTACCATTTAAAATAACAGACTAAGCTTTACAGGTTTTATAAACCTGAGCTTCTAGCCAGACCCATTCATGTGTCTGCAGATACCTTAACAGTCGTATTTTGAAACCCCCCCATCTCTTGACATGATTCTAAATTTCCACCAACTCACAATCGGGCTTGCCATACCCTGCAGTATTATAAAACATACTGTGATGTATGGTAACATCACTATTCTATCACACTGCCACTTTCAAAAGTTAAATCCATAATGTAAATAGGATTTCATACAATTTGTGCCTGCTCTTCATATATTAATATGATAAAGCTTCTATGAATAAGATTTTTATCTAGTCGTGCATTAAGAGAAGCCCTATGTAATGGATACTTACTGCCATTGACAGCAATAATGTAACTGTGTAACATAGCCAAACAAACATAAAGTAGATACAAATGCTAGAAAGGGAAACCAAAGTCTAAAAGCTGATATATTACAATTTCAATAGTAAAATTTAGTATTCGTTCTTCTTCTGATATCTGTTCATACGCATGTTCATACCACATATACTCACGCATGGCAAAGACTTGTACAGATACCGAATACAGTATTTCTAAGGTATTTTTCAAAAAAAGCAAGCAGACAGCAACAAAAAACCACTTTTCCTTCCCCTCCCTCCCTTCATTACTTTCTCCTGTCATTTATCTTATCTTACTACTTAGAGTTAGGGGAAAAAACCTGATAACTCTCCTTCTGGAGGGCATTCTGATTTGGGATAGCTTTGGGCTTCCATGTCACACGGCACCTCACTCTGCAAGGGCCTTTTTTACCCTCTTACCACTTATATTCCCTTTTTCCCCTAAGATAATACAGCAGACAGCATAGACTTATTATTTCCATTTTTTTCTTTTTAACAGTCACATCTTTCTTCATCAGCCCTGGAACTTTTATGAAACCATTCCTCAATTACCGCTCCACTTTAAGTCCCTCAGGCTTCAAATCCGCCTTAGAATCAACATTCAAGGACCGGGCCAGGCTGGCAGCTGGCGCCGCCGCCGCAGCTCCCCAGCCACCCTCGGGAAGGCACCCACAAGCGCCGAGCACGCCGGGCGGACGCCCGTGTGGGGCCTTCCTTTGCTCTCCTCGTCCAGGACAGCAGCGCAGCCGGACAGAGGCTGGGAAAGGCAGAGCTCAGCGTGCGGTCACGCTACCACGCGGCGACGGGGAGGATGGTCTCCAGCTCAGACACTTAAGGCAGCCAAGAAGAGTTCTGCTCGTCTTCATCAAAATAACGCATTTGGGAAGGAGATCCTCCGGCGGCTGTTAGCCTGAAAGACCGCAACCCATCACTAGGGAAAAAAGAAAAAAGGACTGCCTACAATCACTCCGAGCATTAATATCCATAAATAAGAGCCACAATCACAGCAGAGAAGCCGGCTGCCTAGCAGTTACCGGAGGATTTCTGAGATGCGCTTTCCATACTCCCGCTTCTTCCTCCTCCTGCAAAGCATCTACGGGGTTCTGTGGATGCATAAAGCCCACGTGTGTGAAACCCTGGCCTCTACATCCCACCACGGTGCACAAGAGTAGCAGGGAACAAACACGACAAAAATAACTTAAGAATTTTGACACATGAGCAGTCACTGTGTAAATATGCATTACAAAAATACTTCTTGAAGAGCTGTCAAGTAACCTCTCAGCTAACCGTACTATGGTATAGTATTACTATCTAACAACACATAAGAAACATAATTGTATGTATATTTATACACATATTTACATATTCAAATAAAATTACCCACAGACTTTCAGATAAACACATATAATATCGCAGAAAGGTTATTTTAAGAGGTCTGCAGGATCAATCCAGGCTCCTTACACAGCCAGTTTGCTGATAACCTTCTTGGGGGAAGATCACGGCATGTTTGTTGCCATCCCACACTCCTAAGTTATCCACTTCACCACAAAACCTCGTTTTGTTCGAACAGATTTGAAGCCCAGAGGTGATAAACACGGATCTCAAAGGTTACCGTACCCGCAGTGGAATTCTCAGGCTCTCCCCTTCGGGAGAATCTCACTTCTCAGGTTAGCACACGTGTAGCAAAAATCTGTGTAGACTGTTCAACAATGCACCTTCAGCACGTCACGCTGACAATTTGATACACCTAAACGGCATATCTTCATCGATAAATCCCATTTACGAAGGCATCTTCCTGTGTGTAGAGGTTTTTATAAGCAAAATCAAGTTTCGGTAGCTTTAAACAGCTGGCAACATTGGCAACTTTCATAATCAAGAGGTTATGATATAACTATTTTCTTCTTCTCTAAGTTAGGCTACCTGCTATTTATGCAGAAAATTAACATAAATGATCTGTGATAACTACGCTTAGTCACATATATCACTATCAATAAAGTCACTTACGTCTCTGTTCTACAGCTCTGGGCAGAAGGACTGGGACTCCAATAGAGAAGACAGATGCAAGCCAAAAACTCCCTGCCCAATCCTCGAGACATCAGACTGCGGAAAGCAGGGAAACTATCAGATAACTGTTCTATTTAAAACAGCTGTTTGGAAGACGTAGCAGCATTCAAGGAGACTGGAGCATGTCTCCTACGAGGAGAGGCTGAGGGAGCTGAGCTTGTTCAGCCTGAAGAAGAGAAGGCTGAGAGGGGACCTTATGACTGCCTATAAATATCTCAAGGGTGGGTGTCAGGAGGATGGGGCCAGACTCTCCTCAGTGGTGCCTGGCGACAGGACAAGGGGCAATGGGCACAAACTGAAGCAGAGGAAGTTCTGTCTGAACATGAGGAAGAACTTCTTCCCTCTGAGGGTGCCGGATCCCTGGCCCAGGCTGCCCAGGGAGGCTGTGGAGTCTCCTTCTCTGGAGATATTCAAGACCCGCCTGGATGCGGTGCTGTGCAGCTGCTCTGGGTGACCCTGCTTGGGCAGGGGGTTGGGCTGGGTGACCCACAGAGGGCCCTTCCAACCCCGACCATTCTGTGAAGTTCTGTGAAGCTAGGGAAGCAAAAAGTGAAAGGAGGTGAGTTTTTTCTACATAACTGATGGCATCATAGCACAAACTGTGAAACACTTAATTGGCAATTAAGATTTTGACATTTACTGATTGAAGCCGACATTCATGTTACACCCATACAAAGTAAAGAACCCTACATAAAAAATCCCATCAAATGATGTTAGTGACTTCAATGATGGGCAGCACCATTAGCAGTAGCTGCTGTGTTGCTCCTATTTACTAAACGCATACACGGAGGGCTATCTAGTAACGGTGTTGGCTGGATGTTACCTAGGAACGATAAAAGAGAAGGATCAGCCACACCACTCCTTTTCCCCCTTCCTTTGGGAAGCGGCACTGGAAAGCCGAACAGAATCGACAGAGGGAAGGCCAGGATAGCTTTACAGGACAAGAAGCAATGGCCTCAAGTTGCACCAGGGGAGGTTTAGATCAGATATTAGGAAAGATTTCTTTACTGAAAGAGTGGTCAGACATTGGACCAGGCTGCCCAGGGCAGTGGTGGAGTCACCATCCCTGGAGGTCTTCAAAAAATGTGTAGATGTTGCACTTCAGGGCATGGTTGAGCAGCCACGGTGGTGTTGTGTTGACGGTTGGACTTGATGATCTTAGAGGTCTTTTCAAACCTTAGCGATTCTACGAAGGCAGCCGGCCACCGCGCACGCTGCCCACCCCGGCCGCACGCACCCGCTCCACGTCAGCCCCGCTGCAGCTCCCGCAGCATCAGCAGCGATAAGCTCACTTTAAAGAGTGAGAAACGTTGCTAAAAGTGGCAGGAAACAACTAGACAAAGCAAGACGCATCTTTCTGCAGTGCAAAGCACCATAAATTAAGCAGGCAGCTGACGAAGGGGAAATTTTCCTGAGGTGCAGCACATTCAGCAGCCTCCCTCCTTCCTCCTGAGAATAGCTGCTTTCTGCAAGGAAAAATCCTGTCCTCCAAACGTTTGTGCAAAGCACGTCTTGCCAGTAGGCTGGGCACTCTCCCGCAGAGTCATATTTAATAAATTAAATACATATTGCCATAACTGGCATAAGGAAAATAAATACTTTTGTATCTGATTAAATTACTACAGTTAACTGACAACAGAAAAATCGCCCATTTTCTGTGTAGTGAGAGCATCTATTATTTTTGCAGCTAAAACGGCATTTGTAGTCCAGCACGCGGGAGGCCAGCGCGGAGCCGCAGCCGGCAAAGCTTTTCTCCAGGGAGAACGTCCTTGCCCCTGGCACCCGCTCTGCCCACTCTCAGGGCGAGGACAAGGCACCCGGCCCAACAGCCACCTCGCCTGGCAAGCAGCGACGCTAATTTGGGTGTAAAAAGGACTCAGACAACACTTTCTGTATCAGCCTGCATTTCAAGTTGCTGGAGAGCTGGGCAGAGAGGAACCTGATGAAGTTCAACAAAGGCAAGTGCAGGGTCCTGCAGCTGGGGAGGAACAACCCCAGGCACCAGTACAGGCTGGGGCGGACCTGCTGGAGAGCAGCTCTGCGGAGAGGGCCTGGGAGTGCTGGGGGACGACAGGGTGACCATGAGCCAGCAGTGTGCCCTGGCTGCCAAGAAGGCCAATGGGATCCTGAGGTGCATCAAGAAGAGTGTGGCCAGCAGGTCGAGGGAGGTTCTCCTCCCCCTCTGCTCTGCCCTGGTGAGGCCCCATCTGCAGTACTGGGTCCAGTTCTGGGCTGCCCAGTTCAAGAAAGATGAGGAGCTGCTGGAGAGAGTCCAGCACAGGGCTACAAGGATGAGGAGGGGACTGGAGCATCTCTCCTATGAGGAGAGGCTGAGGGAGCTGGGGTTGTTCAGCCTGGAGAAGAGAAGGCTGAGAAGGGACCTTAGAAATCCTTATATCTGCAGGGTGGGTGTCAGGAGGATGGGGCCAGACTCTTTTCAGTGGTGCCCAGCGACAGGACAAGGGGCAATGGGCACAAACTGAAGCAGAGGAAGCTCCAGCTGAACCCGAGGAAGAACTTCTTCCCTCTGAGGGTGACAGAGCCCTGGCCCAGGCTGCCCAAGGAGGCTGTGGAGTCTCCTTCTCTGGAGATAATTCAAGACCCGCCTGGACAAGGTCCTGTGCAGCCTGCTCTGGGTGACCCTGCTTGGGCAGGGGGTTGGGCTGGGTGACCCACAGAGGTCCCTTCCAACCCCTGACATTCTGTGATTCTGTGAAAACCAAAGCCCAAAATGAAGTACAAGAGAGGGGAAGAAATCTGACCATTTGCGGTCATTTTCTTCAGAATCAAGTTGCTTTCTGTCACCGAAACTCCTGGTGCGTTTTGCTCTCCAAGGCAAGCAAACTTCAAAACAGCAAAAAAGAAAGATATAAACCAGGATTTGGATGAGAGAGAGTTATCGCTGAAGAAAGGTACTTCCAGTGCTTCTGAAGCTCCTATCACTCCAAAAGCAACAAAGGAACAAAACCAGCCCAGCTAAGAAAAGTGTTTTCAGAGTGTATTTCACAGGAGTCCAAAGAGAAAACAGGGTCTTCCTAAAAGCCTGGGGCTGATATTCCTGCATAGGCCCGTTTATTGGTGTTTTTAGGTGTTTCTCTGCACCAGAAAGGATAGTCAGGGCAACCAAGGATGAAGCTGATACCATCGTATCATACGAGGGAAAGACAGAAGGTGGCTTTGAAACAATGAAAAGAGAATGCCAAAAAAGAGAGCCAGGCACAGTAAGTCATCATCTGTGATTTACAAAGATGACAAATCAGTGCTACGGGTTTGTATCTTTCCCATTTAGGAAAATGAACACCCCCCTATGGGTCTTCGATAGCTTTTGGAAAACTTCTGTTATGCCAAGAAAGCATAAAACCAGAGCAACAGCATGAACAGAGTGAAGATTTAAAAAAAAAAAAAAAAAATTACGTAACTACTGTATAGGCAAGAATATGCCCAAAAAGGCAATTTCTATCCATGTGCAAGGAAAATTTGTATCTTTGGTTGGTAGCTCCTCTGTGAGCAGAACAGCTATACATATATATATAGAATATATATATTTATACTTCCAAGTAATCCTACGGGAGGGGAGCAGGACAAATCAAGAAAATCCCAAACAAAACAAAATAACCCCAGACTCTTTGTGAGGGGAATGCCTAAAGTCTCTCTGGTTTAGCATTGTCATAGTTCTAGTTAAATTTTGCCAGCAGGACAACAAATTCTTTACAAGACTGAAAAAAAGAAAAATGTTAAAATGGCAACAAGTTTCTGTTACAAAAAAAAAAAAAAAACCACAAGAAAAAAATCCAACGTTACATATCTTCATATTTAACACGGTCCTCTTCCCTGTCCTCTGTAGCAGAACCATTTCTAGCACATCCAGGAATGCAGCTTGAGAACTGCAGATAACAGAAAAGGGGCGAATGGAGAAGAACCGGCAACTCCCGGTCTGTTTTTTATTACAGATGCATTCTCCAAGCTCGTTCAAGTTTTGTTACCTTCCTTAAACCTCTGGGTGTGGTGAATATTTCCTGAAGTACCGTGCATGTGCAATTCTTGAACATGAAGATCACCGTACCGCTGCGAGATACTATCGTTACTAAAATCTATGCAGAAGAATAAGACTAACTCGGAAATCAATCGCTACTCTTCTGACTTGAAGTGTTAAATGAATTTCCCTAAGCAATCCATCTACAAAATATATCAGTTTTACGGAATTTGGATATTAAAAATAAGTAGACAGTCATGACTTTAAAATTATCTAAACCAATTCAGTACGTAAAGGAATAATCTGCTGCTGTCAAAAGCTAATGTCACTTAATTCTTGTCTTGTTAAATCATCTGATGCCCCTTTCTTTTTTAGTTAAACAAAGATAAATAATAAAAACAATTTACAGCTAGATGATGTTAGGGGTTTGCAGCTGTTCAATGTCTTTTGGGCAGATTAGATTCTGTAATGAGAAGTTATAAGCCTCATTTTATAAAAGCTGTTGCTGTCTTGGGAAAAACATCAGTGAATAAGATTAGAAAACTCTCTTCCTTCGCGAACCTCTTACACTAGCAAGCTGATTACTTGGCATACGTTTGATACCTTCATAGCTGGAAAACAGTAATTTGTTTCAATGATTTTTTCCCCATCACTCAAAGTCAAAATGTCTTCCCTAACCTTATCATCGCTCTGATTTCGCCAGTAAAAATCGGAGCGAGAAGAAACAAAGCCACACGAGCACATCTCATGTGAACTTGCACGAAGTTCACTTCCCTAAAAAGGTTCTACAGACGAACTATAACCAACGTTCAGTGGTAACAACTCCCCAGCTGCCTGCTCCTCGTCGGACAAAAATCACAGCTTCTAAGACTAGGAATGTTTTTAGGTGAAACTTATTGGAAGATTCACAACCATCATCACAGGTGACTGAATCGCCACCTTTATCGTAATTTAACATGTGTAGCTTTTCAAAATTGGGAAGAAAGTAAAATCCCTATTTATCAAGCCTATCAGCTAAGCATTCATGCTAGGGAACTTCACTAATAAAAGAGTTGTAATTAGGCCCTATGTAGGTAATTACCAAGCTCCCTATGAAATCTACCTCCTTAGACAAATCTACAAGTACTTGATCTGCTCTTTATTCTAGCGGCACAGAGAATTCAGACTACGCCGTGCCACAACCTTGTTTCCACTATCCAAACACCTCCTGTTTACCTTCACCTTCTTTTACTGAAATTCTAAACACTGTTGAACAACCACTCACGCCATCTCCTCTACAAACCCTCCTGAATGACGTCCGCTTTACTTCTACGAGAGAAATTTCTTTCCAGGAATGCTGCAACACTTGGTGATTCAAGTGCCTGGAGTCACGAAGAGGTGGCAAAAAATAACGCTGTCTTCAACAAACCTGAGAAAGCCCCGATCTGTAATTATTAACAAACCCTGTGAAAGCCATACACAGATTGTACTAACGGGTGGGAGTCGGGTAATGAGTAGAGAGTTTGTGTTAACTCTTTGCAATCTACTGAAAACGCAGCTCTAACTTCTGGTGAACAAACTTGAAATGAACACAGGGCTTTGCCTGATCGGCCTTGTGTAAATGGCTATAAAATTTGGAACATGTGCTTAAAATCTGCTCTATCACATAGTCCAGCACCAGTGCTCTATTTTGGCTAATTCTGCTTCAGGTTATTAACGTCTCCTTTTCTTAGTTCTACCTACGGTTTGAATACGGTGTTCCTGCTTGCTTTCTGAACGTGTGTAGAATGCATTTCTCAATTAGCGCTAAACATCTGCTGTGACATGCACTGGAGGTGTTTGTATTTTAGCGCTGGGAGACACTGAAATGCAGTAAGGAAAGGATCAGTAGGATGGGAATTCATCTTCCATTACTCTTGATACTGATACACTTAAAAGATACCATCCTGATACTTGCATTTCTCTTGCTTCATTTGTTTTCTTCTCTCAAGATCCAATCTCGCATTTCTTACGCAACCCCTACTGACACCAGCCAAAGCTTTGGGTGTCCAAGGAAACTTCAAGGACCAGCGCATCAGTCATATGTCACTGGCAGGATCTTCCACAGCACGAAAGCATTCAACTTCCCTGTCCCTCACTGCATCTTCAGGCAGCTACACATCTTTTTTTCTTAAACATTTAATGTTTAAGACTGTTATGATATTTTACACTGAACATTTGTGTGCCCTGACAAGAAGTTATCGAGCCCCGTAACAGATCCTGCTCCAAGAATGAACAGCCCGCCACTTAACAGCAAACCCCAGCGGAATCTCAGCTCCATAGAAGTCAATAAAAATTGTATTTTTGCCTTCAGAGCAGCCAGGATTTCACCCTAGAGTCCCCAAAAGCTCATCCGCAGAGAGGAGCTCGCCCAACAGCCGTCTCTTCCCGACGGAGATCCCAGGCTGCTGCTGCTTGTTCAATTCGGGATGGGTCACTGTGCTCAGATCTAGAAATACAGCTTGGAGCTACGCTGCAGCCCAGAACCAAAGGGGGAAAGGAGATGCTGTCACCGATACGGAGCTAGGCCCGCTGCGCCCTTTCAAAACCTCTCCGCTGCCTTCTGGGGGAACCGACCAGTCTCTGCAGCAGACACGGAACACAGCAAGGATCCAAAGACAGGATCACAGACAAAACCACCAAACCGCTTGCACATCAGCAACCGAAGCGCCGGTAAAATTGTGTTCACTCCCTGCATTGAAAAAGCTTTGAAATATTTCCATCTTTCTAAAGGTGATTTCCAGTTCAGAGTTTGGGAAGCAGACTCCAATAAAGAAATGGAATACGAATTCTGGAAGCAAGGACAACATCATTCGCTGTTTGTGGCGCGCACCTGAAACCAACACTGGCGTCTCCTCGCTTTCCTTACACAAAAGCTGAAAAACGTTGATTGCTTAAGTGAGGTTTCCGTCAACTTTCACTTTATGTAAAAAGATGTAGCCCAAATAAAGCCTTTCTGAGTGGCAGACTGCCACACAACAGCTGTCAGACCATTAACTATTTCAGCACTGTTGTTTATCGCCGTAATTAATGGCACTCTGGGAGAACGGTACAGGAAATTAAAGAAATAAAATTTCCTTTTAATGAAAAGAAGTCGCAGACATGAAAGACTACTGTATGGAAAAAGGGGCTTCCCTCTACAGTACCAGGAAAACCTGCAACCTGATGGAAAGGCATCTGCAAGCACCACAGTAGAGACGTTGAAAAGGTAAGAAATCTTTTTGTTATAGTTACAGTTAAATTTGCCAGAATGAAGGAATAAAGATACGCGTTCTTCCCCGAAAAACAAACAGAGCTCTGTTCCACTACGCCTTTCGGTAAAGCAAAAGCCCCACTGAAAATCACACAGGCTGTGGAATAGCTTCAACGTGCAATTCCATATCTCAGCGTGAACGGCATCTTTAAAATCATGACAGTTTCATCTTTTCGATCCTAAAGCACTTCATAGCTACAGCTCAGAAATACAAGGACAGAGAAGACTCGGAGCGACTGAAGCTGAAATCTGCTACTTCGGAATCCAAAGTTTGTTTACACCATTAGAAGGCACTCAAATATATATCCCCATAAATGACAAGGTCCCAGCAGCAAATTAACAGGAACAATTTTCCCATCTCAGGAGCTGTCAAGATGGGCTCTGTTAGCCAATTTATCTTACTCTCGCACATCTCTGGTGCTTGTCAATCAATATGTGAAACATTTGGTGCTGATTGCCATTTTTCTATCCACTTCCTTTTGCCTCTCGTACCAGGCAATTTACTGCAAGTCAATCAAGGTTGCAGCAGACCTTGTTTAAATAAAACACTGTTGAGTTCTTTTCACACCAACAATTTCAAAACCAGAATGAGCTGTAGCTTTTCACATTTACATTTATACTGCTTTCTCTGTTTTTCCCAAATGCTGCGCTCAAGTTATAAGTCATAACTAAACTCAGCCGAAGGCTTACGGAGAAGCCAGCCAGGGAAGACGAACGGAACGTAAGCGTACACCCTTCCCCTGTCACTAATTCAGCCTATCGCTGGAGACAGGGAACATTAAAAAGCACTTCGGTAATGTGGGATTGCTCCTGTTCCGTGCTTGCTTGCAGTCAGGTCTCCACACCGTAAAACCAACTTTTAACCTGTCTGAACTTCTTACCTCTGGATAATTGTCTCAAACGTTCATTTACGCTGCAACTGCAAGGTAAGGAGACCAACTACTGCATTTACAACTGCATGTCACGAACAAAGCATGGAGCAAGTAAATTCTCCCAAGTAAAAACCTGATCCTGTGCCAAACACACTGAGAGCTTCCCTCTCACAGCGCACAGCAGCCCCAGGCCGGCGGCCCTGCCGTGGCGTCGCCTGCCAGCGCTGCGGGAACTGCCTCCTTCGCAGCACATCGCAGTGCTGATGCACACCTCAGACTACGTACGCTTACATTACGTAACACCTAGAAAACGGCATTTTTAACACTTTGATTCCTTGTTGCACAGTAAGGCTTGGTCTTGCAAACGATACCCACGCAACTTCTCTGCTGCGCACAACGCTTGTTCAGGTTCACCGCGACAAAATTAACCACGCGACCCTTCACGACAACAGAGCACAGAACTACTGTCTTCCGAGCTAGAACGGCAATGAAATACCTGCAGCACGCCTTTCTGTGCTACAACTATACAGCCTGACAACAATTTATTGTTTAACCGCACTATTTATTAGATCCACGAACACTAAATCCTATGACGTACCACAGCAACGAAAGAAAATGCAAGTCAGATCAAGCCCTAAGATCTCACAAGTAATAATCTCGTCAGAGTAACAGAGGATATATTCCTTCAATAACAGAGACAAAGAAAGCGGCTGTGTTTCTGTTCTTATTAATAAGGTTATCCATTCCTCCTCTTTTTAATTTTAAACCATGCAAAGGTGTCAGACATTCCCTGTCCCAAGCTCAATAATGTATACAAATGCTATATATTTTATATATTATTTCCTAGAGCATATATTTGATATTCTAGTGTATATATGATACACATATTATTTTCTAGTGCATATGTTAGAAAATAAATGTCTATATATATGATAGAAAATAAATGGCATTTGAAAGAGACAAAAACTTATCTATTCCTTCTCTGGTCAACAATTTACAGCTACCATAAAAGTATAAAAAGAGCTCAGGCTATTAAAAAGGATGCCTGAGGTAAGAGTCTCAATTTTGCCTGTAGTTAACACCTTGCAAAATTTCATGACAGGAACGTCCCTGTTAATTTTCTAGTACTTTAATATGAGACCTAATATCTTCTCAATCTATAGCACATACGATGAAACACATAAAACCCCTGTAACAGAGTCAAAGACTGAAAAACAGAATCATAGACTGGTAAGGGTTGGAAGGGACCTTAAAGCTCATCTGGTTCCAACCCCCCTGCCGTTAGCAGAGACATCTTCCACCAGACCAGAGTGCTCAGAGCTCCATCCAACCTGGCATTGAACCCTGCCAGGGAGGGGGCAGTCACAGTTTCTCTGGGCAGCCTGGGCCAGGGTCTCACCACCCTCATGGTGAAGAATTTCTTCCTAATATCTAATCTGAATCTGCCCTCTTTTAGTTTAGAGCCATTCCCCCTTGTCCTATCACTAAAAGCAAGCATACTATAAGGCATTTACAACCACCAGTCCTATCCCGCACGGTATTTAAAAATCCTTACATTACGCCAACATAATGCATGGTCCAACTCCAATGGGTTGTATTTCACTCTTTCACTGTGCTGTATACCACAGCTGTACATATTATATGAATACATACAAATATATACGTGCACACACACAAATGTATGTGTATGCACACCAGGATACGTGGCTTCCTAACCCCTACTAAGAGCTGACCTTTGAGTTCTTTTCAGAAAAAAATTCTCACTACGAGCAGGAAGACGTATGTTCTATTTTATACTGAGGTCACTACGAAGAAAACAAAACAGCAATCTAGAGAGAAGAAAAAGTATTTCCTGCAAGGCAAAACCAGTTGGCCTGATTGACGCCAAGATGATGTAAGCCCATGCTTCAGTAACAATAGCCAGTAGCCCACAGCAAAAATTCTCATAAAGGTCGTATAACAATTCCAGATTCCTAGCTTAGGCTTAACTGACGACACAAGATAACGGGTGATTTTCTTGCCTAGCCTCCAAAACGATGCCTCCTACACTACAGCACAAAGAATCACACTTATGTAACATTTATTTTACCATTTTCAATGATAGGAAAACACTTATGCATTAGGAAATTTTCCATTCATTCCACCTTACATATCTAAAACATCCCTGAATGCAAAAATGCTATTTTAATCCTCGGAAAGCTCTAGGCTTATTAAAACCTGAACTTTGCCGCTGGCCAAGGCATGCACGGTGTTCTTACAGTCCTCTCGGCTCGGTGGAAGTTACTCCGAGCTTGCAGAAAGCTGATGTCGGGAATGTAGGTTTACAGCTGGGCTCTGGCAATTTACTGGGAAAGCACTTCCTCCAAAATAAACACAAAAACAACAAGCAAAATCCCCTACGCTTGTTCATGAGCTGTTTCTCCTTGCTCGTAGCAAAGATGGTCTTCTCCGCACTAACGTGTTTTTCCCAACACACCCATTTCTTGGCATACGCTTTCTGATTAGGAGTGTGAACAGGAACATAAAACGCTTCTGCCGTAGGGAGAAGCAATCAGTGATGGGTGAAGGTATCGGACAGCCGAGTGCCCTAAGACCGTTAGCAGCCCGTCCCCTTGCCACCCGCCCCCACACCAGGTCCTCTGGCCCCCAGACCTCTGCAGGCTCTCCAGTGCCTACAAAGACTGAACACAACCTTTGACGGGTGTTAGGGGAACGTACACCAGGTTCGCAGGACGGGGAGGACCGATGGAGAAGCAGCGCACGCAGCCTGACAGATCACCTGCCAGAGGGTTACACAGCAAGAGCTGGTTACAATTCCCTCTGAAAAGTCAGCCACCTGCTTCACTACCCTCACTGTCAGCCCAGAGTCCAGGATTTCTGTCCACTCCCACCCTCTTTCTTTTTCCCCAATACCAGGGTCTTTAAAGCTTGTACCTTAATTTTAACCTGAACCTGCAATTTCAGCTGCCGAGAGAATTGCACTTTCCTGTCTCTCTGCAGCCCCAGGGACTAATTGAGAAGATTACCTGAAGGCTTCGGGTCTAAACGCTCAAGGAAGAAAAAACCTGCTCAAAGCGATTTCTGCAAGGAAGAATGACAGCAACAACCAGGAGATCTTTCTGTCACCGGAGGTCTCTGTGTTACAAATGATGGGTGCGCTGCGTCTGATCGTGTGCTGGGGGAATCAGTAATAAGACAGTGAGTTTCAGTGATCTCTTTTATTGCGGTGCACAGAAATCTAATTGATGGATAAGGAGCTTGTTTTCACTGCAAATCACAGAACTAAAAAGGAGTCTTGATATAAAATTATTATAATCTAAGCAGGGGTCAAGTTTCTTCTGTCTTTGCTAACTTGCCACGGTGAACAGATGAAATCTGTTCAAGACGTAAGGCTGGAGCTAGTGCCTCTCTCCAGCCATCGGCCAGATCCTGTTAAAGTGGTACTGAGGACTAAACGGACTAGATGCGTAAGAAAAAGTCAAAGCCAATTTTAAAAGATGCCGTTTTACCTCCACCCAATGGAATGAAAACTAGAAACTCCACACTCCTTTTCTATCGAAGTCACGACCCCACCAACGACTGCTGCACAGAGCTGTTCCAGCAAGGCCGGAGAACAGAAATCACACATCGCCGTCCAGTCCACCTGGGGCTCTTGTTCCTAAACACTTCGGTAAACGGGCCTGTTTTGTTAACTCCAACAGATAATTACCAAGTGCAATAAAAAATTCAAATTATGTTAATTGGCCAGAGAACAACGGCTGTTTCTGAAATCGCTGGCAATTACTAGACATAATGGTTCTCAATTAAGCTGGATGGTATTTTCAATTGTTCATAATTCACTATTTTAAAAGTATCATAAAAATATATAGATGTGAGCTGTTAATAAAACTTTCAGACTAACAGTGTAGCTGTTTGTCACAGAAAGTAATGCCTGTTTTATTTTGACAGTGACTTTTCTCTTGTGAATGACACGTTAAGATATTGCCAGTGACGGGAAGGCGACTACAGGGGATTTCTATCTCGCGGTGCTCCTCAGCGCAAGAGGAGCTCCAGTCCTTTCCCCAGCAACTTCCAGTTTCCCTCCGGAATACACTCAGCAATCAGGCACGTCTCTGCCAATCCTATTTTTAGATACTGCAGCTCACTCCACAACTTTAATGCGTATGTGGATGTGCACCGGGGGACTCGCTTGTCCACTTCCAGGTTTTTTACTTCGAATATTTTTTGAGGGAATAAAATAGACCAAAAGAAAAAGGAACAGAAAAATTACGGCCTAAAATAAAACCCAGAAATCCTAAGCATCGTTCAGCTATAAGCTCGATGCACCGTACATTTCCACCCAACCAAATAAAACAAACACCTTTAATAAATGAAGCCGCTGAGGAAAGATCAATGGGCAGTAATTGCTATCCACACTTCCACTAACAGTCCCACTCACTTCTCCACCACGTGTGTCACCTCGCATCAGGAAAACGGCACACGGAGCAACGGCTGAGTTTGCCCTGTAACTTTACTGCGTATGATTAATGACCAATTTACTGGAGACATGCCTGAACACCCTAAGTAGATCTATTGAAACACACATGTGTGCACGCGTGTTTTATTTATTTCAACATCAACCACACCTTAAAAAAACCCACTTTTTTCTGATCCAGTTTCAATCTTCCTCCCGCCAAGAACCAAAACTTCTTTTGTTTTTATTCAGATGCATTTGCATGCATATTCCACAGCGAGTAAATCATCCAAGAACAGTTCCTAGCTGTAGAAGTTTACATTTTCATATTTAAACAGCAACTCAAAGACCTGAGCGCAACACCGTGAATCAACAGTGAAGACAGTCGTCCATTACCCGGACCTTCGGATCCGGTGAGAGTCTGTATTGCTCTGACCTCATTAAAACGGTGCGAACCGGGCACTAACATAAATCTGTCTCTCTAAATACTTTCCCCTTTAATATTGTAACAGTTCCACACAAAGGGAAAGGTTAAAGCCAATTAAAAGAGATACAAATACCATTATTATTGTCCTGACAAACTGTTAGTTATTGGATTTGGCCATGCCACTTTAGAAAGCCATTACTCCTGTTTCTGAATGAATTAGTAATGACACCGCTTATCGACTTTCCTTGGGGTTTTTTGTTTTGTTGGAGGGAGTGGTGTGCTGGTGGTTTTTTTTTTTTAATCCCTGCATTTTTATTCCTTTTTCTTTTTCACTACTTACTTCTAATCTCAAACTTAAAGCTAAAGCAAATCTCAAGTGTCGCAGCTGGACAAAGATATCTACCTAAAGACTACACCGTAATCCTAACTTCATTCCAAATGGGACAAAAAGATTCTGAATTCATTCCTATGCAGTAAAACCTTGTTTTTCTATCTCATTATCATCATCATACAATACAGACAGATGCTTCACAGTATCTAGTGCTGAAGAAACTTGAGAAAATTGAAACAAAAGTCCTGACAAATGAGAATCTAACGCACTGCAAAGATCTTGCTTTCCTGTAGCGCGTCTAGCAAAACGCACACACCCCAACATCCCCCTCGCCCCAAGCCAAACAAAAACCTCAGTGAAGAGCTACCATTTTTACACTGCTTCACACTGTTTGGCACCGTGAGCAGCAGTCATTATTTTACTTAAAAAAACAAAAAAAAAGAAAAAGAAAAAAAAAAAGGGGGTAAGAGTGAAAGTCTCCCAGAATTCCCATCGACCTCCGTAGCTGCTACGCACACACAACTCCGAACAGAATATTACCATTAACGTTATAATCATAGTAAACAAGCATCTGGCTGTCATTTAAAATACAGCTTTTCTCTACTGATAATAAGCAGCGTTTTCTGCTAATTTCTGTTATCTGTAAATCTCTCTTGGCATTCCAGCTCTGCACTTAACGTGCTGTACACGCTTGACTTTCTGCACAATGAGCACTCGCCTCAAATGTCAGCGTGTCGTCTTCTTATCTTAAAGATAGGCAGGAATTCATTCAACACAACGTCTAAAGAATAAGAAGATAAGGAATAAGAAGATTTTTTACTTATTACGCTACAGATATTCAACAGAAATATATATATATATTTTCTTTATCATTGTGGAAAAAATCATAGCCTTTTGCAAAAAAGCACTTGTATTTCTTGGCTAGCTCCGTTCATTCAACTGCAAAAGGGGAGCTGAAGTCAAGTGTGGGTCGGGTAGTTATTTACCCAGGTATCGCACCTCGAAATACGAGCACCGTGCCCGCCCGTTTTCAGGCGGCTTTGCTCCCTGCCAGCCCGTTCCTGCAGGACACCCGCACCGGCGCACGCCAGGAACCGAGCTGCCATGTTCTGGTTTCCACACTCCCAGTTCTGTCAGACTGCTGGAAATCTAATCCGCAAGCAACCCTTAACAAAAAAAAAAATAAATACAAGCACAGCGCACGGGTAAGCAGCAGCCTCGAAAGACTCAGCTTGCGTAGCAAATGTCTCTCCTTCGTGATTTCCTGGTGTCAAGCACCAGCTGCACAGCCGACTGAATTCCCTAATACGAAGTCAGTACAAGGGATGCCACAATCCTGCCACAGGTTTTGAACTGTAAAACAGACTTTAAAAAGTACCTCATATCCTCAGGAATAGCAACATACTTGTTAAATAAAAAAAATTTAAAAATCTAAACTGACCTCACATTGAGTGCCTATCTTTTGAATTTTTATTAAACTTTGTTTCTCATTCTCCCCCTCATTTAGATGCTTGCAAAATAAATATAATTATATCCAACTTTAATAACTTTGGTACCTTGAGCTGCAGGTGCTAGTATGCTGTATCTATTACCATATTTTAAGCCCTTTTAAGAAGATTGCATTAATTTCTATGATAATTTAGAGCCCATAATGCATTCCAAGATGTGAATAGATGTTAATCACCACAGAATGATTCTCCTGTATACTAACGAAGTCATGCTGTAACCAGTAACTACTAACTTTTAAAATTCAATACTGCCACTGAAAAACTTGATTAAAATTTTGTTAGAGTAACGATAGCCCCCTAGGAATGGCTTAAAAAACCCAAACCAATCAACAGCTACATGAATTGCTATATCCTTCTTACAGAAATTATTAGGACTGAAAATGTAGCTAGCATCCATTCCATTCTCTGCCCAGTATTAACAGCAGTTATCCATGCGTATTTATCTCCTTCCACTACCACAAACGCAGCACAGCAGCTAGCTCCAAGACTGCAGGCAGAAAGGGTCTTCATTATTAAAAAGATATTATAGCATCGTTTAGGTTGGAGGTGACCATCAAGATCATTGAGTCCAGTCCTTAACTTAACACCGTTAATGCCACCACTAAACCCTGTCCCTAAGCTCTCCATCTGTACGTCTTTTAAATACCTCCAGGGACGGTGCCTCAACCCATAAATTCACTGTTACAGGTACATCACTGAGGAAAAGATGACATCAGTGATTGCACAACTATTCTGATATTAGAACATTTAGACTGATAAAATAAGGCAAGAGTTTGCCTCTGTGATTTAAGTCAAAGCTCAGTTTGTCTCATAAGCTTGAACAGCCTACAACAGAGCAACATTCACATTTAAATACCTACACAAAGAAGCAAAAATTGGCAACACTTTTCTGGAACAAGCCCATTTATAGTTTTTCTGCGACATAAAAGTAACCAAGCATGCCTCTTCTGCATTAGCCTGTTTGTTGTTGCTTCTTGACAGCTATTTGATGTACTACAGGTAGTACGTTGCTTTGTCCCCATTAGAAAGGTGACCCAAAAATAAGGAATGCTCCCATTGGTTTCGAGATGCCGCTAAGTGACCCATCAGACGGGATGAGAGGAGCTTTCAGCTTTGCTACGTCTTGCCCTCCGGGCCCGCAGGGACACTGGTTATCTCTTTTGTTGCTGCGTCGGTCTGCGTGGGACTGACTATATCAAACCTCAACTCTGCCCTCAAGAATCAAGGCAGAAACAGCCTTAGCAGAAATTCTCGCTGTGCACCACAATTTCAGCAGTTTCACCTAACAACGGGTGGTTTCAGCCACGTTATTGCATACCAAGATTACAGTTCCATCTGCCCAGACCTAGAGTACTCGTTTCTTGAGGCCTGTGGTCAAAGAACAAACTTTTGGGGAGTTTACTGCAAAGCTTGTTTTGTGGTTTGAGAGTTAGAATAAAACAGACCAGACTACTTCAGCTGGATGGGACCCACCAGGACCATCCAGCCCAACTGTCTGACCGACTCAGCGCTGACCATAAGCTACAGCACGTTGTGAAGAGCACTGTCCAGGCGTCTCTTCAACCCCGACAGGCGTGGGGCATCGACCCCCTCTCCAGGCAGTCTCCTCCAGTGCTTGGCCACCCTCCTGGCAAAGAACACAGTTACAACGCAGAGTAACACCACCACCTTTGTGTCTGTCCAGGTCCCAGGTGGCCTAAACAACAGAATCAAGCTGACATTTCAAACTTCCTACGTGGTTAAAATATTATACGTTGAGTTCTCATAAAGGAAAATTACTCCTTCAACATTTTTTTGCCTGTAGACAACAAGCGGGTTCAGGCGAGCAGCTGAAAGCCGTTATGACATTGCCATAATTCATATTGTTGCTCCCTCTGTCCACCATTCACCTGCACGCAGAGGTGTGGAGGTTTAACTGGGTGCTGTGACTCAGCAGCGCGAGGGGGAACGCACGAATCGCGTTCTCATTACAATGGCTGGTTTTCCCCAACGTCTCTTCTTGCTTCTTCCAAGGTTTTAGAACCAGCAATCACCTTGGTGCCATGCTCCGAGGTGGGTTTCCATTTCTGGGGTCTCCATGATGCTGTCAGCACAACCCTTAAAATAAATTATGACGTGCTGGAAGAAAATCAGCTCCCGTGTGAAATATGCCTCAGAAAAAAATGAGAAAAAAACTGGGGGGCTTATCATCAACTTTGATCATGATCACACAAAAGACTTTGCACTCTTTCTGGCACCATCCCTGATACTGTTGAACACTTTCAGGTTCCACTGCCTTCAACAGAAGATCATTATGCCTTCCCAAAACATGTCAAAAGGTAGAAAAATTTTAAAAAGCAGTTTAAAAGGTCTCAATCCCTCTGAAACCCACAAATGTAACACTAGGATTCCAGATGCAATCTGAATTTTGAGAGATACATTGAAGGATTCTGTAAGAATAGTTTATTTACTGTTCTTTTACATTTAAGCAGTTCACTTTACAAGATTAATATCTAATTGAGAAATGAAGTCTTCAAAGAATGCTTACTTTTTTTAAAAAAACCAAACCAAACCAATCTGGGATTCCTTTCATGGTTATGTATTTTTGTAGCAGAAGTCAATGCCATTTGGGCAGTGACAGGATCTAAGCTGCCACCAATATAAATTAAATCATTAGCTGCTGCATGTAGAAAAATTCAGAATCTTGAATTTAAGTCTCAACAGACAAGCAGAGGAAGAATTTATTCTCACACATTTTATATAAATAATCACTTGAATCTGTACATGTTAAGTACAAAATATGTGTTAGCATAACAAAGCATCCAGTTCATACCAATGTGATTCTTGCCCCCCTCACTGAAAGAGAAGAAATTATTAAAAAAAAAAAAAAGTGGTCGTATAAAACAAAGCAACTGCTTGAGGAATTAAATAACTAAACAAACAAGTGCAGTAGATTTATTCAAAAAAATATTAGGATGGCTGCAGGAATTCTATACCTAGAAGCCCTACAGAAATATAGTTATTAAGGAGAAAGTTTAAACAGAAGCCTAAAACCCAAGCAAGGGGCTCGCCTGGAGAAATGAAAGCAGCTGAGGCTTGGAGGGGAGACAGCGAGAGCGAGCCAAGGAGGTGCCAGGGCTCTCGAGACTGGCGTCGTCTCGAACTCTACCTCTGTCCTCGGGGACGGCAGGATGCACGCGGCGCTGGGTCGGGGTGCGAGGGAAAGACTTGTGAAGCCCGGCGGGGAAGTTGAACCGGACAGAACGACGGCGTGGAGTTGTATCGTCAGTCAAAACCCCACCCTTCTACTGCAATGGATCACAGACATTCCAACAGCAAAGCCCCACCACAAAAAGTGCTTCTAAACCAACCTAATAAACACCCTGGACAAGACTTTGTGTTTCAATTGCTATAACTCCACTGATTCAATACGATTAAACGCAATACACCGTACCGAAAGGAAGGCGAAAATCAGGCCTACCCACGTACTGCAGCAGGAGACAGGGAAAAATAGTAAAAGGTCATATAGACAAGCCTCAATACAGAAAAAGGATTAATGCTACGCTTCCTCAGAAATCTTTTCTCCACACTTTGATGCTTTACATAGTCGGAACAAACAAAAGGGCCCGACGAGGCAGCAAGCATTACGAATGCCTCTGGGGTCTCCAAAGGACCAAGCGGCCACGATACACGAACGCCATTCGAGGAGCCGGGGAGAGGAGCAGGCAGAGCCGCTAACGGAGGCATCTACAGTAATCAAGCACACACAGGGACTCTTCTGTTCCGGTTCACAAATTCTCCCTCCTGATACCAAGTTGCAAATTGGGTAGCTCAAAGAACAAGGTAACCAATAAAATACAAATGGAAAAATTTAAAAATAGAAACATTTGAAGCATGGTGTCCCTGCTCATGGCAGGGTGTTGGAACCAGATGACCTTTAAGGTCCCTTCCAACCCAAACCATTCTATGATTCTACGGTGACTTGTTTTCTCTCACGGAACCCCTGTACTATCAGTGATGGTAAATTTCTAAGGACTATACAGCCAGACCTCTAAAACATGTTGAGCCCTTGAGTAAAAGGTACATGCTAAAATTCAACGCTTAAAAAAAAATCATGATAGCTAGAATCTTTGACAGCTTTTTTCCCCCAAATATTTTCCTTAATTGTTGAACAGGAATTTTCTGTCATCTAATTTATGCTGTCAGTCAACCCACAAAAAAAACTAAGCTAGATTTAGGAAGAATTTTCCCATTTACAGCATTACATTACAATATGTGGACACTATTGATATTTTATGGCTTACAATAAAGCACTTGCCCTTTGTCACTGTCAAAAATCAGACAATTACCGTAGCTATCTCTGGAGCCTCTTCTGCTGTAGAGTTGCCTGGTATATCTTAGAAGATGAAAAATATTTTAAAAAATATTTTTAACTTGAACTGCACAATGCACGCACCTCAAAAAGACTACCTTGTCTATCGTTTTCAAAAGGTATTCCCAGATTCCAAGCATAAAAAACCGAGGAGTTTAATATAAAAGTGTGCTAAAAGCTTAAGACTTGTTTGAAAATTAAAAGCACTGGTGATGCACAGAAAGTGCCAACCAAACGCTTGATCAGCACTGTTCTTTAAGAAATCCGGCTCCCTTTTTAAGTAACATTTTTTGAGTCAAGTCTCTTTTTCAATTTCACCATTTCCCTAGAACTTCTTTCCCCATTTAGGTTGTACTACCTAACAAATGGCTTCGATGTCCTTTTCCTCCCTTGAATGGCCATGCATATTTTGCCAGGAACATGAGAAGTAGGAATGCAATTGCATTTGTGCTGATGCTAAATGTTAATAGATTTGCCTAAATGTCTGCTAATAGCAGCCCTAGAATTAGCTAGACTAGTAGTGCATGCCTAATGTGTTGTTGTTGTTGTTGCTGCCTTAGCTGTTTTCTCCTTTTTTTTTTTCTCAGTAACAAAAAAGGCCTTTTTAGTAAAATGTTTCTATGCATCTGCAGCCTGTACAGCAGGTACGCCGCTAACATCAGGTAGCACTGACACAGCATCATTAGGATTATAAATCTCAACGTTCTACTGTTTCCTTCAATTAAACATTAAAAGTGTAATATTTTTTTAAATTAAACATGAAGCCCTGACTTTGCCAGCCAAAATATGTCCTTCTATCACCTCTTCTAATTCCTCCAGGTCATCACTTCTGTTAGAGAGCTTGGCTCCACGCACGCACAGGATGCTGCTCTTCTACTGGCGTGCGCTTTCAGAGTGTTGTGGGTGAACAAAGCCTTTGAAAAACATTTTCTGCAGGCCAAAACACTTAACAAACAAGCTTTAGGCTCCCAGAGCTCCAATTTGCTTAAAATCACAAAGCAATTTAGAAATGGAAAATATTTCAAAAATCAAGTTACAAGTGGCTTCATTGAACATTCATATTTTTAAAACTAAATAATCTGTGAAAATCAGATAATACTGTATTATGAAAAAAATCTGGTTTTAATGTATCGTGTTATTAAAGTCTTCTGCTCTAAAATGCAATAAGTATAAAAATATTTCAGAAGACAACACCTGTCTTTTTAATGAGGATTGCTAATTTCTAGCTGGCTGTTGACTACGCCACCTCGAAATTGTTCACTGTTCTTGCAGTGCAGGACAGACGCGGAGTCCTTCCATTTCTGCTACAAGGCTGTAAAAAGGCTGTACTCTACCCTTAGTCTGCAGACAGCCACTGCAGACTGAACATTTACTACTAATGGAAAAAACGCACTGAAGAGAGAATAAGCCAATAATTGCTCCAGGTCCAAGAAACTAACTTTCAAATCTCTCATTAGAAATTCTGGTCCTGATTCAAACTATGATAATATTGAAAAAACACCCAGACAAACCCACAAGTCTTGTCATCTATGTCAATACAAATGCACCACTGTAAAGCGTATGAAAAATAAGAATCAAGTCTCTGATTATATTATCTTTCAGAAAAATTGTTAGCATGTTATTAGCAAAATGTTTATTTGTTAATTATAGTTTTAATTAAGATACAACAATAAATTACCTTTGCAACATTTCTGCAGCTATTCACAACCCCTGAGACATACATATCTCACTCTATATCGGTAAGGCTGACTGAAGCAAATTAAAGTTACACCACGACGATTGCAGCGTTCCTCCAGACGCCTCAGTGGTTACCAAAGCGCAAACATAACAACCGCCATTCTTATAACGAATGCCTCAAACCTGGTTTTCAGGAAGGAAAATCCTGGTTTTTTGTTGTTGTGCTTTTTTGGTTTTTTTAACTGATTGCTGCATCGTTTGCATGATCTTGCATCTTGCTAATGCCAGTCAAATTTAAAAAGAAAGAGCACGACTGGGAAAGAAAAGCCTGTACCTAACGGATCCATTTGCTGCCTTACTTTGGTGTTACCTGCTTCCCCCATCTCAATAACTCAGAACTATCCTTTAAAACAAGCTTCCGTTAGAGGATATCACGTATGGCTATTCTGAACAGAAAAACAGATTTTGCCAGTACCACTAAGGCAGGACCATCTCAAAAGTCCAGGCGTTGGAAGAGTCCTCCAAGGTGGACTGCAATGAAACACAGCTCATCTCTGAGCCCTACATTTATGGTGATGTAACTTTGGTCACACTGCCTTCGTGACCTATCACAGAAAAATACATCCATTTGGTTTCACCTGAATTTAGAGAATGCTGGAAGCGGGGTACGTGGTAAAAAGCACACCAGATAGAAAATACACCCTAGATGTCAACACATTCTAGGTTCAGCAGGAGACGCAGAAGCCACCCACTCCAAGCCTCAGCAATATCAACTTTCAGAATTCTGCAGGTCAGGTGCATATTTCCAACTACAATTATTAGCTTAAAAAACACCAAACCTCTCTCCAGTATACAGACTGCCATGATTTGAAAAGTAAGGTACGCCAGATTCAGAAGCAGTGTTTCCTCTCCCTGAGAGCAACCGAGCTGGATAAGGCGTTTGAAGAAACACGTCCATTAAATTTTATCTTTCAGTGACCAGTAGACTCAAGGCACAACTCTCGTTGCGGTTCCTACCCACAATGGCAACGAGCTCCTTACGCAACGTGGGGCAGCGGGGGTTCCCTCTTCACCCCACATCCAACACGGAGTAGTGCTATAACCCTATACACGTCACTCCAGTCGAAAGAAGAATGATGAGTTAGTTTCGTAGGCATTCCACCGTGACTGTAACAGGAAAACAGCGCTCTATTCATTTATTTCTTTTTTTTCTGCCCGCCCTCCTCTTACTTAAAATGAAAGAAGACCCACATGGCTACCTTTCCCTGTCACACCCATACACAGCACCTTCTTTTCCATGAGTCAGAAAGCACAAAGAAATGCAAAACTAAACCATGAATATTTGAAAGGCAAGGATTTGTGGGATGAGGAAAGCCACGTGGCAATTCAAAGTCAAATACGTAAGATCCATTTTCTGTGGTCCTGATTTGTGGTTCAAAGACACAGCAACACAACAGCACTAATACAACTATATTCCAAGAGTTGCTTTTTTCATATTTTTTCCAAATTATTTGGACTTTTCTCATTATCTATCAGTTAGCTTGATTTTTACAGTCAAAATGTAACAAGGCCAACACATATCTGCCAGAAACCTGCAAACAGAAAGAGGTTTTATAAACAAACCCAACAATTACCCCGTTGCACACCACTGATGAGGTCGCTGCTCTGCTGACATAAGCAGTACTCTCTCATGCTGTGCAGAAGTCTTAAAAAAGTTACTACGGGAAATGTGCGTGTGTGTAAAATAAAAATTAAACTCTAAATTTAGAGTGCATTTACTTACTATTTCCACACGATTACTAACAAATTAGTTGATACTAGATATAAGAACCAAAGTTGTTCTTCAGTAGCTCTTGGAAATACATGGGAATAAAGAAGTTGTACAGCATTATTCAAAAGCATAAAGTGCATCTAACTCACAAGGTTTCATAACTTTCCAACCAACTCCACTCAGAAAGGAGAATTGCTCTTCTTCTTCTCTTTAAAGAAGAAAAATGTTTTCCCTCTCTTCAGCCAAAGTATTGCAGCAGAATGGTCCTTTAGTTTAAAAGGTACTGAAGCTGTTTCCATTCCCCTGCTTCAAAAAGTCTTTCAAGTGCTGCTATTTCTGTATCTCTCCGGTATATTGTGCTGCCTTGGTTTTGCATAAAAAGGAACAAGACTAAGGCAAGGATGCGATACAACCCTGTGGCATAACAAAGAGAAGACCTGACCAGCCCTATCTTTCTAATGCCATGTAGCTTATTAACTTCTTCATTTTTTTCTACTAATATTTTGGTATTAATGTCACACTGCATTACATAATGACAACTTTCACTTCATAAATATATATGGATACACTAGAAAAAAATAACTAAAAAATAACTGGAAAATATCCCGGAAGAAATGTGTTTTCCTACAGCAACAGCAGCTGACAGTAAGTGACTGTTACCCCATTAGCTCAAATTTTCAGACAACGCATTTAACATCATTATTTCTGCAGCCGTGTTGTTTGATTTCATTATACAGCTGAGCAGAATCTTGCCTTTGAAACGTCTTACACTCCAAAAGTGACTCTTAGCTGGTATGAGGTATGTTAAAACCAAGCACGTTCTGAGCTGTAAACCAGGGGAAGACACGGTTGCAGCCACACGAAGTTGACACCAAAAGGATGACCTGGAGAACCAGAAGTCGCACTGGATGTACTCGAACGTGTTACAGCCTTGTTGTGGCAACTTCTGATTTTTCCCATATTAAGGAGTAGCACAAGAGGTGAGACGACTTGATTTGAATATCAGTGCTACTACACAATTAACATATACAGGAAGGATTTGTTAGAAACATAAGAAAAGGTGAGTGAATTGATACTGGAAAGTGTTCACCAGGAAGGAAGTCCCTTTTAACCTGCTAAATCTAGTATTTTCACTAAAAGACATATTAATGATAAAGTGCTATTAGTGTCTCAGCTAAAAAAAAAAATGAAATTTTGTTGATTGATTTTATTTCACTTTATGCATTCTAGGAGAAGCAGAGGAACATGTCTGGATTTGGATTCGATGAGTTTACCCATCAAAGTTCAACCTTTTGACAATGAGCTGTTGGACAAGCCCCACTTCGCACTGCAGGCACCTGAAGCCTACACTACATAGAGACATCTCTTGCAGTAAGACAGGAAAGTAGCAGAAAGCAAAGTTACCCACTTCTTCAAACATCCTGGCATAAAGTCCTAAAAAAACCACAGGGCATACTTTAACAGGCTTCATACTGAGATATGATCATCGGAAATATGCGCATATTTTAACCTGCTCACCTCCACAATAGCGTTCACAATTATAGCCAATTTCTTTGGTGGAGCTGTCAACATAGCTATGAGAAAGCATAAAAGGTTTACTGTACTTGGAACGTATCACCTTCACTTCTTAAGCTTCAATTGCTTTAGCTCATGGAGTAGTTGGTGATAGAAAAGTGAACTACAGCTGGCCTTCAGAAGTCCTCTGGTCCATCTCCTCCCTACCCAGCCACTGCTAGCGACCCCTTGCCTTGCCTTGCCTTTCCCCATGAATTAGCAAATGATTCTGCAAACTAAGACACTTCAGCCTTTGGGAGACTGTAGAAGTATTTTGGAAACCTGTAAAACCATCCTGCAATAAAGTCAGCTTAAGCCAGTTACAGCCACCACTACAGAAAGCTTCCCTATCGTACCTGCATCTTGCAGCAGTTCAAATGCAACTCGAAGCTCAAGGAAAAGCTTGAGTGGATTCCAAGCAGCAGCAATCTGGGGCATCCAAAACGCAGTCTTTGTATCGTTTGAGACTTCATCTACAGAGCGTGTTACAAGCCATCATCACAGTGCTTTCTACCTGCACCCAAGTCTCCAATCTTCCTTGACATTCAGCAGTCAATCCTCATCCTAGTCAGACGCTCAGCAGCACAGCCTCCATACTGCGTTCTTCCAACTCGAGCAAGGAACTCCAGGCCACAAAGATCTGATGACACAAACTGGATTTCTTTACTGGTTACATGCTCCGATAGCCTCACAGTGCTTTACGGAGCTGCTCTCTCTTTCGTACGGTACTTGCTTGTTACTCTGTTTACACCCCAATATTGCCATGCACTGCTGATTACTTTCCTCCCACCGAGTTTCCAAGATGCCTATTGACAAAAGGACGATAAGGCCACTGCTTCTGATTTGGATTAGAGGACGTAACCTTCACACAACTATCATTTTTCAAGCATAAACTGATTCCAGTATTGGAGATACCAAAATCCTTTAAACCACTCACAGACTGAATTCCAGTTCTTTAAACCAGTCATATACTGGATTAGGTAGGAGATTCAGGTTTGTTAACATCTTAGCTACCTGTCTCACCCTTAAAAAAGTACCTTATTCTATTCAGGCCCTACTGAATGTCTACTAGCATGCTATTTGTTTTCTGCTCAAAACTAGATCTTGAATATAATTGACTGTGCTGTACATTGATATTGCAGCAGATTTGTATAGGTAGATATACCAGTTCTCCATCTGCCTTAAGGTGAAACCATGATAAACACCAAAAGACCCTCCTGGTTATCACAGCCCCATCACGACCTGACACTGCAAGTCAGAAAATCGCATCGCTGGCGGCACGCAGCACATCTCTAACTTTATTTGAGAGGCAGGCTTACTGTTTGCCGGGATCCGGAAGGCACCGGCCTTCCAGCTCGTGAGCCTCTCCGCTCCCACGTCCCAGTCCCACTGCACACAGGTGTCCTTCCCAGTCCGGCCTCGTACAACGCAGCTGCAAAGCTCCCCAGTCACCTCCTTTACATCCAGCCAGCTGCTGCGTCTGCTTGCAAAGAGGCCGATACCGTCATCTCAAAAAAGGTTCAGGCTGCCCAGGGAGGCTGTGAAGTCTCCTTCTCTGGAGATATTCAAGACCCACCTGGATGCAGTCCTGTGCAGCCTGCTCTGGGTGACCCTGCTTTGGCAGGGGGTTGGGCTGGGTGATCCACAGAGGTCCCTTCCAACCCCTGACATTCTCTGATTCTGTGTAAATGTTCTCAGCGTAGGCCTCTAAGGTGTATGCAGAAACACTTACACACTGCCTCTCGATCTCGTTATTAATGTATATGTACCTTTGTATTTTGGGCTTCATTTGTTTTGCTTATCCATGCCATCTCCTGTCTTCATGTTGTCAACTTCTGTTTCATTCTTTTAATAGAAAATAGTTTATGATTGAACGCCTGGAGGAACGCATCCTGAATGATGGCTGCTTTTGCACTTGTCAATCTTTTCCGGTCTTCAGCTTAAGATCCTTTGATAATCTTTGTATTTTAAATGCCAGCAACATGCAGTTTAGTACCATTTTGGTTCAGATGAACAATGGTGTTTAGAGAAGAGTGACAGAAAGCATTACTGGTTCCTGCGAGTTGCTGTCTGCCGGAGATCTGACCTGCCTGCCTACATCCACTGCTCGCATATGGGAGAGGAACTTGTAAACGTGGCGCTCGGCATAATTAATGTAGTAATTCCCAACCTTCTCTAATCTGCATTTTATTTTGCTTCTAGGGACGTATTCTATTCTTTTGCACCTTTCTCAGCTTATGTCCAAGAATATTTACTGTCTCCATATTGCAGCCTCTCTCCACCAACTCAAAATTCAGTCTCAAATTTGTCCTTATGCTTTCGGTTGCACTATAAATTTCCTGCTCAAGTACAAGTTTCTTGCTCTAGTCCTAAATTTTAATTTTTGGACAGGACTAACGTCACCTTCTGCGAACAGTTCACAGCTGGCTTCTATACGTGTACAGCTTTGAGCATAACATCATGGTCTGGGTGAAAGCATGCGACTAAAACACTAACCTCTACCAGTGTCCTGCAGCCCCAAAAGGTACAGAACAACTGTATTGGTACGTTTGCAGCATATTTTAAATATGCTGATTAATTTAATTTCCAATTTGACTGTTAATTAAATGAAGTTTACTGTTCTATGCTTAAAATTTAGTAATTAGGATTTCATTTTATTTTAGTACTAATAAAATCTTATTTGGGACTTCCTGCCAGTAGCAAACGCTAAGCCGAATTCATCTGCCTCTCCCAAAACCCTGAAAACATAAACCGTAACTTTGAATCAGTCCAACTCCAGCAGTTCAATATTAAAGTGTCGGAACCACTGTAATATTCCTAAGAGGATCCTTCACTCTGTTCTTCCATTTCTCTCCTCTACTGCTGCGACAGAAAACAAGCTCTTCCTCCTGTTTGGAACGTTGTCCTGTTTACGCTGCTCAGACGTCAGTCTGTTTGGCGGGGGCAAATCGAGACTGCCTCGTTAGCACAGGCTTTGGCATGGGTAACTCCTGTTGTACACTGCTGAACAGCACTGAGGTAACACCACCAAACCGACCGGCACCTTTCTGAAATAAAAAAGCCGCACAGAGTGAGGTGATACCTATTCAAGAGGAAAATATTTTCTTTTAAACCTTTGTGCCTGACTTCTGCTGCCAGACAGTAACACAATTGTTTCCAAAAAGCAGCCATCAAAACCAAAGCAATGGAGAAAAAAACAACACAACTGCTTTGAAGGTTCCCTTATGAAAATCAATTCTACGTGCTCCTAGGTAGTCTGGGAGCCTGTCCTCTTCCCTCCAGGCCCTATGTCTAACACAGCCCCCATGTCCATCGGGGTAGGGATGAGCCGCCGAAAAGCACTTAATACTGCACACGTGATGAACAAATAACACAACAACTCTCTAGGACGTAAGGTGAAAACAAGACATCGCTGGGAACATTAATGGGAACTCGTACCTTCACTGCCTTTAGGAAGTGGAGGTGGTGAAAGAACAGCATGTGAAGAAGCAAGTGTGCGAGTACTGACACCTTTCTAGAGTAATGGTTTAAAACAAAAAAGAACAAAAAAAAATTAAAAAATCACTATTTACACTAATTTTTATCCATTAAGCTCTTGAGGGAGCTGGGCTTGTTCAGCCTGAAGAAGAGAAGGCTGCGAGGGGACCTAATATATGCTTATAAATATCTGAAGGGTGGGTGTCAGGAGGATGGGGCCAAGCTCTTTTCAGTGGTGCCCAGTGACAAGGGGCAATGGGCACAAACTGAGGCACAGGAAGTTCCGTCTGAACATGAGGAAGAACTTCTTCCCTCTGAGGGTGACGGAGCACTGGAACAGGCTGCCCAGGGAGGTTGTGGAGTCTCCTTCTCTGGAGATATTCCAGACCTGCCTGGACAAGGTCCTGTGCAGCCTGCTCTGGGTGACCCTGCTTCGGCAGGGGGGTTGGACTGGGTGACCCACAGAGGTCCCTTCCAACCCCTACTATTCTGTGATTCTGTGATTCTGTGTGAATAAGGAATTGTAACGGTTTAACGATTCACTCAGGCCTTTCTCGGGTACTTCACAAACACACCTTACTCCCAGCTGCTTTTTCCTTCAAGTGTCTATCCTCACGCTGTATTTCTCAGTGTGAATTGTACGCCGATACTGCTCCCCACAACAGGCATCAGCACTCCACTGGATCAACAAGTAAACCAATACACTTGTTCACACATACTTAGTTCAGGAAGGTTGAAGATGCTCTTCAGAACCTGAGGAACTAAGATCTCTGGCCCTCTTTTCTATGCGCTATCACACACGCACGGTGAGACATACTTCAGAAAGGTAAGTGGGAATTTTCCATTAGCATTCTGCCGTTTGGAAGTTCAGTGGTGTGAAGATACAAGAAAAATAAGCAGCAGCAGAGAGGACTCCACTGATTTCATGAACTGACCTACAGTATACAACCCAACCCCAAATATTAAGTCACAGAGTGACTTAAAGTGTTACGATAAATATTAATCATTAGGCATCACTTTAAAGGTCTCCTATTTTTCACTTGCAGAGCTGATGAAAAATGCTTATAATGTGTTTGAAAGCTAATATATACAGCTGTTCTTCCCATATCTGAGAATAAGGTGACCGGCAAGCACCTTGTTCGCATGCCACTGGGCTGGGCGCTGGGACACGCCAACACTCATTCAGAGAGACCCAAGCTCAGCACCAAGCTCCCAGGCAATGCAGCCAAGATTCTCTGGCTGTTCAGCGCATGGAGCAGAAAAACATTTCTTTTCTGAATTCCATGAAGTCAGGCGCTGCCCACTCAAAATCAGTAGGTCGCATTTAACTATTCACCCCATTATGTTCCAAAGCAGAGGGAAGTTTAAACCGACCAAAGCAAAACCAAAACACCCCTCTGTTGTGAGAATAATCTGTTTCATAAAACAATTAATTTTTGATGATATTTATAATGCTTCTGTAACACAAAGTTGAAAGCATGGAGAGGAGATGCTCTCTCTTGCTAAATATTTACCAAGACAAGGAATAAAGACTAGAAGCAATGTAGAAAGCATGAGAAAAATTCAAGAAGTGAATCTGAAATTAAAATGGGGCTTAAAATGCAAGTAAGACCTGAAAGCAACAAAAGAAGGCAACCATTTCTGTCCCAGCTGGTCAGAGCAACCTACTCCGGGTTTCAGGAAAGCTCGCAGCAAATCAGTCTATTGGCGGCTGAACTTCACAATGCGCTTTCACTGGTGACCTAGAAGAACTTCACATGCTAGAGCATCAGTTCAAGTATTCAACAAAACTTCATATATTTGGCTAGTAATGTACCGCTATCCCACAACTATAAGTTCAGAATTAAACTGTGAGGTCGAAGTTACTAGTAAGCTTTTGAGTACCTTCTCCAGATTGGAAAGACTAAGCAACACACTGGAGAAATCAACCGTTTCTTTGAATATGTTGAAATATAACCAACAAGAAAAGTATTTTAAAATTCTGAATTTGATGTGGATTAATCAATAAATAAGATGATCAAGTAGAGCATGTTTCAGATGCAAGTGCAGAGACCAGACAACTACCGGAAAGCCCTCCTAAGAGAACCCAGAGTATTCTCCACACTCCCCATCCGTTCTGACAGCTACAGCTGACTGGTTCGGCTGTAATGTCGGAACGATTACTGTGCTTCTCTTCATGAAGTGCTATATTAAGTACACGAACACAATCGTTCTCCTTTGTTTCAGAAGGAAGAAGAAAGTCTCAAGCAATAAATGTAATTCTCCAACCTGTACCCAGGACACGAGAAACTTCTGCAGTGCCTCATGAATAGCAGGCACTGCAACGAGCAAAGCACAGCACCCTACCTCTCTTAGAAATGAAATGTTCTCGGCCACAACCACTAGTCCCCGTGACTTGGAGGAGCTTGTTGCAGGGTGACCATATAAAGGTGAATTAAGAGCCCTTGAGCTTTTTAGACTGTGTCTGGTCTAGAGATTCCTTCACCGAGGACCTCTTGTTCTTTCTCAGGCTTCAGTACGCTTACCTCAATGAAAACTGTACTTATCCACACACCGTTCTGTTATTTAGGAATCAGCTCAGGAAAACCAGCATTTAGGATGTGAATGGGCATACAGCTAAAGCCCGCACAAGGCAAACTAACGGTGTTCAGGTATGTGCCCTAGTGTGTATGTAAAACAGGCTTTTCATAGACAACATGATATATAGACACACACACATATATATAAGCATCTTGGATGCATACCTGTGTATTAAATAAGCATATCATGTTTTATGTATGAAAAATATTTATATATCTATGTTATAACATTTATATTATCATTTATATATATGTCTATATATCTATGTTTATTGTATATAATAATATTGCATATATATTGTATAGATAAAAACATATTCTGTACGTTTTATATAAAAAACCACTAACTGGATATTTAATTGTAAAACAGCCATTAATCATTCTGGACAAAACCTGCATTTCCTCACAGTTATTTCTGTCTCCTGCTGGAGGCTGAACAGGTATAGAAGAACTCAGGGCATCTCAAATGAAAATAGCAGGTGAGAAATAGAAAACAAATAAAATAAGGGGTTCCCTGCAGTACCTACAGCTAAGTGGTAGAATTCCCTCCTAAAACAAGATCATAAATGCCAGAGTTTACCAGAGCTCAAAAAGCGACTAAACAAAAGAAAAACACTTCAATAGCCAGTAAATATAAAAAGACTAATCCTGGATGATCAAAAGTAAAATCTAAACCTCTTTTTTCATTTTATAATGTATGGGCTGGAAAAAAAATCTTGAATTGTACGTAGACCTGTGCCTGTTGGATGGATGGTAGAATCCATTTTCTTCTCAGGAACTTACTGCTAATTTTTTTAATCTCTATCTCTACACACACATACATTTGTTTTTCTAGGTGCTAACACAGCAACAGTTCTTTGCATTTAAACTCTGGAATTGACAAATTTTTCCATCTGTGCCTATTCCGGCCTTTGTTAATGATACAAAACAGCAGATTTAGACCTAACAGACATAAATTTCTCATGCTATCCTTGCAATAGTCAATTGTTACCTACGGAGTTGCCGAATTCTTACACGCTCACTTCAGAAATGATAAAGCACTCCACATTTTGCAGGTATGACTGGATGACGGTGCTCCTTTCTGGTTTTGAGGTATATTCCCTTACTTCTACATTTATTGGCCGATCGATCTCTTTGCAATCTTTTCCACACTTGTTTGAAATTATTTAGTTTTTAAAATAATCCATCCTTTACTCTCAATATATCTTTAGCTTCCAGCTCACATAATATATTACAGCACTAACTCAATGCAACCTAACGGGCTGGCCTAAATCCACGAATATCTGCCCTTCCACCCCCAGAGCACACTAATGAGAACAGGTCTCTCGTTTACAAGCAGCTTTCTTTGGTGACCACTCCACAAACTTTTCTGACAGGTACCCATTGCACATTATCTAATAACAGACTTCATTTAAGAGTAATACTCATTTAGGAGACAGCTGTTTACAGGGAAGGTAATGCAGTAAGTAGAAAGAGAGCAATTTGATGGAAGAATATGCTTATATCCTTGTAGGAATATTAGCCTTCAGAAAAACTATACTGTGCTGGTATTCTAACTGTAGCAAACCTAAACTGAACTGGAATCCAGTTGAAATGAAATACTTGAGATTATGACTTGAAAAACTCATCTCAAGGCCAGGTTGGATGGAGCTCTGAGCAACCTGGTCTAGTGGAAGATGTCCCTGCTCATGGCTGGGGGTTGGAACCAGATGATCTATAAGGTCCCTTCCAACGCTTACAATTCTATGATTCTACGATCACTGACTTCTCCAACAAACAGACAAAACCCGCAAGATGTGTTTGTTCTCCTACTGTTCTTCCAGCCCCTCAGTGAAGTGCCGAGCTGCTCATGTCCCCGTTTTACAGTCACACGCAGACAGCGCGTGGCCAACCCACGTGCCATCCAAGGCATGTGGTCTTCAGCTCTCTGCAGGAGAGGCACAGAGGCATTCCCCGCACCAGCAATCCTTGTCTGACCCTACGAAATCCTGACCTGGAAAACTACCTTCTTCGGGCACTGACAGAACACCGTCGAGAGCCCTGCAGACCCTTTTAAGAAGTGTTTCGTACGCTGGTGCCGAGCACCACGACTGTCAAGTCTGCACGTGTACCATGCCACTAGTCACGATGACTAATACACATAGGCAGACGTGGGTAGAAAATGCTGTCTGTAGACTACTCCCAGACAAGTAACTTAATCTTTGGACATCATATCCTCTTCCCTGTACTGCAGTAGATAGAAATCTAATTAAAATTAAAAAAAAGGTTTTAAATAGAAAATAAATGACCACTATCTGGCTCATTTGTCTTCAATATTTTCAAAGCTTTACTTTTAGATGAAAAAAGGAAAAAAATAAAAAGAATTTACTTTGATGCACCACAAGAAAAGGCTGATGGTAAAAAAACCCCAAAAATACAAAGAAGGAGAAGAAATAGAGTTCAGTTCTGTGGATTTCAGGATGGAATTTTTCCTTCTTAAGTATTAAATTCATGAACAAGTGCAGCTTTCAGTCATATTCAGTAAGTATATAAGGATTTGTTAAACTTTTGGAATATACTTAAAATGCATTTAAATGTATCAGTAAACGAGGGCAACAGTGGCAAAATATAACATAAACTAAGGCAATTTCACAAATAATGTTTATAAGCACTGAGATGACAAAACATTCTTCACAATGTGAAACCAAGAAAATGGTATTTCATCTGTTACGCACACTAGCAGCTTCATCATGAATATACACTAAGGAAAGCTAGAAAACTGGACAACAAATATAAAAAAAATCATAAAATTAATTAAATAATTTGTTACATTTTTGTTTCCAGTGTTTTCCACTAGATTATTTCTTTCTCTGTCTTTTCAATCTGTAGAGAGTTAGGGCCTACAATGTCGTGGCGACACCACTAATCCAAAATTGAAAGCAAGAATAACACCACTGAAACCTCTTACCTTGTTTCAGATAATAAAGAGATTGCACCGGACAGAATGATTTTATCAGTTTCTGCTCTCCGTTTCACAAAGTCACTTTTTTCCTGTTTCTTTCACAGGAGCAGTCCATTTTGACATGGCACCGGTTCCAATTCACCAGAACAAGATCAAAAACCAGTAACACCAAGGCAATCGGAATCATTCAGTGTTGAGTGCGAGACTAAATAATGTCAAACGAACACATTCAAGCTAAAGAGGTGTTCATATATTTTAAAAACTACTTTTTTTAAAAAAAACCACCAACTGCTACTAAAGCATTTTAAGTTATCCTAGGGCATCAATAATTTGCAGTTTATCTACTGGCTTCCAGCTATTACATAATGGGTAATTAGAGGCTGAAACTTCTACTGACTTAGAAAAACAGTCTACATGCTAATTGTTTTTATGAGTCCTTTAATGTAATCTGGAGACAGAAAGAATTTTGGACTGTCTCTGAGTAATAACATTACTGGCAGAAAGCTTAATTTCTTTCCCTTCTTTCCCCAGACACTTCTTAGATATTTTGACACATTTCCTTTCTTCCTCCCTGAACACTATATTTTTATATATATATATATACACACACATATATATTTACCACCACACTATTAGATTCTGCATTTAATTGCAACCAATGGTCACTGACCATTTTCAATTTAGTGTCCAAGCTGCCACTAGCTTTCTGCCCCGCCATGAAGAGACATTTGTATTTTCAATTGGTTATTTGTTTGAAGTAAAAAAAAACAACAACCCAAAACACAAAACCCTTTGTCTTTACTTTCTTGTTTAGCATCCTTTTTTGTGAAATTATAACTGAAAAGGGGACTTTTGCTTTCCTTTCTCCTTCCAAATCCTCCCAGCGATCTTTGACTTCTGACTTTCTGACAGACCGGGAGCCATGAGCAATCTCCTCTTGCTCTCAACAGGCTGACAGTGGTGAATCTTTAGGTAACAGACCCGTTGCTGCCACACACGGACTGCTGGAGCCTTCGCTCAGAACGTTGCCTACAAACACCTCCAGAATTGAGGTGAACTTCTAGTGCTGAACTGCCAAAAGCAGAATGTTTGCCTGATTTAGTTAAGAAAACATCAAGTGAATTTGAGAAATCAGAAACCAAAAAACCCACAAAAAAATGAATAAAACCAAAATATTCAAAATAAGCATGGGAATATTCAAATACAGGAATATCCAGAACACCACATCAACACTGTATCTTGTCCTCGACAGCAACACGTATGCCTAGCAAAAAAGCGTATCAATAGGACAAGTCTATACTTCAGCTTCCCAAAAAAACTTCTCCAGTCTCAGCCAGTTTAAGCCTCTTGAAGGAATAAGAATTTTGTAGTCAGAAGGGCAAAAAAAGCATAGCAAGAGAAAGAACTTAAACAAGGAAATAAATCACATGGCTTAAGGAAAGGAGTAAATCATGGAAATCCATACTCCTGCTGCTACATGCATGTAACATTTTTGCAATGCTCTCCACTTTGACCCTCCAAATAAACAGAAGAATTCTAGTCCAAAATTTTTATTTTTACCACCTACTGTAAGAACGATACCAGTCAACGGCAGGAGAGCGGGGTACGCGAGACAGAACCTTCTGAGCAGGTCAGCCCCAACACTGAAACTCGGCAGCACAAGACAGAAGAAAAATACTCATTAACAAAAAGAAATCACAAGTGTTGACACCAACTGTGTAAGGGTTGGGTTTTTTTTTCTGTTTTGTTATGCTTTTGGGGATGTAACATGGAGGCATACAGTAAGTGACATGCTTTTTCTGAAACCTCTGCATTCTCCAGTTATTCAGGTACAGAATCCCCTCTTTGGAAGCCGTATGCAGATCTGATCCTAGGCAGTGCCATACTCCCCAAGCCTTCCGAAAGAATGATCTTTAATCACAGAGTTCTTGAAGAAAATCTACCAAGCAGCAGCCTGCGGTACTGGGAACAACAGGCCGTTGGGTTGTTAAAGTCTTGGCTCTCAGGAAAACCTGTAAAAGCAGAAACTGCATCCAGAATACACCTAAAGAGCCCGGGTGGAAGCGGTACCCGGGTCGGATCCTCTGCAGAGGTAGTTTAGAAGAAATGAATCCGGGGGGGTGGGAGGGGGGAAGTGTTGATGCACTTGTCCCAACTCAAGCCCAGCACTTACTGGAACAACCAAACTTCAGTCTGACCAGGACTTACCCCATCCCGTGCCAAAACGGTTTGGCCAAAGCACAGACTAACCCCTACCAAACTCTGCCGTGATGAGCAGCATTACCAGCCTTGGGGCTACCTAGGAGCAGGTGGACATGAGCGCTCTGCTTGGAGAATGTAGGGAGGAATGGCCAGACAGCACAGGTCTTCAGCACAAGAGGAGACGCAGGAAGGCAGATACTGGTTGGCGTGAGGAAGAACGCTTTTGCCCTCGAGAACTCTACAAACAGGGGAAGCAGCCTGAACTCCGGCTCCTGCCCCTAGATTCAACACGACCAGGACTGCAGACATGACAGTCCTCTTGCTTTTTGTCTTTTAAATTTCAGTTTAGTCTCATTTTCTCAAGATTTCCTGCTTGTGATCCTACGACCACTCAGGTACACCTCTGCTCCAGTAAAATAGCATTGTTATAACAGAGCTATTTAGGTAACCATAAGTAAAACAGAAAGAGCAGATTACCCACACATGTAATTGTCCAAAGCGGGCAGACAGATCTTTTTGCAAAAGTAGTTATCAAAATTTAGAATACAATATATTACTATATTACATGCACTACTGGTGAGCCGCAATCAGGCTGTGTGCAAGTTAGTAAAAATCAGAACAAGAAAGATTTATAATTAAACTAATCAAAATTTTACAGGCGGTACAATAAGTACTCCTGAATTCTTGACGTGCCATGCTGATTCTGAAATTCTGAGAACTACTGCTCTACATGATGCAAGCACCCTATTGGGCTCCATCAAATAACAGTCTGCACCTTGGAAATCTAAGTCCTTAGCACAAATCTGGATGTCAGACTATAGAGACCGACGTGTATCGCTGAATGAAAAATCAACCTTTGTGAAAAGAACTTCAGGGCTTTAAGAACGCATCACGGTGTGCGGAGCCCTTGGACACTACAATAACCCACGTGCTTACCACCCAGTGCTTAAGAGAGCTTTTCTCCTAAACACACAAACAAAAAAAAAAAACCCCTGCATCCAACAGAGTAAAGGGTTCCCCAAAAATTTCTATCAAAATAATTATTTAAACCCTCCCACAAAAGGCCCATGACAAGCTTTTCTTTTTGAAGCTTCATAGTAGGATGGCGCATCAGTCTGCTTACTCTTCTCTGTTTAAACACCCTTGCTATCACCTGCCAACACAAATGAAATAATGTGGTATCGTTACAGTTTTAGCTGTACAGTTTTGACTTCATTTGGTGGAATTCAGACGTTCTATCCATTTTAATGCATACCTGCCCTCAGATTCTGACATGTAAATTGTTTAGAATTTAGTATTCTCTTCTAAGTCAGACAGCGCTTCAAACTAGTCAACATACACCCCCTGCCACGCACAGAATCCAACCGCACGTACACAAAAACTCAACTTTTCTATAAATACTCCTGAAGTATTTTTTAATTACCTTAGATCTACATGCTACACTCCCTCTCCACACAGAAGCCTCACTGACTTCGCTCTATCAAGCCAGCCTGGGAACAGAGCGGGAAAGCAGGCTGTGCCAACTCTATCGAGGTCAAGTGGATGGAAGTCTGCTTGTGCTAGCTGAATCACACGCTGGCAGATGAAAAGACATGCCTTCTACCATCTGTAAATGTTCATCTGCCAGATTTTGGCTGCCACGCAACCTGAAGTATTTACTTCACTGAGGTACAGAGAAGGAAAAAAGGATAGAAGAAGTTTCTATCTAGATGGAAGCTGACAGAACCGGCTAAAATCAGTTTATGCTGCAATCCACCCGTTTCAGCGTAAGCACTGCAGAAAATATCTCATCCATAAAGAGATGTTCCGATGACAAAAACGTACTGATTGTCTCTTGATGTCTCCATGGCTTCCTCTCTGCATTTTAGCAGAAAACAAAAATGTGGATTTTTACAATGGCCTTGAACATGGTATTTCACTAAAACTGAAGGTACATACCAATGTCTGACCCCTTCAGCGTTTGTAGTCTCAACAGACCGTTGCAAATGCAAATAGCTCTAGTTGTTACTGAGGAAGCAGAAGCAATGAGAAGAGTAAGACCAGCAGTGGCGGTGAGGACAAGAAACAAGACACGTGACAGCAATGATCTTCCTTGCAGCAGGAAAGCTGGAATCCAGCTCCATTTCGCAGTAACGCGTCATGCAGTGGACTGAGGATAGCTTCAACCAGCTCTATCAGCCTCGTCGTCTGTTTTAAACGAGCACGACCTATGCTTCGTCCAGAAACAGCACACAGCGGTGCAGCAAATACCTTTGGCATTGCCATACATTTGACCCATTGTCCCCCTCTTTAATCCTCTTCATATTAAACCCTTATTTCTCCCAAATCTGCCTGGAATAAACTGATACTATATTTTCGCTACATCTGTCAATGATTTTTAGGGAAAATGGTTTCTATTTTTGTCAATCAGATGTCTACTGAAGCCAGAAGGGTACAGCAGTATTTACACTCCCGCGCTGTTGCTTTTCTCTTGGCACTAGCACAAATGAGAAGAAGGTAGTTTAAAATTGAAGGTTGAAAAAAAAACCAAAACAACCCACAATTTGAGTGAAAAAGTACACAAAAGGCAGATGTGGAGACACATTGTCTCTCTTACTGCTCTCACTTCAGCTTGCCCGCTCTTTCATATTTTTTCCTTGTTTTCACATGTTTAGCTTCAAAAGCCCTAAACTTCTATCTGGAGAATTTACATTAAGTAGGATGATAAATGTCAAATTTAAGCGAAATGTCAGAGAATTAGCGAAATTCTGCATATTGGCTGAAATTTTGATCAGTTGTACTGTAAAATGGAGGACATTCCTCCCCAGATATGTCAGCAGCAAAATCCACCATTTCTGGAACAGAAGGGGGGAAAGCAGCAAAGCATGTCACAGAGACGCGGCAGTTACTGTGGAAAAGCCTTTAAGCAAATGCAAATCTGGCAGAATGGAACTAGCTGAACATCGGGAAGAAAGAACAAAATACGAGCTACACAGATCAGATTTAAAATCATGCTTTTCATCTGCTGAAGTCGCTTTAATACCCACTGAAAACAAATGAGAAATTCCAAACCGCAAGGGTTTGTCTTCATTTTGCTCTCTGAGCAGCTCTGTAAGTGCCATCAAAAATACCAAACACCTCGAAATTTTAAGAAATTCCACCGTCTTCCAAACTGAGGAAGATCTGAACTGGGAGCACTGTGGCTACTGGAAAGCACAGGACCCTTACCCCCAAGACCATCCCCAATGAAGGACATCACCATTTCTGTTCCAAAGCCTGTTTCGACGTTGCAATTTATCTTTAACCTAGAGAAGGTGGAAACGGAGGCGCAAACTCGGCCTTGGAACCCCCGGCTGCAGCTCTCCTGGACCACCGCCGTCACCCTCCCCACTCAGCCCGATGCACTTCTGTTGTTGCGAGAGACGACGACAAAAAAGCAGACCTGCACGCAGAACGTGTAGGAATTTGCAACTGACTTTCGCAGGTCGGAGATCCAAATATTTTACAAGATCTGCGTTTACAGGTACCGCACCCACACCCGCAGTGCCTCGCTGCAGCGCGTGCAGTTCCAGCTGTTGGCACGTCTCCCACAGCAGTGACTGTCACAAAGGGCTCTCGCAGACAGAATCACAGAATGGCAGGGGTTGGAAGGGACCTCTGTGGGTCACCCAGTCCAACCCCCTGCCCAAGCAGGGTCACCCAGAGCAGCTGCACAGGACCTTGTCCAGGTGGGTCTGGAATATCTCCACAGAAGGAGACTCCACAGCCTCCCTGGGCAGCCTGGGCCAGGGCTCCGTCACCCTCAGAGGGAAGAAGTTCTTCCTCCTGTTCAGCTGGAGCTTCCTCTGCTTCAGTTTGTGCCCATTGCCCCTTGTCCTGTCACTGGGCACCACTGCAAAGAGTCTGGCCCCGTCCTCCTGACACCAAGTCCACTGTGGTAGAGGGAATGGACTAATCCCCGGCTCTGAATTCTGCGATTTTCAATTAAACTTCCTTTTCCGTTGGAGCACGGATCACCTGCCCCGCCACGCATACTTCTGTATTATTAATTTGTTAGCTCGCTCAAATCACAGTTGAAAACCTTTCAGCCTTGGTTTGCAGCAATAAATTCAACTGACAGCTGAAATTTGGAACGCTCACTTAATATTGATTCTGAATGTAATAACAAGCGACATGACCTTTTGGAGGGTGTAAAATATGGCTGCCACAACATCTGTGCCACATTTCTTGCTGTTTAGTAATATGCTGTAACAGCATGGAGCTGGCACTGAAGTTAAGCTTTATTATCGAGCAGATCACTCCATCTCCCTGGCTTTGTTAAAAAACCCCCACAACACCTTACTCCTCACCCCACCCTCCAAAGGCTCCCCACACCTAGAACTTGGGCACACATCACTCCTTCTACGACCTCATTTATTCCACAGTAAGAGATACTGGGATACTAAAAGAGCCCCCGTCCGTCAGGCACGGCAGTCCCAGCGACTGAGAATTGGTACAGGTCCTCGGTCAGGGAGGAGAAGGGATTTTACACCAAGTAACCTAACCAAATACCTATCAAGTTATTCTATTTACAGGTACCTTCCTATGCACGAGAAAATGCCTTTACATCTTTCCTTTTTTCTGCCAGAATGGAAGAACACACGAATACCATTTTCCTGTGCTCTGACACCATGAACACCATTTTAATTTAGCATTACCCCAGGATACCTTGAACTAATTTTTCTGGGCTGGACACAGGTTGGTTCCTTTCAGTAATTTCCTTTGAAGTGCTGCTATCTTGAAAATATAGTCCAAGTAAGCAGAATATGAGTTCCTGTATTTTTTTTAAAATCCAATTTAAATAACTTCAAATTATCCAAGCAGTCTAACCAAGTTTCAGAAACCGAATTCTGCTACAGAAAACACACACTCCTCACTACGCACGATAAAGAATGTTGTCAGTATCTCCTGACGTTTTTTTGTTGGCATAGCAAGTAAACTGAAACAATGAATCCCTTCATCCTTATGAACAGCACCTCTTTTGTCGCTTAATGAACAATAAACACAACAAAGCAGATATTTACCCTGACATTTTAATTTCCTATTTTGTGATTTTAGTTTCTACACTGTCAAACACTCAGTAGCAGCTAAAATTTTAAATGCTGTAAAACTTACCATTCAAGAAAAAATAAAAACCTTCCTAGTCAAATAAAGACTATAAATAAAAGACCTGCTAGCATTCTAACAAACAGGGATAATATAAAGAATATGAAAACATTTCCTTTTTTAAAATCTTAATAGACCACACGCTGCAAGCTTTGCTAGTATATACACCTGTGCTGGTCTTGTACAGGATACACCAGTATGGGTGTAACCTGCCTCAAGCAGACTATGAGTACCTCCCAGTTACACACTGAGGACCAGTAATTCTTTTACTAAACATTTTATAAAAAGCTGCAGAGACCAAGAACTGAAGTTTATAAAAATATACCAACGGTATAACAATATTCCTTGCGCCGTCACCCTGGGACAGCGGGCACAGCTTCCCACTGGCTAAGTTTCAAAAGGCATTACACGTCATTGAGCACATGTACTGACACATGCTAATATACATATATTACAATTAATAAATATATGTATGTTTGATTATTACTGAAGGCAGAATGAATCTTTAATGATTACTAGACACTTAGAATTTGAAATTCATTTAGATCTATGACATGTACACACAATCCTATTAAAACGGCTAGTTCCTGTCTTTCTCTGCTCTGGACACAATTTAATTTCATTATAAGAACGGCACCTGAACCAGTCAGCTCTCCCACCGTGCTACAACAGAGGAAGCTGAGACTGTAACCAAACAGGGTGAAAGTCTGCTTGGGCAAGATGCGACAGAACGACCAAATGAACGAACTGTTCAATTGTTTCAACTACAACGAAGTCTGGGACTCATCCGAAGGAGCTGCAGAATAAAATAAAAGACTTCAAGAGCTGTAACTGACCTTTGAGTTCCCTCCGATCTCATAATTAGCTCTTCTCATCGAGGAATAAATCCCATGAAAGGTTAAAGTAGTAGGAAAAGGTGTTCCTGGAAGACCTGGAGAACCCGTGGGTTTGGTCTTTCCGTGCAGAGCGTCCAGCATCGCCGGTGGTGGAACCTCTGCTTGAGCGCGTATGCAACGGGCGCGCTTCACCGGCAGGACAGCTCTGCTCTAGAAGAGCGGCGTTGCCAAGCCCCACACGACGGAATCGCCTGAAGCGTCAGAGATAGCCCCATGCTTACCAGCTGTACCAGACTCGAGAGTTTAACAGCAGAACTAGGCTTTGGAGCTTTCAGCAGTACGTACCAAACCCACTGCCACAGTCTCAACAGTTTCAAATGTGTCTTCCTTAGAGGCTTAACTCTACTGCAGCACAAAACCAGCTGTGCACCGTACCGAGATGCTGACGTGGCCTTGTGTGCTTACACCCTTTGAGGCATCCGAAAAAGCAGAGGTAAACACCCACGAATCGGATTACTCCTGCATTCGCATCTGAGAGAGAATTCCAAACTGATCTGATTATATGTATATTATGAGCCACCAAGAAGCTTTCTGCAGCAATTACCAAGCTTCCACGCATAAAAACGGGCATTTTATTTTGCACTGGCCTAATCTATCAAGTGGCAGGCTTCAAAGGGAATGCTGGGGGAAAAAATCCAAACAAAAAACCCCTGAAGTAGGCTTACAAAGCAGGGATATTTCTTTTTTTATTGAACTGCAAAGAATTATTTCAGACTCTTAACAGGCACTGAAAGACTTTCAAATAAAATACAGTTCCTCCTTTGGACTCCCAAAGCTTAATTCCCAGTGATGTAACTTCTGTAGGTTCTAAAAGGCTCCAGAGCAGCAGTGGGAAATGCTGTCACTGTTACTGCTACCCATCCCAAATCCAAGAGCTCCGGCCGGCTACGGTGGAGGGGACGCACGCTAACTAGCAGCGGCTGACACCTGCCTTAAAAATTCATAGCCAAGGTTACATGACAATTCCATTTATGCTTTTTAACTGCAATCACAATTTGTCAGACAACCGAATACCAGCTACACGTTTGTTTATAGATCAAACAGGCTGAAAACGAAAAACTGCAGTGATACAGTACAATGTTTTACATGCATATATGCTCACGCACCTCTGTAAAGCCAGGCTTTCACCGAAGCTGTCAGTGAATACACTGACATAGCTGCAGGAGTGCAAGCACGCAACGCGGCGTGAAACTCAAAAGCAAAGGAGGTGTGCAAGAGGGAAAACCGCACTTCCCACCCTCCCGCTCCGCAGTGAGGGCGTTCGGACCCCTTCCTTGGGTGCCTGCCCACTGCTGCACAACAGCCAGGAGGAAATTCAAGCTCACTCCGAAATCTGCGCCCCGATCACGGAGACACAGCAGAAAAACATGCATGATGGGCAAAAGGACCATTGACTTAAAGAGGGCAAACAAGGATGAGCAAGAGAGGGATTCCCGCTTGACTGCACAGAGTACCAGTTTGAAGAGATCATGAAATGACGAGTCTGGGATCCGGAGAAAGCCTGGGAAGGCAACTTGCAAAGGTCTGGACTCTGAACTTAAAAGTAGGCTCTGGCGTAGCTGAGGAATCGCTAGACAGAGCCTCCTGGAGCACTGCCACGAAGGCTGTGCCCAGGACGTGTGGCACACAGTAAGGGGCAGGGACTCTGGGATGGACGCACGATGGCCAAAAGTGCTGAAAAAACTGACGGATATTGTCATAAGATGACATTCACTTGTGAAAAATCACTGCCACGGGGGCAAGCAAGCCCTTGCTAATGCTATGCTCCTCTAAGAAAGGCAAGAAAGAGAACCTGGGGAACTATAGGCTGATCCGTCTCACCTCGAATGACGCCTGGAAAGAATCTGAACCGTCTCTCTTTCGAAACTTTTTCCAAGATCTTCAATGACAAGAAGATAATCAGGAACAGTTAACCCGCATTTACCAGAGGGCAAACCATGCTTGACCAAAACAAATGTATTCTACGATGAAATGACTGGCTATGGAGGCGAGGAGAAAGCAATCCATGTTGCACTTAGTTTTTAGTGAACCTTTTGACACCCTCTCCCATAGCACTCTCAACTGCAAGCTGAAGAAATATTACAAATATTTACAAATAAGAAATATAACAAATGGACTTTTCGGTCAGCCAAAAACTGGCTGAATTTCTGAGCTCAAAGGGCAGGAATTAACGACCTGAAAAACAAAGCAAAACCAAACCACTGAAAACACTTCTTCCAGGAATTCCCACCTAAACTTCAGGAGAGTATACTGTATTTTAATTCCTCAATTTTACAACTCCCTTTCTAGGCGAGCAATGCTGCTGCTTTGGGAACTGTTTATTTGCCATCGTTAAACTGATCTAACATAAAAGCCAAGTCAAGGGAAGATTACCAAATGGGTTATTGTTTCTTAGTCAGTTTCTTGAGAATATCTGCAAACTGAGATAAGGCTTGGGACTATCCAAAAGTGGGCTGTGTGTCCGAAGAGTGACAGCAGCTCAGAATGAGCAGCTCTGGTCTCCTGGTGTCCTCCATGGAGAAGCGGCGGCAGCAAGGCAATGGGTGCCAGGGGACAGAGCAGAGCAATGAACTACTGAGAGGATTTCAAATGAAACGCACTCTCCTATCTTAACTTCGATGTTTAGGATGGGCTTCAACTAATTCTAACAATTTAAAAGTAGTTCTCTAACCATAGCTAGTCAAGTAGTTCCCTCTGCAGTGAACGAATAGAGATACCCACCGCAGCAGGGAAATTTCTCCCAAGCCATCCTAAGCAAGCAGCACGCAGCAGGGATCACTCTGTAAGTGCCTGTCGTCTTCTACTGATGATTGACTTTGATTATAGCGTATCTTTTATATTAGTGCAAATTAGACAAGATGAACTCTATCTTTATATTCTTATTTTCAAGTACTAAGAATCTGAAGCCCCCAGGCCAGAGGTTATTTGGCGCCCACAGAATGGTACAACAACGGAATCTGCCTTCGCCTGTCACTTGTGCCACCTCGCTTCAATCTCTAACACCTTAGCACATGCTACTCTTTATTACCCTGTTGAATTTGGCATTATTTATGTCTACTGAACCACCAATGTTCTATGCTGTTAATATGACTAACCTCCTCATTTGGTACTCTGCTTCAGGCTCCCAGGAGGAGCTGATTATGTGAAAGCCTCAGCGTTACAATCCTCCTAGCTTCAGAAAAAGACTTTTTAAAAAAGGATGTGGGTGTAGGCTAAGGATTTAAAATAAAAAGGCCTCTAAAAATAATCCATTTATAGAAAATAAGCTCATGATATTGTCAGACTTAGCCCATAACCTGCCCTTCAAAATTCTCCTTATTTTTAGACCTGTTATTTAACCATACATATATTTTCGCCTTGTTGATGGAAAGAAAGATGACAGCCACAGAATCATCTAGACAAAACACCAACAGCTAATTTGCATGCTTACTAGTATTACAGTATCGACAGAGGAGGGCTGCTTCTCCCCAGTAACCTCCCTGCTCGTATGATATTGTACCAGTGACTTCTCTGTACATTTTTAGGTCATTCTTTCACTCAGTTGCTTTCCTACATGGGGAAGCTTCTAACGGGCGCAGTTCCACCGCTTCCCCAACGTTCCCGCAGTCCTGAAGGTGCATTGGCTGCACGTAAAGGCTGCTCTGCTAACAGAGGAGATCCGAAACCAGCTCCTTTCATCATCACCTTCAGCGTCTGGGCGTACACACGGCGTTGCACGAGTGCCCAGATGTTCATCTCAGGCTGTGGGTAAAATTTATCTCCCAAAGCTTTACCATTCTATGGCTGCACTCGATAAACCTCACTGTGGATGTTTACTGGGAGAGCTGAAGAGCTCATCTACATATCTATTTGCATGTGCATATCACTCATTTGCAGAAAAAAAGAGAAGAGAATAGGATTGGTAGACCTCTCCATTGACACACCAGCATGAACATCTATCCAGCAATCATAAATATGTATTCTGACAATGTCCTTCCATCCCAGTATGCAAGTGGAGACCAGAATAGGAAAGAGTAGTGAAACACACCCTCAGAAACCCACGGTTTCCAAGCATTTTCCAGGGATATGAAGTCACTAAGAACAGACAAACGCAGGACCTTCTCTGGGACCTCTGTAACACTGCTTGTTTTGTACAGGTGAAAACATACTCAAACAGTCAAGTGGAAAAATATTCCAGGCAGCTTATTAATCACAAATACAGAACAAACATATCAGTGCAACTGAAAATCATCAATGCTAATGCAGAAGGCATCTCTGATTAGAAAATGCTCAAAAATGATTATACAGATGAGCAAGCCTGATTTTTGGGATCATCTTCTTTCTGCATCTGACATGTAAATGGAACTATTCCGATAAATCAGAGCAGGAGGCAGCACAGTTTAATACCAAAAGTTGTATTTTAGCTTCAATTGATTTTACCAACTTTTTTGTCAGGAAGCTGTGATTAACTGTATGTCTACCTGTTGCTCTGCAGACAGGCTGCAAAGTGCAGATGTAAAACATGAAAACCATGTTTTGTAGAGTGGGTCAAAACCCCTCCTCTTCATACTAAAACTTGCTAGAAGTAGTTTGATTTTGACCTTGGGGAAAGCAAAATTACACACAGTATTTAAAAGAGAAGGAAGAACTGAGAGTGCCAGGGGAGAGGAAAAGGAGGTAAATCTTGAAATGAGTCTAGAAAAAAAAAACGCCAGAAGCCATTTGTCATTAATTCAAAGGATGTGATAGGTAAAGATTTGCAAGTGTCATCCCTTTCTGGTCCCTGTTTCTCTGCCGAGTCACAATCGTGTCACACCTGACAGAACTGGAGAGAGAGCTGACTCCCAGGACACATCTCTCGGCGGGGCAGAGCTGATGGACCTGTGCTTGCCACCCACGGGCTGGAAGACACAGGCATCACTACGGTCAGTAGCACGCTGCTCGGCAGTTGGCCCATCAAAAACCAGACACACAGATTGGCAAGAGGAAGAAAACACGGCCCAAGTAGGACACGCAACGCTTCTCAGCCCAACAGACAAGCGAAGAGGAAGCAGCTGTCACAAAGATGAAGGGGTGAAGAAACGCAGGAGAAGAAGGAAAAGCGGAGGACCACTAGTGACGGCTTCTGCCGGTAGCTTCGAGCCTGCAGTATGCCCCTGCTCCTTCTGAGGGATGCACGCTACCCAGCCAAGTGTCTTCCCCTCTCAGGTTTAGGGTATGTTTTCCCAAAATGTCTTCCCAGGTATAGCATAAGCCAATTCCCAGCAAAACTAAAATTATACTGCATGTGCACAGTCCCTAGGGTGGTTACATCTACGAGCACCAGCAGGTGCTAGCACCTGCCCAAGGTAAGGAGGGCACCGGTCACTACGTGGAGAACCAAAGCGGGACTGCTGCGGCCCCGTCCCTGCGAATCCCTGACGCTCACGCATCGGCACTTTCCATTTTGACCTCTCAGCACCCAGTTAGAAAAAGCCACATTCAGAAGGCAGCACTTCAGGAGCTCCACCGGCAGCAGCACTTTGCTTTGCCTGACGTTCACTGGTCACCTGGTAAGCCGAACGCCGCGAATTCGAAGTTGCAGAAAGAGAAAGCTAAGGCAGGAAAAAGCAACTCCCAGCACCACCAGGCTGGCAAAACGGAGGAGCAGGGCTAGCTTTCTACTAAATAACTTGAGACAGCTCTACCCATAAGCACGAGAGAAGGATCAAGCGCCAGGGATAAGTTGTACTCTGTGACATTCTTCACTCTGACACTGCGTGTCTTCAGTGGCAATGTTTCCCACCAAAAAAACCTCCACGAGATCTTCCGTGTAAACAATAATTCTCTCTCTTTTATTAATTACGCCCCTCTTCCTGCCACACTTAAGAGTAACTTATCACGCTTTTAACACAATGCCATTAATAAAACATTCTCTGCATATCAGGATTAAAATAATTAGAGCACCATGGAATCGCATCTTCAAATCCCATTAACGCTGACTCAGACTATCAGTCAGAAACAGCTACAGAACGCTGCATGAAAACGACACTATTTTTAAACATCACAGGATTCAGAACACTTTTCCAGTTGCTCCTTCTCTTCACTGGTGCTCAGTTTCCCTTACTAGCATGTAGCCACAGGTGCAGTCTTGTGCCGATACATCAGCATGGGAGTTAAAAAAGGGTATTATGGAACTTCAGCAGTTTTGCATAGTTTTCTAAGCTTTGCCTTTTTCCATACGTTTAAATCTCTCAGTTTTGGGACTACCATTTTAGCAATCAAACTACAGAAGAGGAAAAAAACTGACACGAAAGTAGATTTCTTCTTAAGCCAAGATATTTTAATAATGTCTTGAAAAAGGAAAACAAATAGAGCCATATAACAACTTGAGCATTTATCACACTGAGTTTTGATCAGAAGCTGAGCCAATCCATAACTTTGCCTGTGTATGCTCATGGTTCTTTAAAGAAAACGGTATGGGCTTTACAGTGGTTTCATAGAACACTTGGTAATGAATATAAAAATATGGACAGCCAGGTAGCATCACCGATGCTTTATTAACTGTCATTATTGGGTGTTTCAAACTTTGTTCAAAGTGAAAACGTAATGCAGACACCTCTGGTACCACAGAGGCATAAGGTTCCATCAGGAATGTTGAAATACTTCTGTTGAGGAAGATACAAAGAGAATAAAAGATGTGGACACCTGTTTTGATTTTTTTTTTTAAATCATCTGCTACATGAGATGATGGGAGAAATGCACCTCCAAGGCATCCCACCTACAAGCTGGCACAGCCTCCTGCCTTCAAATGCAGCGCTAGACATTTTTCTCAGAAACAAGAAACCAAAACAACTAGAACCAAATACTGAAAAGGGAAAGGCTAGTCCTATACACTACCATTTGTTTCTTAACAAATATATATATATAACTGTAAGTGTATGAGAAACATCAAGATTCCAACAAAAATATTCAACACCAAGATAAGAGCAGTGAAAGAATCTAGAGGTGTGACTGAAATGCTCTGCAAGCATCCCCAAACTATCACATTATCTCTTACAAAACCAAAGAATAAAGACTTCTCTCTACCCAGACGTTTAAATAGTCCAGATGACTTGCACTTCCCAGCCCAGCAGACAGAGCGGGAATCAAAGCACGGTTGAGAGGAACAGTCAGGTCCTCAGGCTAGCCCCAAGCACACTGAAGAACTACAGTTGTGGGATTTTTTTCCTTGATAAGCACGGGAGTTACAGTTCTGCTTAGGTTTCATGTGAGAAAGACTACAAACCAAAGTAAAACTGTGTGGTTTCATTTTTTCAGAACAAAAATGTTTCCATGAAACTACAATTTTAAAAATAAAATGCAATTTCGACATTTTCCCCCTGTGCTCTTCGATGTCACTGTAGATCCGTCTCTGCTCAGATGCAGCGAAAGAGCTGACAGTCAGGATCTTCAGCTTCTCATTTAACCAAGTGTTTACACAGCTGAGCTTGAACCATGCAACTGCTTCATGTGACAAAAGAATGAGAGGTATTAATAGTTATTACTGCTTTCCATTTAAGAAAACTTCAGAATCAGCCCAAGGATATTGCGCTATTTTACAAGCTGTTTTATAATTCATTTAATTCTCTTCCTCAGTAAGGCCACAAATAATTATTGCGTTGTACAGAAAGTGTGGTCTGTTCTCAGTTAACACCACAGAGACGTTAAAAGTATTTTTCCAATTAAAAAGACCCCAACAACGTTATTTTTCCTCCAAGACAAGAGACAGCAGTTAGTCCTTCTACAGCAGAAGTCCCGTACGTCTGCCTGATCGGAAATGGCCAGCGACACTTCGCCACCATTTTAACGCCGGGATTTATCCTCGGCTACTCCACCGCCCTGCACTCTTCTGCGCCCATTTTCACGCAACGCGTAACGACACAGAATTCCTAGTCGTCCAGAAATCTACGACTGCAACACACTGGATAAAAATGCCGTGCACTGCTCCTTGAGTCGCCTTTGCCTTCGAAGGCACACGCGCTACGCAGCCGCTCTTGTACCTAAGATGGTAGCAAGAAGATGGAGTGACACACACGGCACCGTCCCAGCCAGGAGGCATCCTGATGGGTGAGCTCTGACCTGCGCCCGTCATGAGAAATACTCCAGGGAAGGATGGAACGGTGGAAGCACGGAAGTATGATGGAAGGACAGAGTAGGTTCCCTAGGGAGAAGCTTGTAGAGCAGCTCAGTAAACCACCACAATCCGCGTTATCTTCCACTTACGCCGGTGTAGCAGAGATGGGGTCAGGAATATGGGTTTGGGGGGACCAGGAGCGCTCGCGGAAGGGGATTTCAGCTGAAGAACCTAACAAACTTCAGTGCTCGGCAACACTCTGGTGACTTCATGAGGAAAGTCAAACATTTTTACTAATCTGGACCAACTATGCTGTCTCAATCAAAAGACAGGGATAATTCAAGCTCTTTTGTCATGTTGACAATAAAATTTAGTCTGCTAATATCTTTGGATATATGCTTAAAGGGGCTTTTCTCCTTCATCTACTAACGAATTATTTCTCCAGATTAAAAAAGAGCGTCATTATCTCCTATTAGTATTTTCCCTATGTAGCTAACTGCAGCTAAGGACACAGAAAAAGAAATACAGTCTTACCGCGCAGCATTTGAAGTCAAATAACGATCACTGCCAGAAATTAAATGAGGTTCGGCATTTGCATCTATTTGCTGTCAGTGAAGCTGCAATGCACGGTAATCAGATTTTTTACCTAGTCTTGAAAAAACTTAATGGAACAATTGTCCATGAGGGAAAGCTATGCATTTTTAGTAGAAATTTTAGGGTCTTTACACACTTTTTAAAGGAAATTAAAAGACGTTAAGTTCCAGAAAGAATTTTTCCTACTTACAAAAACCCCTATGATTCTGCAAAGGTTTCGAAAGGAATTTTGTGACTTCTTCCTAGAAGAACGAAAGAGAACTCTTTTTTCTTTAATTTTTTTTGCTTCCTATTTCTGTCTTCTCTGGATTCATAAGAAGACGCACTCAGTGCAGTTTATTCACATAAGAAAACACTGTCTTAATGAGAGAAAAATTAATAACACATCTTGCAAACTTGAAAAAGACTTTTATCCAACTCTAAATAATTTTTGTTCCTGAAAGTTAAAATTTAAAACCATATCTACCTGAACCGAAGGCATACTTAAAATGCCAAATATAATTTTTCTTACCATAAACTAAGTCTGTTATTTTTTCAGTCCACTCTGGCCATATTTTTAAAAGTGCATCTATCAGTGGTAACCAAGACTGTATCAAATAATCATAATAAACATTAAAAATTAAAAAAAATGCAAGAAGGCGAGGAAACTATTTGCTATGAATCTGACTTTCCATTCAGTGTTGGTCCTCTCTTTAAAACTACTGTTAAATTTGGATAATATTGATTTCAATGCTTAGAGGTTATAGTCTAAAGAGGTTAAAAATCACAACTCTGCATTTACGGTGTGCCTGCGAGGGTCTCTGCGGGAAACATTGGTGTATAAAGTTAAAGTACAACTACCCACTATATCCTGTGTAGCCATTAATATATTGATTTTATGTGACACTATACTGCAGGAGATTTGGTTTTGAGTTCACAGCGATACTCAAATTCCATTTCCCTACCACGCTCTTAAGCCTACGTGCTATACCGACAGTGTCCAATTAAACATCTGTGGCTGAAATAAACAACTGCAGCATCATCAGTAGTACCGCTGGGACAGAGCACGCTACGGGGGCCGACGTTTCCATTTAAATTCAACAGTACAGCAAACAGGTTTTTTATTATCTGGCGGAACTGAAGGGAGAGGAGGGAAAGTAACCACAACGGCTAAACTAGGGAATCGATGCCCCCCCACCTATGTCTGCAAGGAGACCCCAATAAACCGGGCACTACAAAGGTCCCCCTACAACAGTCACAATTCAGCAGCAGATAATAGTTATTAAACACATCCGATTTGCAAGAGAAGAGACTTTTAACTAATTTTCTATGTATCATACTAGTATTTGCCCATTTGTACCCGCAAGACTAATGAACTGCACAGCTGGATTCATGTTTTGCATAAGCCACAGATTTTATTCCAACTCCAGAAAATTACCATACAGCATGACTGACACAACTCACGGTCTTCCCTTCAACGGAAAAAAATCCTGTACCACACCTCCAGAAAATAAACAATATATGCTTTAGCCCTAGCCCCTCTCCCTCCCCGCAGACAGACGCAGCGTGTGGTTCCTGAGGAATTAGTTGTAGCAGAACTCCCCCGCTGACAGCAAAATGCCAAATGCACGTCCTGCACATGTAATGTGTCTGACATTTCCACAGCTCCCCAGGTTAACGTTTCTGACAAGTGCTTAAAAATATATACCTTTTAAAACGCGTGTTTACTGCCGCCTTCCTATCTCCACTCTACAATGTTTTAAAATGTTATTTTACTCGTGAAACCACCTCCACACTTGTCTTTCAATTTACGCAGAAGTAATTGCTCTTAGAGGGTCAAATATCTTTCTGGAATCAATGGGTACATTTCAGTCGATGGATGGTATAAAATGTGCAACTATTATCTTCTTCATATACAACAGGACTGTTACAACCTGAAAATAATCAGCCTGATTGACAGATTTCACCAGGGCAGCACTGACACTGTTTTAACGCCTTTATGTTGCTGTTCTTTGCAGGAGGAGACCTTGGGAAAACCTGCAAAATTTTCAAGCGTTAAACCTATTTCTTCCCTACTTCTATTTTTTCCCCAAGCAAGTTCCAAGCCCCAGTTGGGACCTTCTACAAACCGAATCGGGCTCTGGCACGGGCACAGGATCAGCTGTTGCTGGGGTGGAGCCGTGACAACCATTTTTCCGCGGGAGCAGCGTAGCATTTGCAGACGTGCAGCGCCGTGGCTGTGCCTAACAGATGTTGTGCTCACCTTCCAAAAGTCTTCTGGCATTACACAGCGGACATGATATTCATTTTTCTCAGAACTACAATGCTGCTGGACACCAGGTCAGTCCTCGCCCTTAAAATGTGAATCTTGGAAAGTGATTTTATCTAACCCACCCAAAGAGACTCTCTGCTGTACATCTGGCTCCATACAGAATAATCCTAGTACAAATACATATATCTACACACATTTACATGTGTGTTTTAGACATGCTTTTGAATTCATATTTGAAATATTTCCTCCTCAATAAGTTTTTCTCTCTATACTAGCGGTATTGCCAATGACAGTAACCGTCACTGACGCTAATTAAGCTTTATGATTTTGCAATGGGATTCACAAATTACTATAATTTCTTTTAGAAATTGAATTGAATAACTAAGCGTTCCTCGCTAACGTGCTGCATGCCGTGAAAATGCCGAAGCCCAAAAAACCAGAGGCATTTTTAACTCTGCTGCAAGAATATCTGCACTATTCAGCACAGGCGTTTTTTCCTTTCTGTACTGTCAGTCTTGTCCTTTGTAACTGTGCCCACCCCGACCACGACAAAAACAGATTTCGAGGAAAATTAGAGGGTTCTGAACTTCCTTGGTATTCAGGCAGAGAGGTCATTCCTGTTTCACAGGAGGACAGACCTCGTTGGATGCAACACAGAACACCGAGCTCTCTGCAAATTCCTGCTACCTGACCCAGCCACAACTACTAATTTTTTCTTCTAAATCAAAATATATACTGAGAGAGGATGGCACACACTGTCATCAAAATCTTTTTCGCTTGAACTGAAAACACAATATTTCAAAACATTTCTCATGAATCAACAAAAGAAACGAAGCTTATCATTCTACTTCACAGAAGGGAATCAAGCTCAATGCCCTTGTGCATAAGAACTGCACCGCTGGTGCACGAGCAAGGCTGCAGGTACACAGTGAATCTGGGGAAAAAACCTGTGACAGACTCAGATGCAAGAGGGCCAGGTCGTACAAGTTGCTGAAATACATTAAAAACAACAGAGTATTACAACACACGCTCTACGGATGGTACCTTTTTAATCTGGCTTCACCTGAGTTAAGCTCATCGAACATTTACAGAAATAAACCTGGAGTACTGACGCACTCTCGCGTGGCCTTCTGACAAGCAAGAGGTACAACTGAAGCCATACCTGCCTTCAACTGCTCCAACCGAATTGACACAAAAAAACCAAAGTGTATTTAATTCCCTAAATCTGGCGTTTAGCCTTCCCTGCATCTTCGTGCAATTCGCCGTATATTCTTTGGAAAGCCCAAATTCTCCTACAACCCACTGGAAGAGGAATCCTAGCACAGCCCATTCTCTACGCCAGACACGCTGTGGCGAAGGCAGCATGAGGGGACAGAGTAACTTCAGACAGGCCTCATGTTCACGATCGAGAGAGCGGCACATCAGAGACACGCGCCTCAAGAGCTGAATTCCTTTTTTCCCCCCAGTCAGGATCAAACGCTTGGTACCCTGCTCTGAACCACACACCTTCCAGACCACCACTCCCACGCTGACCTTCACCACCTGCTCTTCACAGAATCAGAGGGTGATAGCAGTTGGAAGGGACCTCTGTGGGTCACTCAGTCCAACCCCCTGCCCAAGCAGGGTCACCCAGAGCAGCTGCACAGGACCTTGTCCAGGTGGGTCTGGAATATCTCCAGAGAAGGAGACTCCACAACCTCCCTGGGCAGCCTGGGCCAGGGCTCCGTCACCCTCAGAGGGAAGAAGTTCTTCCTCCTGTTCAGACAGAACTTTCTGTGCCTCAGTTTGTGCCCATTGCCCCTTGTCCTGTCGCTGGGCACCACTGAAAAGAGTCTGGCCCCGTCCTCCTGACCCCCACCCTTCAGATATTTATAAGCATTTCTAAGGTTCCCTCTCAGCCTTCTCTTCTTTTGCTCTTGGCTACAGATAAGACGACTTGGCCTTCCTTGTGGATGTATTCTGCTCCTGCTTGCTTCCATCAGAAATATATTCTGGATTAACCTGCTTTAGAAGTTTTCCAAAAGCTGTAATTTTTAACAAAATTTTCATAACTGGCTCATTCCAGGCTCTCTGTCTCATCAGAACGATGAGCTGTGAATGCCCCTGACCAAGACAAGGATAATAAAGTTTATTTATCCAGATAAATCCTTGGTTCTGTCTGGCCAATGCATTCCTGTGCTGGGGACAATGTAACCATGTAACCAACTGATTCTTAAGATATCAGAATGACCAGATGGTAATCTCTTCACACACACTTCAGGCATTCACATACCATCATTACGTGAACTGTATTCTATACTCGCAGAAGATGAACAGTGAAGACATTTTAGAGACTTTTTTTGATAAAGTTTGACTTCACTACTCTCCTACTGTGCTTGATACTTTCACAAAACAACTGCTTACTGGTTTTTGTAATTTAAAAAAAGTAAATCAAATTTGTTAAATAATCAGTGTTCTCATTCCTAACGGTCACAATGTAATTTCAGGCCAGGTAGCAGATCCTACGCTAGTGCTCTGAACGTGTCTGTACAGGTGTCATTTTTGCCTTCTTTCGCACAGCTCGGTCCTGCGAACGCAGCACGGTGTTGCAGCACCTGGCAGGACAGTGCTCCAGCGAGTGTCACAGCTACAGAAGAGTGATTTTGCACGGCAGGATTCTCAGGAGCTACAAGAATGGATTTCTCTTCCCCCATTCTACTGTTTTTTTCTAATATTAAGGCACGTATTTCTTACAAGGCTTAGACATAACTATGGTTTTATGAAATGTGTTTTATCTTTGGGTCCTTTAACTTCTCATCTCAGCTTCAATAATATCTTCCCTTGGTGTATAATCGTGTTCTTATTAAAACATTGCTGCACATACTCTGCTGTATTGTTAACTGCATATTAAATTGCTTCGTTTTGTTACAAATTTCTTAAAGCCTCAAAAACTTCTTCAACTCTAATCTAGCTAACAGATTGAATCGTGACTGTGTAACAGATTGAAATCTCCATAACTGAAGATCATATCACAATTCCTCTGGAAGCCTGCTACCTCTTCCAGGAGCTGTTGGAGACGCAGGGGCGCGGGGGAGCAAGCAGCGACGTGAGCTGGGGGATTCACCAAGAGCAAGGAGCACAGCACGAGAAGGGGACCGGACTTGCTGACCGGAGAACTCCAAAGCACAGTGAAGAAGAAGCTGTGACGAATTTATCTATTTTAACCAGAGGATGAGAAAGAGTGCCTGTGTGCCTGACGGAGCGACCAGCGTGAAAACCCCAAGCCTACCCATCGGAGAAATTCTCTCCGACATTGGGCGCAGCAAACCCGTCTTGCTGTGCCCCCCCAAATATCTAACGGCATTCACGGACCTGTGGAACGGAAGGAGACAAAAAGACGCCGCGGAAACTTGTTCTGTATTTTCATTTTGTTATTTCTTTTCCCTATTTTATTTACTGATGTTCAGACAGCCAGCTAGCACAGAGCCAGCATCAGCGGCGATTCAGATCCTAACCTGCGACCGGGCCGGTTCCCGCTCTGGGCTCCAGCAGTCATTTAAGGAACGCTCCGCTCCAGGCACGCTGTTCTCTACGCTGTGCATCTGCTCTGCAGAGCCAAGGGCCACCAGTCAGGCACAGAAACGCAAGTTCCAGCGACAGGAACAACTGATGCCCTTCAACACACAGGTTACCAACATCGCCAAGCTACTGTAACTCAAACGCAGAGCAAGACGGGCAGCCGAAGGCCTGCAGGTCATCAGTTAAAGTCTAGGCATTCAGCCCGAGGAATTGGGACCAAAGATTGCACAAAGGTTTTTGCAACCAAAAAAGAAAAGCAAATTAGCAGGAGGGGTAAAAGGAACATTGCACCCCATGCTGAGGGTTTCTTCTGCATATTCTGCGTGACAGCACCGTCTACGGAACCAACGCTGCCCAAACCGCACGGAACCATCGCGCCCAACAAACTGGAAAGAGCTTTCTAACACTGAAAAACAAACAAACAAAACTTTATTATGCCTCTAACAGATTCAATCCTTTCTTCTTGTTTTTCCACACAGAGCAAGACCGACTATTGTACTCTCTGTCTTTGTCTAAACTCCACCAGTGTGATAATGGGATGTTGCTCTAATTTAACCCAATTATTCTTTGTCTTTCCCGAAGAGAAATGCCACTTCTCTTCCTCCCTTTGAGGTTCATCTCAAACAACTGTCTTTGTTCTTAATGAGACTGATCCATATGTTTGCTCCTGCATATTGTGTTCAGTTAATGGGAAGATTTTCTAACACTATAAAACCCCTTCTATTATTTGCTCCAGTCAGCTTTGTGTTCTTTTCAATAGCTGTTGTAACCATTACCTCTGATACAATGTCCCACATCCAACCTGTTCTACTTCTGAATAGTCACCTCTCCTACGAACTCAAGCTTATTTACGTCCCCTCAGCATGCATATACCTCTTTTCCTCAGTTTCTTCCTTTCTCGTTTTACTGTGTATATTTAAAAAAACCCAAAACCTGTGTGTACTGTGCAGGTATCGATCAGGGAGCCTGCAGCAAAGCACCACCCGTGAACTGACACATCAAAATTATAATTTAGGTTATTTGTCAACAATTAGACTTTTAAATATTTGCCTTGCTGATTACCAATAAATCAACAAATTGTTATCATCACAAAGAAGCAAGTTAATCTCCTTGTTTACTTGTGCTGGTCTTTAGCTACTGATCAATGAACAAGAATGAAATTATGTATACTAACTACTCAGGTGATTTCTTCATCAAAAATCAGGAATATGTATAAAATAATACAAAAGTACCTACATTAGTGAGAGTCTTGTATGAGTGTACGTGCACCGTGTGAAAATATGATAAAATTCACTGAACTTACTAGCTTCTGATGCGAAATAGCTTAATGACTTTCCTGATTTAAATGTAGACTCCCGTGGCTCGGACAAGTTTCTCTGGCAGCCAGACATTAGGGGATTTTGTCAGGTCTCAGCGAAACCCCGTTTGCACGACGTGCCACCTCCCGCCCGAGGCGCCGGCAGCAGGGAACGGCAGCCTCAGGCTCAGCGTCCGAGCGCGTCACCGGTCCTGGAAAGCGGCCGGCGGTGTCCAGCACCCATGTGGATGCTACACGCTGGCTGCTGCTTCCCTCGCAGAGCAAAGCTGAGGAGCCCTAGAGGCTTCAGTACCATTCCTGATTTCAGTTTGGAAATAGATCTCGTGCCTCTCTAAACAAAACAGAAGACAAGACACAGGAGCTCACAAAATTGATTCCAAGCCCTCTGCACACAGTGTGCACAGCAGTTGTTTTGATTTCTATTACAGTGAACGAGTCCAACAATTTCTGTCCAATTCTAACTCGGTGAATACCTAGTAAACTTCTCCGGCACTGGAAGTGTCTCCTGGGTACTGTTACTTCACTTTTCTCTTATGTCCTCTCCCCATCAGACACCATTCGAGTTCTCCCAAACACGCTGGCCCGCTCTGGTCTAACCACTAGAACATTCATCTCCAGCAAGTTTTCCAATTTCCATAGTCACCTGCAACTATGACAGGATTTCCTAAACCAGTTTCCCTCCCCACATTCTATTCCCTTGACAAAAAGAATACACCCTTCTTCTGCAAAGGCTCAATATCGTTATTCAAACATCATCTTTTACCAAAGTCCCTTGTTTCAAGCAGGCTTATGGAACGTCTGTGATCAAATTTTATTTTCCCGAGAAACGAGTTCATGTTGGAAGCTGCAGAGTTCCTACTACGGTCTGAAAACATACATCACATGACAATTAAAAGCCCTCACCACCTCACTGCATGGGGCTGCAGCAGCCGTACAGTAACCATAGCTACTCGTTTCAATGAAGATGAAAAGAAATAGCAGAGAATAACAATGAAACCATAAAACGCACTATGAAGAGCCATACCACATCCCGAAAGCCAAGGAAACCCTCTTGATGTCAGGGTGAAGAACACGCATGAACAGCCAGCTTTGTGGTTTGATTTCCATGGACATATCTATCTCTTCAGTAACACATTCCAGAAGTACATGTAGGCATCCATTGCAACACTTTTGGACAGGACACGAACAGGAGAATTTACCCACTGGGATTTGTGGTCTGATCATAACAAGAAATGTGTCATTTTGGTCATAGCCCTGTTACATCCAGGTAGGTAGTGTAACATCTCCAGTAGACAACTTCACGTGAAGAGAATGAAGAAAACAGTCTGTTACAATCTCCTGAAACCTAGCACAGCACCAGACTCTCCACTGAAAATTTACACAAAACATTCCGAGGCTAAAATTTCTCTCCAGTGCCGGCAGCCTGCCAGGTCTGTAAAGCACTTGTTCCTGCCGGCCTTCCCTCGCACCTCGCAGGCCTGCTCGACACCCCGACGCGGGAAAAGACCCGGCCATTCTCGCCAGCACAGCACGGGAGGTACCGGAGGATTCAGAGCTGGCTGGTCATTTACAGGGTAACTTCTAGTATTTTAATTCTTAGGTATGTACAGAACCGACATCGTGGGCTGAGGCAAGGACCCTTTTGTTACAAATAGCGACAGGGCTCCCCAGCAGGCCTGCCCGTAAAGTCCGCCAGTCCAAGAAAAAGCAGCTGTTCATCATCTGGCATCCTCCCACAATTTAACGTTTCACCACTGCAGAAGTTGAAGCGCTGCTGTCTCCTGCGCAATGGAGAACTTTGTGATCACATAAGATTTTTGATGATAATCTTTAAGATCGGTTCTGGGAAATACCAGAAATTCGGCACACAGGTGTCACACGTTTCAGAATGGTGGGTCTGTACTCCTGTGCTCTTCACGCTGCTGGAATAACCCGCAGCGATACGGTGGACCAAGCAACGATCCAGGTTCTGAAGGGATGGGAAGTTCTAAAAACACCATCGAAAGGCTCAGCAGTGTAACTGCCTACACTTAGGTCAAAATTATTATGATTTCAGGAAACAAATTACAGAGCTCACACAAATTAATTATCTTCTTTCTATGCCACAGAGATATATTAGGACATATTAATACAGACTCGTAGAACAATTCAGGTTAAAAGGGACCTCCAGAGGTCATCCCGTCCAAACCGCTAACCTCAAGGGCCAATCTCAACGTTAGTTAAGGTTAACTTCTTGCTCATTTTCATTCTTGATAGGAATACCCACATTTTAGCTTCAGGTACCTATTTTTTGGTGCCTCAAATAGAAGCAGCAAGAGGAAGAGAGCCCTGACAGCCCTTACCGTTGCCACTGACTACAGAAAGGGTCTCAGGTTTGTCGGCACAAGCACGTCAGATCCTCTCACACATGCAGACTTGAAGAACAAGCAGTCATCTACTTTCTGTGTACACTGCGTTCCTCTGCTTAGACAAATTATGCAATGTGCTTTTACATGAATAATGGAGATTATTTCTAGAACTTAAAAAATTATTATTTCCTGAAACCTATATGAAATGGATGACAGTAAGACACAATGTTCAAGTGACTCCAGTGTCAGAGCTTCAGACATTAGAATAAATGTTTCTCTTTGTCAGATCCGGCACATTCATAACTTATTTGTACATTGGGAAGACTGTTTCAAAGCTCCCCCATTCAGTGATGAAATCCCATTTTCCCGGTAACCCCAGGCACGTCATTTATCGCCATCAGAACAAAGCCTTCCACGAACAATAAAGCAAAGTGCCACCACGTTCCATTAACGAGAAATCTGCTGGTAACCCTAACTCCCAAACTATGTGTGATACAGGGGGGGATAAAAGAAAAAAGAAATGTGAACATATATGAATATGAGCATATATTACAGAAATAGAAACATTTTCATATAATCACTTCTAAAAAAGTGCTTTAAAAATAAGGGCCTGCCTCTCCATTTCTTCTTCTGTTTTAGCAACTCTGTGTTAAATAATATTCTACCTTCAGTTTTTCATTGGTATCTAAATGCAAATCTTGCATTTTTTCAAGAGGAGTAATGAATAACAAGTTACATTTACAAGAAATAGTTACATTTCCTTGAGGTCAGATTTTTTTTCTTTAGAAAGAAATGATGAAACAATAATACAGTAATTTGTCACATCACTTGACTGAAATCTGTGCCACTTACACCAACACGGATCAGCAGGTGCACTGCTGCATGAAGTACTCCCTCCTGCTATTACTGGCAAGGTAGAATTTATAATATATCAAGACGAAAATTCAAAGTGGGATTGAACCACCTTACCAAGCTATGGAACTCCAGGGTTGCAGATGCTGAAGTACAGACAAATTTAGAAGAAAGATGATTAAAGTTGCATTTATACAAAATATATTAACCTGTCAAAAGCCAACTGATGCAACCTCATAAGCATATTTTAAATAGCAAGATCCTAGAAAAAAAATGTTCAAAACACTGCCTAGGACATGTGAAGGCTCGAAGCACGGTACACAGTCACCAACAGAACTGATGATGACGAGTATCTCAGTGCTACATCGGAAATCCCAACTGAGAGCAAATCAACAATTTGAAGGAATATAAAGTAACATCTGGGCTCAACTGAAGAAAAAGGTTTTAGATTAAAACTCTCAACTCAAATATAATTAGTATCACATTATACATATACCCAGAATCTCCTTTATTCAAAATTCAGTAGCATTTACCTCAGATGCTTAAGTGAAGGTCATGCTGCATAGTACTCTCATTCAAAGACTACGTTACAGAACTTCTAGCTACACAAATCAGAGAGAGTTCAAGACCATCACTACGCCACAAAACCCTGAATGGCTAATGCCTCCTTCCATTGAAGAACAACTGGGATCTCTCTCCAAAAAACCTATCAAGCTGTTAGAGGTTACCATGATGCTGACTGGGCCTAAGCTTCCTGAGGAAAAAAATTAAAAAAAAAAAAAAAAAGGGCAGAAAAATAAAATTACCCCAAAATGTAAATCTACAAATATGACATCCTTTGATTTTATCCTATAAACAAGAATAGGGTATTTGTATTTTAATTAAGTACTTTTTGGCTCTTAACCATTGATTAAACAGTTTCCATGCTTTAAGAAAATACACTTCAAATTCTTTCAAAGATGTCTCTCGCTGTCTAAGCTTTACTGGCTTATAAAACAAAATACAAATAAAAAAAAAAACCAAACCCAAAACCCCCAATTCTGCCAAGGAAAACCATATCCTGACCCTTCTGACAACTTCAGACCTGGCAGATAGTTCAGACAGATGGGAACCAAGTATCCTACACTTCAGAGACTTCTGGAACACCAGACAACAGCGCAGACGAAACCGTACGAGGAAGCCTCACACAGCAAAGGCAGACGCTGTCCGGAGATGCCTCCAGGGGAATCCTGCTGATTTACCCGCTATGCTTCTACACTGAACTAAAAGACCCATCTATATTTTATTCCCAGCTAAAAAAACCAAACCAAACCCCAAGTACTGTTTCAGTCAATGTATAAACTGCCATCCTTCCACACAGTTCTGTTAGCTTCTGATTAATTTTCAGCTCTGGTGTACTAATTGTTGAGTCCCTTAACTGGCTGATTAGAATCCAATACAAAGCGTACGCTGGACTCCTTTTCCTCAGCTTATTGAAAAACAAATTGTGCTGAAACAGCTGCTAGAGCATGTGTAGCACTGAGTTTACTCGTCCGCCTCTCGCGCAGGCTTCGCACAGATTAATTCCGCGCCACGCGTCTCAGCACGGGCACTGGGGAGAGCCCCGCCTGTGCGGCAGCCCAGACCTACCGGCCCCCGCCTTCACTCGCACACGCGTTTCGGAGCAACCAACGTCTGCTCACGCTACCACTCGTCAGCTTCCACACCACTGCGACCCACGCTTCCCACCGACAGCGACAAAACACCGACGGCAGTGGACTTTGGGACGTGTACATACACAACTCAACGTACATCCACATCCTTATTTTTGAAAAAAATGTAAATTCACTAGAAACACAACTCAGTTTTCCTTGAATGGAATTTGCTTTTCATGTCCGGGTGCTGCCAGTCTTTTGGATACTACGTCAGCGTAGGTTTTCAACCCACAAAGCAGCGCCCACAAGCAACCGGCGTTCCCATAAAGACAGGGTGGCCTGAGCTCACCACAGACTTTATTCTCCTCCAACCAAGCACGTGCTGAACAGTGCAAATTACCTGAGAACTAAATTTTCATAATATTCACCAAAGAACACATCAGGAATGTTAAGACCTTGAATAAGTACCTTTCTCAACCAGCATGCCCTCCCTAGGGAGCACGCTCAGCTCGTGTCACCGCTCCTCTCAGTTCTCAGCAGCCAAACTCTCCCCGAGTGTCTGTCACTACACCGAGGATGCGTACACGCACGTCACGGGGGTCTCCCTACCCCATCGCTACACCCTAGCACTACACAGTGTAGGTTTTCCCCCAGTTTCTGGACATGTAAACCTTTTTCCATACTAGAAGAAAATCTTTGGGCTTGTATCTCCAAGTTATAAAGAAGCATCAGTTTAAAACCAATACGATTTCACCACCTCTTTAGTCCTACCTCCTGACGTAACCTGTTTCCAAAGTGGTTTACCTTTAAGCTGATAGGTTCAAACATTACTTCAGCTAATTAATGACGAAGAATTAACTTCGCCGTGAACCACAGCCACGCGTCTGCAGACACTGGGAAGTGTTTGCTCCTGCGAGGCCCTGCCTGGAGAGGGGCAGCAGCGACCGCTGAGCGCTGCTACGAGAACCCTGCTGTGAGATAACACGGGAATCTAAAAATGCAAGGTGAAATAGAAAAAAAAAATTAACCCTGACTTTTGACAACCGGTGCTTACGAAGACGTGGATTATGAAACCAAATTGTTTTTTATTTTTTAGCCAATATCCGAAACAAAATGTAACTTAATTACCTTACCATGTCACGGGCAGTAATAGTCGCCACGCGAGACACAGGACAGACAGACATCCTGTTACCTTGGACTGAAGAACCAAAGCTGACAGAGACCAAGTTCAACAGCTAACACCACCCTGGGAATTCAGAAAGAGTTACATTCTGTATGTTTTTTCTGCTCCAGAAGAATGGAACTCTTCGCATACCCACCTATAAACCATCACTGCCATCACACTACACGCTCCCCGCCAACTCCACCGAGCACTCGCCCGTCGCTCTCTTCGAGGCGACACCGCTTCCAGAGCAGCACCTGCACCTCCCACTCTCAGCAGGCACCGAGAGCTGTTCTAGCCACAGGTTCACACGGTACAGCCAAACAGCAATCAGACTAGTGTTGAAAAAAAATAAATTAAAAAACTTCTGTTATGCTTTTGTACAGCCTGACTTTCCCGTGAACGTAAAGCAGGCTCAGCAGGAGCTGCACCGCAGTGCAACAGGTGATGGACACCGAGAAAAGGACTTCTGGCTACTTAAGTCCTGTACATCACAGCAAGCAAGATAAAAAGACCTTCTACACATGACACTTCAGAAAATGAAGGGATTGAGATGTTACTCTGAAAAGATTCACTTTATTAAATACAAATTACTATTCACCAATGAACTGTGCATTGCCACAAGCTTTTTCTCCTGTCATGGTCCCATCTGGAGCACTGTGTCCAGTTTTGGGCTCCCCAGCTCAAGAAAGATGAGGAGTTGCTGGAGAGGGTCCAGCGGAGGGCTACGAGGATGGTGAGGGGACTGGAGCATCTCTCGTAGGAGGAGAGGCTGAGGGAGCTGGGCTTGTTCAGCCTGGAGAAGAGAAGGCTGAGAGGGGACCTTAGAAATCCTTATAAATATCTGCAGGGTGGGTGTCAGGAGGATGAGGCCAGACTCTTTTCAGTGGTGCCCAGTGACAGGACAAGGGGCAATGGGCACAAACTGAAGCAGAGGAAGCTCTGTCTGAAGATGAGGAAGAACTTCTTCCCTCTGAGGGTGACGGAGCCCTGGCCTAGGCTGCCCAGGGAGGCTGTGGAGTCTCCTTCTCTGGAGATATTCCAGACCCGCCTGGATGCGGTGCTGTGCAGCCTGCTCTGGGTGACCCTGCTTCGGCAGGCGGTTGGGCTGGATGATGCCTGGAGGCCCCTTCCAACCCCCACCATTCTGTGATTCTCTATCATTATCTGACCTACAAACTTTCAGCTGTGCAAAACATTCACTGGCGATGCTCCTTCTGCATAAGGACGGCTGTGAATTTCAGAAGCCTAAGAACAGAATGGTTTAAGGAAACCATTTTGCCTACTACACGGTAAGAAATGGTCTGTCGTTTGCTAGAGGCCTCCTGACCGTGCCTGGGACGTTCTCAGAGGAGCACGGCCGTGCTGCAGCTGCTCGGCGGGCATCTCCCACGTCCCACACAGGCGCCGCAGGGCTGGCCCTGCCCGAGGCGACCCGCGCCGCACCACACAGATGTACCTGTTCCTCCACCGCACCTCCAGATTTGGGTATGAATGTACTGCAAGGATGTATTCATGTGTGCGTAACAACACGTCATACACAAAACCACAGCCCCGCACGCCACCTCCCTGACGCACTACTAACACACACAGGCTCTCCTGTAATTTGCACACAGAGAATTTTTTTTAATCTGTAACTTAAAGAAACTCGATTGGGGGGTCTAACTAAGCAAATGGGAAACTACAACCAAAGCATACCAAGTGGAAGCAGGGCAGGAAAGGTTACCCAGACTCAACTTCTCTCATGTTTTGCTGTTACACGTTTAAAAGACACATATGTGGTTACCTGAAGCATTCAGTATTTACTAATTTAATGTACCAGGAACCTTGTGGAATACATGTTTCTTTGGGTTTTTTTGGTTTTGTTTTTTTTAAAGACAACCTCAATAGCTAATTAAAATCTAGTCCAAGAACAGCTTTTAGGAAACACCTGTATGTAAGCAGCTGAAGAAAGCTAAGTAGATATTTTAATAAATTCTAGGATTTCCAGATTAATTTTTCACTTATCTTTCAAGAGATCCAGTAAATGCAGTTCTCTTTCATTTTCTGAAATGGATCATATTCTGGGTTTGCCTCAGCTGAGCTCCAAAGGATCGCCAGTGAAATTAAAAAGACTCCCTTCCCCTCTGTATACGAAATGACTTGCTGCACAGCCAGAACAAAAAAAACCCAAACCAAACAGTAAAAAGGAATCTAGGGGTTTCTGAAAATTGTGGTTCTACTGTATCTTCATTTTCAAAAATGTATTGATGTAACTGAAAAAGACAAAAACATCTGTCACTGACAGAAGTATGTCATTGCAAACATCAGTTGAGTGTTACATCAGAACACCTGTAGGGAAGGGCGCTTTAGGAATAAACAGCTTCTTAACACATACTTACAGTTCTGATGAGACAGGCTAAACCACCCTTGCTGCACTCTTCGCCTTACTTTGGGAGGCAGGTTAAAACATATTTCTAGCCTGCTTATGTTAATACCAAGAGACTTAAACTTGGGCAGTATAAATTTATGGCAGATACGGGAGAAATCACAGGAGAGTAGGTCACGATGTCAAGAGAAGCAGCGCGGTGCTCTGCCCTCTAGTACTCTCTTGGGGGGTCCCTGGTATATCGGGTAGGGCACTTCTGAAAGTTATAGCCCCGACCGAACTGATGACAGTTTCGTAGAAGCCATTGTAGCTCCAGAAAACAGCTAAACAAAAAGGACTTCAATGCAGGGAAAAACCACACAACGTATCTCTGAAACTTACAGAATATATAAAGATATTAACTTTCCATAGAATCCTGTGCTTACACCCCTCCACAACAAGGAGGCTTAGTAACTCCTCGTGTCAACAAGGCTTGGAATAAACAACCCTTATCTTTAGTTAGTTTATTTTTGGCATTTTACTGGGAAAACGTTAAAAACATGTTGTTAAAAACACAGCACAATTTTCCAGAGGCTGAACACCTTCTACATTCCGGTGGTCTGTCTAGCCAAGGGTTATAATCTTCAAGTTAGGCAAGTGTCCATTAATGAAGTTCTATGACTACGCTAATCTCCGCTGGCTAACTCCTCGCGAATGAGAAGTCGAGTCTGTCCAACACACTCTAGGGTGAACAGCAAAAGGCACCTTTCAGAAATGACAGGTTCTAAATGATCCACAACGTAACAGAAAGCGAACCATAAGAGGCAACACCTAACACCACCCAATTCACTGGGAAAAACTTCTACGTAACAGGAATTCCAGGAAATGTCATCTGGAATTCCTGCCTCAGGCTGAGGTTAGAAAAAAGTAAGTAGATATTTCCATAGTGAGAACAATGAAGGTGAAGGAAAGGGAATTTCTAAACACTGATTTGATCGTCATGCAAAATAATGCTCAGAAGTACGACCTGGTCAAGAAACCCAATTTAGAACTGCATTTAAAATTAATTAAAAGCAGACTAAGGAATTCAGCTAAGTACGCATGTTCAGCGTACAAATTTAAAAATACATTTTTCTATACAATTTGACAAGGAAAACAGAGGTAGAAGCGTTCTATGATTATGCTGCCTCCATCTTTTTAATGTAAATTCTCTGAATTATCTAATAAAACATTTTAAAATTTACTTAAAAGCCTCAATACCTCAAATTCAGTCCTTTCATATTTTTACAGTACAGCTAAATCATGGAGGAATGATCACACCAGGAAGGTCTGAGGCTACAGTAATGTCTGTACCACAACCACCTACTCCAACAAACCGATCACAAAACTATTCCAAGACTTTATCAATCCAAACACTTCTTCCCACCCCAGCTTCTCATCCTAGAGAGCTAATCCATCGTAAAGTCCCAGTGAACTGCTGAACTTCATAATCAAAATGCAAAGTTAAAATATCCCCAATCAAACCATCTACAAACCAAGTGCTCCGGCTCAGGAACGATTTCATTTAAAATCCCTGAAGGTGAACAGCAGCAGCTGTTTTCATATAATATTTCTTCATTTAGATAAAGCAGCTCAGCTGCTTGGATTTTATTGATTTCAAATTGTGTCTGTATGAATCTCCATATGTATTTCGTGTATCTATCCACTCACACTTGGAGATACTTCTGTCCTTTCCCATTACTTCAACATTTAACTTTGAGACAATTTGATTTCTGCTAACACCACAGATTTAGAAGGACATATCTGGAAAAGTACAGTAAAGGAGAGCAAATACTACTTAAATTTTCTTATAATAATTACCATTTGCAGTATCTCTCATATTACTCCTATTTTATTACTTACCTAGCAGTATTAACCCCTCTGACAACTATGCATGCCTGCAATGCCACCGCTTCCTGACACCGCAGCCTTGCCCAACTGGGAGCCACCCTGGGAGGAACGGCAATAAGGGACATCACAGAAAATGAAAAAATCAATACAGTCCATCTCAAGCCTATCTATCTTCCTTAGAGTCACCTAAACCTAGCTGAAACATACTTTCCTTATTTCAACTCCACCTCTGTTTGCAGAATTTGAATCCTTTAGCTGTTATCGCAACTCGCAGTACTGCGCAGTCATGGCTGTTCTGGTCTTCATTTCCTGGTTTAGTCTTCATTTCTTCCTGTACTCAAGAGACTGTTGATACAAACCCTAAATTTAAGCTACAAAAATTGAATACTGCCTTTCAGATGTGGAGCTTGCCATTTTTTTGCAAAAGAAACTTATAATCGGACTTAATGTCCAAAATCCAACCTACAGTGAAACTAGTTCTGAGTTAGATCTATGGAATGAAGCACCCCAACCTTACTGCCAAGGGTAGAAGACAACAAGAAGTGTGACTGCAAGCGCAGTTCTGTGACTTCTGACAAGGCTTTCCATAAAGAGAATGAGGCCTGACAGTGGCTGAAGGAAGAGATGCCTTTTATTACTCTGGATGCGTCAATTCTGCACTTGGTCCTGCATGTGGGTCGGGGTAATCCCAAACACAAGTACAGGCTGGGCGGACAGTGGCTCAAGAGCAGCCCTAAGGAGAAGGACTGACTTGGGGGTACTGGTGGACGAGAAGCTCAACATGAGCCGGCAATGTGCACCTGCAGCCCAGAAAGTCAACTGCATCCTGGGCTGCATCAAGAGCAGCGTGGCCAGCAGGGCGAGGGAGGGGATTCTGCCCCTTTACTCCGCTCTCGTCAGACCCCACCTGGAGTCGTGCATCCAGCTCTGGAGCCCCCAACATAAGGAGGACAGGGAGGTGTTGGAGCGGGTCCAGAGGAGGCCACGAAGATGATCCGAGGGCTGGAGCACCTCTCCTACGAGGACAGGCTGAGGGAGCTGGGGCTGTTCAGCCTGGAGAAGAGAAGGCTCCGGGGTGACCTTAGAGCAGCTGCCAGTACCTGAAGGAGCCTACAGGAAGGATGGAGAGGGGCTTTTCACAAGAGTGTGTAGTGACAGGACAAGAGGGAATGGCTGTAAACTAAAAGAGGGCAGATTTAGATTAGATATTGGGAAGAAATTCTTCACCATGAGGGTGGTGAAACACTGGCCCAGGCTGCCCAGAGAAGCTGTGGCTGCCCCCTCCCTGGCAGGGTTCAAGGCCAGGTTGGATGGAGCTCTGAGCAACCTGGGCTGGTGGAAGATGTCCCTGCTCATGGCAGGGGGGTTGGAACCAGATGGTCTTTAAGGTCCCTTCCAATCCAAACCACTCTATGATTCTATAATTCCAGTGCCTAAAGCAGGCGCTTGGCAAACCACACCATGTGGCTGCTCAGTCTCTGCTCCATAATAAGCTGTCAGGGAGGCTGCACAAGCTGGTTTTACTTTTGAAATGAAGCACCAATATATGTTCCCCAAAATGATGCCGTTATCACAGGATACACAAAGTCCAGAATCAAAACCCAGGAGCAACACCTACAACTAATGCTGAGAATCGCCCGGCACCCCTCGAGCGCAGAGGGGGGAGGGCAGCAGGGCCCTTCCGCCCGAACAGTGAACACCTTCCAGCGCTCACAGAAGGCCCAAGGGTTTTAAGCTAGACAGGTAACAGATGAAGATTCCTGGTATCTCGAGAGAAAGAGGCCACTTGGTTTGTTTTTTTCCTAGTTGCAGATCATTTAGTTTTCCCAAAGGCACTCAATTTCCCACTTCCACATGCTATTTCTTCAAATAAAAATCATGTTTTATTTAAAAATAAAAATATTATGTCAGTAAGTTTCAGGCCTCCCTTTCTGGACCTCCTGGCATTAATACCACATTCAGTATTTTCATTAATCAGGAGCAGGTAGCTCAAGCCATGTGGGATTTGAGGCACAGTATTTTTTTACCCCAGACTTGCACTAAGAAAACAAAGCTTTCATTCTAAATAAAAAATGAACCAAGTACAATCAAGTACAGCCAGATTCTGAGCACAGACACTACAGAAAAACCCGTCGCTGAAGCACATTCACCCTACTGAGCCACCACTCAAAACCTAAACATCGGGATCAAACACCGACTCCTGACGGTCCTGTTTAAGGAAATAAATTCTGAAGAAACATGAAAACGTATTCCCAGATTTGTCCGCAAGTCCTGCTGGCAGGAGGAATCCTGTGAAGCGGGTTAACTCCCCCAGGCAGACTGAACTCTTCAGGCCCGACAAGCCCACCCCTACCCACATTTCTGTCTGAACGCTTGGTCTGCCGCGGACAACTTCGGAACGTAGCTACGCATCGTCAGGGAAAAAGTCTTTAATAGAGGGAAGCGTTTGCAAGTAACGCAGTTTAAAGTGATTTGCTGTCATCATTTCCTCGTTCTGTTTCTGGTTCCTAATCCAAACAAAAGCAAGTGCTCGTAAAAGCACGCTACGGCCATTGACAAAGAGAGAATCGGTCAGGCTCTCGCAGTGGACCTAAGTAAACACCAACCAGGGGATTATGGTGCTAGTATAACAAACATGTATCTCATTTTTTTTTTTTAAATCAGTTTTTCTTATCTCCCTCCTTACTGAAGTTTCACAGCATACATATGGGTATGAATAAGTGAGGGATTCTTCACCCTAACATCACGCACAGCAGCTTGAGAAACATTTCCCATTAACATGAATGGTAACACGCACACATAAGGCTGTCTTTCAGAGAGATTTGATCATTCGTAAATGTGATGTTTACACAGACCAGGTCAAGTCCAAAGGTTTGTAATCCAAGTATTTAACTTGCGTAAATCTGTTTCTCACTCCTAAGGAACACGGGATGCCCTCAGACACTCACTCTCTAATACACGCAGTACACATTTAATGCAGCTCGCATGAATTCTCATTCCAATTTTTCATTACTATGCAGTCTGCAAAGACAAAAATGCACTAAGTCAGACTGCTCTTTTTTTTCCTTTATCAGAACAATTAACATTAACCATGTACTACTTCACAGGCACTGCTTTTCTACACATTCATTAGTAAAATAACAAAACTGAATGAAGTTTGAATAAAAGTATTAAAATAACTACAAGTACAGAAGCTTACCCTTACACACATTTCTATCAATACTTCCTTAGCAAGTGTTCATAAGGAGATAATGCAAAGCTTCATTTATATTCAATACATGATTCAGGACTCCCAACAAAAAAATGAAATGGCAATTCCTTTAAAAATTGTTTATATTATGCTTCTTCCAGATGTAATTTTTTTTATACTGTATACAGTTTTACTTGCATAACTTGTCAAAACGCTTTGTGAAACCATAAAAGGAGGCTAAGGATTTCACACCGTTAAACAGACCTTGGTGGCAGGAAGGGAAGACATCGAATTTGTTTTTACTTGAGATTTTTAAAGTTTTAGACAAAGAATCCGAAGTCATGTCACTGTGAAGTCCACCCTGGTTTTTACCTACTCGAAATACAGTAGCCAAAGGTTTTTTTCCTAAGGTTTCCAATCCATGGCTTTAATTTCTACCTCAAAATCTCAAAATTAACTATCCACCCATCCATATGGAGATCCAGACGTTTAGTTTTTTCGATTTATTAAAATCTCCTTATATTGATAACAGCACAGGGACATATGATTTGGCACGGCAAACACAGGTTTATCAGCCTAATTGCTTGGATTTCGTACAGTGGATCATTATGTTAATAATGCCTCTCCCATAAAGTGCTAAATGGGAATTCCCACAACGGAGACTTCTCATTGCTGACTGAGAAGGAAAAGAGACTGGACATACTGGGGGAACTGGGAAAAGCCAGCTCTTAGGGACGCAGGAGAGGAATCTTCAAACCAAGAGGACTATCAGGCTCTGCCACAGGGCAGGAAACAGCCACAGCACAAACCGCCGTGCGTCATGGCTCTGTCCGAACAACCCAGGGCCACCAGACGACTACACCTTGCCTTACCACCTTGCCTGGGAGGAAAGATAGCTTCACGGAGCTTCACAGCCTAAAGACATACTCCAGAAAAGGAAAGAACTCTGCATACATGCAGGCTTTCTGACTGTGCAGTATCCAGCCGGCTCCCGAGATAAACCTCACCCTGTCGGTCTGCGGCTCGCGGCACCGTACGCTGTGCTCCCTTCAATACTTTCTCCCATGTAAACAAACCGGACGCTGATCCCACACGACGCCTGAGCCTGCTCTCTCTTCACAGCCCCAGAATCACGGACACAACAGAAAAAAAAAAAAAAAAATTCACATTTTTTATCTAAATCGAATAAAAACAAAAAAGGCATCAACATAGCTATATATTTTCTAAGTTCCTTTTAGTAATTTCATATTTCCTTCAGTTTCCTGAAAAAGTTCCGCTATTGTTTTCCCTAAACTTATGTCCACATTTAATCACCAAAATGCCCCTCCACCGCACAGCAGATGTGTCGTTAACTATTTCTGAAAAAAAGTGAAATAAAACCACCCAGCATGAGAATACTATCGAGTAAGTCAACACTAGCAGATGGTGTTGATTTTGTCACCGCTTGTGTTAAAAATTACCACCTATTCCATCAGTTTCTTCAAGGTAGAAGCTTCATGTAAAAAGTAGAAAAGCTATTTTTTATAAGCTGTCATAGAACTCCTCAAAATACAAGCTCTTGTTTTCCTGGCTCCCAGTTTTCTAGGACGTGGTGCAATACACAGGAGATCAGTTTGTATAAATCTGACACAATTGCGTATTTTGCTAGCAGCTCAGGCTTTCAACACACAATCTGTTTTGTTTCTCAAGCAAACTTGCAAATTCTTTAGTTCAAATAACGGTGTTTTCAAGACAAATTCTGTAACAAGTGTTAAGCCTGCTCCTAGGAGAGGCACCTGGTAGAACCGTGCACTTGTTTTCTTCTAGGACCCAATATGCAAGAGAGCTTTATTTCCCCCTCTGAATTTCCTTCATGCTCATTATTTCATTTTATCACACCTTTTTGGCTTTGCAGTTTACGTTCTCTGGTCGGTTGTTTCTCAACAAAACAGCACGCTGCGTGAAGACCAATTGTACAGCCTGGACCTGGCTACTTACAGAAACCATTGACAAACTCCCATGATAAAACCAGGTTTTACTCCTGTATTTTTGAAAGAATTTCCATTAAAATGGAAACCCAAAAAAACTCCCAGAAGTGCAAACCCATATAATCCTCTGTAAGACAAACCCACATTGAAAGCAGCAAAGCCAACTAAATTCCTCATTGCTGTGATTTAAACAGGCTTCTTATAAATACTGTCTGCAGGATCCACACACAGTATTTAAATAGCTTTCAACAAAGTGAAAGAACTTCTTGACATGTGAATGCCACTGGACAGCAGTCTGCCATTCTCACTGGTGATTTTCACTGTCATGCCACAGAGAGTTCATCCTCCTAAATCACATCCTTGTACAACCAGTTGCACTTTTTATCTTAATGTCGTAAGGACAGGATCATAGAAACATAAAATCACAGAAAGTTTTGGGTCGGAAGGGACCCCTAGAAGTCATCTAGTCCAACCCCCCTGCAGCGAGCAGGGACACCACTAACTAGATCAGGGTGCTCAGAGCCCTGTCCAACCTGGTCTTGAATGTTTCCAGGATGGGGCCTCCACTACCTCTCTGGGCAACCCGTTCCAGTGTTTCACAACCAATCCATCTTCTTCCCCCAGAAAAGGCATAATCCCTCTCTTAATTAAATTACAGTTTAATTGATAACATCCCAAAATTACTTTAAGAACCTGCACATCACCGATTGCCATAGATATTTGAGAAGGTTGTATGCTTGCTGCAACAACATATCTCTTATACAGCTTATTAACTACAGTCATGCAAATCTCCTTTTGGTATTGACAGGATTACACATGAACTCAAACTCTGGACTCCACTACAACATCCAGATTTATATGTTCACAGCCTTCTCAAGATCATCACGCTGAAATGAGGAGAAAAGACGTGTAAACGGCACTACCACGGCTGCAAAGCGAACCAGAGGATGGGGAGTGGTAGAAACAACGCTGCCTGGACAGCCGCTATCACTGCACCACGAGATTTTTTTTAGTTACGTGACGTGATCCTTCCTCCCTCCCTGTGAAGCCTTCTACTGCACGTAACCTTCAGGCTGGCTTGCACACGCTCCATAAGGAAAAGATCCCTTAATCGCCATTATCTAACGGGAGGCACCGGCCTCTGTTTGTGTCCTATTCAACTCATACTCCAAGCTGAGCGCTATTAATATCCTTTTTTGCTTTTATATATTGCTCAAAATTACACTATCTGAATGCTTTAAAAGCATTCATTAATGGTTTTGATAAATCTCTGAGCTGTTGCTACATTATTTTATAACTATACCCATGGTGGTTTTATTTGTTTGGGTTTGGTTTTAATTCTGGATGCTTAGTATGAGATAGATTTGAGATTTTTTTGGTGGCTTTGTTTTGTTTGTTTAATCTGTTAAGAATTCTTTTCCCAAAAAAGGAAAACGTCAGAAAAGGCGAGATTTAGGCGTACTCCAAACACCACACAGGGGAGAGATTTTCCTATAGGATGCTTTTACCCTTTCTCCTTCCAAAGCCAGCGCAGGGATCTGACAGCAGTCCTTCCGCCTGTACTTCTGAAGCACTGACCACTGTAACACCCACCTTCAGCACTTCACCTACCTTTTTCCCCCATCACCTCTCGGTCCGCACCAGCAGCATCTTTCTCCTTAGCAAACCAAAGGCTGAACAGGGCGAGAAACCTAGTATCTTACTACAACACGGCAAAGTAAGGCACCCACTAATTGAGCGTGCTCGATAACTGGGTACCTTTAAAATCAAAAGTCCAAGGGCTCTACTTACGGCGATACATAAGGAAAAACCTTAACCCAAGGGCAGTGCCATCTGCCTGCTTTTGGCAGCATCCATCCAGATCGATGTAAAACATCCTACGGCACTTTTTAAAAGGAAGAGCGATAAAGATTGGTTTTGGTCGATTCCCTTGAACTGTTTACATCACAGATTTGGCTGACACCAAGGCCAGTCAGCACATCGGGATCGACACGCTCACTGCACCTTTCTTATCACTTTTAGAGCACGCAAGGAACCAGTTGACCATCCGTATCAGTTTTAGTATGTCCGAGTAATCAGACTTCTAGAATCACAAAAAATACTAAGTTTTTCTTTTGCTTGTCTCAGTTCTTATTTTCTTAAATGCATGTGACTGTCAAGCCAGAGGTGAGAACTAATACTACCGTCAAATATTTTTGAGTTACTATATAGTCATTAATAAATTCTCCTGATAGTCTTAATTTCTAGAGCCCCGAGCAAACACAATACCAAAAATTAAAAGCAATATATAAATCAGATTTGTTTGAATTGGGAAGGGTCTCAGGTTGTCACGGGAAGAAAACTAAACCAAAGAGAAACAATGTTTGATGAAACGCCTCAAAGCTTCAAATGAGAAAAGACATTGTTCAGACGGATGCAATTTGTAAGGCACAACCCTTTCTGTGATTCTGGAAAATGCACTCAGGTATTACTCTTTGAGATTTAGCATGGCCTGAATAGCATAACCCATTATTTCACCTGTGCCCAAATCCCTTCTGCAATACCAGTAATCACGAATGCTTCAGAAATGCAGAGAACCATACAAGACCATTTCTGTTCTTTCTCAATTTCATCTCTATTACCAACCATACACCTGCCAGCTTGGGCAATTTTTAGTATTATATACCAGCATTATGAAAATTTAATTGCTCTACCAAATGCTCTCCTTATCTCCAGTTTGAAAACACACTGAGCATTCTTGGGCTGCATTAACTGCAAAATGGTCACAGATGCTCGGTACTTTCCAGAATTTGATACAAGAAACTGTCCAGAATTTGCCCAGACACTGGTTGAGATTCAAGGCATAACCCATTCACTAGTTTTTACCAACAATCAAGCAACTAGGGCAAGAAGCATACAAGAAAATCACACTGGGGGTGATGAGAAAACCATGGCTTATGTCTCATTTAAATATTAAGCAAGGAGAATATTCTTCCTGGTTAGGGCCCTAATTCACCAAGCATTTACTTCAGTGCTTAAATGAAAAGCCCAAATGAAAATGTATCTTTCACATCTGTACTAGGTCACAGGTGCAAGAGAAGAAAATAATAAGATATCAAAATATGTCTTTCCTCTCATTAGGCAATCACATACAAGGCAAAAATTGCAGTGTTGAAAACAAAAGACTTGATAAAAACTGGGCCCTGCTAAATTAGTAAGGGCACACACTGATACTACAGTTGGTGTAAGCGTACATACCCAGTGAATGAAAACCATTTTTTGAATTCAAGAAACATCACGAGGAAGATGTCTCCGAATGATTATCTTTATACTAAAATTCCTTAAGATATCTTTGCATTTCAATTACTACAACTTGTTAATTTTTCCTTTTACTAAAATATACGTTGTAAGCTTTTTTCCAAACCTCGTCCTCCTCCTCCAAAAAGTTTTGCTCTCAGGGACACGAAAGTATGTGTGGGGGAAATAGTTGTACTTTAATGAAAAAAAAAAAAATGTCTATCGATGAGGTGATGCCCTACAAAACCAAAAAAACCCCCAACCAAAGCCTCTGATCGTTTTGCACAGCCCCTATGCTACAACACTTGCAGTGACACACCGAGTGTGACTGGATCTGAAACTCTTGGATCAAAAAAATTCAAATCAAGACTACAGACAAACAGAGCTATTGCTCAATCTTTCATTAAAAAGTCAGATTCAAGAATTGCTGGAGAACCCCATATCACATGCAAGCTTTTACCACTGGGGTAAAACATACGTAATTGCCCTTGTGAAAATCCTGCTAGACACAGGTACCACCTTGTTTTTAAGTTCTGTCTGCATGTACCCAGATCTGGCGTCTCTTGCACGCCGCAGCTTGCTCACCCTCCACGGAGCGAGCCCCGGCCCGTGAAGCGATGTCAGCTCTGGGAGCACGCAGCTCCTCCACCACCCCGTGAAGACGCTCGGTAAAAAACCCACCCTTACTTGGGCTCAATCAAATCAGGAAGGGAATGCTCAACAATGAAACAGAAATAAGTAATATAGAGAGATCAGGTTTATTCAACAGAGTATCAACAGCCAGGAGGAAAAAGCAAGCAACCAACCAACATCCCACAGCACATAACAAGCAGAGCATAAACAGAACTAGACTAATCATTGAAACACCCACAAATTCTAAACTAGGGTCTAAGTTTACAAGGAATACAGTTCAAGCAAGATAAAAACCTTACGTATTAGAGAGTTCTTTGTCTCAGCCAGCTGCTGCCAGCTTGTCTGTCTGTCTTTCAATTTCTCAGAAAGGTGTGTGTGAAAATCTAAATGAAATAAAACAAATACATTTTAGAGATGGCTCTTTTCCTCCTTTTCTTCCATTTATCTCTGCTATAACACAGCCAAGTACGTCTCATTACATAATAATTTTTATTATTTACAAAGAGACTCTTCAGATACACTTGGAAAATGGACACCTTCAGCTGTAATAAATCACTCCTTCGGTGTTTATTGCAGCAGCACGAGGACCTTCACGCTGACGATCAACATGAGCAGGCTCGTTCTGCTGCATCTCAACGAGACGCGAACCAGGGAAACCACAGTGCTGCAAGGATGGCGATTTTTTTTCTTTCCTGTCTCGTAAAAACTCTCCAGCTTTAGGGAGACAGATTTTAATATATACAAAAAACCTAATCATTTAGTTTTAACTAAAAAGCAAACAGGTTTCGTTGTACAACTAATTCAAATATACCTGGACTCTGAAAACGTGAAGTAAGCAGGGAGTCCTCTCAGATTTGAAAAGCAAAAAATCAATTGAAAAATTGTTATTGAATTTCATAACAACAGCAGGAGAGTTTTCAGACATAGTAAACAGGAAACATAAAACCTACTTTTATTTATTTACATGAATTCCCTTGCACAAGCCAGTGAGACAAAAAGCCTAATAATTAACTTATGGTCATTTCAATTCATGCCATTCATTCAATTCAATTCAGCCATTAAGGCTTCACAGGGAAATTATTTTACTTGGTACGTCTCGGGTTCAAATCCTTAATAATTTTTATAAGACAATAATTTTATCTTGCACCTAAAAATCAGCAGAATCAACAATGAAAACATGTTCTGTTTAGCACAGTAATTTATTATAAGCAAAGGAAAAAAGGCAGTGTATTGACACTTGAAGATATAAAACCAGCTGACCAAAACAACAGAAAAGAAATCACTTTGCATGCAAAAGATGCAAGACAACAAATCAGCATTATTGTTAGGAGCACAACTATTTGGGCCTACAACGCCTGCAACAGAAATAATGTGAAAGAATGACAGCTCCCGAGTTTTACAGTGCTGGCTTTGGGGGTGAAAAGTAATTTTCAGGGACAGGTTATCCTGTTACCAACAGTACACACCAGACAGAGTTTACTGCAGTGGCTCAGCATCCCCTTGCCCCACACGAAATTCGAGTTTGATGTGGTGTGCCTCTACATCATTTTCAGGTAGTCTGGGATTTGCGGCTCCTGTCTCATTAGTTCAGCTTTACTTGCGATGATGCAGACTTTCGATTTAAAACAAAGGAAGGAAATGATATTTTCACGAATGCTCAACTGAAAGATAATTCTTAGAATAACACGCAAGTGAAGGAGAGGTATGGGAAGTGCAGAGCACAAGGACCATCAGCGTAAAAACTTTGTGAATAAAAGAAAAAAATAAATTGCAAAGTTCTTCCTTTTGGTGTTACCAGCAATTTTCCCCAAAATACAACACTAAAAGTTGATGAGAGTATTTTCGTATTTTTCATATTTGAAAAACAGGAGAAATTAAATATAAATAAACACATGCAGACACAGGAATTGCTTCACCATGCTTTTTTCTTTTTCCCCTCTTTTCCTTTTTTGATGTGAAAATGGGACCAAATTCTTAAATACAGTGCAATTCTTCTGTGCTACTTACAATTAAATTAAATATTTTTAGTAGTTTGTAATTTTACAGTTTCTGTTATATCACATCCTGCAATACGTGAATTTTTGAAATCTTTCCTGTTTCTATTTTGTTTTAATAGAAGTTTTGCTTTCATTTCTTGTTCAAGAGGCAAAACCAGAATTAATCCATCAACACTTTATCTACTGACATTTCATCACATTACTCTAAGCACCTGCGTGTTACTGAACCTGTGATTTTCTCTTTTCACCTGTCTGTGGCCACCTTGGGCTGTTTGACCCTCACAATTACAAAAGGTACAGATGGGGACAACAAACTGTTCCCCCAAGGAAGCCGAGCCATCCCTCCTTTTGATATGAAACATCTAAAATTAATGGTAAAACATAAGTCTCCAAGCTCTACTCCTCCGACAACTTAAAAAAATAAAAGTTTGTTACCAATGCCTGAAGGAAAGAATAATTATAATTTTGAGAGACTTTAAAAACAGCGTCATCTGAAGGGAGGTCTCCGTGGGTATTGCCTTCCTTTGACACTCACAGGGAGTTAAACCTAATTGCATTTAGGGTTATCTCTAGCAGCTACACTCAGAATCAAACATCCTCATGAGGACTATTGTTCTAACTAATCTACTTATTAGGCTTTTATTCCGATTTAGTACAGTCTTTTATAAAAAACATCTCAAAGGGATAGTAATGGATTTTGCAATTATCAGACAGGAAAGAATAGACTATGACCTACAATCTTTGGCCTTGCCAAAAATTAGGGGAAAAAATTCTTTTGTAAGTAAATCTTTAGATCATTAAGTCAATTTTAGTCCTTATCAGACACCACACTTTGCACCTGGAAGAAGTAAAACCTGTGTGAGTTTACTACGCTTTCCCGTTACGCATTCCTCTGAAAAACCACCCCCCGACGCCCACAGGTCCGTGTGCTCCTACAGCAACTGCCGGAGAGAGAGACACCTCCTTTCTGTACATTACTCTCAAAGACAAACGAGCAGCAGTTCTCGGCTTGCTGTTTCAAGCCCCAATTTCAGTTAAAAATCAATGCTGATACAGCTGATTTTAAAAAGACACAACAAATACGAGCAACATTTTTTGAAAATTGAGAAAACAAATACTGCGACTCCTGAACTGCTCTCCTGTGAGGTATACAATGTCCAGACCAGTGGCTCGTCTTCTGCACAGCATTTATCAAACTCCTTTCCTTCTCCTTCCCTCACAGCAGCCTCTTCAGGAACTCACACCCTGCTTCCACCATTCTACTACTTTTTAATATTTATCTCACTTCCGTCACACCCCACCAGTCTCCCACGAGGCCTGGCACCCTGATGAGACCTACACGGTATGACCTTCTTGCTGTCCGACAGAAAGGCTGCCATGTAACCAGGGATGAAGAGGCACCTCTGAACACCACATGGCCAGAGGTCCCGCTCTCCAGCATCCCACCGCAGAGCATTCGTGGGCCCCATAGGACATGTCTTTCTCGCAGCAAGGAGGCCAATCACCAAATATCATGTTCTTCATTCACGGTTCTTCTTTTAACCTGGCCTACACAATGACCCATAACTCCTACCCACCCAGGAACAAGCATCACTCCCATCTCTTCTTTCTCTCTCCCCTCCCATCCCCAGTTGTTTTCTTCCTTCGGAATTTTCCCCTTTATGCTCCTCTCTGAATGGATGCTTCCAACTACGCACTATGAATTTTCAACCTTCTTAGTTTAGTCAGGTATTCTGGAACTCCACTTTTTAACATTTCATAGAATCACAGACTCATAGAATGCTTTGGGGTGGAAGGGATCTTTAGAGGCCATCCAGTCCAACCCCCCCAGTGAGCAGGGACGTCTTCCACTAGACCAGGTTGCTCAGAGCCCCATCCAACCTGGCCTGGAATGTTTCCAGGGATGGGGCATTGACCACCTCTCTGGGCGACCCACGATTTCCCAACAGGCATCACCAAAAGCTTGGCCACCAGTCATGCAGTATATGTTCCACCCTTTAAGATGACAGCACATTGTTTATGTGTTTGGGGCTTTTTTACAGTACGAAAACTTTTTGCATTTTATAAGGCTTGCTTCTTCCATCCATAATTCTTAGGCGTCTCTATCAACATTCATATAGAAAATAACTGTGGAACCCTAAATATGACCAGAGCCTAAACATCTTCCTAAGCTCTGTTCTCGTTTTCCCTCTCCTATTTGTCAAAGTGGCATAACCCAATTTTTACTGGTAACAAACAATAAAAAAAATGGTTTATTTTTATAAACTAGAACTTCAGAGCATTAAAAAAAGGTCGTACCAACAAAATACCCTTCATTTCCCAAGCTGCTTCCCCTCCCTCCCAACATGCACACATAACCGCCCCGTAACAAATGCTTGCTCCATTTCTGTCACACCTACGCGGCTGAGGCTTGTCCCACTTCTCTCCGATTTGCTCTCTATTGAATGCTTTCCATGAGCAGAATTTGCTCCCCCGTTAGTACCGCAGTACATTTTCATCGCTTTCTGCTCAACGTTTATTACTGATCATTATGGTTTTTGAGGAATAGGACAAAAATCATAGCAACTGACAGAACACTCCCTCAGTACTGGGCAGTCAAAGCACTCCATTTTCCTCAAATAACCTTTTTTTGGTTTTGTTTTTTCATCACATTCTCCCCTAACATTTTGGATCAAGCATACTGGACAGATGTAACAAACACGGTACTCGTAACCTGTATGCATACCATTTCTGAAGGCAAAGAATGATTATGAAAAAGTTATAAAAAGTCAGCAATGTAAAAATCACGCACAAAAATATGGGAATATGAACTGTTCTGCAATAAAACGGCCACACAGTTTTTCTTCTCCTATATTGTCTTGAAGAAATTACTATCTGCTGTTTTGGTCTATTATGTTCCATTGCACATTTTATATTCAGTGCTTTGTTTAATCTTTTACAAATGTTGTATTCATTTCTCTCTTCTCTGAAGCACATTCACCAAGCCAATTCAACGTAGAACAGCTTTACCTGCATAGCATACTAGCAGATCTCAAGCAGAATTGTTCTCCGATACAAAACATGCACGAGACATTTTATTTCTTGACAGTCTACACTTCAATATGTTAACATACCACCAAACATTCATGCGAGAATGACAAACACTACAAAGGAAAAATAGTCTAATATTAGTTCAAGTACATGTGAAAGCTTCTTATAGTTCAGCAAAATCAACAGCAAATACCCTATTTCCCCCCTCCTCAGTCTACCAATGGTAAGGTTACAAAAGGGAGTCAGAAGAATTTTTGACTCACATTCCTGCTTACGATGTCCTAAATCTTACCAAACATGACCCGCAACAGATCTACTGCGCCAGGAGCTGGGCTTTCCAAGCGCACTGCCCACTACTTCTAGACAGAATCAACTAAGCAATTAGCTACATTAGAGACAACAGTACAGCACTTAAAATGACACATACCTTCCTTCTGTATTTTCATTTTCTATGGACTAATAAAAGCCTTAGGATGCACTAGTACTGTAAGCAGCACAGAGACCTGCAGAATTCAGATCAGCACTGAGCAGAGCGCACAGACTATTTCTTTGTGCGGAAGTCTGTCTACACTTCTGAACTTCAAGTGAACTGAAACTAAATTTCAAATGGATTTATTTAAGTCCAATTAAAATGTTTCTACTTGTCTTATTTCCAAAAAGAATTTAATACAGGCCCTCTTATGTCCAAACGAATAGAGTCTACATAGGAGTTTCAATCAATTTCACTAGACTACTTAAAACCCATGCCACTAAATCACTGGTAATTTGGATGAATCTTCTCAAATGCCTCTGAACAGTCAAGCCCCAACATCTAAAATATCTGTAACTGCCTCTTAATTCAACGTGGCCATTGACTCACATAAAAAGAAAAACTCTAAGTGAAACTTCAGAACATTTTTGCTCTTCCGCCCGCTGCTTCCTGCTGGTTTCGTTTCGCTTTGCTGTTTAAAGTAAGAGTCAATTTAACAGCTCATACTTCATGCTGTAGGATGGGTTAGTATCCCCCATAATACAGGTCCACGACTCAGCTACAGGTCAGTGTCCCCATAACGAATAAAATCATAAGCCACAATTCTCGTGGGAATAACTTCTTAACAACCCAGAAAAGCTTCAGTCTCCAGCAGCAACTACAGGTACTCTAAGGTTGCTTTCTCTTTCTTTAATACCACTTCCATGCAAGTCTTTCTCCCAAATAACACTTTGCTACTAGTTCAGCCTCCGGTCCAATGACTTAGTTCTTAAATCAAAAACTTGATGCCTGGAAAGACCAATATCTGAATTATTAGGCTAATGGGGAGAATTGAATTTACTGCAGTACACACTAAACAGCTCCTGGACAAAGTATCATGTTTTTAAATCTAGCTATTTGGAAAAAAGAAAACAACTAAACACTAAACCTGGTATCTTTACATAAATATGGTGGCAAAATTCACACTAACCAAGTTTTACAACAAAAGTGGTCAGGTACAAAGTTTAAATTTAGAGGGGACTATGTGCATTGTACTACAACCGCTCCAAACCTCAGCTAAAGCGCCCGCTGCTGTTCTTCCTCACTTTTGGCAGCACACAAAACTGCGTGAATAAAATCTTATAGAGACGGCTAAAAAGAACTTAAATTCTATAAAGAATTCATTAAAAAGCATTTTCCTCCTTATTGTGGGACACATATTGACAACCTATACTTTTTCAGCCTGAAAGGATGAAGTCAACCAAAATGCTACAGTAAAAACTACCTGCCACATACTACTTGGCTCCTTCTTTTGTGAATAAGGGAATAAACCCCAGTTAGCTGCTCTTGGTAAGATTGCCCTTGTTTTATTTATCAACTAATGTCAGCAGAATGGAGCACTGGGACAGCCGCGAAACAGACATTCTGGGCTTCACAAAACAACGGAAAGAAGGTTTTCCAGGAGAAGCACGCAGTTCTCATCACACTGGATTACTATAACCACATGTCGGGTGTTGTGTCACCCTGCCTCTCCGCCACAAGCAGCAAAAAAACAAACCACCAAAACCACCATTTCTTCTGTCAAAAGAACAGTGTAAAGCTAAGACATACAGACTAAAAAGGTAAGAAGGACCAACATACTACCACGTTGGTCCGACAGACACGCTGGGCATTTTTTTCGACAACCTGAATAATCCCCACAGGCCCTACAACACCCTGCGTGCTTCTACCACTGGGGCTCTCGGCTGATTTAAAATCAAGCAAGCCCCTAAAAATATAAAGAAATGCTAAAACAAACACATACAGTTGTGGTCCTGGGGAGCTGGTGATTGAGATCAATGTTCTAGCAACAACGATGTCTTACAAATCAAAACAAAGAAGCTCTTAAAGCAACAACTTCAGCACCTGCCTACCTCATTACAGTTACCTTCTTCACCCTTAAGAGTTATTGGGTTTTTTTCCCCAATTGTTACAGCAAGTTAATTAATTGATGAGCCTTGACCACCTTTACACCTACTTTTACTTACGGATCTCTCGTCTCATTCTACAGCAAGTTCTATCGGTGGGGAGAAAAAAAAAAAATCAAATTGTAGTTTTCAAGTAATTTAGTTGTTAAAGTCTAATTAGTCATCTGTGCCCATACACTATTTTGAAGAACTAAGAACTGACACACAGTTCACAAGAAGACAAGTAAACAAACTTACTGTCTTACTGTGCTATTTGTTGGGGAAAACAAATTACGAAGGACAAAACTTCCATCTCAAATTTTTCCAACTTTCTTTTCAGCCTCTATAATGAGATCACCTATAGCTCCGAAACAAAATTATTCTCAGTACTCCTTGACACAAAATGTAGCAAGTCAGACCAAAGATCTTTTATCACATCTCTAGTCTAAGGAAAAGTATGACACTGGAGTAAATGTATGAAGATAACCCTGCAGAATAGCCTCTGAAACTCCAGGAGTTTGTCTCTCAGATTTCCCAACATTTTTATTCAGCAGCCCTGGTTGGATTTTTCTTCCACCAGTCTGGCTTTGAACCCGTGCAAACTGCTAACATTTACAAAGTCCAGGAACAAGCAGTCCAAGTACTTTCCCTGAATGCTATATGAAGTAGATTTTTGTTCACTTTGGTTTGCCATTTGCTAATTGATGTTGCATAGTTCCCACATGGGGAAGTGAACAACCACTCCTTCTTCACATTCTCTGTGTCATCATCGCCACGTAGACTCCACTCATGTCACCAGTCACTGGTTTTTTTACACTAAAGAATATTAAACTATTAAAGCCATTCTTCACAAGGAAACCATGCCGTACTTTGGGTAACCCATCTCACTGGCTCTGACCTATTGCAGTTCTACTACAGCACTCTTTCAACGGAAGAATGGGAATTCGACGTATCATTCGAGGTCTGGGCATCCCACACCTGCCACAGTGGCAGCGATGGTATTTTCCATTTTGTTCTTTACAGAAACTTTCCACCGGTTCCTCTTGCTTGTTGTAAGGAGGCGGCTGTTTGCATTATTGTGATATCTTATGGATATCCTTTCATAGGACTGTCCACTCTCGCACTAGCATAACTTTCCTGACTAATAGCAGACAATTCAGAGCCCACCATATCTCCTCAACCATTACCAATTTCACCTGCTGTTTTCTCTCCCACCCATTCAGCATCAGGAGATTCTTCAGAAAATTTTTCACTGTCTTTGTCTTCACTACCCTGAATAACAGTGGGAATACAGAAAACGATCACCTCAGTACATATCTGTCTTCCCAGTTCGTTTTAAAAACCACCAAAATTAAGTTTGCCCCATGAACAGAACAACAATGTGCAGGAGGAGGCCGTAACACACTCAAAAACCCAGACAAATTCAGCTCTTTCATGTAACGCTGTGTGTTCACCTCGCCCATCGTGGTAGCTGCTCCCCTCTGCATCCAACACAGGCGAGTAATAAACACACTCATCAGTTTCTGACAGACGGAATCCAGCCTTACAGACTACAGACAGGTTCCACAAACCAAGCAGTTCACAGGAGAGCCAGCAGAACTGCCTGGACAAGGCAGACCCACATAAAGATACCACAAGTTCATGCTGTGCACTGCTGGAGAGCAAGCGTCAGGCACAACACCTCAAAAGCGGTAACGCTTTCGAGTAGGTATACACAGACGATACTTTCTGCGCGTACCAGAAGGCTACTTACGATGTGAAAAATACTGCAATCTATCCTAAGCTACAACTACCGAGTCGCATGGTGAGCGACCTAGTTTCCTTTTCATTTTAAGTGTATTTTTAGTTCTTCCCTGTTGATTTTTGTTTTCATTAAAACCTCAGGGCTATGTCCTTTCGAAGGCTGCTGGAGACTGAGTGGACGCACGATGCTTTGTCAAGAATACCTCGGCATGTTTCCCCCATGATCTCTCTCTCTCTTACAGTCATACCTCTAATAGCAGCTCGACTGAAGAGCAAATCAGCGTCATTTGTTTACCTCTATCTCATCATTCTTTCACAGGAATTTAAATGCAAACGTGAAACAGGACGAAGACCAACAAATGCATCAAGGGGTAGTGCAGTCTAACGACTACAACAGGAAAAGAGACTGTTGGGCGCTCTGCTTACTGCCACGGCGTTCTGCAGCAGTTGGCAGTACTGGCAGCGTTCTGCAGATCTTCTTTTTGCAACTGAATTTATATAGAAGTACTTTGAAAATCATCCCACTATTTATACAGAAGTGGTGTAATTCGTTGCCATAACCTCGTGGAACGGCATGTAACATTTTATATAGACAATTAAGGAGATCATCGTGATTTGAAATAGAAAAGACAATCCACCTAAGAAAAGAGCCCTCCGAGTGCCTCCAATCGTGAAGCAGATGCATTAGAAGAGTTTCCTTTTTCAAGCATTCTGAGCTTAATTTGCATTAAGTGGAAACTTATAATTGTTCTCAAACCAGAAATGTCAACTCAGTGAAATGAGGTCCACTGTTGTCAGTATTTTTTTTGGGTTTTTTTTAGTATCAAAATGGACCATAAAACTTCAAAATTTACATACGGACTCCAAAAGCTCAGAGCAATTAGCAGCTGAATTTTTTGTTTTGCCCCTTCTCTACCACTGAATTAAGTCACAACATTAGTTTCTGTATAATAAACAAGCACAACATATTGCTTAATGACCTAGCTTCAAATGCAGGCTCAGTTGCAGTAATGATCTTGATAATTATATTAGGACAGTCTAGGTTTCCCTACAGTGCTCTGTTTTTCAAATTTAAAGAGTTATGTGCATGATGACAGCTCTGGGTGCTCCTAAGACTATTCTTACTTTATCCTGTCTACTTTCGCATGCTCCACAAATTCCATTTTAAGCTGCAGTTTTCAAGTATTTTGTCAATCACAGTTTATCAAATGCATTCTGTTAGGCAGCTGTCAGGCCAGATTCGGCACTGACAAGCTGTCTTTGCTCCTGTTCATTCTATCCTTAAGTCACCAACTCTTATTTTTATCTCTGAGGAGAAGCAATACTCAGGCTAGAAAAGGCTCTACCTGCTCACTAAACAGGCAGTTGAGTCACTATTTTGGCAAGGCCCCTGATCAACAGAACGAGGAGTCCCAATAAATTCTCAGCAGCCCATTTCTGCCTACTTTCCCCTTATCATAAGTGCTGTTCTGAAAATACTACTGGCACTCCGCACACAGAAGTGATTGAGTAAAAAGATACGGTGCAGGTTGTCAATTTATCCTGAAATAGCCTCCAGTGGATAGATAAAAGCCATCTAAACCATAGCAGAAGACAGTGCTATTACACAGAATCGCCAGATTCCCCACAAAACATTCCAGACAGAAGTCTGGCCTCTGTGGCACACACACACAATGACAGCACACATCGCTATTTGCGTATAGAGGGAAAGATCAGTCCATACTGAAGTATTTTCCTATAAATTCTGGCAATTAGGAACTTCATGGCATCTTACTCCGTATAAATGCTGCAAGTGATATTTCATAAAGGCTAACACTGGGATTATGCCAAACTTGCCTTTTAGCATAATTGTTATCGACTATATTACCTAAAAGAATGTTCACTTCTAATGACAAATCGCGACTGGGGGAAAAAAGTATTAATCTGATTCCCCCCCCTCCCCCATTTATTATCATGGAAATGCCATATGCATAAGAGTGCACAGAGAGCTTATCTCCAGATATTTTAGTTGATCAAAATGACTGCCGTTTGATCCTACGCACGGTCAGTTGTGGGATGAAGGAGGGCGTTTGGAAAGTGGATCCAGTGTTAATTTACATCAAACCCTTCTGCTTTAAAGGGAACAGAATAAGAAAGTTTCAGTCATCATTAAAGAGGAAGCAAGAAAAAGGCTAAGTATGACTTCAATTTTTGAAGGGCTGAATACTTCCTGCACCAGTTGACATTAACAGAAAACAGCATCTGAAACAAGCTTGCATCTGAAAACAGACCTTACATGAATTTATGACAAAATTTTCAACGGCTGTCCATCTTTTAAGTGTCCATCATCATCTATTTACGCCATATAAAAAGGAACAAAGCAATAAATGGGCCAGGGTAGCCTCAAAATTAAAAGAAAAATCATTAAGATAATGCACAGGATACAGCAGACTACCTTAAAACACCCTCTCATTGCCAAGCCTAGCACGAGAGAAGGTTCGAAAATGAGCTAGAGGCGAGGCAGGGGTGCGGGAAGAAGTCCGACACCGGATCACAGCACGCCAACACGCCAGTAAGCAGCTTGGGAATAGCTGGCCTGACAGTGTTTCACAGCACTGTGGGCTGGTTTTGGGACAGGCCAAACTGCAATCAGAAGAATACAAAGGAGTGCTGCATCCTCACAATGCTCCCCAACTCCCGCTTACGGCGGCGGGTTTGGTATTATGACTCTTCCGGCCTCAGACAAAGGAAAACCATAAAGCAAATGAGAAAACTAGAGTTCCATTTATACCCTATGTCCTCAGCTAGCCTGGATACAAATATTGGAACAGGTGAGCAGGGGCTTTTTGCTGTTTCAAAAGGAATCTCTTCCACCGATTAAATGGCGCACTTCATCGCATCACGGCACTGCATTAAGAATTTGGGTACCTGTGAACACAACGCAGGCGATGTTCAGACTTCATAATACAGCAGGTGAGCCGCAGAACTGTGAGAGTCTCAGGGCAAAATGATGGCGGCTGACCCCACTGAAAGACTAAGATGATCTCTACAGTCACACAGGACCAACCCTTGTCAGTACCTCCGCTCAACGCCAGGGACTGTTCATATTTCGGTTACACTGACTAGCACGATGTGTAGAACATGAATGACACGGAAATAAAAGCACCAACAAAAAAATCAAAAACATGTAAATGGCAAGTTTTATGTTTTTCAGTTTTATAGACAAGAACCAGATGTTTCCAAGTATTTTTCTCTCTTTTATTAGCTTAGCAGTAACATCCTTCTCTGTGCGTATACACAAGTACGTGTTTTTCCACTAGAATAAGCTGCTAAACATCTGCTAAAGGCAGAAGGACATCTACTCACGTACTGGTTACTTCACAGAACTGTCTCTTCCTCTGTCACCGAGGCTACTGTCTACTCTAAATGGTTCTCATCCATCACTTTTTGCAGAAACTCAGCATTGCCTTTATCATCTATGACATATTATAGACAAAACTCCTTAGTTCATGTTTTGATATTGTTTTGGTTTTTTATGGATGCACTGCTCTACTTTCAACATGTCTTGTTTTCAATACGAAGCCAAAGTTACCTCTTTCTTCTTTTCACTGTTCCAACAGTCTTTGTCTGACATACTTCATTAGAAAATATGATTGTGGATGTGGTTCAAATTCATTATCTTATCAGTGTCCATATCAGAGCAATTTATAATACGAGACAAGGTTGGTAAGATATCAGCAGACACACAATTAGACTTCATTAACCCAGAAGAAAATCTATTCCCAGGTAGCTACTGCTAAGGGGCAAGACTGGGAAGATTACAAACACAGACCCAAAATAGATGAAATAAATATGTAGTTGCTATTTTTGATAACTGTACTTCAAAAGTTAACAAAGAGGTAGGACAAACAGCTCTGCCGAATTTCTTACTGTAGCTTAAACAGCACAAAAATATAACTACATTCAAACAGCCTTCTGAGAGGAGGAAAAAAATCCATCTCTGTGTCTCAAATTCCTATTTTTAGGACACCTATATCAGCTGTAGCTTGGGTGGCAGTGAAAATAGTTAAGGAAAAAAAAGTGCCAGAGCACTACTCCAGTTCTGCAATCTGCTGCAACGGCTTTGGGGGCTCAGGAGCAGCAGGGTGTAAAAATAACCTGAACTGAATAAGCCACAAGAGGTCTCTGGGGGGACAGTTTGTGTGGTTTTGGTGGTGGGTTGGTTTTTTTTTTTTGACTTGGGTATTTTGTATGAGGAATAGCTCATCCAAAACAGAGAACCTATTTCTGCAAAACTAAACATTCTTGTAAATCTATTCATTTAAGATTCAAACAATTTCCTTAGAGTAAGTACTGTCATTTTTATAACTGAGGAACAGAGCACGTAATGTTACTCTGGCTTGACACCCCTGCTCATCCCCATAACAAAAGACAGCTACGTGTCTCAAACCAGTGGTAGAAGGGGTGCTCCCGAGTTAGCCAGTCTGCCCGGAAGGGTAAGGAGAAGAAAGCCAAGCAGGTCCTGAAGCACACAAGGTAGCGTATGGAGAAAGTAGCAAGGTCCAGTATCCCACGGAAAGAACTTCTGACTCTCTTTGGGCACTGACCAGACAGATGAAGCCCGAGTATTTATAAGTAACGCAGGAGCAAAGCTGTGCCAATGGGAAGCCAAACCTCCCATTCTCCACAGTCAGTGGAAAGAAATCAGCACTCCAGAGACGTGTTCAGAGGGGGATCTTGTCTACCCAACTTCAGTGACTGAAGACAGAACGGTCTTCCGCTGGCAAGGGCAGAGATCCAAAAGCATCTACCACTCGCTACTGACTCTATAAGGAAATCAAGTGCTCTAGTTGCAAAGTGACTTCATTAAGCACAAGCTAGGTGCAGAATTATGTGGATTAAACCTGTACTTTGGACACTTTGTTCTTTTAATCCACACAACTGAGTGCAAAAGCAACTCGTCTAAAAAAAACCCGTTATTGCATGACTGGGTAATATAAATTGATAGAGCAAGGAAAAACATGAAATTTAAATGTCACTAAGCATGAACAACCCTTCGCTGTGTTAAGGCAGGAGTTGTTCAGCCCATGCAACAATTCCCTATGAAGAGAACTCCAGGCCTGTGACTGAGCCCACATCTCCCCTGTGCCAGAAAATTCTAGAGAGACACTTCCACTGCTTTTCACCAAAGTCCTGTTGCTTTTGTTTCTGGATTCTGAAGGTCCAAGGAAGTCCAGGTATTCAGACTCCATAACACATCACCGGTTTCAAGAAGCTTCTCAAGGGCCACAAAATTTTAAATTCATACCCAAAAGATCATACCAAATAACTCTTTACATGGAGAAGTGGAACCTTTTTGATCCTTAAGTAACACACTGACTTTCTAAGTAATTGTGACAACTTATGCACAAGATTTGCCACATATCCCATCACAGACAGAATGTACTGAGAGAACACTTATTACAATTCCAGCAGATAAACAATAACAACTACCAGTAACTAACAGAACATTCAAGTGCTAGACTACCTATGTATACATACAGATTCAATACAGTATTATCGTATCAGAGCTATTTATTTAGACAATTTATTCAGACTGCCCAATTTTATTTCAAGGTACGCACAGGAAGTTTTTGAATATAATTTTTGAGGACTTAAGTTGTTGATTTTCTCAGAACATCTAGGATGTTCCATGAGTCTTCACCTAAAAATATGAGATTAAAGGATCTAAGTGGGACATCTAGGACAGTAACTACATTGCATACAGTGAACACAAAACGTACATATTGCTGCAGCCTCCTTTACATTAAATTAGCATACAAAGGAAGATTATATCAACAGAACTAAGAGATACTGAATTAATTTACCTTCAAATATTGGAAGCAGTAAATTTTCTGCTTACTTACAGCTTTCTAAAAATCATCTTCATACTAAATATGTTAATGCACCTGTACTAGTTAATGCATTTTTATACTACAATGCTCTTCACAGGACCTTGTGGTTAATAAACATTATGTATACTATGTTGATTTGGTTTTAAATTTTAATTATTTCAGCTTTCAGAAACAGAAAGAAAACGTTCTCATTGAATGTCACAGTAGAAGTGATGCAAGTGAGAAATGGTAAAGCAGAGTTATTATAAACTCTCCTTGTTTTCTTTTTGTTTGGTTCATCTAAGACAGCTAGATATATAAAAAACTGGGTGATTAAAAAGAATATTTAGGACAGCAGAAGCATCCCTCCTTTTTAGAGTCACCTTTATAATTCAACTAGCCTAAAGATTCTGTTGAATGGCAGGAACTAAAGATAAAGACAATTTTAATGTTACTGTGAATCACTTACTTGCTGGTTCTACTTTTCATCATTAAACAATTATATCTACAACCCTCCTTGCCCCTCCCCAATTCTAATTTGTGCTAACTGCATACACAAAAGATGAGAGAGAACTGCATTGCTAGCTATAGCTACTTCAGAACTGGGCTGTGAAAGTAATAAATTAATCTGTTATCATATCACTAAACTTAGTGTTTTTTATACCCCATTTTTCCTCCATAATTCTCCTGCATGGGCCCAAACCCCTACATAACCAACCATTTATCTTTTTTTTCCCCCTTCATGTTTTCTGTGTCAGACCATCGTCTTCTTCAATTAAATGTAGATATGGACTCTGAAGGCAGCTACTTCAGGTCATGCTGGTGAGAAATTACAAGTTACCAACTCCCCAGCTATACTAAAGGTCTGTAGGAATTTCAGTCCTCCAGGAAGTTAACACTTCATTTATCTTGCTTTGCTTATTTCACAACCAGGTTTTTATCTGCTGCTGCTGAGAGCATGTTCTTCTTTAATGATATCAATACTCTCTAACAATCTACGCGATGTTCACTCTTCCATAGATCTAATGTTTAATCGCTTTAGCATGTCCCTGACCTTACTATTTTGGGGAACAGAAATACAGCAAGAAAGGACAAACTGAGGCAATCGGGTAAATGAGTTTCCCAAATCATTAACACCATGAAGAGCAAGGATTCAGTGCGTTACTTCAGCTTCATAGGATATAATTACATGTTTTGATTAGCAGATATATTTTCTCAGCCTCAGGTGTCAACAAGGGTTCAAGTGTATAACATGTATAAATGGGTGCTAATTTTACTAGTCATGAAAATGTGTTTCGCTAATTACATTTATATCCTCTTCGCCAATTTTCATTCGATATTGCTTCTCTGTAGTACATCTTCCTGTTTATTTCCTTACAATGACATTTGAGCTCTTCCAAATGACACCGCGATTCTAACATTCAGTAGGCGTGACAAGTTACTTCCCCACCGCACATCTGTCCTACTCATGAAAAAGTAACAAGATTTACAGAAGTCTAGACAATTTTGTGGTCATTTCTGCACCTCTGTGAACTGTATTCCATTTAGGATGTTGTAATCCGGGATTAAAATTTTACGGCAAAAGTGGTGCTCTTCTTTCACCCAGCTGATTCGTGCTAGGAGTGTAGGAATCTCTGATTGTTGACACCAAAAAATAAGGGAGCAAGCCTGTTTTAAGGGAGTGAAGGCCTTTTCCCCGCCCTGCAGCTTCCTGACAAAGTCCACCATGTTTTGCCAAGAGAAATGAGATGAGGATTGACAACTCAAAGAGCCTCTTTTCAGACAGCTAGTTATCAAATGGTTTGGGTTGGAAGGGACTTTTAAAGATTGTCTACTTCCATGCCCTAATCAAACCCATTACGGAAAATATTTAAAGCTTGGGATAGGAATGTGGGATAAAACTATTAAGCACAAGCTGCTGGCAACTGGAATGTCTAAGCAAGAGCATGCTTCTACAGTCCAGACTGCAAAGCAAGAGAATGACCCAAAAGGTTTCCAACAGTGATACTGTTGTCTACGTGTCCTGATCTCTTGGCATATTTTTCCAAGAGCAATCTGGTGCATGAATGGCATATAGACCAGGTTGAGCTTTTTTCCCCACACCATCAGTGCTACTCAACATGATGTGGGAAACAGCATGGTATGAAATAAGTCCACAACCGCTCCTGCTGCTCATGCATCTCAGCATGCTGAAAAATTCATCGCGATGTGGAGTTGCTGCTACCTACGGGCACATTCAGCAGCACAAGAGTAGTAAGCACCATTATAGCCAAAATCTTACTCTCTAGGCATCTTTGTTGTATACTTAAACATGAGGCAACTGCTTAAAGAGAAGAGTCAGAAACAACTTTTTAGCATGAGGTTAATGTTCTGAAACTAGTACTAAGATCTCTTGCCCATCTCATATAATTAAATGTTTAATATGAAGCCATAATTCACTAGAGAACATTGGCCAACTTTAGCAAACAGCTGAAGACCTCAACAGTTCAGTCCTTCAGCTTACAGCGTATCCTCCTGCAGTGCTGGTGGCACAGCTGAGGCAAAACTTTAGAGCGTGTAAGAAAGAACAATAGGGCAGGAACAGAAAACACCGTACGGCTTATGGAGCTGCACGAATGCCTGTGATGAAATGCTGGTTTAATCTACTCGGAGTCTGCTCTTGCCACTGATACGTCAAGACTCTTACTAATTATTATAAACATGACTAACTCCAAAAAATAATTAAGGGGAAAATCACATGGAAATTACTAACATATTCAGACTGCGTTAAGTTATTGCAGAAGAGTGCTTAGCATAGGGACTGGATTTATAAGCTTGCGTACGGATTGATATAATTACTAACAACTGATGGACTTTAAAAACCATATTAAGAACTTAATGCAAGAACTTTGCAGAATGGATTTTAAAAAAGCCTAACCATGCTGCCAGAAATGAGTATAGTTGATTTATGTTTCCCTTGCAAATATTCTGAAAGATTATTTACAGAATAAATACTACATATTCTTCTGATAAGACCTAATGACTATGTATGCTTATTCAATATGTAACAAAAATACTGTCTGAAAGCCTAACTGGCATTCAACAAATACTTGAGCACTGTTGAGAATATTTTTAAAGAATACAGTGCAAATACCCTTACAAAAAAGGTAAAGAAAGATTACAGCTCTCAATTTGTAACAGGTACAGTATGACAGATAACAGCCATGCAACACCTCAGTGGAGCTGCACACAAAGCTTCTTACAGGGAAGTAGACATGTCTAAAATATGACCTTAAGAATATTATCATATGGCTGGCACAACAGACCAAGTGTGATATGCTCCCCCCCAACTTCTGCTACTTTGCACAAGTCACATTATGTGTCTCCAGAATTACCTAGTTGGATGGAAAAATACAATAGAATTAATCATACTAATGATCAGAGGCTTCTTTTCTTTTGCTTTACTTTAAAGGTTGCATATAGCTTTGCCTTTGTTTTAATATTTTAAATTTGAAAAATGGGAGCAATAAGGACAGAAATCCAAAGATAGTGTACACATGTTCCCTTTAATGGAGCCATCAGTACTGTTTAGTTAACAACAGACAAAACCTGTTCTCTCCCACAGCCTTGCTAAAGGTTTTCAGCCCAGGCAGCCCCATCTCCGAGAATGAGAACACTCACACACAAAGGCAAGTGACTGGTTAGGCGTTTAAATTGCAAAGGGATTAAACACCCGTGTTCTGTACTTGGCTAAAAAAAATTTGAACACAATTTTCTGGGGTTTATTTCTTTCCATTAAAGTTATTCTCACTATATATGAGAGTTTTTAGCTAATAAGAACAAAAGCGCTGTGGATAGCACAGTATTTCATGTATGCAACGAATGTTTAAAAACTAATTTTTTAGGGTTCTCGTTGCAGATGCATCAGATCAAGTCGGCTGCCAGCACAGAACAACTGATACTCTCATGCTGGGTGTCATGAGCTCGAATTATTGGAACCCCTTTTCAACCTTGACAACCTCTGTTTTGAATTGTTTGGGATTTCTTTGGGGTTTTTTATGCTATTTCTGTTAATAACAGAGTAAGGTTATACATTGTACTTTTATTCCTGATCATTAGAAACGTAAAGCACAACACGAGCCAGAAACTGTAAGGGAGGGAAAAATCCCTTAAAAATCCCTTAAATATAAGGGGGGGGGGGGGGGGGGATGGGGGGAAGAGCAAAGCTGTGCTAAAACTGGATGAATTATTAAACACCAATTTTGCTTTTATCTTCAAAAAGGCAATGCATTATGATTAAACTTACAATTAAAAATTGCGTATTTTTTAAAAAAACAACGAGCTCAATCAATCACGAGTATTTCGCTATCACAGACATATTCACATGAAGAGTAACAAAAGTTGAGCCCACAGCTTTCAGTGAAATACTTGAGAAAAAATATAAAAGAAATCTCTAACCAATTAGTGACCATCTCGGAAAGCTCAGCGAGGACGAAGTGTCCCAGAGGGACAGAAAACAATATTTGCCTTTACAAAGTGAGGGGCAGGGGAGGAAAAAGAAATTAATAGAGCTGTCAGCTTAACTCTGCTATCAAAAGACATGGAACCAACTGCTAAACACGGATTTTGTGAAGGTAAGACATGAAGACAAGGAACAGTCAACACAGATTCTTTGTGAATCAAGAACCAATTCAAATTTGTTTCTTTAGCTAAAAGCGACGTGGTACTCTTGGAAAGGATTGCAACACAGCGTACCAGACGGTAAGTTTTATAGCAACTTAATCCTCACCATGAAAAGACAATGAAAAGCTGCCTGGCCCAAGGCAGGACTACCAAGTCATTCCTGAAAGATAGCAGAGAGTGTTTCTGTCCTCCAGGACTACAGACTTTCGAGCTGTGGTATGTAGATTTAGCATTTTTTTTCAAAACTGACAGTAAGTCTTTCGGAAATCACCCAGTAAATCAACAAGTAAACATTTGACCCAAGTCAAAGAAAGGGAATAAAATCCAGGTGTGCATTTCAATCATGCATACTGCAAACACACGCTACACTTAAAAATACTCTATGGATATTATATTATGATAGAAATATTACTTATGACAGTTCTTACATCAAAGATTTTCAAGTGAGAAAAACAAAAAAGTGTTTCAGCAAACCAAGACTTGCTAGAGAAGCCACAGAAGGGAAGCAACCACTCCTCCCTCAAACCCATTTGGCAGTGGCAGGGAGACAGACCATGGGCCACTTTTTTTAAATTGTTACCGAGCAGACCAAGCGAAGAGGAACGCATCCTTCCAGCAGCCACGGACAGCAACCGTCCCAGAACCATGCTACAAAAGCTTCCCTCCACACCTGTAAGTACACTCCAGAGAACAGCGTTCAGGATTTTTCATTCTGTGTTATCCTGTCTGTCACAAATCTGGTGAGCCCTCGTTGTGATGGTAAAATAGTAACTTTGGCCGGGATGGGAAATCCCAGCAACCGAACTGCCAGCGGGGAACGCAACTGGGACACTGCGACCTTCCGTTAGCATCTCTGGTTTCTCAGGACGTGATGCAGGGTTTGCCTGGAAAGCAAACCAATTCTTCACACCCAGACAAGGAACACGATGCAGTTATCACAAGCCATGTTACCCCAAAGCCCAGTCCAGGCTCCAAACGCTCGCTGGTGTTTACCATCTGTTGCAGCTAATGTGGCTCTCTGCGAACATCTTCCGGACCGAGGAAGACGCGTCAGTCTCCCTTTGCAGTTTAGTACTCCATAAATAATGCTGTCTGATTTCAGAATATGCACAAAAAATTAGGTATTTAATTACACTTCTTTTTCACCGATGGAAGTCGGATTTGGAGAGCTATCTTCAAAGATAAAGACGCTTTCTCTGAAGGATGAGAACCCCCTCTCTTCACTGCACTGCAAAGACTGCAGCGGATGTGAAACACCTTTCTCCTGCTGTGCTGTGCACCCAGCCTGCACATCAGAAGCTCACATAACTCCTGCTGTAAAACATCCTAGCTACTATTTCTTTGCTTAATTCACAAATTAAAATTTTCAAATAAGATATAAAGACACCATTACCTTGCTCAACCTAAGCACACTTCTGATATACTTTTAGGCTATTACTAGTTCATCTAGTTCCTGAGAAACAACAAGACATAAAAAGTGAATTTCTAGGTTAGCACAGCATGCCTTTGGGTAGCATTATATAGCCTGGGAAGTGAAATAATCATCATAAAAATACATGGCCTGCCGTGCAGATGCTACTTCAACAAAAGGAACTCTGTATTTAAAAATCAGAAAAAAAACCCCAGATGAATAATATTTGAGTATGCACGCAATGACATCACTACCACAGCTTTAACAGCCCTCAAATCGCAAATATATTTTAATGCTAAATTAGCTTCTAAGCCGTTTCTGTTTTCCTACCACGAAATCATTGCCTGCTTTTATCATGAATCACACTGTATTTTTAGGACTTCTGTCAGCAGAAATATTATTGACACAACACCTATGTACTATTTAGCATGCCTAAAGTAAAAACAAAAACAACCCCAAAAGTCAAAACCAAAGGAAATCTAAAAGCCAGTCAAACACCCCCCCCCTTTAACTCCTACAGCAACTACCTGTGGTGTACGTGCTTGAAAGGTGAAGAGCCTCAAGCTTATTTTCTCCTTTTCAAAGAGAAAGCAAAAGTGTTGAGGAGAGAAATACAATGAACAGAAGTTGTACCATCCCGTTTTCATATACCTTTATTTCATAGGAATGTTATACATAACACAGAACTGTCTTTATTGTTGGTAGCAGTATTTACACAGCAAGCATACTGCAGAAGAACAAATATTTTCCATAATTAATTCACAGTGTTGCATGTGGTTTGTTGCTTAGCTATTGATGAAAACATTTAATTTAATAAAACTCAGCCTTTTCCTCCGCATTCCCGCTCCACATTCTATTGTCACTAATTACAGCACCTTCTCTCTCTCTCACACACACAGGGAAAGCTGCCAAGCGTCTCCCTCCGGAGCCAATGTCACGGCCACTTTTCCGATTGCCAGGAGGGAATGTGTAAACCGCACTGCCACGTACCCTGTGCACAGGGACTGAGAGCGTCAGCTGGGAGTCCGCTGTCTCGGATGAGTCGATCTGAAGTCCTCCGGCCCTGCTCCGATACCTCAGTCCAGTCATCCCTGCTGGCAGGCAGTCACCTTAGACTCCACAGTCGCCAAAGTTAAATTATGAGTGCTTATGTTTAACTCGGGCATCAAAATAGTTTAGTACCAAAGCTCCTCATTCATGACCACAGTATTATGCAATTAATTAGCTATTGCAGTTTTCAATCGGAGTTCAGAAAAACTGAATTTTTACATGGTTCTAGACATTTATTAACCCAGTGAGATACACTGCATCTGCAAAAACTTCTATCACTCGGTTTTGTTAATGCTCAGAGACACACACTTGTGCTGAACTATTCCATTCATTGTCCCGTATTTCTCCACAGTTTATCCAATGTCAGACAAACCCTATGCCAAACAATCCCCTTGCTTTCACATTTTAAACACCTGAAACATGGGCAAAGAGCGCAGACTTCCACAATGACATCTAACCTCACTGACTGCAAAGTTCTTCTCCGCTGAAGGAGAAGTTTATCATTTAATTCAGTGGAAAGACGACTTCACCCACCGGGTTCCTGCTGTCATTGCACAGACTCAGAAAGCTCTCTAACTAAGGACTACTACTGCTGTCTATCTGCAGCAGGGAGAAACATTATAGATACCATTTTTCTTCCTCGTACACTTGCAAGGCAATCAGGAAAAGCACCAATAGAGAGCAAGGCGCAGATGGGAAGAGAAACCAGCATAGAGGTAACTCCGGATCCGTAACAGACTATTAGTCTATTGAGCTAACAATCCCATTTTATTTCCTTATTGTTTTCTGAAAAAATAAATTTAACACTTAGTTGAGACCCCACTACAGGATCAATATACACTAGACAGGCTAAAGACAAATACAGGCTCTTTCGTGATGGGCAAATGCATGCAACTTCACTAGAACAGAAGTAATTGTAAAAAAAAAAACAAAAAAACAAAAAACCCACTGCAACAGCAAAAAGCCTATCTGACCAGAAAGGAGGAGGATATAGGGTTTTTTTTTTCATATGCAGAAAGATACTCTTTGCACCAAAGAGTTCCCGTAGATCTAAATAACTGAGAGCCTATCAAAATAATATTCCTATATTAAATATAAGATTGTAATTATCTATTTTTTGGAATTATTGCTTAAAACTTGTTTCAGAATGTTTTGCATAGAATCTTCAATTCTTTCGAAGATTCAGTAAGGACAAATGTTACGGATACAATAGTTGGCAATATCTTATCACAGTAATGTACATCTTATCAAATTTCCAAAAGCCCATCAAATTCACATCAGGGGAACCATGAGAAAAAATCATAATTTTGAATATATACGAAGCCAGAATTCAAATTAAATTTAACTTCACTTTGTCCAGAATACTCTCTTCTATCTTGTGGGGGGAAAAAAGAAATCCATACTATCTCATTAAAAAAAAAAACAACCTAAGATAGATACTGGCAAGTTGGAAGCAGTTTCAAAAGACAGGCAGAGATAAATAAAAGACGAAACGATCATCAACAGAAGCGATGATTCCCAACTCAAGCCTCTCTCCAGCTGTTCAGATGTGCACATGCAGAGAATAAAATAACTGCGAGGCTGTTTCTCCTTCCTCGGGGAACCGCTGTCTTTTCCATCACTGCAAACACCACTTTCAGCAACTGTCATGTCTGCAGATCTCTTTGCCTCTCCCCTACCCTTCTTTTAACAAAATGCACTATAAAGCTTGAACTAGAACAGTATAGAGCAAATTTGTCACCGAATCTTAAAATTTATTGACAAAATTCCTTCATAGACATACATTAAAAAAAAAAAAAACAGATAAGTAAAGCATTTATCTTTTTTAGTCCCTTGAAGAAATACCTTACTATTATCTAATCAGGTAGGTCAACTGTGCAAGCAAAAGAAAGCACTCTCGGTCTCCTTCACTCATCATGTTCAGAAAGTATAAACTTCTACTGCCGTAAGAAATGGCAAAGTAATATCATTTGACGAAGAACAAGTCAGTCAATAATTTAGAGAACATACTTGTTGGTTGGAATGTCTCATGAACTTTATCTGCCTTAACAGTCCTTTCTGGAATATTATGAACACAGCATTAAACTGTATACATAAGCAAGCAGTGTTTCTCATCAAACGTAAAGAGGAGCTGAACCCATACAGTTACAGAGAGTGTTGTTTCACTATTTGCAGGCAGACTAAAAGACAAAAAGAGAAGTACAGTAGCAAGGTAAAGGATAAGTGAATTTTCCAAACTAGATAATGAGACCTCCACGAAAGGGACCTTCCTTCGAAGGAAACAACAAAGTTACACACACAGAAGCATGTAGATTTTTATGACTCCACTATTGTTTGTTCAAAACAGAGCGTATTGAAAACAGGGCTTGTCCTCTACAAAATATCGATTTTTAGCAGTGAACTCTGACACATTCAATATCTTCCTGTCTCCCTGAAATTTGAATATAAATAGTCTGAAAAGGCAGACACACGTATGGATTCAGGGTAAGGAAGATCAGTGAAGGTCCAATCCTCCAGTTTTGAAATTTGAATGAAGGCTGTCTCTCACCTTTTAGCACACTATCGCTGATTGCGGCAGGGATGGAGTTTCAATGAAAGAACACATTTATCCACATAAACCACGTGCAAATGGATGATCCTATTTGCATTCTATGGAGAGTATGCAAATATGGAAAGCACATGCAAAACTGGGATGAAGTATGCAAGCAACAATATCCATAAACTACTTACAAAGAAAATCAGTAATAAGCTGCAGTACAACTTGATCAACACAAAGGTTTGTACCTGAGAAGATTCCTCCCATTACTGTAGCCGAGAAGTTTTAAGTATCCCACTATTGTTCACAGCATTCCCCTTCACCAGTTTCACACAGCGCTACTCCTGTTCCGCCATACGGACACTCGACGTGCACGAAATCCAAGGTGTAGACCATCACCCTGTCTCCTTGCTGCACTAGAGAACTTACTTTAAAAGCCTCTGAAATGGTCTACTGACCACCCCCCTCCCTTATTAACTTCTGAGACACGACGACGCTACAATCTATAAACCTCAGGGCTTCCAACAGTGCACAGAACGATCATTAAGTTCGCTGCTCCTCATCTATCCCTGTAACTGTGTTCCAATATGCAGCTGAGTGCAGCAAAAATATTGTTAGAGGAGTTCACTGGTGAAGATTAGAGTTAGCTGGAAAACCCAGCTGCCACAGTTTATGATTTTCAACAGATTCCATGACAGCCTGCCAGAATTTGCTTTACAAATTGTTCCACGCTGCCGTAAGAACTCCTCCAGAAAATGCCTAGAGGTTGCAAACTCCACCTTCCCTCCACCTGACAGACTGCTCAGGGTGGACACTGAGTAGTCATGAAACTGTGGGGAACTTGGTGAAATGTTACAGAAATTTCCATTTTCCAGAACGTTTGAAAACAACCTGACTTCCACTCTGCTTTGGAAGAAGATCAGTTTCAAAGAATTAACTGCAGATTTTGATTAGTTCAGAGAACATTACACAATCAGACTCCTTAAGGTTGGAAAAGATCTGCAAGATCAAGTTCAATCGTCATTCTATATCGTCATTCCTGGTTGTGTGTAAATTACAATAATAAATAACACTTCGAGACGCTCCTTACCAAGCTTGGTGACTAAACAGGGTGTAGATTTGTTAACGTAAATACAGACACAACTGACCACATCTACTCAGAATAAAGAGAAAAATACAAAGAGAAGGGCAGAGCAATGCAGCCATGGCCATGGCAGGAAGGTTTATCTTCTCAAGCCAGTCTTTTATCAATGCAAAAGCACAGAAACTGACCTTTTCATGCGTACCAGGATATAGTAAAGTGAGAAATACACAACATCTAGGTAATCTTCCACTTAGTTTCACAGGCTCAAAATAATCTTATGCAATCCCTTCTCCCCAGTAAGATCTAATTTTAACGGGGTCTTTCCAGTAAAACAAACGCACAAAGAAGCTGTTGGGAGGTTTTGGTACAGAATTACTATGATGTGGGAAAGGTTTAGGCTCACAACACCGTGTTTCAGTGAAATCTCAGCAACTGAAGAGTCCGTTTTACATTTTGAAACACACTGCAATTACCTTTGCAAGAAAAGATTTGATTCTAGAAATCTATTCTTAATGAAGACAGTGAAAATAAACACGCTAATACCTCCCAAAGCAGGAAGATTATAAAGAAATAACGCAACTATGTGCCCAGGTAACACACCAGACACATTTACTAATAATCCAGGAGGTGTTCTGATTTTGTTGAAAGAGAGATCCCAGAGCAGAACGCTCACTTTTCACACCCATCGCCCCATTGCTTCAGCTCGGTAACAAATGCTGCACTGCATCATAGGCTCTCGATACAACTTCAAGTACAGGAGGAAGGGTGAGAGAACTCCCAGTTTATTGAGTACTGCAAGAAATTGATAATTTCTATTCAGCCGAAGAGAATTTCAAACTCAAACCAGAGAGCATACACAATTAATTACGTGTGAATATTCAAAGATGTCAGTCGGATGGACCAACGTATATGACGACTTCTGTACACTGAGCTTCTAATCCACAACACAAAGTCAAAAGTATCTCAAGGAGACCCACAGAAATGCCAATGTCGTGCCCACTTTGGATTAATGCCTCTTTCCCAATAAATGCAACCACAAAAAGAAAAATACCACCTGCGGAAGTTTCCCACACAAGAACATATGTGCAACGGAAACATCAAACGCAGCTTTCCCCCAGGCGAACTTTTTGTGAGCACCTACAGTGTTCGGAAAAAGGCTTTGCTGTTTCAGTCGGTAATAATTCGGGTAGGACAGTTGTTAGGTGAAACTTCTGAAAAAAAAACAGATCACAAAGCTTCCATACGGGCAAATAAATAAGCAATTGATGGCTTCTGAGATTTCTTAGTCGCAATATTATTTTATTCATTCACTGTGAGGTATTCTCCATCACATATTTTGCATTCTTTTTCAAGCTAAGATAAAAGGTCTGAAATCTAAAGTAGAAATTCTTCTACAGAAGAAGCTGTGTTGAAAACAGTACTGGCATTATCAAAAATAGTAAGTACTGATTCCCCCCAAAAAAACCCAAACAGTTCAAATGTAAACACCTTTGAACTTAAATGACTCGCTCTTTCTGGAATAATTATTTGCAAAAACAATTCTCAGTTTCCCATGAGGAAAATAATCCTATATTCAGGATTCTACAGAATGAGAATAACAAATTTTCTCACTTGCCCATCTTCGACACAGATACTCTGACAGAACTATAAAATGACAAGCAGAGCCTCTATTCATTTTTAAGCTCACCAAAACACAGAAGAATTTTACTGGTGAAAATATATGGCTCAGTTTCTCTTTGCCAGGGCAGAAATTATGATTATCTGATATAAATAAAATTAGTCCTATTTATTATGAGAAAAACCCTTTACAATGCATTTAAGTTTCACAGCATTCATTCATATATATATATATTTGGCATTTAAAAAGGCAGTTATTTTGTATGAAAGCTGGGCAACAGAAGTTCATAAGCATGTAGACACTTCACATTAAGTGTGGACACCTAACACTTAATTTTATTATGTTAACAAAACAAATTATTAGCTTAGAAATAATTTGATGCTTCTACTGCCTTACAGATAGAAATACATGTGCTAACTTTAAATCTGCATCTGAACTTTGATGTATCCAGTATACCGAATGGGGTTGAGGTTTACATGTATTTACTTTTGCTAAGGTTTATTCCATCTGCGTCGAAGAAGGATAACTTAGCTTTTGAAGAAGAATAAAGGTGAAAAACAAAGCAGCACAGAGTCAGAGCTGAAGGTGAATTATGTAAGTAAGTGTTCAAAACATCTTTCTTGACAAAATTTAACAAGCAGTATCAGTTAAGGCAGACCTATTTTCCAATGGAATAAATCAGTTCCATATTTACTTTAGCTTTTATGAAAAAGAAATCTGCCTTTCATGATTAAGTCTCTAACTTTCCAATGGCTGGACGCACATGTACAACCCTCAAGAAAAATGGGCGAAAGATGTAAGATTCAGCAGTTATGACTGAAAATATCAATCCATATCCAATTCTTCAGCTACTTACATTTTTGAATGAATTACTATTCTGTAGTTTCTTCATTAGAATAAAAAAACCCCACAACACACCTGAATTCAGCATTTCATGGAATTTTTACATTACGCTTTCTGATACCCTACTGCACGAAGCATTCTATAGAATACAGTCTCTCAATACTCCTCAGGTAGCCAAAGCACTCAAGAAACTTTTTGATCATCCACACCCTAAGTTTTTTTCTCCCTGTTTAATTATCCCATTGCACTCCGCAAACAGAAGGTGTTTCCTTAAAGCACTGGTCAAGCCATTTTGCAAATCTGCTGGCTCCTGCAAGTCCGGACGTAGCAAGCTTTAGTCCATTAGTATGACAGGTAGTGCTCCTACTAACAACTGCTTTTTACTCCCCCTGACAAATGGGCTCTGTGCCGGGGCTGACGTTTGTGTAGTAATCAGGACTGATGGATAGGGACGCCGGCGCTGCCGAAAGTGCCCCCCGTTTTAATGCGAGCGATTTGTCAAATGTGCTGCTATCGCACTGCTGTCAGGCACAGCCAGGAAAGCACTCAGTCATCTTTCCACCGTCCAAGGTCACTTTGGCAGGGACAGGAGAGCTCTCCAATGGAATTTTCATCTTTACGGGCTATGTGAACGGCCTGGTCTGCGTGGCATTTCCATTGTTTTAAGCAGTCCTTAAAACTTCTTGCAAAATGGCCTTGTTAACACACACCAAATTAAAATAGGAAAATAACAGCATGTTGAAGCACAAGTTGCACAGCCAGCTAACAATACAAATTTGGAGTTTCAGAAATGCAGACTTACTGCAAATCCCTGCTTGGCAGGTTCTCACAAGACAGACTTCATTTAAGAATTATTTAACAATCCAAGGACCCTTGCTGCCAGAACACCTTAAAATACAAAGACAACGCCGTATGGAACAATGATTAAAAGATCACAGTGACAAATCTATAAAATATGTCTGTGTATGACCATGAAATTTTGAGTGGAGTCTCCCAAAACAAAAGATACAGCAATACAGAGAAAAGCAGAACCTTTACTCTCTACCATATAAAACGTGGAGAATGGGTAACTGTCTCTGCAGTAACTGTCATCTAGGAGCATACTACAACTTTTTTTTTTTTTGCAGTATAGCAGCCTCCAATTCTTAAGCATGCCTTTTTTTTTTTTAATGATTTTTCCTCCATTTTTTGTGCCAACACTCAAAAATATAAACACAACGAGATTTAGATGCTTAGGCATTCTACAAAACAAGTTATCTACACCTTCAGTCACTTCTCTAAAAACCTGGTCTTCAACGACTAAAAAAATTGAAGAAATTAGTTGGGAACCAACTAATGCAAAAGGCGAGTGCAAAGTTATACCAAAGGCATTTGTGAATTAACAGCCTACTGAAAAAAAAGTCTTTCACAGATCAACCCAGCATACAACAGGTAAGTCCTATCATTCCTTCCACTTACAGAAACATAATACGAGTTTGTCCATGAGTCAGAAAACAAATCAACACACACTTGCCTACAACTCCATCCTAAATCTTGAGTATTTACTGACTAAAATCAAAGCCTCTAAGAAAATATCATTCAAGGTAAAAACGCGTAAGATACATAGGGAGAAAATAGCTGTAATAACAGAAAATGAGGTAAATCAAACCTCACTAATCTCTCACCTATTACAAAAACCTGAACGGTGTGGGCAGCCCCGCGCAGCTACATCCACCCCAATCCTACTGGCAATTATTTTTGTTTTCAAGGCTTGCAAAGATGAAGGAGTCCAGTTCACAAACACTGCTACTACCACCTTTTTGGCTACGCATTCCCCCAGCGCCCCAGACAAACTGACAACAGCTGAGAAAACCTCTGCTGCTTCAAAGTCACTCTCAACGCTCCTACTCACATCCTAAACTGAGAGCACCACCAAGTTGTTTGATAAAACCTTCACATACTGTAAGTGCATTATCCCTTAACTTGAGTGGGCATTCTATGACTGTAAAGCAAATACACATTTACTGTTTTAGAGACCACAGAAAAACTATTCTCTCCCTTCTACTGCATATCATCACTCCACATCAAGAGAGACACAAGGACTGAGGAACAGGGATGTTGAAAACTCAAGAAACCAAAAAAAGGTAGACATTGCTCATATTTTTTTTTTCAAACCTGATCCAGCCCAAGAATGGCTGTCTCATACAAAACATGTTAAAATCCCACCAGGACATTTGACTAGCACCTCTTTAGAGGTCTCGCACTTTTCTTCCGACCATTTCTTTAATACAGATTTGGATCAGGTAGTGATCTCGACTTGCTGTGAAACATGTAAACATGCCTTCTGCGCCAAGCAGCCTTTGTTTGGCTGCAAACTGTGGCTTGGCATTACTACAAGCATAGAAGGTAATTAATGACTAAATATCTACATAGTTCAGATCATCAAAAACATTCTATTCTAGGTCAAATTTCTGCAAAGCTTCAGAAAAATGTGACAGCAGCATCTAGGAATACAGTCAAGGAAAAATACAATTTCTTGCAAAGGCAGAACTCGTGCTGTTTCTTTTGCTGAAATCTTGAATCCTCTACATTAGACAGAGTCAGTCATCCTGCAGCCGTGGGTGAAATTTCTGCTTTTCGAAAAGTTCATACCAAAATAGCCAATGTATGAGACTCCAAAAATTACCACTTCTATAGGTATAGCAGGGATGTACAAAATAGCAGAGAGATATCCCAAACCCCGTGTTCCTTTAGAAATCGATATCACCACATAAAAGTCAACCAAACCCTGTGAAACTACAGTAACAATAGGCTTGGGACAGAAAAGAAGAATATCTGTTCTGCTGTACTTCCAGTTGTGGATGCCCAGAAAACATAAAATAAGAAAGGAGCTGAGCTTGAACGAAAAGACTTGAGAAGCAGCACGGCGAAAAAAAATGGAAACAGGAAAATTAACACATAGACAGGTGGGAACTGCAAAAATCTAACTGCAGCAAAGATTAATGAAAATGTGCATTCAGGATGCAGGTGTAACTATGTCCCTCCATCTCCCTGATTTATAGAAATATAGATATGCAAACCCTATCATAAAAACATTTCAAGTTGATCAACTACAACAACGGAAGGCTTTTGCTGGTCTCAGTTTCATCTGTCCAGATCTCTTCTCATGTGAAGGTAAGGGTATCATAACCACTTCTCAAACATCAGCATTTGCCCAGATTATATCTGGACAGTTGTATATCAATATACACCTACACATTATTAACACGTAAGTAAACGCACATGGAAAAAAAACATACAGACAGAATCCTCTGGGGAAAAGAGGGCTTTAGAGACAGAACAGCAACAATTCAAGGTCTAAAAGTTAACAGGTTTCAAACTGTACTTGAAAACGATCTTAAAGAATTTAAGATTCATGATTGCATACAATACCAATCAGCAAAATTAATACCTAATCATACAGAGAAGTAATAAAGAATGTGGGAGCTTTGAAAAAAAGAAAATATTACCACACAAACAAAAATCATCATCATCAAAACAAAAGAGCAATTTCTAACCTACTCTTACACTGGTTATCAGGGGAACTCCTTCAGCATTCCTTATCAAATAGTAAGTATTCAGAGACTCCTTCTCCCAGATTCCTTGCTCACGCTGTCCCCTGTACAGGAAGGGATCAACTGAAGCCCTCTAGATCTTCCAGTTTCCTCAGTTAAATGCTTCATCCTGCCTACCAAATATTGAACACAGTCTAGAAATTACCAAATTATTTGGAAAAAGTCAAGCTGAAACAACAAAAATTTACTCTCTAAAAGATAAATGTAAGCACAAACCAAAAATACTAAATTGTAACTCTGTACAAGATGAAGAGTTGAGACATGCTTAAATCTCAGTTCAGGCCATATTTTAGAAGGAACTAGAAAATTACTCAACAAAGAAGAGTTATTAAGCAAGCTAAATAATGGTAAAGTGATAATTACACTGGAGATTTGTCTTAATAAATGAGATGCAAAAGGGTCTTTATTATCCACCCATGTGCATGGAGAATTTAATTAGGTATCACCTATAAATGCTAATATCAGAGCTGCCAATCAATCTCCTGCACAGTCATAGAGGAAACTCCCCAAAATATCCAAAGCAAGTGCCGAAGAACTCTTTGGCTAGAAAATGGTTAACCCAACAGCAGTAGAGAGAGCAGGAATTCCTCAGAGAGCCTAAAGAAAGAGGTGTTTTCGTCTCATTACATCTACCTTCATAATTATAACAAACTCATCAGCCTCTAGATGAATACCACGTATAATCATTTTCCTGCATATTTTCCAAGGCAGGAAACTTAACAAGACATAAATGCTACAGACTAATTTGGGCTATTTGCAGTTCTCATCTCATCTTGAACTGAAATAGTAAGAAAAGAAGTATAGTTAAGTTAAAAATAACTAGACAGAGACTTTTGCTTATTTATTGATTGTAATTCTTGCTCAGAGCCAGGCAAGTAACAGGTTTATACTTTTTTAAAGGAAGGTAAATTTAGAGTGTGGTTAGACTATGGTTTTTAAATAACAAAAAACTAATGCAAATAACTAGAGAAGCTGGCATGCTTCTAATCTACCTAAATGGCAGCCTTCATTAATACATTTTAAAATGCATAAAAACAAAAGAAAAAAAACCCCACAAAACAAACAAACAAAAAATCTGAAAATATTACCCCGCCAAAGATCAATTTCACTTACACTAGCACAAAAAAACAAACTAGAGGGTTACACTCCGTGGAACAAAGTCAATCACATATGAAGTACAGTAATAATCAGGAAAATCCTGACCCACCCAGCGAAAGTGGAGCTCAGCCAGAAGCACGTTTCTTGGCAAGGCTCTGTGCCCACTAATTAGAGACTAAACCATTTGGGGAAAGTTACTCTGTGTCCTCAGGAATTGATACAGAGCTGTCCAAATCCACCTACCTCTCCCGAAGTGAAATTGTGTTGTTACACATCTTGGCACGGAGCGGGCTCAGGCAACAGCGGCCAAGGCGAATCAGGAGGCTTACAGCTGACCTGGGGGACACAGGGTGGGTGTGCGCACACACGCACAGCACCTGCTCTGCACTCCCCCCAGAAAGGCAATGTTTTTCTCCATTAGCTGACTGTGCCGGAGAGCCGGCAAAGCTGCCAAATCTTTGCTTCCACAGCAGCGATGCTGTTCCATAGCTCCAGTATGAAGATCACCGAGGGAAGTGATAGTCTGTCCCCTCAATACAGCCATTTTTATTGGCACGTACAGAAAAGGAAATCAGTAAATATCCATGTATCCATTTGACGCCAAACACAAACTTCCTCTTATGTCACAGTCTACCTCCGGTGTCAATACGGAGCTGCAGGGAGGAGAGACACAAGAGTTATCTGGAAGAGTGCTCCCAGCACTGACTTGCTCAGACGTGTCTCTGTGTTCCCTGCTTCTCACACTCAAAATGGAATTTCCTTCTGAAGAGTCAGCGTGTGCCGCTCTGGTTCAGGTCACCTGAAGATTTCAAACTAACTCCTGGGAAAGGTGGCACGCACACTGATCCCATTTTGAAGTAACCGCATTCATACATTTCTGAAGAATCATAGGTTGGAAAAGACCCCCAAGATCATCGGGTCCAACCATCCACCCCACATCACCACGCCTACTAAACCATACCCATAAAGGCACCAGGGCAGCCGGAGCTCTGCTTCAGCAAGCCTTAAAATCTGGCCTGATAAGGAAACTGGGTCTTAACATACAAAATGGACTGAAATCTCTTTTAATGCTTAAGAAGCATAATGGAGGTCTTTCAGACGCGATATGATTAAACTGTACATGCAAGGAGAATCCCACTTTCTTTTTCTACTTTGCAACTTAAACTTAAATGTCATATATGACAAAAGAAATATTTAAAAACACCCCCCCAAAACCACAAGCAGTATTAACGGATAACTTCTGACAGATAACAATGAGCAAATGCGTATGGATAGATGCAGGTAAAAAGAACTGATGAAATACTTTGTATTTTTTGTCAAAATATCCAAGAAGTTTAACAGAAAACATTAAGTTTCATTTTAAACACTTTTTGGCTTGCCAAAACTGTATAACAAATGTTAAAGACAATACGCAGCTTTGCAAAAATAGCTACTATGGCTGAAGGGCTAAAATTGACCTGAAATAATAGGTTGAAGCCATGCGAGAACCAAGATTTTGTGACTTTCCCCCCCCCCCCCCCCCCCCAAACCCAAATCCATTAGCCTAGCGGGTGCCTGGCTGTCCTTCCTGTCAGCGTGCCTTACACGGCCTTTGTGCACCGACTGGTATGCCTGACGAGGTCAGAAAAGGAAGGGACCAAAAAGGAAAAAAAAAAGCGGAGCAAATCTCTGAGAATATCATAAAACAACCCGAAGTGCTGACTCATGCTGTCACCATACGAAGCTGAAAACTAGGCCACCGCCGCAGAGAAAACGATGGGAAGGCTGAAAATTTCGCTCCCTACAGTAAGGTGCACAATCTGTGTTTGGTAAGCCAGCGCACAAAGGAGGGGCCGGCTTCCCGGCAGCTGGGATAACCGGGTGACTTCTGGCCCGCGGTCCCGGTGCGGGGCGGCTGCCGTTCGCCCTCCCGCCGTGGGAGCCTTGTTCCCGCGCCGGCGGGGAGGACCTCGGGAGATCCCGGTGCCGAGCCTGGGAACACGGACGGTGCGCGGGAGATTTGGGCTGCCCCCCCGACTCTCATCATCTTTTTAGCTATTATTCTGCACTAATCAAGTAAAGCAGACTAATAACTTTCCTATTCAGACATAATTCATTATCCTTATTTACCCAAGCTGGCAAAATTTAGAAAGATTATTCCTTCCAGCCTTTTTAATTACCCAAATTCTACTTGCTTTAAAATACCATCGTCTCCCTTGAGTATTCAGCAGAGCTGAAGATCACCATGGCAATAAGAAAATGGTGCCAATGTTATCCTGGCACTGACTGCCTACAGATCTCAGGAGACCTAGCACAGGAGCAAATTGAGCTCACGTAAAAGCAAGAACTCGCTCTCTCAAACGACTTTAATATACCTTTTATTTTTGCTAATTTGATGTTAAAGAAGTTGAATAGAAACAACCTCAGCAGCTTTCCTAAACAGAAAAACAAAATAGCTGATCTGTTTACTATTTCAAGGTGAAATCCACCTTACACCAAAAAAGCAAGGTCCTACAGTCAGTAGCTGGGTATGTATGAAAGTGTTGCCAGAGCACTGGAGGAAAAAAAAACAACCCGCATGAAAACAAAGTTTGAGAAAAAAAATTCAGGAGTTCTTCAGATCCCTTTAGATGTGAAATCCAGGCATGCGATGAAGCTTTCTCTACAGCCACGACACGCAGAAACGCCGGCGTAACAACGCCCACGTCTGGGGTTGGCTGGTTTGCCTTTTTCTTTTTGATTTCCCTTCCCTAAACCATGTCGGGGAGACACGGGATGCCGTTTCTCAGGACTGTGTCAGTAATCTAAGGCCCAACACAACCACACGGAAAAGGGCAGCGACGCAAACGGGATGTGCTGCCGCGACTGCAGCACCGCGCTGAACTTGTAAAGGAGCCAAGGCGCGCGGGAGCGTCTCCGCCAGGCCAAGCCCCATGCAGACAGCCGTGTACAGCAGGACAAACTGCTACGAAGCCACGCAGGTCAAGATACAGACAAAGAGCACCCCCCCCTCAAATTTCCTGTAGTGCCAGTACAACTGCAGGTTTTCTTTTTTATGGTATCAGCCACTGATACCTCAGGTTCTTTTGCAGTCAGCACACGGGGCAGGGAATAGGCTATAGATCATCCCAGTGCCTATACGCACAAAAAGACAAACTAATTCTGTGCTAGTTGAAAGATGCAGCTGAAATTTTCATGAAGAATGAAAATGCTATACTGCAAACACCAAAAGAGGGATTTAACTCCATATAGTGCTGAGGGGGATAATCACTCTGAACTAGCAGACTTCACTGTGGAATAAAAATGCCAATTCTCTCAACTCTCATTTTATAAATCTGGTTTCTGATTTTCACATACCGCTCTCTCCGTAGACACGGAGAATAATTTTCCAAGTGGTCAATACAAACCTGAGCTGACATTTTTGTTCAGGAAGTAAACAGAATGTATTAGAATATTGCTTTCCAATGATGTGCCAGTTGCGGCAGTGCTTCCGCTTAAGGCATATTCTGAGGGAGCAAGGAGAAAGAGGACAGCGGGGGAGCCAGCAGCGACTCTTCCACTGCCTGCACTCTGATGGTCACAACGTTGGCAGCCAGCGTACAGAAGCCATATGCAATGCCTGGCTTTTACAGAGTCCGGAGTGCCAAGGATACGCAAATCTTCACTCTGAATCAGATCCTTGCTTCAGTCAGTGTCACTCGTGCCTCTCACAAATGCCAGAGCTGCCAGGGTACAAACTCATTCACAAATTAAACTGCATGTTTTTAAATAAAAAGGCAGGCATTCTGATGCAGATAGGCTTTTTGTTCATGTAGATGAAAGGTTCTTTTCTCGTCAGAACGCAGGGAAGGAGAAAATATTAGAAAACTCTACATATGCCACCACACAATTTACTGATAACTGGATAGCTCTAGTTTAATATACAGGTATTGCAAACACATTGTACAAAACCTGCATTTTAGTACAGGTTTCAAATACCATGTCAAGATCGCACGGAAAGCATTCCAACTTTGCAAAAAGAATACTGCATTTCACAACTTCAGATTAATTTAGACCATCATGAGTATTACCAGTTCCACTAGCGGGGTCGAAAAAGGCTCACTGCTTAGGCAAGCTCACGAGAGCCTTTTAGCAAGACATGTAACACGCTGCACTTGGATAAGTATGGCTGGCAAGGGCAACAATTCTGAAGCTCCCGTAACGAAAAATAGCGGAGTTTGACATGGAAAATCGTGGAGAGAGACTGTTGCCCTTTGCCAGGCCAGCCATAATTGTCTAAAAGGCCCAATCGCACCCTTCAGCTCACCTGAACTCAGCAGGGCTGCGATTCGCACATCACTGTCACAGGATGCTCAGCTGGTCACCCACACACAAAAAAACCCCAAACCTCAACAACTAATCACCACTTCTTGTTTAATAACAGAATTAGAGATGGGCAGGTTACTTTCCACCCTGAAAATATATGCATTTCACATTAACATCCCTGGAAGCAGCTCTCTCCTGAAGTGTTCAGGATGGACTCTGGAACTGCTCAGTCTGAAACCGCAGTTCCTGCTGTCTGGAACAACGTGGGTGGGAGGCAGGAGGAACACGACGGCTTTCAAACCCCTGGGCCTCCTGACCTTTCCTGAGCAGCTGTTTTCTGAAAAATAACAGAAATATCTGCTGGATTACAGTTAGAACAAAGCTAATCCGGACTCAATTAGCTTCTTGGCTTTTCCCCCATGTGGTATGGCAGTATCAGAAAATTGCCAGAAAGAATTAATTAATTTATAGTTATTTTTAGATACTAAGCTCAACCTTTCAGGTTCCTTGCCTTCCCACAACAAGGGGGATTAGTTCTTCTAAGAAAGTTATTGCAGATGTGACCACAACAAAACCTGTGATCCCAACAAGAACAGATCATCTTGCTTAGCTTAAAAGTCCTCTGCAGACAAAAATTACTCAACCAAGTACACACCAAAGGGCATAATCTAGCTCTTTAAACATAAATGGATGCTGCAGGTTATAGTCCACCGTGCAGAGCATTCATGCATTTTTGTTCTCAATTCTTCATTCAAACCCGCACAACTGAAACCATATCTGGAAAGACATTTTTTGCCATTTGAAATAAAGAACTGTTCCGCAACAGAAGTATACAGCAAAATAACGTTAGCTGCAGCAAGCTCCTTCCAGCAGTCAAAATTTATTTCGGTTTGAAAGGACTAGACTACTCTTTTAGACTTCCATCCTCCTTTTGAGCCAAATTCAAGTAAAATGAAAGTGTTATTGTGTCCAGAGAGGACCAAACTTCCATTCTAAAGAACAATTACTAAGCAGAAGCAGTGACCTTCCATAGTCAGATACACTAGACTGCAACCTTTCTCCTAAGTTGTCAGCCCAGGGTTTAACAACTGACCGCTAAACCTGCGTGAAAGTTACTTCGCACTACTATGTAGTTCTTTACCTCCATGTTTATCTACTTCCACCTTCCCTGAGGGTTTCCCCTAAGCATTGCATTTTTGTTTTACAGATTAAAATGAAAATACTGAATGCTTTATTAGGTTCAGCTCTCTTGTAATCGCATTTGGGCTGAGAGACCAACGTTGTTCGTCAATGTAAAATGCAGCTCTTTGGCAAAAACTTTATTTGCTTGTTGTTTCCCCCTCCACCTCTCTGGCACATGTCAAATGTTTAAACAACACGATCTTGATTGCAGTTTAATGTGAGTACTTAATGTACTAGGTCAGCTTTTGAATGCAAAAACCAAACAAATTGTTTTAAAGCTTTTCTTAAAAATTAGTTTAAGTTCAATCACAATGTATTTAAATGAAAATAAAACTCACGTTTGAAAAAAAAAAAAAAACAAAATCCAAAAAAATATAAATCCATGCCAGCACTTTGCAATTTATGTTACATTCTAAAACAGCAATTTTAGATGCATATAAACAAAAATATAGCACTGTAGGTATGAAACTAAGAAGCTGTCATGATACACCTCCTGTAAAAAGGGCCTTCTACTAGCTATATTCCTAACAAGCTGCAGCACTACAGAACATGATCCAGTATGAAATAAGGGTTTCAAATTAGAACTCGGCTGTATCGTAGGAAGTGATGTCTACTGACACATCACAAATGAGCACAGCGGCTGAACCACTCTGTTAGATACGCAAAATAGCATTACCCAAATGGAGTAAGGCTACAGGGTCCAAAGGCAACAGCAGTCGGGTAATTCATGTATTTACTGGTCATTGCTTCCCTGAAAAAAAATGTAGTCTTCAAACGGTCACGTTTCACTCTACTCCCTCTCCTGCGCCTGCAGAATGCAGAATCCAACCCTCCTTACTCTCGGGATGGTCATCACGCACATCTCCTTCAATCACGCAGAAGTCCCGTAACGTTGCCCTTCGTTACAATGCTGTGATTCAAACGGACATCCATTGTTTGTGTACTTCAAAGTACACAGATTAATTAGGAACTGTACCAGTACTGCTAACTTACTGAATTTTTGTTATACCAAGTATGTTCTGAAAGGATGTAGCAAAATTCTGAAAACCAAAATTCAAATAAAGAAATGTAATACATACTCCTTCATTCTGCCTTTATTATTTCAGTCCTACTGATTAGAACAAAGATTCATTCTGAGATTTAGTAGAACAAAATCGTTTTCTAAAGCAAGCACATTTCTGTTAGTAGTCTCTTATACAAATTGTTCATAAGCAAGAAGAAAACCCTTAAGATATTCAGATACTACACCTTATGTAAGCAGGTTGTAATTAGATTATTAACTCAACAATGCACAGATCATACCTTTCCACATACTTGTTCAGCACTTGACGCAACTAGATTTTGACCTACTGCGACACACGAACTCTACCCAATCTAAATCAAGAAGCCGGTGGTTTCAGCAGGGAAAATACTTTGCTGACAAATCAGTTGATTTGGTTCCAGCTATAACACTGACCTACTTGTGTAACATACTGTAAGGCATTTAAATTTCACTACTTCTTGTAAAAGAGAAGACAGCCTATCTATTCCACTATGAAGAAACTGGGTTACTTGTTCCCAATTTTATATTTTCAACGAGCTGATTATCGAGGTGCAATTCTTACAGCATATGAATTCAGGCTTTCTCTTCCCAACGTTCATAGGAAGAATGAACAATTGTGATATTCCATTCTGGGCAGTAATGAATGCAGAAAGACAAGGAGCTACCCAAGCCCTTTTCTCCAAGACCCAGTATTACCAGTATTACCAGTGACAGAAAACAGATCTACGTGCCTGTGCACACCTGAGCAAGCACGCGTGTGTAACAACCGCAAGGCCACACAAACTTAACCGAGGGAATACTGCAAAGATAAATCGATTAACATTTATAGAGTACTCAATCTCAAGCGCTTCTGTAAAGATCTCTCTCTTTCTTGCTTTCTTGGGTTCTGTTATCAAACATGCAGGAGGCATAAATACATAGAGGTAGGACGTAAAAAGCTATTAATGATCGAGCTTTAAGAAAAAGTAGTCCATTTCTCTTCTATCAGACCCTTCTCTACCCTCCCTACTTCTTGGAGGCCAGATCCTAGCTATTCATAATAGAGTGAACCGTTGTATTTATAGGCAACGCTACGGTAGAACCAAACACAAACAATTAAGAAAAAAAAAAAGAAAAAACGATTACAAAGACTGCAATTTCTGATTTCTTAAATAAATAAATAAATGATGGTAAAGTAACTGCCTTGAATAATAATCCCTTTTGTCTGTCTTTAAAAAGAAAAGTATTAGCTAGAAGCATTTAACGAATCATACTAATCCCAACTCAATATGGTATGCACAGCAGCTATCAGAATATTGTTTAGCTGAAAAGTTACACTGACAAGTCCCCTTCAACTCCTCTTGCGATATCCGTTTGAAATCTTCCCCTTTTTGATCCTGTTCTGAAATCAGAAGCAAGTTGCCTCTAGCATTTGGAATTTAGCTGTCAAATAAATCTCCATGAAACACTTAAAAAAAGAAAAAAAATCATAGCAGGGCTGCAAAAGTTACATACCGACCTCACTCGCTACTGAAGGCGGAGAGAACCTCTACACGTGGCTTTTTCTACTCCCACCCCATAACTATTAATGCTTCACGTTCCTGTCTACTGCAAACTTGCAAGAAACCACTCCTCTAGTAAGATGTACTATCACTAGGGGTAGTCTACACAGAAAAAAATAAGCAACTATCATTCAGCTTGCCAAAGCTTCACTCTCACCACGTCCACCACGTCTTTTCCTCTCACTTGCTTTACATTTCGGTTTGCACTTTTCACACTGTACATTTCTGAGAAAAGGAATAAAGTGCTTTCATGGTTTTGGAAACCAATCACAATATTATGGTATTAATGCAATTAAATAATTAAAAATATAATGATCTTGAGTGAAGAGGTATTTCAATACACCTCTTGGCATAATGATAGCAATTGAAAACCCTTCTAGACTGCAGCCTACTTGGCACTTGCTTATTTATCAACTTACTCATTTCTATTCTGTTTACAGAGTGGAGGTAATGCAGGAAGTCTCATGGGGTTTGGGGTGCTTTTTTTGGGGGTGGGGGGTAGTTCTGGTTGAAGCCCCTCTCCCTGCTTTAACGCGAGGACTCCCACCACACGCTAAAGGACTCGCCGTTACACTGTTCCGGAGAATGAATTGCATTAACCCCTGCCCTTCCCCGCTGTACTCGCTGCCCACTGGAAACAACAACAGAATTACTAAAATCCCACACTCTCTAATGGGATGGTAATAGGATTCAGAGGCCATTAGGGTAAAGGCAATCCATATTTTACGGTTTAATAAGCTCTTGCTGAAGATGTTGGATCCCTCTTCAAAGCCAACAATTACTGACTTAGTATTAACAAATCCACAACAACTGTCAAGACTGCAGAATGCATTCGAGATGAAGTCAGCAGCCTATGGTGACAGACTTTAAACTGTGTGTAGAAAAATGAAACAACTTAAATTGAAATAATTTGTAATTTTACACTGATACTGGTTATTACTGTCATTGCAGATTTCTTTACATGCAAATGTCGTGGTTACTCAAGTCTGCACATAATTCTAGGAGTTCTGTGGTGTTTCTTTTAGAAGGCGAGCACTTCGGTCCCGTTCTAGGCATACACCTCTTGTCACAAAGAACTAAAACAGTGAACACAGAACTATAAGAGACCAGCTGAGTCATGAAATCAAGTTCTCCACACCCACAATCACACAGACAATCTATTACTATTATGATTACAAATAAACAGATTGTCTACTGGGCTGTAGATTCAAAAGATCCCATCATTCTCCAACAGCACGCCTTCAAGTGTAGGGGGTAAAATACTTACTTACTCTGCCCACTCTTCTCTTAACTATTCTTTAAGAACACCGGTTTATATATTTTTGAAAGGTTAATGTGCTGAATATTTTCTTCGGTCCTTTTACGATAGAATCTTATTATCTATATTTTTGCTACCTCCAGTTATTCCTCATTCTCTTGTGTAACTGGCTGGGGACGTAAAGAACAGTCCACAGAATATCCAACCCACTTCTTACATTCCTGAAACCAAAAAAATGCCTCACTTGGACACCCACCGAAAGCGCTGCCGGATCTAAAACCCCCGCTTCCCACTATTCTTTTGATTCTTTTGTCTAGATTTCTGATGGGGAAAAAGAATCCCCACGAAAAAGGACAGGCTTTTTAGAAGTGATAATTCTGAGAGTCAGTTTGGCCCCTACAGATGTTCACACCGTTCTCAGTGAGGTAGACAAGAGCCACTGTATCCAAGAATTTGGACCACCGCTGTTATACTATAATCACTTCATGCCTAAGAGCTCATAATCACACAAACACAACAGGTAAGCAAAATAAAATGCACGGACATAAACCAACTAAACCCAAAAGCCTGCAGCCATTTCCAGCTGAGGAAACCGATTCCTCACCATTTGCTTTCAATAGCTCTGACAACTTTGCCACATTTTTGAACTTTAATAATTATCCATTTACAGAGGTAATATTTCTCTTTTGTTTATATCAACTTCAGCTGGTCTTCAGTGTTACGTAGCTAAACTGTGAGATCAGGCTCTTCAGCATTAATTCCAGCACGTGAAAGAACTCAGTATTAAAGGCCACAGCGTCAAACGCTGAGGGGCCATACCAGTTTCTTCGTGCTTAGAACAGAAAACAAGCAGGCATTCCCCAGGACAGCGGTTCTCCAGATACCAACTGCTTAGAGTAAATCCCTCTACCAGATACCAGCAGAGTGTCCAAGGGAAACCGAGTTTAGCCTGGCTTTCTTTCTAAAAACGTCACCTTGTCCCACACTTCAGGGAGGTACCTCCTCTGAGTGGGAACTCACCGGCTTACTCAAAAAACCTCACCAGTTCCCTGAAAAACACTGAGGAGGCACGAGCAGGAACGCCAAACTGCCTGTGCGTTTCTCCGCAATGGACTGAAAAGAAAGGCTTTTCCACAAGCCTCCTGCCTTCTCAGCAGCATCCCACCTCAGAAGCTCTGCTGCCAGGGACCCAGGCAACGGAGAATCCAAACCGATTACGTTCAGCTGTGCGAAGGCACTGCATCTAGACCTCTTCCATGCAGACACATCATCCAGTCTTCTTTTCTGAGGTGAAGTCTTCATACACTCAGCTTCTGCAAACTCACATACCAGAACCAGGCTGATCTTCAAACTCTTCTGTACTGTTTATGTGGAGAGCCACCAGACTTCAGAGAGGACCGTGCAGATTCACTATTCATCAGAACGTATTAATAATGAATGTAACTGCCTTTTTTTACCTCCACAATTTTTTTTTAAAGCACAAGTTTAATGAACATTTTGAGTTGATAGCATTCCCGCTCGTCCAAAGGTAGGTACACTGAAGTTCGAGCTCCACTTCCACATCATCTGTGCTTTGTCACATCTAATGATTAAAGAACATTTTAAGTACATTAAAAGAACAGCGAGGGAAGAAAAACAGAATGATTCCTGCAACAATTAACTCTGCTTAGCTCACTGTTAAAAAAGTTCCAGACACTATTTTGGAAGATGCCTTCCAGAGTATCTAGGGGGATCACAGAGATTTTTGAAGTGTAGCTTCCAGGCAAGCTAACAGAAATGACTAGAAGCCAAGTAAAAAGGGAATTGATGGCTTAACTAACTCCAGGACAGGAACTGTCCTGTCAGTAGTTTGCAACACGTAACATTAACTACAACATGAACAGAAGAAAGATATCGGAAGCCACACGAATAGCCTCTCTGAAGAGCAAACAAAAAGCATACAAACCAGTCATTTCTAAAGGCCTGTATACACGGATAAATTCAACAGCCTAACTACCTTGCTTATATGACAACATATTTCTCACTGTAACACAGCCTGGCTCTAGAATCAGATTTTTTCGGACCTCAGGTAGCGTGGTTAGGCAGCAACTGTAAGCATCTTCAAAGATACCAAAAGGCACTTGGAACCACAGCGGTGTAAAGAGTGTGCTGAAGCCGCATGAGCACACTCTCCCATGCGAGTATGCCTTAGAAGGACCTATGTTGCAGCACAACCATTTATCAGGTTGAACAACAATTTGCTTGCTATGGATACATACTACCCAGTTTGACTTTTTAAGGACTACTGTGCTTTCTTTTTGGACTAAAGGTGGAAAACATCCCATCAGCGGTTGGTGAATTCATGTTTGGTGAGTATGAGTAAGTTTTAGAAGTGTTTCATTTTCTCTTCACAAATTTCTTACAAAGATGAGAAAAAATATGTTAGTAAAAAGAAATAAATCCCCACAATCCAGACAGTACTGAAACGACACGTTCCCAGTGGGTGCCATCATGGAATCACCTCTGTGAACCAACAGGTACCTGAACTGTTGCTAGCAGAACGCCCCCAGAGTAACACAGATTATTATTCCTGTGTTCACTGCAGTGGACTTTTTATCTTTTTGGTCTGATACTGACTGAAAAAAAAAAAAATCAGTTCCATAATGTAGTGACCCAGTATTATCATTCTCCTCCAGCAACAACGGAAATATAAACCAACGTACTCGCATATCTTCCAGACTCAGTAAACATGTTAAAACACCTGCTTTTTCATTCAGCTACCTCACAGACTTCTGTTGTTCAGAATGGTCCGGGTTGATTTTTTTCCAATACACAGTTCAACATTCTGCACCCAAACCACAATAATTGTGAAACAAACAAATAAAGAATAGATTAGACACCCCGCACACCCTGCTTGCCTGCTCTAACGCCCTTCTCCTGAAAGGACCGTATCAGTGTTAACTCACCCTTCATCTGTAACGCCCTTTCCTACCTTTCTCAACTACTCTTCTGTACACAATTATAGCTGTTTTGAATTTTGATGTTAGATCTTATAAACCACCACTAAAACCACAAACCTCCTTTCCGCTTGCAGCATAAATTAGAATTCAAATAAACACCTTCAGAGATAAAAGCTCTTCATTTGTTTAGTTTCCCTCCCCAAAAAAACAAACCAAAATCAAGTCATGGACTAATAAAACAAAAAAATCCAAACTCGCAGCTTATAATACGAAACTATCAAAACTATCAAAACATTTTTAAAAAGAAAACAGAACCTTCAACCATACATGACCAGTTTATTCAGAGGATTTCATTTTAGAAGGGGGTGACCAAGGACAACAAAACAATTAATTTGTTAAGGCTGGCCAAGGCTAACTGTGAAAACATGAAAAGAAAATGTGCTCCCTGCACTGTAGTCCTGATTCGCTTTGCATTTGACATATGCTGTCTCAAAAGACCATTTTAATTTTTATTTCAGTCATTCTAAAAAGCCCTCTCAAAAAAGGTAGTAAGGAGAGGCAATATAATGAACCATAATACAATAATCATGGTTTGGATTTCTGTCAAGATTCTTAGAACGTAAATGAGCATTTATCAGGAATTTGCTCTAAACAAGTCCTTCACACTCATTTCCGCACCCAGACAGACATGTTTCTCTTTCATTCAGCTCTGATTAATTACTTCACTTCCAAATTTCATTAGAAACATATTCATCCTTTCTAGGTAGCAACATCTGATACACTGCATCTCCAAGTCTCGTATTAGAAAAACAGAACATGTGCCCATTCCTTACATTCTACTGACCTCTAGAGACTGTATGTATATATGTATAGCACATATACATTATTTATGTGCATGAACACATACTGGAGCAATGTCACAATAGATTGACTCTAGAAAGATCTGCATGCACTATCTGATGTTACAATTTTTACCCTAATTGCAAATTGTTCTTAGAAACATTTCCTCTCCTGCGTGTTCTAGACATGAAGAACCTCTTGATATTTTTTCCCCTTTCCTCTCTGTGCCCTTCCAACCCAAACGCACCAAAGCCTTCTTTATCTGTTATGCACAGAATTAAGCTACGAGCATGAATATCAACTTAAATATTGAGATAATCCTGGTTTCGTTTAAGCATGAATGCCTGGCGAGGAGGGAATGCCACATAACCAGAAGCTCCTGGTTATTGAAAAATAGGCATTACTGTCTGTAGGGAGAGAAGTCTCTCGCAACTCCGTATCGACACTTCTTCCCCCACCAAACGATAACATCTTGCAGCAGCTTCCTTGCCTCCCTTTTGCTGCCAGGGAGAAAACTGTACAAAAGCCTGCGTTGGGCTTGACATTTAGACCAAACAGAAAGGGCTGAAGGAGTTGAATTTGTCAGCTAAAACCTATTCAAAAAAGACATTAATCCAATAATAAAGAGAAACGAGGGGACCAGAAAAGACTGTGTTGCTCCATAGCAACGTTAGCATAACCATCACTGTTAGGAGCCATTACTGGGTAATACTGTGTGGTCAAGTACAACAAAAAGCACCACACAAATATATATGAAATACCATGGACAATTTTAAAGGCACATTTTCCAACTGAAAATACTTTGTATTAAGTTTTGTATCAAAATGCCCAGAAAATATACAAGGGATTTGGAAACACTGCTAATCTTTCACAGAGAAGGACCACTCCTAAGATACTTTAATATGACATCACCCTGTGGAATCTCACAGCAAAGATAAGTCTAGGAGAATGATCTACAAAAATGTTCTACTTCAAAAAGCTTTAGCTAAAAAGTTTAGCTTTAGCTAAAACGCTTTTTAGCCTCTTTTTTTTGCTTTTTTTTAACTTTGGGTGGTGGGGGGATAAAGCTTAATGCAACATTTTACACGGCTATAATACCATTGCACACGGTAACAGAATAGAAATTTTATTTGATTTGGAATCAGCCATGAGCTACAGGTTGAATTTTATTAAATCAATATAAGCTACAGATAGCAACCGAACTCTGTATCGTTCAAAAACTGCATGCATAGAGTAAGAACTGCATTAGCCACATATATTTTACACAATGCAGCTAAAAGAGAACTTACACCCACTACTTCAAATTATTCAAGAGTTACTTCATCATAAATGAGGAAAATATATACAACCCTGTCTTTTCCTTTAGAAGTAACATCCTTAAGATAACTTTATTGCCAAATCCTACTTCTATTTTTTTGAAATTATTTTTATTCCCCTTACATCAAATTTTAATGAAACTATCACAGCAATGGAACAAATTATATAGACGCATTTGAAACAAGCTTCCCCAATCAGTCATTAAATCATTATCATCTGCAGTACATTCTCCTACGTACACATCACGGCTTTACATTTCAGCAACTTACTGCAAACTCCTAGACATCCCTTCCTCCTGTGTTCCAATACTGTGAGACTAGCTATGGATTTTTCAATTCGAAATGGGCCTAAATTAAAATACAGATCCAGATTTGTGTGTTTGCTTATACACACATAAGCATCGACAGACAAACCCAGGAATGCGATATCGCTGCTACTGAGACAGGTGCCACTAGACCCAATTGTGGCCAGAATTATTTACCCTGTTCAGCTATTCCGAGCTTTTCATAGCGTACTCGTAAATAGAATTCCACTACACAAGCAAGCTTACTTTTCTCTTCATGACTTTGAGAACTGAGAAATACAAAGATAAAAGTTTATTCCTTAGGGCTATATTGTGTCATAAGCCTTTAAACTGAATTTGCCAGTGTTTTCAACAGGGAATTCTCTTTAGAAACTGATGACATATTACGATCTTTTAAACTAAATTACGTACCATTTCATTGAACTGACAAGTCTGAAAGTAAACTGCACTACGGAAGGTACAAGAACATCATTCTGGTAATATTCTCTCACTGGTAACAGTCAGGCTTATTTTTCTGAATGACACAGAACTGTAAAAATGTAAAAGAGCTCACGAACTGCTGGCCATGCCCAGCTGAGACGCACAATGCTCAGTATCAACCACTAACTGTCTCAAAAGCCCTGGGAACTTCTAAGTTCGAGACAAAAAACCCACAAAAAAACTACACGCGACTCTTTGATAAATACGTATCATACTCCTGAAACATAGGGAGACTTCACTTCTTCCGCATATAAAGTATGCAAAGAGTTTTCTGAAAGTTAAGGAATTACCTTACTATGTACACAGCCATACGCACACAAAAATTCAACAATAAATTACAGAAGCAGAAGATTACGGAAAACCCCTACTGGCAAGAGTAAATCTGTATGGGAAAATAAATCAACCTAAAGCTTGTCAGATTAAAGAACTTTTGGTGAGCACAACTGTAAAAAAACACAAAAATACTAAAACCAAACTACAATAAATAATGCAATGCCAATGACATGGGAGATGACTGCAGAGATCTGCCACATATTTTTCTATCTGCATTTTTTCGATTATAAGCAGAAGCTGAAATCTTCTTAAAGAGCAAGCAGCAAACTAAATAAATCCAGGCTGCTATGCATTATAAAATTCAGAGAAACACTTTAATTTTAATTCTAAAACCTCTAAAAGGTCTTCAACTAACTCTTGTTTTTCCTTGTTTATTTAAGGCACAAACAGGTACAAACCAGCTGAACGCAGAGAGATCACACTTTCATTATGACCAGCCTAAGTTGGTATGTTTACCCTACTTTACACGAAAAGCTAGGATTAAAAAAACACCCCAACACACATTAGTGTTTTGAATTTGAAATCGTTTGTGGTTGACTATCATCACCAAAAATAAATATTCCCACAGATAGAGGTCAGTGCTTGCCTGAAATTGCATCAGTTAGTGCCTGTATACTAGAAACCTCGACTCCTTTGGGAATGCTTTATTATTTTCTCAGATTAATTAATAAGCCAGTAGTTTTAGCACAGGCCGTCACAGTTTTCTATCCACGCGTTTGCCATTGGCTACTCTAGAATTGATTGATCTGAGACTTATCACAGGATTTCTCTCACAATTCAAGCACATACGAAGATGGTAACTCACAATTGTTCACAGCTAGAAAAAATAATGCACAAATTAAAAAAATACCATACAAATTAAGAAAGAGGGGGTTTTTTTGCTTTTAATTATGTGTTGATCTGATAAGCTCTTACTGTTCTCAAAGGAAAGCAACTTCACTGCACTGGAATTCTAATTTTGAGGTTGCATGCATTTCATTTCTTAATTTATAATTAAACATTTGTATTTTGTGAATGTAATTAACAAAAAAAGCCCCAAAATTTTCGGGATATTCCTTCAGCCCCTCCTCTGAGAAAACATGCACGTGAAACAATGTTAATACTAGTGATCAAATGTTAGGAGTGGCAAGTAAAAACTAAAAACCTTAAAAAAAAGACAAGACGACAGTTGTCTCCACATGTGTCTCATTTCAGCACATGCACCTCTTCAGATTTTCTAACCGAACAGAACCTAGAATGATGATGTAAAAAATTATTGACCTCGTATTATTAAACTACCAGCAGCCTGTATAGCCATTCGCCTTGAGATTTTTCTTTGGCTTTTGTAATCTCACTGCATTTCTTTTTCTCTATGAAGTAATCTTTACTTTGCTCTCCAGCAACATCTACTGGAACATCAGTAAAATGCTGCTATTTACATTAATCGCCCATTTAACACCTAGTAGGGCAGAGTTAGCAAACGCCCAAAGGAGAGACAAACCATCTGCAACTCCGACCCTGCATTCTGGGCTCAAACAGATCAAGTCAGCTCATCTTCAACCTCCTCGTTTTCTGCCACTTCATAAGGAACAAATTCTTTATGACTAATTCATATCAGAAGTCATCTACCATTTACACTTAGATGTATTTATTTACGCCATGAGATATCATTTCAAATACCACGTTATATCCAGGACTTCCATTTTCGTCAGACAAGTTACTCTTAATTTCAGTTTCACCCAGTATGTGCTTCAACTAATCTGAAGCATAAAAAGAGCTTGGAAGGACATACAGAAACATTTTGAATGGTGAAAGGGAGGTGTAATGGCAATTCCAGTGCCCAGTAGTAAACAATAACAAGTCCAGCAAAACTACAGTTAAAAAGTAAAAATATCCACTGCAAATCAGTGAAACATTCACAGGTTCTTCTGTCTGATTTTAAGTCCTCGGGGAAAAAACCCTGTCCCTTGACACGAGGATGAACACACGTGATCGATCACGGCCGCAGACAGCAGCAGTAGGGGGTGAGGCCCCTCGCCGCGGCCCGGCGGGAGAGCAGGCGTCCCCATCCCCGGGGGCTCGGTGCCCCGCGGCTGCGCGGTGCCTTGGCTCTGCCCATCTCGCAGCAGCAGCCACCGCAACCGCGCACGGAAAGCGCGGCCACGCAACCGTGCGAGGGCCGCGGGGCCAACTCGCAGCGAGGCAGAACTTCTGGAGGAAACACGCTCGTTCCTACGCGCAGCGCGCTCATTCGCAGGTCCGCAGCGCTAAAATCTACCCAGCAAACCACGCGTACTCTGTGACAGCTCCTAAAGTTGGCTTCTCATGGCTCCGCTTCCCGAGCCGGTTAATTAGTACTCTACTTTTACAAATAACTCTGATGGCTGCAGCGTTATTTGCTTTCCTTTAAATCCCCAATAACGGTCTAACTGTCCTGGCGCGCCTGTTCACTTTTCAGTGTGACAATGAAATTCAGAACAGCACTGCTGCTCGCAATCCCTTCCTTCTATTCAGAGCCTTCGTTTGCTCGTACAGAGAGCGACTGTAAAATGTAAGCGCAGAAACGCAGGGAGGGAAAAAAAGGCACCAAAGCCAGCGAAGACCAGAAACAGAAGCCCCGACAGCTAAATATTCCAGTTGGGAATGAACAGCACTTATCGGCACGTAACGTTTTAAAAGTAACCACAATTATTTTTGCCTCTGGAATCCCTACAGAGCCTTTTCACATAGAGTATTTTTACAGAGAACAAAAGGGCACCTCTCCCCAAACCACCAACACTTTAAGCTGTATCATTTTATATTGACACAGGACTCAAGTTCATAGGCTTTGCCCGATAAATCAGCCCCTCTCCATAACTGTTAAACAGAAAGCCCTGTATTGTAAGCCAAGTGCACTCGTGGACAGCACTTTCAGAGTTAACTCCATTTGACAACTGACATAAATCCATTATTCTAATTCGGTGATTGCTTTACTAAACACAGATGCAGTTTATGAGTTTAAGTCACGTATTTCATTCAGGATGCTACTTAATCTCAATTTACAAAACATAAACACAAAATAGGTTTTACAGTATGTGTAAAAGGGTATAGCTATTCATCCGACGAAATGCCAGGCAAACAGACCGTATTCACCTAGACCTAAACTCGATGCTAGATTTTACCTCACTAAATAAACAGTAAATAAGTACAATTAATTTTTAGTTCAGCTCTTGCAACCAGATTGCAGAATGCCAAGCTCCTCGAGGGTTACAAGACTCAAAAGCTTTTCTCATACCGAGATTTAAGCACTGAATTTAACCTTAAGCAAAGTCCAGCTTTCACAAAAGCTCATTCTCGGATTTATTTTGCTACAGAGAAAAAGGGGGGGGTGTCGGGGAGGGGACACACACACACAATCATTCAGCATGAATACGGCATCTTCACAAACCCATTTCTAATTCAATTTATAGCACATACTTTGCATCTTAAACAAAAGGAATCCGATACAACACCGACGCTGCCTCTCGCTGCAGTTACTTGCCTCAGTTACAGAAGGCTGAAAATCTACCGCTCTGACCAAGGCACTCCATAAAACATTCGGATTCAGGCACTTCTTACCTGCCTCAGTTGAAGGCTTCCTTCCCTTGTTAGCAGTATGAAGCATCCTCCAGCCTTCCCAATCCTCAGCACCAGCCTCAAATTGCACCGCTAAGTCCCTTTTTTGCAAGAAAATGCTTATTGAAAGTGATTAGTTTTTGTTGTCCCTTTCAAGTCCCTCCTGCGGGAAAGAGCAGGGGAGCGATGTGACACCACCTTTTAATCTTTCGCCAGAGTGAAAAGGCAGAAAAGGAGCGCTCGATCAAACTGAGCTTCACACATGACTAAAACTCGCCGGAGAGGCTGCGAGCTCTGGCTAAAGCACCACTAGGCGTAAGTGTAAGAACAGAGAAGAGGGGAGAGTCAATGAAATGTGACAACGTATGTGCATCAAAGACGGGGAAAGAGGGAGAGAACAATGAGAGAGAGATCGAGACAGCAACGAGAGAAGGAGAAAGAATGAGAATGCGAGGCAGAATAAGCACGAAGGGAAGACAGGAGAGTTCTGAAGCGAAGAATTCGCAGAATAAAGCCAACGTGTCTGGCAGCTTCTGTTTTTATCTCAGTGAGCATGACATACTGCCTCTCTCATTTAGCAACACATTCTTGTCTCTTCCAGGTTTGAAAACTGAGATAATCACAATGTGTGCCTGCTTTCGCCCGGCTGCCACACTGTGTGCAGTATACCTGAGACTCCCCTCAACCACCTCCCAGAGACGCGCTTATGTGCCATTAAGTTCATATATTCATTAGGAAAGACGCCTCCCCCCACCCCCAAAAACCAGGAGCTGCTGATTTCTACATCAATTTACAGTATAGTTTCACTGGCAGATGGAATTCTACTTATAACTACTAACAAACTGCCACTGATAAACAAATGACTGAACAAATGTTTAATGTTGATAACCGAGTTTTCATAGCAACAAAACATATTAGCATTGATAAATCTGTGGTTTTTTAAAAAAAGAATTATTATTACAGACACTTGCTTCTATTTATCTTGTTATTTCTATATGAAGTTGCACTAAGTAGTAAAAGAAAAAGCGGGACCCAGAACTAACATTTCTAAAGGCATCCATCAGAGAAATGGTCAGACTTCCAACTTTTTTTTTTTTTGAATCATTACAAGCTAAAACCTAAATTTAATATTTCAAATTTGATTCTAAATTCCTACTCATTTAGAAAAGCTCCACACACTGAGTCTTTGTAGACGTAGGGTTCATTTTCGTGCAAGATGGGGGTGGTGTGTGGGGGAGGTTTGATTTTTGTTTGGCTTGATGTTCTTCTCTAATCATTTGTAACATTAGGACAGCTTTTATAATTTGCTTTGTTTGTACCTTTTTAAGGTAAAGGCAAATAGGCTTTTAGGCAGCTGGCAACTGGTCTGCTGGCCAGGAGGCATACTACTTGCCTGCAGAACCAACACAAGTCCACAACCAGACTTGGCTATTACATGGGGCTGTACGGTTAAGAGGGCAGCAGAAACGTAAATAGATCTGAAACAGAACACGTATTTTCCCTCTGCTGCAGCATCCTATCTGGGCCTCCCCTGCGATCCTAGCATCTCAGCTCTACTAGGGAGAAGGAGGGACTGTGTCAGTGACATTAGACTCTGGAAGCCCGGATCTAGATCTCAACTGTACAGCCTACTCCTGTGTTGGTTTGTGCAAGCCACACAGTGCTACGTTTAGGCATCTGTCTCTCGAGGTACCTAGCGAGCTCAAAAAAATGCTTTAACAGCTCTGCACAACTCGGCAGCCTCTTTTGTAAGGACTTCCCAGTTCCAGAGAGGAGGGTACGAAGATGAGTTCGTGAATGATTATCAGGGAATCGGCGGCCAGTTCCAACACCAAGTACTTACATAGCATTATCGTACCACAAATTTTAGGAGAATTGATGTTAACATTCTACGAATGTTAACCTCCAGAATCCCACCACAAGCCATCACAGCAAGGTTTGCACACACAGAATCCAGTTCTCATATTCATAAAGTAAAACTTGAAGAACAACTTGTTAAGCTTGCAAACCGTCCCAAACCCCATGCTTCTTGCCACATTTGCAATTGCTTCAGTGTTTCAGCTTATTTTCTGTCCCCAGGGGACTGGCAATACACATATATAAATATGGATCCATTAAAATCAGATTCTCGCTAATCTTCTTGAGCAACCTTCATCACATGAGCTTAGAGTAAAATTTAGCATAAGGAGACAAATATTCATAAGAACACTGGGCTTTTAAACCTCTCTCCGTATGTGTATCAACATGGCATCGGCCTGACCACGCAAAGGAGCATTTTGTGTGATTTTTTACATCAAGTATTTCTCCTTGCTCTGCTGGTGTAAGGAATCCAATTGCAGCAGCTTTAAAGGCCTCCTGTTTTCTCTTCCAGACATGAAGAAAATCACCACCACCTGAAGATTCAGGGGGACAGGAGAAAGAAGAGAGATCCATGTGTTCACTTGTTGAAAATTTTTCTGGAGTATTATTAGTAAACAGTCTAATGGGAGACCCTAGCTACCTTTCAAAAAACAATACAAAGGAAGACCCCAGTTCCTGAAAGAAGCTCACTCTGCCTAGGCAGTGCGTGCATAAGCACATGCCCGTGCACCCCAAACTTCGAATGAGTAACAATAAAAATTAGGGAAGAGACCTTTCCTATCTCCTTCCCATTCCATTTCGTGTTATCTCGACCTTATTGGTAACTTGCTTTTCTCATGGAAGTCTCGATGAGCAGGTTCCACGTATCTTACAATGCACTACATTATATTTATGACAACAATTTTCAAAAAACGCAAACATATACGTACATACTTCTACAAGTATTTATTCATTCTCGTGTGCTTGTCCACAAACTCACAATGCAATCAAAACCCTGTATTTACATCCAAGGTCAACAAAACACTCGAAAAGAGGCACTCAGTTTGTTTGTTTGTTTTCATGAAAGATACAAGATTGTGTGGCTAAAACGAAACATAAGCTTACATACGATACTAAATAAATTCTTTTCTACAAGAACTGACCTTGAGTTTGAACTAAAGGCGTTTGGACACTGAACTGCTGGAGTCCTGACAGCTCCAGTGAGCAAAGTAAGTTATTCTCCTACGGAAGTAAGTTATTCAATAAATCAGCCACATTTCTGTGGGACAGGCTAGGTCTCTGACTAACAGCAATGCAAAAAATTATATTTTACTGCCCTTAAATACGCTTCCACTTAAGCTTCCTCAAGCAGTACTCCAGCAGCACACCAGCACCACACCATAGAACGTTACGAAATAACCACGCAATGAAACGTACTAGCGATGCCATGTTGTTTAGAGATACAAATGACTGATTTCCAGCCCATTTTTCACACTTTCACCATTACAGAGAAAATAACTAATCAGTGCTTTCCCTCAACGTTACCTGGGGAAGCCAAGTCAAGTTTAATCACAGAAAACCTCTTCCTCCCTTACTTTTCTACTCTACTAGAAATCTGGATCGTTCTTCTGTTTGGTTTAGGTCTAGGATTCCACCAGCCTGCACGCAAACACACACTCCACGTCTGAGACTTAAAAACTTGCCTAGTAATACAACAGTGAAGAACATTCACCACACCGCGTTGTTTCCATGATGCTGAGTCCCCCTCCCCACAACCCCTAGCCAGGAAAACGCATTGGCAGTGTTGGATAGAACACAGAGCGTCGTGACAGCAAGTTACGGGAAAAGCAAGTGGCAAAGGACTACAAAAGTACTCGTGCCTGTTAAAGGGACGGCTGGCCAGAAATACTCATTGACTGCACATCCTTCGGAGTGAAATGAAAGCCTCTGGCTACGCAAAAGAGCGAACCACCGCTTTCTCTTACCAAGATCCTTCTGTACTTTACATCTAGCAAAGACTTTTTCTTTGCCTGTTCTCTAGTTGGATGGCACGAACAGAGAACTAATTTTTCCAACCTCTTGTTTCTGTTTCAGACCTGAACAAAGACTGTGTCTGAAAGCATTTTCTTTTTTTTTTTTTTTTTCCAGTTGTATTGGTTGGTTTAATAAAAACATACCACCCTTTTCCCCACAAACCTTGTTTCAATAATACCTCTGGATCTTTCTCTTACACCACAACCACTATAAAAGTTGAACGGCACTGCGAGGCCCTTCATCCCTCCCCAACCACCATTCCCTAGACTGCGATCTGTTCTCAGCTCCGAGGAAATACAACAGAGTAGCACAAGCCCTAGAACAGAGCAGAAAATCCCTCGTGTCTTATACTGCCTATACTTAACTTCCCAGCATCCAATTTACGACAAGAAATGAAATTGGCACAGTAAAAGAAGCGTCACGGTCAGACATAATCTTACTGGTGAGAGGCGCAAGTTCAAGACCTTGCACGAACATGAGCTACGTGTAGCACCCGGCCAGGGTGAAGGGAGAAAACGTTATGCTATTGCTGGTATGAATTATAAAACCACTTAAATACTGCTTTTTGAGCATAACTGAATGCATGTGATAGCATCATTATAAATTAAAATTGTTTATGACCTCCATTTGGTCCAAACACTACAACCTTACTCACTATATGCATGGCTGAACAAATTTATCTGTGACTGCTGGTGTTAAACGATAGAAGAAATAGCCAAGTGTCATGCAAAGGAAACAAAGAGAAAATACCAGCAGAAGCTTCTCCAGTAGAAGCAGCTTGTAACTTGGCTCTGAGTCATACAAATCTCTTAACGGTTACCGAAAATAATCTTTGATTCTTATCATTGTCAACTCAGTAAGTGATAATAACTAATACCTAGGCTGTTATTTGTTTATATAGCTAATTTTTACTTTTCTCTATTTCATAAAATAAGTGTTAATATATTATGAAATCAGCCATTTCATGAATGAATAGAAATCAGTATGTTTACAGTTCTTCTGTCAAGCAAAACTTACAAAATAGGAGATAATCAGTATGTTCCCGGTTATTTGGGAATACTAATTCCAAAGGACATACAATTACCCCCTCCCCCCACTCTACTTACTTGTAAAACCATAAGAGGAATATGCATTAAAATGACATTTCAAAATTCAGACCTTTACGGCACCAACTCGTACTACTGTCTGCCTGGTACCTTTCCGTTTAGAATTCTTCCTCCAACCGCAGCTCGGAACACAGCCACACAAGCTAAGGCCTCCGAGACTGCCAGCAGCACGTCAAACCATTCCTGAGGTCTCTCCCACGGAAGATTTACATTTTTTTAAAAACAGCAGTAAACTGATTACCTGCATCTGTGCTCAAATGGCAGGCAGTTCAGGTGAACCTCCTGTGCCTCAATTAACCTTAGGGATGGAAAGCATAACTGCCCTAACAAGGCGCAGGTTTGCCTGCCAGGATTTCTTCCCGTAAGGTGGGCCGAGAGCTCCTTCACACTGCACACATCTCTTCTGCTTGCAAAGACAAAGGCCAGCTTCCAGGAGAGAGCTGCAACGCTTGTAAAGGATTCTCTTCACTACTAGATAATTTAAGTTCTCTACATGAAGTACAAATCTACCCTGAGTCAACAGAGTACACAGCTTCACCGAGTGTACAATTTATTTTGGAGTACTGGGCAGCACACTTAAAAACTGAACAAAGCCGAGTTTTACTGCCCAGTCCTCTGAATTAATATGCAACATTCATGCCTTAAGTACACCCTTGAGCATTCAGTACTTCTCTGAGCCACAGCTCTGAAGATGTGTTGGTTTCCTATGCACTAACTTGACCTATATTCAGGCTGACTTCTATTCCGAGATTATTTCTGCTGTGAATTCAATTTCAGATGCTACACACATGGCTTTGCTACACCTAGGATACAGATGCCAAGAAGCAGAAGGATGCCAACAAATTAAAAGGCCACCGCTGTCGTTCCCCAATAACCAGGGCTCATCAAAACCCATGCTTTTCTGTGAGCTGATCTCAGCACAAGCACGCTTCCTTGATAATGTGCAAGCACAGAACCAAGTCTTGAAACCTCCTTAAATTATTTGTTGTTATGCCAGAGTCCAAAGACCTGCTGACTTGCTTGGAGCTGAGCTTGATCTGTGCCATGTGCCGAGGATGCCCAAAACTCTTTCAACTGGGAAAGGCTTCCCCAAGAAGGGAAAATGAGCTTGCAAGAGATGACCACAAAATGAAGGAAAAAGAAAAGAAAAGGAAAAAATATTAAAGAACAAAATTCCAAGACCAAAACAGAAGAATGGCTCTCCACCTCCAATACAGGGCACAGTAGAGGAAATAGGGAGTAGGGACAAAGCTCTCACTTTTTAACAGTTTCTCCTGTTTACTCATGTCCTGATCCACAATTTTTGCACCAAAACTCCAGTTTTCTCATTTATAGTGCAAAGGTTTTACAGGATTACGCCTTGTCTTACTAGTAACACCTGACCGTTAAATGCTTCAAACTGCTGCATGTAATGATCAAGTGGAATAGTCATGTACTATAACAGAACACCTAAAATTCCACTCATCTCATGAAACAAAATTGTAAAGCCCTCCACGGCTGCTAGGTGACCCGCCAGAGCCCTAGAGAATTCTGAAGACTCCCACTTCTGCACATTCATACCAGAGCCATAACAAACAAGTTAACTTTACATCAGCAGATACCACAGTAGTGCTGATGTAAGAAACGCTGGAGAGACTGCCATACAAGCAACGCCGTAAAAACAGAACGTAAAATCAGCTGCACAATCCCTACTCACAGCCTCCATATGCGTGGAGCCCTGCTTCTGAGTCAAGAGGTTTTTTTATCATACAGTTTCATGCTGCATCTATACCATGACTCAAGCGAACGAGTAGGTAAGGAAAAGGGTGGGTAGTTTCAAGAAAGTCTGGCTTACTCTCCGTCTGTTGTGGTTCAGAACAGAGTAAAATTCCACCAAGGAGGCTTGATGTGGCATATAAATGCGCCCGTAAAACACGTTTCTTGGCATGCCGTCAGCTCTCGTCAGACATAGGATATTGGTTTTGATGAACCTTTGGTATGAACCAGAACAGCTGCTCCTGTCTTTATCCCTGTCACACCACGAGCAGAGAATGCACAGTGAAGCAAAAGACTGAAAAAAAAATTTGGTAAATGTAAAGTACTGATTAGAATGTTGAGAACAGCAAGAACTTGACATGATTGACTCCTGAGAACTTTAAGATGTAGCATTTTAAGTAAATCGTTAAAAAGTGACAGAAGTGTTCAAAAAAGCATATGTATATTAAAAGTTCTATAAAGAGAGAAGATGACATCACATTAAAAATGATTAAAACTTGAAAAAAAATAAATGCACATTTTAGTTTTGGTTTTAAGGCAACTGTTTCACAGTTCTGAAACGCAACTAGATCACATTATAAACAGCAAGAGGTGGCTTTTTAGGTATGTTCATTCTTTTAAAAATATCCGTCCATAATAAGTAACTTGATGTATTTGAAAAGAAACAAAAATTAACAATAACATGCAATCTTTTTTCCCCTCTATCTTTTTTTTCTTTAGAATATACAGATTTTGATTCCATGGAAACTCAGTGGAGGCTGTGTCATTTCTTCCACTCTGTTGACTAAAAGCACTGGTTAACTATCTGGCTGCTATCTGGAATGTTCTTCAACTTCAGGAAGCCAGAGACACGAGAGGAAGAGCTTCCCAGGAAAGTTTCTGACAAAGTGAAAAAAAGCATTTAACAAAAAAGAAGCCTTAAGTATTTTTAATATTTTCCAGGCAACCAGTTTATTACAGCCATTGTCATTTTTTGACATTCTCTCCTGTGACAATCACAAAAGCAATTCAAAACTTTACTTATCAGCCAACTCTCCTTAACAATAATCTGATTCCTACTTGTGAAATCTGGAATAAACCGGTACAATTTCAGATGCTGAGTGCCTAAGAACACCTCTGGAAGACGCCGCGAATAGATACGAACTCTGCTATACAACATGACGGAGTCACCGCACACGTTTCCCAGAAAGAGCTCGCCTTAACACACAACACCAAAAGCATGGCATTTAATGGGTCCAATCCCGGAAAAAAAAACCAGAGAGACTATCTTAGAAATGCTCAGACTGTCCAACAACCCCCCCTTCCTCTTTCCCTGAACCTCCTGGTTTCTTTTTTTAGGGCTTTTTGAAATACATTTCCTCTCTCCGTGACTCAGCACCCCACCTACGAAGAGAAGACCGAGGTAACAGCTGGTTTGTAGGGGTACTTTGAAGACTACCGTTGAAGAGACCAGGGAGGGGTATCAACACATTAAAAAAAAAAACCCAAAACCCAACCATAACTTTTTTAGCTTATTTTTTCCCAAAATACCCCAGTTTTCTCCATTAAAACCATGCTTACTGAACTCAATGGGTGAACGTTTGGATCCCTGCTGGAATTTTCTATAACCTTACTCCTTATTCACGGTAGATTTTCTGCTGATTAAGGTTTCACAGTAACTGTAATAGCGTAAAGCAACGCCGTGCTGCTGGGATGTCTTTCAGCATAAAGATCTGACTGCAGTCCCGCAACGCCTAAGTCCCAAAGGATGTCTCAAACGCTCGGCCGCCCTGCTCGTCTCCATCCTATCGCCCAGTCTTTGCCTCAGCTGCTCTGCATCCACAGCTTTGCTGTGAACCAACTTCACAGAGCACTGATTGACATCACCTGACGTGTGTGCACGGCAAAAGGAGAAAAAAGTCTGCAGAACTACATAGTAATAGAACTACACGTAAATTTCATTTTTAAAACGCTTCTTGGTTTGGTAAGAATTAGCCAAATCCCACCATCGCAGGCAACGCCTGGTTCGAGGCCCAGCCAGCTCACGCACGTTTTCTGGGGTTCACCAGAGAGGAAACGCTTCTTTACGCTTGCCAAGAAGTTCTTTAAGAGCGACGAAAGGGCGTTATTGACATACTTTGGACATTTGCTGATGTTTAAAGCTCCCAAGACACAATAAACATTGACCGTAAAGGCGGCAGGAAGGAAATGTCAGCCCGGGACAAGCCGCCCCACACCGAAGAGGGGGAGCAGGCCTTCGCGCCCCGAGCCCCCGCGTCCCTCCCGCCTCCCCGAGCCTTGCCCCCACACCCGGCGCTGGCCACAACGGCGAGCGGGGAGGACGCAGGACCCGCGGCCGGGACACCGCAGCCCTCCCCGGGGAAGGCGCTGTGGCCAAAGGCGACCACCGACCCCCCCCCCCCGCACCCCTCAGCCTCAGCTCGGCAGCGCCCGAAGCGGCAGCAAGCGAGGGAAGGGCTCGGAGGGTCTCTGCTTGTTTCCCTTCCCAGCTCGGAGCTGGACACAGAAGCTCCAAGAGCAGCCGCTCCCCTAAGAAAACCCCCAGCCTGGGGGGGGGGGACAGCCCGCCCGCCAGCCCGCAGCCCCCCGGGGAGGCAGCCCCAGCCGGCCCGCAGCCCCAGCCCCGCCCCAGCACATACCTGCGGGAGCCGCGCGATCGCTGCCTCCCCCGTCGCTCCGCGCCGCCACCGCCGCCGCGGGAGAAGCGGGGCCGGGCCGGGGGGTTCCGGCGGCCCCTGAGGGGCGGCAGCTGCGCGGCGGGGGCGGGCGGCGCGTGCCTGTCCCGGCTCGGCCCCGGCCTCGCCCGGCCGAGGGGAGGCGGGGGGCACGCAGCGAGGCCCGGCCCTGACGCCCGCCCTTCCCAGCGCCCAGGTGTCCTTCGGCACCCCCCAACCCGCCGTCCTGCGCCGGGAGAATCACAGAATGGTGGGGGTTGGCAGGGACCTCTGTGGGTCACCCAGCCCAACCCCCTGCCCAAGCAGGGTCACCCAGAGCAGGCTGCACAGCACCGCATCCAGGCAGGTCTTGAATATCTCCAGAGAAGGAGACTCCACAGCCTCCCTGGGCAGCCTGGGCCAGGGCTCCGTCACCCTCAGAGGGAAGAAGTTCTTCCTCATGTTCAGCTGGAGCTTCCTCTGCTTCAGTTTGTGCCCATTGCCCCTTGTCCTGTCGCTGGGCACCACTGCAAAGAGTCTGGCCCCGTCCTCCTGACACCCACCCTGCAGATATTTCTAAGGATTTGTAAGGTTCCCTCTCAGCCTTCTCTTCTCCAGGCTGAACAAGCCCAGCTCCCTCAGCCTTTCCTCACAGGAGAGATGCTCCACTCCCCTCCTCATCCTCGCAGCCCTGCGCTGGACGCTCTCCAGCAGCTCCTCATCTTTCTTGCACTGGGGAGCCCAGAACTGGACACAGCACTGCAGATGGGGCCTCACCAGGGCAGAGCAGAGGGGAAGGAGAACCTCCCTCGTCCTGCTGCCCACACTCCTCCTAATGCACCCCAGGATCCCATTGGCCTTCCTGGCAGCCAGGGCACACTGCTGGCTCATGGTCACCCTGTCGTACCCCAGCACTCCCAGTCCCTCTCCGCAGAGCTGCTCTCCAGCAGGTCCGCCCCAGCCTGTACTGGTGCCTGGGGCTGTTCCTCCCCAGGTGCAGGAGAAGGTGGCACGGAGAACAACAAGCGGGGCAACAGCCCCCACGCCCCAGCCGCACTGGGCCCCACCGTGGGCCTTGGCGGTGGCAGACTCTGGGCCCGAGCGTGAACGGAAGGGCGAACGGAACCGCGTACGCCTTCAGGATGGCCTCTGGGGAAGGGCAGCGGAGGGGAGAGCTCTGGGAAGGGGGGCACGGAGGGATCCCTCGGATGGGCAAGGAACACCCGAGCGGCTCGGCGGAGCTCGCTGAGCAGGAAGAGATGCCAACGGGCCAGCACTAATAGCAACTGCCTCTCGCTGCCGTCGTCAGGCTGATGGGGCTGGTCCCATCGGTGCCTGAAGGAACAGATCTTTTATTTTCTTAGAGAGACGGGTACAGGCTGTGGGCTTTGCTCAGGCGTAAAAAACAAAATTAGCACAATTGACAGCTGCTAGTAATGGGAACAATTAAGGTGTGTAGTTTTCACTTTAGATTCACAACTTTAAACACAGGATTCCAGTGAATTTGTAACTATACTGCTGCTGAATGGAAAAAAAAAATTATTTACATGAGTCCAGTCAGAACTGCAAGCTTTAAATTGAGTTATGATCAAATTAAACCTTATTAAAAGTCGGTTGCCCTGCTAGCCACTCGATTACAATTCAGCAAGACCAAAAAAACTGCTAAAAAGCACACAAAAAGAGTAGGCAGTTGAACAACAGAGGGAGACAGGGGCACGCAGAACCCGTACGTATTCCAAAGAACAACAGGCAAACATGGGAAAGTCTTTGCCCTGGCTACGCAGACCTCCCTCAGTATCCAACTGCTTCAGTCTTGAAGCAAAGCACTTGCTTGGCATCTCACCTCAGCCTGTCCCCTTACGGCCTCCAAGCACGCTGAAGGTATTTTTCCCCAGCTGCACCTTCCCCGCTTTCGCGTACGCGTATCCCGGGTCCTGAACACGGCACCCACCACCCGTCATACGTATACGTGCCGTGAGGGACAGGAGCGCGCTCCTTCACCCGTGCAAACGGACCTTGCCATTGCATCACCTACACGTTCCTAGGAAAGGATCGTTATCCTTGGCAGTAAAATAAAATTAAGAACCCAACCAACCCTTCTTGGAAAAGGCAGAAATGAGAGCCCCGATGGAACTTCCACCTCGCGGTCTGTCGGCACAGGTGACAGATGCTACCCGCTCCCGTACCAACAGGCACCGAGTGGGAAGGGAGGCTGCAGCTATTTCGTGTATTAAGTGGATAATGACTCCATATGCTGTCCTGCAGCCAGACAACAAATAAAAATTGTAATGTACAGGCCAAATAACTTCCTTGGAATCTAGACATATTACTCTGCATAATTCCCTTCTTAATGGTTACAAACAGACCAGAGCAATATACAAAAACAACATTCGACACAGAAGCATGATTATAATCAACCATGTATGACATTTCTGTGCCATTTGGGGTAACTTTCAGCAGCGTTCAAACACGGCTTTTCATTTTTCAAGGAGTATCTTGCTTCAGTGATTTTATTTCAAAGCAGAAAACAACACCTAAGGTTGCAACTACTAATGCAGTTATGGAAGTCATCCCAAAAACAAAAAATATTTTTTTTGAAGTAAGGCCTCCCAAAAAACCACAGGGCTAGTACCGACAACTTACTTCTGGTGTACTGACTAGAAAATAGAATGTAAACAATGTAAGGACAATGTGAACAATAATATTTTTGTTGTTCCAAAGTTACATCGAACTGCTGGGAGTCACTGTGTGAAAGCACGCAGAATCCATGGCTGAAATAAAGCTGTGGCGATCAAATCGCATCTCAGTTTGTGATTCACTGCTGGAACTTGGGAAAGACAATTATCTTTGATGTGGTCAATTTTTTCTGTTTATATAATAGTGGTAATGATACCTCACAGGACCCATTTAAGGGTTTAATAACCGGTGTTTACACAAAATTTTCAAGTTGCTAATTATGATTATTTAGCTAAGTGTTACCCTAATACATATGTAAGAAAACAATATTAATGTATTCCCAAAGATGATTATGATCATCATTACCACGAATGCCACACGCAGAAGCGCAATCGTTCCTCGCCCGCCAAAGCACGCTGTTTGCACGACATGACGGGTGCCTGACCGCAAAGGCACGGCGCGGCGCCGACGCAAATCGCTTTGGCCAACCTGAAAGCCGCAACGCGTGGAAGCGATGCGAGAAACGCCGGAGGGAAACTACGCTAGCAAGCACGGTTCTGAAATGCCTTAAAAAGCCCCATTTGGACCCAGCCTGAACGATTTGGGCGTAGCGCTGTGAGTTGCCAGCTGTGCGGCGGGGCAGCAGCGGAGCTGGCGAGGTCACGAAGCCGGAGCCCCAGCGCCGAGCACCAAGGGAGCTGCTGCAGCAACCCGAGACCAGGGAAGAAGCGAGGAGGTGGCAGGAGGGGAAGAAGCGAGGAGGTGGCAGGAGGGGAAGAAGCGAGGAGGTGGCAGGAGGGGAAGAAGCGAGGAGGTGGCAGGAGTCCTGGCGAAAAAGGGGGGGAGGACACCGAGAGAGATCTGGGGAAAGAAATGTCGCTGAGGGTTTTCTCAGGTAACGTTACACCCAGAAAATACTGGGAACCGCCGCACTTGGTACAGCCCTCCTCAAACAGAGCAAGGTTTTATTCTAGCAAATATGAATATATTAGGGAAGCGAATAATTGAGAAGACTTTAGAAGGCCGCAGGAAAAGAAAAATCCTGTAAACAAGATTGAGCAACAAGTCTTTGAAAGAATCCTTTTGTTCCCAGCACAATGCTCCCAAAATCTGCTTCTTCAGAACAGTATTCATTTAAGGGGGAAAAAAAGGAAGAGAGAGATAAAGGGAAAGCCAAGAACCCATTTTAAGGAAAAAGCACTTTAAAATAATTTTCTTACTCTTCAGCTTTTTTCGTACTTGTGCCTGCAGGTACATTGCCCACGCTCTGAACACTGGAGGTTCCTGGGCTTTACTGTTTGCTTGGTTTTTACCCTAGCTGAAACAGCATTTCCTCCCAGGACCAGCACCATTTTGTAGTCAGCAAAAAAAATTCCATTGATTGGCCTGCCAGTGGCTAAAGGACAACACATTCTGTTTGGTCCATCCTCGTGCTCATGGGCAGGCAACCGGTGAAAATATATCTACCTCTTCGTCGCAGCTCGCTGCTGGGAACGCGTGTAATTCCAGCTGTAGGATCAGCTTTCCACTGAGTAGCTGACGGCCGTGTCGCATCAGCATCAACCTTCAACATAATAAGGATTTCCCTAACAAACAAAAAGGGACTGCTAGTAGCATATCAAAAAAAAGCATAGGTTTCATTTTATTAAGCAGTGTCGAAAAAAACCTGTTAATACCTACACTTGTTGCTCCTGTAGTGGACTTTCAGTATAGCCCTGAGGCAGTAACGATTATTGTCACCTTTACTGAAGATTACAGCCAACCTATCTCTGCCCGGAAAAGGCAAGGCTCATGCTTCAGCTTGTCACAGTCCGTTGCACCTCAAAATATCAACACTTGAAAATTATCATACATTCCAAGTATTTCATGACTCTTACAGAATAGACACAATAGCAAGAATAAAGAGGAAAAAGGAAATTCTAGCTTCTACAATGCAGACCAAATTTCTGTCTTCTGAGCTCCAAATGGCTTCGGAAATCAAACACTAGCCGGGGTACATTTCTGCTCTGGCTCCCCGAGAAAATCTGCTGCTCTGACATTCCCTCCTTGAAATCCTTAGTCAGCTAGGTACACACAAATGTGGGTGAATCTCAAAGGTCTGGCATTCCCAAAAGCTTCACAAAAACCCCAAGACGAGCACAGAACAGGGACCGAAGCCGCTGTCCCTCGTGACAGAAGGGTTTTGACAGAACCCAGGAATCGCGTGTTCTGTCCGGGCCGGCACGTCGGTGCACGTCCCCCTCCGGGCACAGCCGGCTCCGATCGGGACAGCCCGCGTCCCAGTGCCGGACCGCGGGTAGGATGGCGGCGAATGCGGACGGGGGAGCGGAGGCTGCTGCCGGCCGGTGACGCTCGGGTGTGGGTTGGGGTTTTTTATTCCTACGTGCCAAAATCCTCAAATGCTGTAAGCTCCACTGAAGTCAACAGGGCTCTAGCAACGTACACTGGTTTACAGTGGGATCTTCAAAGTTTTTGTTTTTCTTTCTCTGATGCTAGCACCATCTATCTCACTTTCACTGTCTCTTTACTGGAGCAAACTTGTTTCTAAGCTCTCCCCAAACCCCTAAAACAGTTTCTGCAGCCTGTTGTACACATAGCGTATTTCTCAAAGCAAAAAATGAATAAGCTAGCTTCAAAAAAGCCCCGAATTACAATTAACATGTATGTATTTTGGCTGCAGTCAGTAGTAAGAAATACAGCTTACTGGAAAAGCAAACTACAATTAAACATATTCACGGCATTCAACATATTAAAACTACATGACAAATCTAAGATAAAAGTGACATTTAAGTGAATGATTTCCATAGACTAATGTCCCCATATGTTCTCAAAGTTCAAATGCTGTCTCTCTGAAAATATCACATTCTCATGGAAGCCCACAGAGATTCCTGTTGGGGCACTTAAAAGTTCTCTATTAATAACTAATGAAATATAGTGACTTACTGCAATATTTTTATACAACGCTCTTCCTGCTTTGAAACTAAATCCAAAACTACACCGCGAGTGAGCGACAGAAGATGCTTCCTGCAGGGCTGTAGTGGTGTGGGTGACACATTTCTCATCTCCCCAGAGCTGCCGTGTGTCACATCCTCAGTACTTCCAATCTCACCCGTTTACAAAGCTACCGACTGCTCCCAGAGCAAAATATCTCGTATTCACACACGCTTTTCATGTGCTATGGGACTAACAAAAGCTAAGCAAAACAAACCCCCCTTTTCCAAGCATACATAAATCAAAACCTGAAAGCAGAAGAAACGTATACAAATAAATTCATCTGGAAGAAATAATTGAAACAGCTCTAACGTTGGACTTGGAGCGTGTCTGTCTGTTAGAAAATACAGGAAAGCAAGGCGTCAGTTTAGGTTTCGCTGACCCAGAGGCAGCGGGCCCACTGACTTTAATGAGGCCAGGATTTCTCTGTGAATTTAACCTGAAAAAAATCACAGCAGTCATCTCGCAGGATAGATCCGGGCAGACCGCTACGGGATTGGAAGGGGCAGGTAAAAATGTGCTGAGGCTGTCACCAAGGCACACAAGCCATATTGTGAGGGAATGAGAACCCAGCACAACGCAGCGCTAGATATTGCATGGGAGGCTTTTTTGCTTTGGTCATCATTAGGATCTATTATTACTGGGTTTTATTAAAATTACAGATAATTGCAATTGATAACGTGTTATTATATCCTCCTCTAGGTGAGAAGTAATGAACGTCCTAAACTAAGCTTAGAAACAAACTTGCAGGTGAATGCAGGCTTGTTCCCGCTGTGATTTACCGTGGGAAAATATTTACCGTCCTACGGACTTGTTTTAAGACAAAAAGGCAGGGCGACATTTTCCAAGTTTTTTTACCAAAATTAACATTAGAAGTTTGGGTTTTGTTTGAAACACAAGTTAGAAAGGGATCCAATAGGTTGAAAAATATACAGTTCTACTTTATTTGTTTAAATTTTCACAAGTAATCATTTAAGTACGCACATTTTCCAGTAGTTCTAGGTACTACAGATCCGGGAAAGCTGCAGCATAGGTGCAGCTCACTCAACCGTATGCTGCTTTCCTTAAGTAACCCATTATACAAAAAAATAAATATCTGGTGACAGATTGTTTTGACAGCTAAAAAAGATTTAAATTTTTTGAATGCATTTGACTGAAAGGCAAAAATGTTAGATCGATGTTAATTTAACAGATGTCTAGTTTTGCCTCATCAGCCTGAAACAGGCAATTTCTAGCAAGTCTCCTTGCTGTATCACAACATGAAATCCCATGAATTCCATACGGGTATGCCTTTCACAAACTTCAAATGAGCCATTCTCATTCAAAGGGAAGGAAAATTGTTGCAAGAAGATGGTACCACCTGGTTGTAATTCTGATCAAGCAAGTAAACACATCCAGGGATAATAAAATTGATACACTATCATTTACATTACAGTCTGGAATAAGAGAACATTATTTGAGACTATATGTTAAAAGCATTCATTTACATGAGAGAAATAAATCAGATGGTCTCCTAAAACCCATACAGATTCTTGCAAATCTAATTATCATATGGTTGAATATGGACCTACTTTTTTTTTTATTTTGCTTTGCATAACTCCAATAAAAGTTTTTGTATCACGAGTACGTTGTCATACTCCATATATATATCTGCAAAAGAGTTTAATTCTGGTTTTGTACTGGTTGCAGAAGACATTGGAATAACTACAGCTTAACTAAAGCTGTTGTTTCGAGCACAGTAACCCACAATCTTAGGAAGCTTCGGGATTCAATCGTCATCATAAAACCCATTCTGACGGTTTTGTGACTTCAGTGGGTTACATTGCGTAAAAAGAAGTTTAATGCAGTGAGACACTTTCCTAAGAACAGAACAACATAGTTGGCTGTATCCGTCTCGGATCTCACGAGCAGCAAAAACTGTTCTGTGCATTCTCATACTGAATTTGCGTATAGTATTATTGTTCCCATTTTGCAGAAGAGGAAATGGAAAAGAGAGAGATTAAATTACGTGGGAGATCAGGAACTACTTACTACTGGCTTAGGAAAGTTCCTAGTATTCAACTGACAAGCTTGAATATCTGCTGCTGGAATACGATGTGTGATTGCTGAGGCTATCTGATCTCTAAATAATGAGGATCAAGGATATTCACCCACGTAACAGGAATATTATCTGACAAATCTAATTAATGAAAGGGTACTTGAAACGACACTCTCAGCTTTATATACTTATATAAATTGCATTTACCTGTTCTTGTTGTGATCTACGTACTGTGGCAAGCCAATGGTATTTGTGAAATTGAATGCAGGCATAAAATCTGCAGTTTTGAAAAAGGAAAACATGCTTCCCCAGGAACAACATTCCCCTGCTCCAGATTCTTTATCAAGTTTGTCACCTTCTACTAAGTAGACACCTGTTATCTCATGACCTTGACTTAGTTTTAACTCTCGTTTTAAAGAGCATTTGAGTCGGATCCTTTCAGTCTTCTGATAATTGGGAATATGTCACATTTTTTGATTTAGAAATAATACGGCAACAAATAATTTCTACAAGCTGAATGCTATTATTGATAAAGAATTCTGGAAGACAAAATGAAACATTTTATCGCTAAGATTTTTTTTTCTTTGTTTCAACATAAACAGAGTAGAAAAACTAAGCACATTCAGATTATTCAAAACCAACTTTCTCAAGAATCTAATCTAAAAAGTAAAATTAAAGGAATGAAGTTTCTTTCCCTGGTGAAGACACCCCGAAAAATAACTTAAAAAAGGTTTTGAAATTTATGGAAATGCTTTTACAGAGTCACTTTATACAACAGAGACAGCTTAAAAACACAAGGAGACTATAAGCAAAAAAGTTGGAAATACAGTAAATAAAGAACCCAAAAGAACGGTTTTGCCTACATATCTTAAATATGTCACTACATCAAGCACATGACATCTTCTTTTTAGTGTATCTTTACAACAGGAAGGAGAAAAATGAACTAAAACATAAAGATTAAGTTTTCCCACAAGTAGTAAATCATCATGGGATATCAAGAATCTGTTTACGATTCATAATTACGATCTGGTCATTGTTGCTTTAGATACACATCTTTGATTTTTGACCTTGCTAATTAGGCTGTGTGGAAATACCATCAGATGTTTGAGACAGATGTCAAACACCTGCAAAACCTACCATAAGCTGATGTTTACGAGCTTGATTCCATCTGCTTAATTTAACAGAAATCTTACAAATACTGGAAAACACTGCTAATGAAGGTACTCTTTATCATTATTTTTGGTTTGACTAGTATAACTATTCAACAATACTGACTGTTTTGGTTTTGTTTATTATTCTGCTACATCAAATCAACACAGAACAATAGATCTTTGTACGTGTAGCACATCTCATGTTGATCACAGAAAAAAAAAAATTGGCCTTAAATTAAAAGAACCCCCGCCTTGCTCCCGGATTGACACAAAGGAAAAGATGGCATACAGCAACGGATCAACGGAAGGCACTTCGAGAGGTCCTTTGAAGAGAAGATAACAGTATCCCTGTTACCCATGGGGGGGTTGCTCTTGCATTTTCATTGACATGTCAATTACTGGGAAGGGGAGCAGGAATAAAGCCTAAGGGTGTTGAGTTATAAATTAGGACACTCAAGTTGACAGAGAGATTAGCTCAGTCTTTGAGGAAAGAAGAAAGGCAGTGTCCTGTAGAACACCCGCTATCGACTGATTCGTCTTTCACCTCTGAGTGGTGTTTTAAGACAGGCATTCGCCAAAAGTACGACAAAATTCTTGTCCTGACAAACATGGGGAATTCAAGAGAGATAAAAGGACTTCCCCCAAGTGTAAACAAACACAAACATAAAACCCACAATCCAACAAAAAAAAAAAATTGCTCAACACAAGAAAACCCTCCTGTGTTGAATTTTTCCATCCACCTACTAAATTTAAACTAAACATGCTTCGACTAAAAAATAAAAGTTCAAGATGCTGAAATGCGTTACGCATTCTATCTATTGTGTAGCAATTCAAGACCAGCTACAGCCTTAAAAACAAGCAAAAACCTGTAAGGCCAGGTTGTTTACCTAAACCCAGCAGTATACGCTTTAATATTTCAGTAAGGTTCCAAAACTCTTCTTTCTAGTACAGATAATACCGTAGCGAGGACAAGCGACTAGAGAAACCAACTGGAGTCTGGAAAAGCAGACTGTGTTCTCAAATTTGCTTCAAGTCATTCGCCTCCCTCTTCCTCAGTGTTCCCACCTGTAAAGGGAGATAACGCCACTAACCTTTTCCGCGGAAACACCGTGCAACCGACTGATTACGAGCTGCACGCAAGAGCTACGCATCATTACGGTAAACAGTAGTAGAAATTGGAAAAGTCACAATCTCTGGAAAACTGCCATTACCCAAACTGTTTGTGCAGCGTTTTGATGATGAACAAGATGTGCTGATATGGCCCCTTAAGTTCTAAGGAACGTCAGGAGACCGTACCAGTGTAAATCAGTCCATTTCCAATAACGCTGCTAAGCCATGCGTGGAAGCTTCCCTAAAGCACACTCATTTTTCCATTTCCATGGATCCAATGCAGAGAAATACCACCTCCTAAATACGCTTCATTTTCCAGAGGTCTCTTCCTAAACTTCCCATTTCTTCCAACATTTGTATGAAGCCCTCACACAGCCTTCACGATCTAAGCACCGTTTTTCACACTTGCGTTTCCATTCACGTGTTTACAACTTTCAGCTGTGCTCAGTGACCCACAATTCAGGAACACGTAGTGCTTTTAAAAAGAGACTAAGACAGCAAGCGACATAAAATTCAAAACTGAAATAAAGTTCCCCGGCACTGCACACGGGGAATAAACACTTGGCTCAGCAGCATCTGGGTAAGTTTTCCGACCTTAGAGCAGCTGCCAGTACCCGAGGGGGCCAACAGGAAGGATGGAGAGGGGCTTTTCACAAGGGTGTGTAGTGATAGGACAAGGGGGAACGGCTGTAAACTAAAAGAGGGCAGATTTAGATTAGATATTGGGAAGAAATTCTTCACCATGAGGGTGGTGAAACACTGGCCCAGGCTGCCCAGAGAAGCTGTGGCTGCCCCCTCCCTGGCAGTGCTCAAGGCCAGGCTGGATGGAGCTCTGAGCAACCTGGTCTGGTGGAAGACGTCCCTGCTCATGGAACCAGATGATCTTTAAGGTCCCTTCCAACCCAAGCCATTCTATGATTCTATGATTTTATGAAACAGTGGGCAGTCACTTCTCCTGTTGTATGGTAGGTAGTGTTGTGCTGTTGATGGCCTTAATTAATGAACCTGGGGTACAGGTTCAGACAACATGCACATCTAGCTGCATGAACAGAGAAAAAAAAAATAAGCACATCCAGCCTTACTGCTATTTATTTACATCTGTTTTCCATTCAGCTCTTCAACAAAATAGACTGCTCAATTTCTGTTGCATTTAGGAACCCGATTCTGGACAGTGCAACAAGCTGAGATGAACCACAGAGGTCCCCTCAAACCCCAAACATTCTGTGATTCTGTGATTCTGTGTGTGATTTGGAGGAAACACTGCTGGGGACTGCTGAAACTTCAGTACAAACCGTTTCCACTGAAATGGAAACCAATTTAGCGGAGATCACAGACGAATTGCCTTTTGCTCTGTCCATCTAAAAGCTACATTTTGAACCCACGTTATCTTTAAAATTAAATTGACAGTAAACAGTTATTGAAAAATGTTTACGAATAGGAGTTAGAAGGCACCCAGATTCGATGGACAGACATTTCATTTTTCAGAAAGTTGAGCAAAAAGGGTTGCATTATAGAATTCAGTAAAATCAAACTAGACTAATTCTTCAGTCCTCCAGCACTTTTTAATATTTTGTTGCACATTTAAACAGTACACAGGTATTTTATTGTTAACATTACTTCCACACGTTTCCTACAGTGTGGTTATTTTCAAAATCGGGCTCCTGCTTGTATTATTTTAGAGTGAACTTAGACGTGTTGCCAAAACCAGGAGTGAAAACCAGGAATGAAAAATAGCTGGGTTTATTTCCTCCTTCACATTTGTAATTTTGATGCCGACAGAAGCACAATGCTATATACTGAGCACTATCTATGTTTCGAGCTAAAATGTGTTTATCAGCTCCGTGACAAAATTACTAGTAAGGTAGATTTTATTTGGATAGAATTCACATCTCTCATAAAAGAAAAAATGCAAAATAAAACCCACACAGCTTAATAATTAGCCATCATAACAAGAAACTTATTAACATGACATACTTGAACTATAAAACTTCAAAATGGTGGAATTCCTATAGCATTTTGATTGTTCCATCCTTAGCTGTGTTGTGTGTTCAGCTGATTTAGGATATATATAGTTGTCTGTTTTGTAAATAGGAACATTACAGATAGTTTTTCACCTGGAAAGTAAAAACAAATCAAATTAATACTATATTCTGCTCTGTCTAGTGAATTTACTAGCATCTGCAGAAGTTTCAAAATACCGGTATTTTCAGTTTTCTGGATCTTGCCTCACTCTTCATCACTCCAATCATCTTCCCACCCCCAATTACTGGAGCTCGATTTTGCTTTTTATTTTAATTCACGCAGTTCAGAGAAAAATAAAAGTTAAAGTTACTGTACCTTAACAAATGTACCTAAAGTGGCACTATTTTTGCATGCATGAAAGCTCAAAGCCTCAACAACTCCCATGAGCGATTACTCTTCTAACACTAATTAGATATTTGCTAATTAGTGTCTGATGTGTGAAATGAAAAACATTTTGAAGCTGAAATGGATAGGGTCTATAAAGATAGCAGCGCTATCCCAATTCCCTTTTTTCTGTTATCATATTTCATAAATATTAATAAGATCACATGATACTACCCCTTCTCTAAAATTATCTTTCTGAAAGAAGTCTATTGTTTGGTATAATAGCGCTGTGTCAATATTTTGCATTTAGTGTAAAGCACTCAATGGAGGGAAGTGTTTTCTCTCAATGTTAAAGAGATGTCACATTTCATGCACCATTTTTATGCTGCATTAACCGGTCCCTCTTTTTAATAGTTTATCAGTGTTACGCTGTAAGGAAGAATGCAAAACAGTATTGACTGATCCTTTACACTTCTGAATCATCTTGCTAAACTTATCTCATTTCAACTGTATCTGGAATACAATACAAATGCTGAAAGAGTTGTTTTTCTTAAGCAGATACTGAGAACGTCAAATTACTGTCTCTGCTGGTCATTTCCAGGAAAGGTTTTGGAATGTTAGCACAGTTAAAATGTAATAGTGTCTTGAAAAGTAACTTATAAATTTATGCTACAGATGTTTGAACAATATCTGTCTTTGATCACGCACAGACAACTAACTGTTCGAAACTGCCAAGGAGAGTTACCGGTGTCATTTAATGACACAAACCTATTCATCTATCAGAATATGAATATTTAGATCCAAGAATAAATTTCAGAGGGAAAAAAAAAATCCTTAAGGTGACACTGGAGAATAACTTCGGAGGAGGACGTTAATTCCACACAGGAACACTGAAGTTCTTGTAACTGCTCACCTGTAAATACGGGCCCTACCACGAATGATAGCGAATCATAGGATTGACGCCAAAATTTTAAACGGTAGCTAAGCATGAATTGACAAAGGTGACATTGAAACATAATAATGACTCGATTATCACTTTCCTCAGGCTGACATTTTGTGATTATAATAATACCGATCAAGATGATTAAAACGATAATAAAAGGGAAGTTCTAGGAACCAGAATAAAACAGACACAGGCGAGATAATATACAGCAAGTGAAGCTACAATTTCGCACTGCACTTTTTCAGTGAAACCTCCTAGTTTCAGCTTGAAGTTAGGCAGTTCATCAGTCCCAAAGGTCTTTCCGAAACAGACACCGCCTTTTCTACCAATACAACGTGCTTCTCGTTTTTCACTTCTTCAACAGAAGAGTAAGTTCTTTAATACCTATTTACCCTGCAACAGTAATTTAGACTTCACATTGGTTTGATACCTTTAACTAACTTTCATAATTAAAGCACCACAATATTATTCACACTGATATTCAGGGGCAAGTTCTGATTTCACTTAAATTCGTTCGCTTACTGATATAAACATATTAATGTCAACTACTACAGCTATGCCCTCTGCCTTTAATTACTGTTCCTTCCTTGACAAATGTCATGGGTTAGCTTCTAGAACATGCTGAAAAATTTTGCCATTCTCAACCCTAAAGATTGCTTCTGTAGTTGACAGCGACAGGGATACAAAGGAAATCAATACAGTTCTGATTCAACCTATGTACGAGTGGTCCACTGAGGCGGACAGCACTCGAAGACAGAGGATAACTACTTTCGCTGTGATTACAGTGGTAAGCAAGAACCAACCGAGACAGATGTATGTGACATGACCCAGAACATCCATACACCTTTTTTTTTGGCATGTTGGTACACCACGCTCAAGAGTTGCGGGGTTCCCATCACAGACTCTTACGCATGGCAAACCTGCCTCAGCTTTGCCTTAGCAATCATTCTCCTTCCCAGGCCATGGCAGAAGTGACAGAAGCCACCAAAGGCAACTTCACCATGAAGAGCATCCAGTCCTCTTCCTTTGCCGATAAACACAATGCCCATCAGTTATTTTACTTCTAGATTCAAGATCTGTTTGGCTGGGGAAGACAGGGTTTGCGCTCTTGGCTGCCAATTAACATGAGCTAAAAACCTTGCAAATCATTCAACTTTACATTTGTGAGCTCTGCACACATTAAACCAGTTGTGCTCTGCTGATACTGTGAAGGAATGAAAAAGCCACGACTTGTTTGTTTCCTTGATCTGCAAAATAAATGACTGGTTAGAGCCAAACGTCTCAACAAATGCAGTATTTATGGTGCATCTACTAGAAAGAAAAGAGGCAAGAAAATTTAGGTAGCTCGACAAGTATTTAAATTGTTAGGGAGAAAAGAGTGTAAGAGCCACTCAGCTTTAACAAGTCGCTGTGTTCAGGGAAGTACAAACTGATTCCAAGCACACCCATAATCCGGTTTTCCACTGCTCTGGATACAACAAGGATAACTTTCCAACAAAATACAGAAACTGATTCTGGTTAAAAACATCACTTCCAAAACCGAAAGGAATCACTGGGCATTTTGAAGTACTATAAAATAATACCAAAAGTCTGTGCACGTTTTTGATGAAAGTTCTGCCAATACATTCAGAGCTCGGTTAGGTGATGCAGCCGCCTCGGTGAGACGTGAAGTCGAGAAAGTGTGCAACCCGCGGGAAGCAGAAGTTGCTGTTTCTTGGGGAAATTATTACGGTCCTGAAAAGACGAATCATACGCTCGCTGCTCAAATTCACCTCCTGTAGCATCAACAGAGTAGTAGCAACGTCTGTCCTGAAGCGGTCCGTAAGAAACATTTTTACCGGGGATGATCAAGGGACAAATCAGATTTTCCTTCAAGCTACTTCGACTTGTGTGAAAACAGGAGAAGTCTTGCAAGGGCAGGAATGTATCTATTTCCAGAGAGCACGCAGTTCAAGCAGCAAGCTCTATTTTTTTTTATAGGTAACTTCAAAGAAAACCTACATCATCGATGTGTAGAATACTAATAACCTGCACCTTTGTGTTCTTCTGTTTTTCATCAGTCTTACAATCTGTTAAAGATATTTCATTAATATATTAAAAGTATTTAATATTCGGTACCTAATTCTTTTAATTTCAACTGCTTTCTTGACACTCTTACAGCACAAATGTATGGGATTGGAGTGTAGGGCTAATCAACCTCACAGTACGGCTTAAACAAAATCCACTAATTAAAATGCGTCTTTGATAAGACTTGTTTTGTGAGCCATCACCTACATGCTTAGGAAAAGGCTTGTCTAGTAACTCACAGCAGCTCGCTGCTTTCTGTGCTATTTCTGCCATTTTTTTGCAAAACACTGAATTAACTGCATCTCTAGAAAGGCAAATTTCTTACGCTTCACTTCTCTAGCAGGGACGTTTTTCCTAAATAACATGGAGAAAATCACAGCAGGGAAAAATTCCAGCCTTTACTTAAAATAAAACCAAATTTTTAATAATATTTCTGTTATGACCAAACATTTATTCATTTCAATGTCTGGAGAACGAGTAATAGCTTAAGTTTTAAGATAATGCAACTCAGTTTCTACGAAAATGAAATGGTGTTATATTGCGGAATAAATGATTGTTTCTGCATTTTCTCTCTCTCAGTAACTGAAATTTGACTTTCATTGGCAAAGTTTAATTATTGAACTTTTTATCTAAACAAATGGAGAAGAATTTGTCAGAGGACTGATTTTATACAGCTGTCAAAGAATAACAGGAACGCATTCTTAGTAGGTATTAAAAGTATTTAATAGCCTTGGATTCATATAGCTGCAGATCTTTCTACACCTCGGTGGAAAGCCTGAAAACCCAATTGCATTCGCATGCTCTCCTAATGTTCCCTGGCACATGGAACCTGCTATTTTTTATCAAATGGATTTTGGTCTTTCCCACAATTCCACTGTACTTTGGAACTGTTCAAGCTTCTACACTCATTTTTTTTTCAAATATTTCCAAGTGCGCGAGCTTTTATTCCAGGAATGAAAGTCTTGCATGACTGAAACTTAATGAGCCGAACAGTCTGCTTTAATGTTCCTCCTAATGGACCAAATGGAGAATGTGTTAAAAACCAAACAAATAAAACAATCCTACCCGCCCCTCCCAACAAAACCCAGCCCAACCGAAGCCCCAGGAGACTCCGCCAATGTCGGGCCGGCGCTGGTTGGCACGCGGTGCAGCAGCACCATCGCCGACCCACAGAGCCGCCGGCCACGCGCCCTCCTCCACCGGTCCTCGCAGCGTTTGCTGCAGAAGGGTTCTGTGCTCGGGAAACAAAACCAATTTCTGTGTGCTCACTGCGGCCACAGCTGTTTCTGAGACTGATCTCACGCGGTTTAACTCCGCGGATCTGCGAGACCGTTCTAGCCTATGACACTCGCGTGGGTGTTTACTGCAGGGTCAGCGGTCGGAACTGTGCTGGAGGAAAAGAGAAACGGAACAAAACTCACAGACGTTCTATCATATTTCTATACACGAGTGTACAGAGCATAAAAATGATGAAATATTGCAGTGATATCATTCATTAGATCGTAGGTATTGCTGTAAGGAGTTCGGAAGCTTTATTAAATAGATTCTTTAAATACACACAAGATTCATGGTTTTCATACTTCTTTTCACTTTTTTGTTGTTTGTTTATGCTTTTATATACTGTAATATTTGTTAGCTAAGACTAACTAATGTGGGGGAGGAGGAGGGGAGCAGCAGTACGAGAAGGCCTGGTATAACCCACTGCATGGCTGTGCTGTCAGGCGCCGCGGCAGTAATACCGTCCGGTACTCACGGAGTCGCAGGAAACGCGGCCGCGAGGGAGGCGGGGAGGTCCGTGGCGTAACTCCTGCTTACGCACTGACCCAGCCCAAGAAAACGCGACACTCTGATGAACCGTGAGGTAGCTGTTGAACAGCTAACACTAATGCACTGTTACCCCGTGGAACTCGTCGCCGCGCTATCACCGGGATAAAACACCCGAACGCTGGAATCCACTTCATATGGAAACACCAAACAGAAACAATCACAGTCAGAGTAATATTACAAAGAATAAAACCCCTAAACTCTACAACCCTCATGCATACCACCAATAACTCTCTAAGGCTTACATTTTTCCACTTAATAACTTACACACTTATATTTTTGGGTATCTCTCTCTCTGTATCACCTTTGTAAATTGTTAAACGTTCCTGTGAAATAATTGCTGTCGCGACGAGGAGAATGAGAAGCTTGACTGGTTGCACCAAAGTCGAAACCTAACCTAACCATTCCCATGGTAATAAACTGCCAGACAAACACTGGCCCGTGAGCCAGCTGTGCGTCCATGGCTGTGGACGCCAGCTACGACTGGTGCACAGGAGTTACAGCGGCACTCGGACTGTAAAATGCAACCATATTGACGTGACGTTTCTCGTAACATGACTGATTTTCCTTTTGTAACTTCAATGTGATGGAGTTTGAAAGAGCCACTCAGATGATCAATAGCAATTTTTCATGGCGTTCTTGCTATTTCAAACTTATTTTTTCTTTACTGTTTTTACATTCACTGCACTCAAAGGATTAACCTCAGCCTCCATTCACAAATTATTGGAGTTTAAGAAATCATATACACTCGCTTTCCATCTCTGCAAAAATCTGTGAAAAATACTCTTATCGCATTGCTATTATTCACACTCCCATCAATGCTACTGCCAGTATAAATAAATGCATGCAGGGGAGACAAAAGTGATGGACAGTCCTATCAAAATCAGACAGTGGAGCTCTTGCTTCCTCGTTTCATGGCGCAGCGGCGGATGCCAGTACAAGCAGGGTGGGCAGTGCCTGGGAAGGCACCAGGCTTTCTGCGAGCCAAGACGGTGGGGCCTCTGCCCGCGCCAGCCTTCGTCTGGGCTCGTCCTGCCCTCGCCGGAGCTTTGCTTTTCACTTCGACAATGAATTTTTTAATAACCACGTGGCTATTGCCTCATTTGTTTGACTTTTTTTTAGCTTTGTACACTTGCGTGAAATAACGGCAATTTTTAAAGGAAGTGTAGTAACAAGTGGTGAGTCCGGGCAGCGTTTGGTGTCTCTGCCCCCAGGCACAGGGCAGCACGGGGAGAGCCCAGCGCTCTGCACACTCCCAGGGGCCGGTTAAAGAACAACAGGCCCGGGAGGCCGGCAAAACTCTTTCAAACAGCAACGAAGAACACAACCAGCAAGCCTCTGCCACAGCCGGGACACCGCATACACACCACACTCCGCAGTAACACCCAGCTGCGGGTCGGCGAAGCAGGCGCAGGGCACAGCAGCACGTCGGCAAACGAACGGGAGCCCCAGGCGTTCCCTAGCGCGAGCAGGGTGAAAACCCTGCGACAGCAACATCGTGCGCTTCCCAGCAAGCGAAAGACGAACTCCCCGGCTGCCGTGCCGTGCCGCGCCCCTCCTGCACCTCGAATCCCTCACCAAAACCCCCCTCCCGGACTGCAGTCCGCAGCTGGGGGCCCAGCGGCAGTGGAGGTGTAGCACAACGTCAGAAACGAAAGGGTAGATGCTAGGTAGCGCGTCCAACAATTCTTATTGTATTATTATTGAGATTTGTATTAATTAATGTTTTTTTAATTGAAGTTTTTCCTGCGATAGCTTTCTCCCCTCTCCCTTTCCTTCTTTTTCTGTGATAGCTACATAGAATCATAGAATCATTAAAGTTGGAAAAGACCTCTAAGATCATCAAGTTCAACCGTCACCCCAACACCACCGTGCCTGCTAAACCATGTCCCGAAGCGCCACATCTACACATTTTTTGAACCCCTCCAGGGATGGTGACTCCACCACTGCACTGGGCAACCTATTCCAATGTCCAACCACTCTTTCAGTATAGAAATTTTTCCTAACATCCAATCTGAACCTCCCCTGATGCAACTTCAGGCCATTGCCTCTCATCCTGTCACTAGTTAGTTGGGAGAAGAGACCAACCCCCGCCTCACTACACCCTCCTGTCAGGTAGCTGTAGAGAGCAATCAAGTCCTCCCTCAGCCTCCTCTTCTCCAGACTGAACAGCCTCAGCTTCCTCAGCCGTTCCTCATCAGACTTGTTCTCCAGACCTTTCAACAGCTTTGTTGCTCTTCTCTGGACATGCTCCAGCAACTCAATGTCCTTCTTGTACTGAGAATCACAGAATCACAGAATCACAGAATGTCAGGGGTTGGAAGGGACCTCTGTGGGTCATCCAGTCCAACCCTCCTGCCGAAGCAGGGTCACCTACAGCAGGCTGCACAGGACCTTGTCCAGGCGGGTCTTGAATATCTCCAGAGAAGGAGACTCCACAACCTCCCTGGGCAGCCTGGGCCAGGGCTCCGTCACCCTCAGAGGGAAGAAGTTCTGCCTCATGTTCAGACGGAACTTCCTATGCCTCAGTTTGTGCCCATTGCCCCTTGTCCTGTAATTTTTGGTTAGCCTGTTATGATTTCAATTACATTAACAATAAATTCTTGACTTTGCACGGAGCTGTGTTTCTTTTTTGCCCGTAACAAAGACTTGGGTGATCAAAATAAGGAGCTAACCCGAGTTAAGGCTAGGTCCCCAGTTCTCCAGTGGAATTGCAAGCTTTAAAAAAAACAGAAGATCCAAATGATCTTACGCCTCTGTAAGAGAAGGAGACAAAAGCAGAATATATTCTTTTCATTATTCATGTTCAAAATTCATATAGATTTTGTTTTGAAAGGCTAACAGTGTGATTAAAGAACAGACGGAAGACATATGTCTAAAGAAGCACTGTTAAAAAATACTTTTGAAAAAGGTTTCATTGCATAAAAAAAAATCTCTAACTTCAGGAGCTATTTAGCTAGATATTTGCGCACAACCAACAGGAAAAAATGACTGAGTCACTCCAAACGAGCGCGAGTTGGCAGGTCTGCAGAGCTCAGCACTACCTCTGTTGCCAAGTGCCATGCTTCATGCAGAAGACTCACGCATCAGGTGTCCATGTCACACTTGTATTTCACTCTGCATAAATCTCACACATCTTGACAAGGTTTGTTTTGTGCCAACACGAGTGCTCCACAAGCATTGCTCTGATGGGAACTGGGAAGACCAAGAGCTGGCAGCCAGACCAGCTTAGGTGCAGTTTTGACTCCTACATCAGTGACAGAAGTTACCCAGCAAACTCCTGCGCCAGCCGTCGCTGGAGCCCGGTGACACGGGCGTGACGTCCTGCGAGCTTCGGCGAGCCCAGCGCCACGGCTACGCTACGCTCTGCTGCACCAGCACATCTGACACGTGCCGACCTCGGTAACGCTCCTGCTTTTAGGCTCCGGAGAAAACTTCTTTGTTTTTGTCAAATGAATGCTATAATGAAACCTGTCATGTGGCAAGCCACCTTCACGCAGATTTCAGTATGTCATGTAACGAGGATTTTGTTTTATTCTGTTTAGTGTTTTAAGATCATTCTCTTCTACAACACGCACAAGTTTTGCTTGATGCTGTCCATATTTTATTCTATTTTGTCACATCTGATTAACCTCTGTTTGAAACTCTTGCTTTGCATTAGCGCACTGGCCCTGTCCGTATCTGGTTTGAGCTACGTGGATGAATCATGTGCTTGGAGCACTGCCTCTGTAATCAAATTGTCTGCTGAGAGTGCAGTTCCGCGCTGTCATTCTTGCTGGTGGTGAACCTGGAGTAAACAGATCCTGCCCTCCTCCTCCTCTCGCACCCACTCGTCCCGGCCCGTGCCGCCAGCTCTCCCCCGCTCAGCACACTCAGCTATTTCTGCTGATGGCAGCGGCAGGAGAAGGGGAGACGACTGCAAACACACTAGCTGAGGATCTAACTTCAACAGAGTAACTGCTCTAGCCTCAAAAAAAAGCAAAAAGCAAGCACACACACACACAAAACCACAAATGAAAACCACCCCAAACTGAGCATCGGTTACCAGCTGGGCTGGGCATTCCAGCTGCGCCGTCCACCTGCACAGCCACGGGAACTGTCGCGGGGCGGGAGCGAGCCGCAGCCCTCGCGCCGGCCTCGCGGGAAGAGCAGAGCTCTGCCTGGAGCGCGAGCAGGGACAAGAGGCACCCTCGGACTGACGGGTCCTGATCCTGGGCGCTCCCCAAACAAGAGAATTAAGCAAAAGATTTCTTTCTCTATAGAGAGGTGATTTCATCTTCGAGCTCAGTTTCCCTTGTATGCTTTGTTAAGTGTATATAATGGCATCCGCCCAGTATTTTACAGTGTGGCTGAAGAAACATAGGCACGCTCTGCAGACTATGGAATCTTTGAAATATTCCGCGGCAATTTTGCTTTTTCTCTGTGTACTGCCCATGAAGATTACCCGTTTGTTTTTAAAACAATTTTTAGATATAGATGCCACATAGGGCAGAAATCCCTTCTAAGCGTTACTGGAAGCTAACGACCCCACAGCCACCTCGGAGAATGGTTCTTCCCCTTCTAAAAGCCCTGCAGCACCCGCTGAGTGATTCGGACCACGGAGGTGAGCTGACGCCTGCTGGACACGGCTCAGGAACCCTCTGCGTGAGCAGCCCCAGGTCCTTCCCTCTAACGCGATACCGGTTCTGCCTTCGCGTTTGCCTTCCCAGTGCTCGGGTGCCACACGCAATTTGGCTGCTGGCTTACCAAGAACAGTTCTTGTAAGAAAATGCGTGCTGCAAGCATTTCACGCAGAGAGGAGGTTTCATCCTGGGAAGGGCAATTTTCAAAAAAAGCAACGTTTAGCAGAACAGAAGAATCGCTAGTCCTTTCTGTCATTTCAGGAAAATTCCCTTGAGGAGCATGTGGCGTAAGCAGCTAAAGCACAACGCCTTTTTAAGCATGGGATTCCTTGGAAATTTTGCTCTCCAACAGGCAGAACGCTAAATCTGCCTGTGTTGCCTATCTCCTCCCCTTGCACATGTATTTGCTTGTCTCGTCTTTTCAACTTGCTCCTTTAAAATATTTCAAAACATCCCCAATTCTCAGACTAACTCAGACAGCGACTTCATTTCCCTGTTACAAATGACCAGCAGTATCCCACACCCGAAACTTTACTAACCTGAAACACGGTGAGCTAATTGCATTAGAGAGGAAGGCAAGCTTCTTCAGTAAGTATAGTAATTATTTTTTCCTTTTTAGCGACAACGCCTTGACTTCAGTTTCAGCGTGTGTTCTGTTTTGTACGCCAGTGGAAAGCTGGAAGAAGAATCTCTGGGACCCGACTACAGTTTTGTTTACCACGTGCGGCAAAACGTTCTTGGATAACACCTCTATTTGTCAGTGACACAGCAGGGAGTAAATGAAAATGTTTATTCTGACCCCTCAGCAGACAGAACTCCCTTAATCCACTCACTGATGAGATAACACTGTAGGATTACAATAATCAACTTGCTGTATGTCCTCTATTAGGGCACTAAAGATACGGCATTTCGTATCCACTGGGAAACGATTCTTCGCTTACACAACTGTGACAGGCTTTTGCCCTTTGAGATCACATTTTTCACCCCATGCTGAGCCCTCAAACTGCTTCTGTATCAAATGGCTCATATTACGCTAAATACTGCAATTCTAAAAGCCTGCAACTAAAAGAAAAATTGTTTGCAATGCCCACTATTGATTTAAGTAATGGAATGATAAAGACCCAGATGTTAACAATATACTTAAGCGTCTGAGCATCCTCGTAGGGGCAGAGTTACAATGAACTGCTTGTGAAGGGCTCTTATTTAAACGGAGATACAAATCTCCATTGCTTCCTGCCCCAGCAAATTCACAAACTGCCTAACGCTGCGCGTAAAGCGATGGCTGCGTGGAGTCCACCACCGTTCGAGTCACGACCGCTGCCTAGCGTCATGCGGGAATTCTCCGTTTGCTACAGAATTATTGAGTTTTGTCAAAACTCAAATAACGAAACGTGGGGAGGAGGGGAGGGAAGACGAGAGAATTCAGATAACTCATTCAAACCTGGATTTTTTCCACGCACTTTTCTAAAGGAAATTTTAAGTGTCAGAAAATACATATCTTGTGCTCATTATTAAATGCTAAATACCACAGTGTTTTGAGCTGCCTTGTGGCCATTGTAAAGAAAACAGGTGTTCTGATAGATTATAAAGTGTGAGTCATAGGATGTGCCGAACAGAATTTTAATGAGGCTGCGAGCACAGAAGTCTGACTAGCCTTTTGAACATGATGCTAAAACACTGAAAGTAGTCTTAAAAGAGGCAAATAGCAGGCACACAACTAAAAAATCCTCATTAATGTACACCAAGCGAACGCGGTATCGCAAGTCATTAAGTCGGGTTTTGCAAGGCGCCGGCGGAGCTGATTACCACCAGGTCTGCGGCGGAGGAGTCGGACGCTCCGGACAAGCCCCTCAGAGGTGGGGCTGGCTGGTTCAAAGGGGGATTCGTCATCGTCGCCTTTGGTCTGCCCGACTCCTACTGCTAAAACATGAAAATTTCTTCATGATTTGAAGGTCCGGTCTGACGTTACAGTAAGAACTGCAGAAAAGCCTTCGCGGAGCGGCTAGCCCAGCCTCCCGTCTCCGGTCCCTCCTGCACGAGCAGCAGATGGCACGGAGCCTCTGCGTGGGCTTGCTGACGCCAGCTCCGAGACCTTCCCCAAGCAGGAGCTAAAAGCACCCTCCTCGCATCAGATAACCATCCGAATCGCTCCTATCGGCACGCTCACACAGAGCCACTCCGCCGGTTTTCAAAGATCATAAACAAAGACATTCTGTGATTGACATTTCGGGATAAAGTAATTTGGAAAAAATTAAATAATTCTCGCAAGCCTGTTTGATATCCCGGGCAAGTTTTTTCTGACTGATAACAAAACTGCTGGCTGAAACCCAGACACCGGCATTACTAAAAGGAGTACGTCTGTGGGGGTGCGAATGAAAAGGACTGAAAGTGGTCTTCCCAATGACACCGCACCAACTACCCTTTAGTTCGCTTTATTCACGTGCTTAAACCAAAGGAAAGGAGGAAAATAAATCAGCACATATACGCCACGTTGTGAAAGCGCTTGTTTTGGTATCTGTGAGCACGAATATAAATACAGGAGTGGATCGTTTAGTAGGAGTAAGAGGACTGCATCAGATATAAACCCATGTGCAAAATACAGAGAAAAAAATCTTCTGAGAAAAACCACGACATTTGCTTTATCTGAATTAACTATTTTAGTATAACTCCATTAGACTGTTAATTAACCACACACTTTATTAAGGTTATTCTCTTCCCGCAAATTTCTGTCAAGCAGCTACTATCAGCTCAGTACTGTGTTTCTTCAGCTAGCTAGTCCACGCTTTGCAAAGCACACAAGTTGTTAAGCGTATGCATTTTTTGCCTCCCACACACTCTCGGACATATGCTGTTTACTTTTTAAACTCCAAAAAGTGAGCATAGCAAATTACTTCTCCACAGAGAGGGTTTCTTTAGCTCAGCCTTCGAAGCAGCATCCACTTGGGCTGCTGCCGCGGGAAGCTAATGAGAAATGACGTGGCATTAACAGCAGAGGGAGGGAGCCAGTCATTACTGCAAGACCTACAGGAAAAAAAAATCCAGGTACAGCAGTTAGAATGAGAAAAACGAGCGGCCGTCTCCCTTCATGAAGTGCATTGTAACACCGACGGACGATCTCTCTGATGTCACCGGGTACATGATTTGTAACACGGAATGAGGATCCGCAGCCCCGAATACAAACGCAGAACAGTCCCATCGACTGGGCTGTACTGGATTTCAGTGGCGAGGGACAAGGGTTTGACTGTTCTCCTGAAGCAGAGGCGGTGAAACGGCCAAGCAATGGGGATACCCCAGAAAGGGTACAGAAAGTCCAGGGGAGAACCTTCAGGAAGCCCGAACGCGAGACACCCTTGGGAAACCCAGGCTGCCGCCAGCTTTACTGGCTTGGCGGGCCCTCGCCTTCGAGAGACCGAGAAAGTATAAAAACACCGAGCGCCAGGACCAGGTCTGAAACCCAGCATGTCAAAAGTTGCTTATAAAATGTGCTTGCATGTTATCTGAGCAGGCGGACTGTGCTCTTCTGGTGTCCTTGTGGACATAGGGATGAATAAAAATATGTGTGTGTGTATTTGTACATATGTGAGAATATATATCCTGTGGATATATAAATGACAGCTTCAGCTTCCACACAAAACACCCTTCTAGCAGGGGCAAACCTGGAGCACGCCTCTCAACAGCAGAACTGGTAAAAGAGAGGGCAGGTGCACACGGAATGCTCCTAGGAGTGGTTTAATCCTTTCGTTAAGCCTTTAACCTTCACACGGTATACTTTGTGCTCTTTTCTGTGAGAGCTGCTTTAGTTCTGTTGCTCTTCTGGGTAGATTTACATATTTCGAGAACTATGTCAAATTAAATTTCTCCATATTTAGAGAATCTTATAAAAACTTTAAGGGAGTCTCCTGTTCGCTTTCATTCTTCTCCCTGCTCTTATATCTTTGCAAAAAACAGATGGAAATAAATGTGGTAAAGCCTAATTAAGACAATCCTGAAGTTGAAGAAAGTCCATTAAAGAAAGTAAACAACTGGAAGTATGTTAATATTCTGGTTTGTATCCTAGTACGCAGAGGAAGGCCCTACAGCTAAAATGTATGCACCAACGCCTTAGTAAGTACAAATATGAAACTACTCTGACTTGCACTGAAGTGCCAGCCCACACATAAAATGACGCTTTTATTATAGCTTGAAGCATACATGTAGGTGGTGGGAAAGGTGACTGTGAGTTTCATTTTCCTTGGCCATATACTCTGGTCTTTCTTTAAAAGAAAAAAACACAAGACGAAACTGGAAAAACACGAGTACATGGGGATGAATGCCTCTAAATTATTCCACACCCCCACCTCTCCCAATCACATTCAAAACAATTCCTGGTGCAGAAAAACCTGTGACCTGAACATACTTTCTGCACTAAAAATACAATTTATATGACTTATTTGCAATGCTCATGAACAATACAACCCCTACAGTGGGTACATCTGTATCACAAGTATTCAGTCTACCAACTGCCAAGCACCTTTCACTCATTCTGCAGCGTTCCTGACTTCCCCCTTCAGTCAACTGAAGATGAGTGGTGCCAAGGATATTCATTTAGCCATGAACGCAAGATCATCTCTGAGCACTTTACAGAATTATTCTCTTAAGAAGCTTTTCAACGTATAGTTAGGGATTTCTGCACCAAGAGGATACTTGTTAGCACTTTACAATCCAGCGCAGAACATAGGTTCTAAAAAGATACTAAAGAACAGCGTGAATGCGTATTTTGGTCACAGAATCACAGAATGGTAGGGGTTGGAAGGGACCTCTGTGGGTCATCTAGTCCAACCCGATATTCCTCTGGCTACGGGATGGTTTCAAGGTGTCTATTTCCACACACCCAGCCAGAAAGCACGAGCATCAGAATTGTGTCTTGTTTTGAGGGAAACAAAAGAAGCTCCACAGCTATCTTTGTATCACGGGCTTTATTTTCACTAGGATTTTTTATTTCAATTTGTAAAATGAATTATGTGAATTGAGATTTTGCAAGCTTTCTTTAGAGGAACAAACGTCTCTGCTTCCAAACCTTCTCCACCTCACTCCCTGTTCTCTCCAACTCTCTATTAGCATAACGCGGCTGAAGCCTGTGGCCACCGCCGTTAAGAATAGCTGCTGCTGTCTCAATTATCAACAGATGGCTTTCACGCACACTGCTTTTCAGTCCCACATGCAAATGCAAACCTGCTCTAACAACAACTTGCTCTGTCTTTCTGTTTTTCAGAGTTAAGGTGAACCAACGGGAAGGAAGCCCTAACACCAGCTTCATGGAAAACGCGGACTTCATTGCACCCTTACTGACTGAAGCAAGAAAAGTCACGCGTAGTAAAGCCCAGGCTCAGAGCAAGTAAACGTTCCAAAGTCTGAGTGTCAGCCTGCTACAGATACGGTTTAAGCCACATTTTAAATGAACTCTGTTGTAAACCTTGCCTGTTAATCACTTGCCTACAGAGAGCAGGGCGGAGTTTGACAGTGTTGCCAAAGAAACGTCAGTAAATGTAAACTAAGTGCCTAAATCTTTGGTTGGAGGACAATAACCCTTCTAATTATTGCACGTAAGTCAGAGCTTTTGTGTGGTAAACACCAAACAATCAGTCACTGAAAGTTGACCCTTTAGGTTTGAGAACACAACATTTGAAACACATCAATGACAACGCTAGTGGAACAGCCTTTTCAGCTTAAAATGCATGAGGTTTAAGAGTTTACATTTTGCCAATTCCCTAATTCAGCTGAGACTTCTCAGATCTTCAAGGAAATAATTTCGTTCCAGCATTTCCATTTCATTCCAAAATGTCTTCCATAGCACGTAAAAGAATAGTCAAAGCCAAAGGACCATATACATTTGAATATTTTTTTTTTTTTAAGAGTTGATTCCTTGGCAATAACCAGTGCATGAGCATGTCTATAAATCTGCTGCTTCACAGACTTACTCCAGGCAACTAACTACAGAGAAACGTTTAATTGTCCCAAAGGATTCTGTAGCTTTTCTTCCCTTCCTCACTACGATCAAACTGAAAATTGCGCCTAACTTCCAGTATCAAATTTACCAGCTGCTGGTCTTGTAAAAACCAGTACACCCCCAGCCAGAGAGATCAGTTTCCAGTTGACATCACAACTGTACTGTCTTCCTTCAGCCACGCCAACCACTCCCGTGCCCGCCCAGCTCCCGGAGCCCCAGGCGGGAGCTGGGCCGCTCGGCTGGGCAGCGGAGCCGCACCGACCAGCATCACCGGCCCACGCCGGGCAGCTCCTCCGGGTTCCAGCGGCGTAGAGAAAGAGGCAGAGGCAACAGAGTCATCGACGTGGCTGTCATGATGGCTGCAGACGAGTCAGCACACAGAGCTCCCTGTTCTAGTCAATACTGCACTAAATGGTCCACCAGACGGAGTCCTTCGATGAAGGAAAACAGACACTAAGACATAAAAAACATCCCCCCCCCCCCCCCCTTTTTTTTTGGCAGAGGTTTCGTTTGCAAGCACAAATAACTTTCAGAGGATTTCCATATTTGAAGCATGGCCAAAAATGGTACAGTAGGAAACAGCTGTAACACAGCCTGTTCGACGTATTCATTTTTGTTTTCCAAGCATCATTCCAGTGGCACAAATGATATTTCCCCCATGCCCTCCGTCTACAAAAACAATGATGGAAGCTTCATAAATTACTGATGCATTGCTTAGACATACTTCATAAAATTTCTAAATTCTTCATGAAGCAATGGAATGACGTGAAAGCTTCCTATAGAGATCTTACGTAGGTCTTCCTTGGGTAGCTGTTAAAAAGAAAAGCCCCTCTAGAATTGAGATTAAGATGGACCAGCTTCATGATTAGACAGAGCACTGATGCAGCAATGAAATTAGGAACAACTTCATTATTTTCCAGCGCTCCAAAAAGAAGTATGACAAAAGACTAATAAAAATGACACAGCAAGAATATGAAAGAAAGAGGACAATCGCGACTGCGATGGGTAAAGACAGGACTTGGCTGTGACTGCTACCGTGCGGTGGCACCGACTGCTGCGTGCAACTAGTACCCAGTAGAAACAGGCCCCTCTCTGCCTTCTCTCCCCTCTCCTGGAAAACTGTCCATGGAGAAAGTAACTGACTTTACAGCACGTTAATTAGTGCACGCTGCGCATTTAGCGACAAGTTCAAGTTCTCACTCAGGCTACAAAAAAATCCACCAGGTCTGTAAAGCCTGTACTAAGGTGCACTCTAATCGATCTCCATCGAACGTACAATCCGTCAGTCCTAGAAAACTCAGAAAAGCAGCACACGAGAACAAACTCAGAGATACACATTAAATAAATAGTCACATTTTTTCAAATTATTTATAGAAAGATCAGCTCCGTCTTTTCTCACTGGACGCTAGCATTTATCAAGTTCATATTTTCTTTTCTTCTTCTAAATGTCAGATGTTTCTCACTTCATATTTCCACCTAAATATGCAGGACAAACCTAACCCTGCTGCTCAGCTAAGCCTGGACGGCTAATGCACACAAACACACTGAAACCAGCATGTGCTTTTCGGGAGCGGGTTTAGGAAAAATATAGCATTTTCAAACAAAAACCATACAACAAGCTTCTTTCAAACAGAAACATGGTACTTTCTTTCCAGAAGTATCCTCACACACGTGTTACCATCACTTGTGCTGCAACTGGCTTATACCCAGCATAGGCTCCATTCTTTTTCTTCGCTGCAATTATCGTCGTCATTCCTTCAGTGCCATAAACAGGCCTTGCACTTAAAATATTAGTTTCTTTCTCAGGTTTCTTGGATGTACAATTGCAATATTGAGCTGTTTATGGTTACTAGACGCTATGAATTCCTCTGTCATTTCTAGGAACTGTTTCTTTTAACTACATATCCAGCTCGGCCTTAAAATGAACAGATCCACACAGGAGAATTTAATTCCTTCAAATATGCAGCGGGTAGCAGAGACTGTTTAGAATATGAGGGAGATCATCTTTGTAAACCCATCCATAAGCTTCAGATAAATGCATATTTTAAAAGACTACTGAAATGGAAGTACTTTAGGTGATGGGATTGAGGAATGAATCTATTGAGGAAGCAGAGATGCTTATGATTAAAAAAAAAAAAGTTGTTTGACAGTTTGCAGACTAGAAAAAAGCATTAAAGCCCACACTTTTCATAAACAACCAAGTACTTCTTATTTATAGAGGTATTTGGAGTTCATTATTTCTCAACTACTTACTTTACAAGTAAATTAATACATCATTCAAGCCACTGCAAATAAAAATCATGTGCAGAACATATGCCTGGCATATCAAAGTTATATGGGAGAGCGACAAATTACATTTTTTTAATTATTCCTGGCGGGTGAAAACTACAGAAGCCTTGTGCAACTTCCTTGATCAATATTTTGAGCTGACACAAAGATCAAGGTTAAAATGTGGTCGTGACATCTCAATGAGGACCTTGCTTGCCGAAGAACCCCAAAAGAACTGATCCCTGAGTGTAGCCACATATTATCAACATTTTTCTCTAAAGAGAAGGAAATCTGGAGATCAAATAGCTTTTGCAACCATAACAAGAACTGGTACCTGTCTCCAGCAGAAAGACACTAGAAATGGATTTAATGAAGGAATCTCCACCAACCTTAATGCCAAACACCGATGAGCTAAAGGCTTGGTGTCAGCACAGACATAGGTTTGAGAAAGAGAGACAGGCGGAGAGGAGCCCGCTCCGCCCGTGCCTGTCACCCCGTAACAGCAGCAGTACAAGGCGTTGCCAACACCTGGCTTCTTTTCAAAGAAACAACTAACGCGTGCAATCCCGCATCGTATCTACCAAGCCAGTACGTTGTCCATCCATAGCAGGCAACACCTATGCACAGTATAATCGCGCACAAACAAGGACCTCACAATAGATATCGAACGACGCACTGCAAAAACCTGTCCTCCTCATCCTCGGAGTGGAACCTCCCTACTCATAGGTAAGTCTGGGCTACAGTGACAGAAGGATGATTTCCTCAGCCAACGGAAATTAGTGAAAGACTTTCCAGCTGAACACGACACCGTACTTCCACGGAGTGTTAGGACTAACGGTCTATTTTATTGCTTTGTTCTGCAGAAAGAGCTCTGCAGGTCTTCTCATAGTCATGTGCCCTGAGTACTCACAAACTTATACATCCTTTGGATTCCACCTAGGGAATGGGAACCTGTTGAGTAACAGTTTATGGAACACACTGACGGCAAAGCCAGCACCGCTCTGTAGCACTTACATTTAGAAAAACACATATGAGAAAAGGCTGAGAATGGCCTGGCCAGTCCTACTGGGTACCAGATACTAGGCTATGTGTCAGAGCTTCGTGCTCCTACACCACAGAAGGACCTGACGCTGACCCACGTGAAGTTTGGAGACATCCCAAATGACTCATTATTTGTGTCAATTCGAGAAGGTCATACCCAGACTCATAAGAAGACTCACAGGGCAATTCCACGCAGACAGAAAAAATGAAACCATCTGCTTCCTCGAACCTTCCAGTACATCACATCCTATGCAACACAGAAGCCTTTTTCCCTGCTGCAAAAATTCAACCCCACAGTATGTTTTGGTTTAGAGACAAAATAGCACAGCCAACAAGATCGTCTTGAACTGCTCGACAGGTTTTTTACCCTTCTGAAGGCTTCGGATTGTGAACATCTACCAAGCCATCCTTCCGAATTTAATTGGGTTGTAGTTTATGCTCATAACCGAACAATAAAGTCAGAGTAACGAGTTTCAATCACAGCACTCTAGCAAAGAGTTTAATTTATAGAGATAATTAAAATCACCATCTTACTCTCCTTTCCCTGTTCTTGGTCCTGTACTACGAGTTGTAGATAGGGGAACACCACCACCAGCGATCTTCTTATAACATTAGAAACTTTCTCAGAGATGAGTAACAATTTTCCTACTGAAAGCAGTATCAGGCTTCACTACATGGAAATGAAATGAGCACAGCACAATCCCAACTTCTTTTAATTATCCCATTTTTTTTTCAAGATCCAATAAAGGGCTTCTAGCAACTCGCTATGTTTTAATAGGGTTTTAGTAGTATTAATAATTAAGTAGTGATTTTAAATGGAATAAAAAACATATACATCTTCTGACTGAATGATTAAACAGGTGCAGGCCCAAACTTAAAGAAATTTCACTTGGTATTCATTATTTTATTTAATTTAGAATCAAGAGCATGTGCAACTTTCAAAACGCTAATTAGAAACGTGAAAATAAAATCTTAATATGGTTTCAAAGAGTAACATTTTGCACGATTTCTGAATTAACCTAAGCCAATTGCTTCTTCCTCCTAAGAATTAAACAAGAATTCAATTAGACAAAACCATTAAACTGGCAGTTCTAAGAGCAACTCTTCTTTTTGCATTCGAATATAAACACTTATCTTAATACCAAGCGAGGCACTGTTCAAATCCCTTGTATTCAAGAGAATCCTTGACTCTTGTTATAGGAAGCAATTTTGATATCAGGAAATCAGTTGCTTGATTATTTTTATTTATTTATTTTCTAAACTAAATTAGTATTTGCCAAAACACTGCAGATTAGAAAACAGCTTTATTATGAAATTACAGCTAGTTGGTTCAGACTTCTTGCAGTCCCCAGTTCACGTTGCATGTCAGGTTTACACACCTAGAAGCAATCTGAGCAACCAGTACCAGCAGAACCCAGAGAGAGGATCCACCTTTACTTCCGCGGGATCAGTGAGGACTTTTCAAAATAAAACACTCGCAAAAGCTGCATTCAAATAAGGACTGGGAAACACTGACTGCCCGTATGAGTCTGGGATCCCAGAAGGGAAACCTCTTCCCACACTCCTGCAAAGCTTTGCGTGTACTTCACGGCGTCACACATATGAGAGCTGGCCTGGAAAAATGGGACCTTGGCTCAGGAGGTAGTGTGTGAGGGTGAGAGGAATTACAGGCACCGTTCTGATTTACACGTCAATAAAAACCCCAAATAATTCGTACATTTTCAGCTGCTTAAATTGCTGTTTGTGTCCATCAGGGTATTTTCTTCGGACCAAGGAACGTTAGAACCTGCTCCCTGTACAAAGGAGAGACGTCTTTAAAAGAAAAAGCAAATCAACATCCATTGCCCCTTCTTTGCCAAGTGATACTCACCTCAGAAGAACACCCAGCATTCGTACGTACAGAAAATGAAATTCAAAAGCAGCGCAACAAGCAACGGCTTGGTTCTTCCTGCGCCAGGACACCTACATGTTCACCACAGCACTTCCAGTCTCGTGTTGCTGCTGGGGGAAGAAGCCCAGCACGCGCGAGGAAGAGGAGCGTGACACAGCGCTGATCTCCTCCCTGACCTCCTGGTCTGAGAAAGGGCAGACCTTTATGTAGGAGGGAAGCAGCCACGAAAAGTCAAAGGAGAGAAACCCTGAAAAGTAGCAGCATTAAGAGGCGAAGGCAAGGCTAGAAGGAAGCCAAGATAACGAGGGCAGGAGAGGAGCCAGCTAGAACTGACAGTCCATCAGCCGCAGGGCAGAGAGCCCCGTGCCCATTCGGAAACGCTCCCTCAGCGGCTAAAGCTCCCTGTCTGGGCTCCCTTCTCAGCTGCTCCAGACAACAGGGTATCCTCAGGCTGCATGAGAAATGGAAGCTAGAAGGTGTCACGCTGGCCTGGCAATTCCTCCTTCTAGGAAGCATCTTTGCATATTAATGGATAATTAATCCACCCGCTTACCCTCCTCCAGGCAAGGGAAAGGAGCCCCTTGCAGACGAGACTGCCCGTTGCTCCTCTCCCCTCCTCTGTGCATGCACAGCTCTCGAACTTGACCTCTGGTACCAATCACCCACAAAGGAAAGGAAAATACTTCGGGAGTCCAGTTTCCCCGCGTGAGCACGTACGGCCGCTGCATCTCCCTGGATGAGCAAGGGTTTGTTTTTCTCACTCTTGCATTGTTTTGCGTTAGTGTTTTGCTTTTTAATAAGGCTAGATACTAGCATTGTTGCAACAGGTTAATTATATTCTATTTTAATAAGCATCTTGGTTTAACCTCTGCTTGTACGAGATTAAACTCTCAACCTCGCCCCCGCATTTTTTTTTCCATCAGGGAAATACCAGACTGTCTGTGGTAATCACGAAGTTTGCTTAACCTCTGTGATACTTTTTCCAATACATCTCAATTTCTTATTAACTATCGGTGCAAGTGTTCTGCAATGGTCTCTGGGAGGATGGTCTTAGTGGTCATCGCGGCCCTCAAAAGTTTGGTGGGAGGCACTCCCCGCACACAGACAGCTGGTCAGAAACCCCTGGCTCCGCACAAAGCTCACTGAAGTGACCAGGAGATGACGGCGAGGTGCGCCGAGGTCCCATCTTCTCCTACGGAAGAGCCTGTGGAGAAGCCCTCACGTTGCTGCAGGAATGGGATGAAGGTGCCGGCGCTCAGCCTGCAGCACTGATGCACTTCTGCCGCGCTGCGGATCTGAAGAGTCCGCGGCAGGCTCTCCCACCCCCTCCTCGCCACATCGAGAGGTCCCCTCGGGGGATGAGAGAGGTGGGGGGGGGGGCAGAGATGCCTCTTGGCCCAGGGGTTCTTCACCGCTCTTTGACTTTGCAAAAACAAAGCATCGTGTTCAACAGAAACGCACAAAATAAGTCAATTGGAAGTAAGGGCTGAGCATTTCACTGATTAAATCATCATTTCGGCTTCTCTTAGCTGACCAAGCTAACTCTGCTCAAGGCAGCCACCAAACCCAGAGGTGGGCATTGACCTGTGCCTACCTTTATGCCTTCCCCGGCCGCTGGCCATGCCGGAGGAGATGAGGAACATTCAATTGCTTTTTCCTCTTGGCTCTTCATCCTCACATCTCCACATCAGGAGTCCAAGGACTCTTCCCAGTGGAAACTACTGGTCAGCTGACACGTAGAACAGTCCAGCAAAGAGAGCACACGCCTGCGTGGAAAAACTTCTCTCCATTTTGTGACTTGCTCAGGATTTGCTGGCCCAGCCATCGTCTCCCCCACAGCCACAGGGTTCTGATTCGTGGTGGAACCACAACCGTATGAACGTGGAAACGACCATACCCCCATCCAGCCCCCCACTTCAGCACATACTGGGTTTTCCAGTCCACACAGTTGTGTGAAGAAATAAGGAAGCGGAACTCAGTTAAACAAACCAAGGGCGAAAGGCAACCCAAAGGCAATTCTTTCTGATCAAAAGCATGGACATGGAAGAAAAATAAAGTCTTGATTTTAACCGGAGATTGGGGGGGGGGAAGTTCTTCCCAGATCTGTCTAACCTCAGTATTTCTCCAGTCCTGTGCTGCATTGGAGCCCTCGGTCACTGCCCCTCACTTGCAGGTCACAGAATATTTTCTCCAGCAGGATGCACGTGATTTTTCATACTACAGTTTTAAGACAAGCTTCATATTCACAAAACAAAAAAAAGAAAAAACAATGTTGTGTAGTACCTGCATATCTGAGTAGCCACAATGCATTAATGACAGCAACAATGAACCGCAGGAAAACAACTCAAGAAATACACTGAACTTTCAAACTTTACATCGAAGCAAAATAAACCCCTCAAGTTATACAGCACAATTACCGTAACATTGCTTTGGCTGCGCACAGTCAGTTAAATAAGATTAATTTAGCAACTTTTAAATATCAGTAAGTAATAGACATCTTCATGTATAGGCCATGCTCGCTCATTCCTGTGCTCTGGAGTGTATTCAAAAATGATTTCTTCAATTAGCCAGACATAGTGTCTAACGAAGGACCTACTTCTCATTAAGGATTATTTAATCACATGTGGAGACGGCAAAGCGTTTTCATCAGCTATTTTTGAGTTCTTGATTAATTTAAGAGATGCTTAAAATGTTTTTCAAATGTATTTTCACCCCATAACAATCCCAGAGCGTTTGCTCTGTCCCGATTCATTTTTCTACCACCACTGAGCACAGGCAACGTGCAGATGTTGCCAGGGATGTGCCAGCAGACCTCCACCTACATTATTCGCTACTCTGAAGCTGGCCACAGGAAAAGGGAAAAAAATAGCAGTCCTTACAAAATTACAGAAAAAAAAAAAAGCAAGATACAATCCTGCTGCACAATTCCACTTTGTCTTGTTTTTTTTTTTTAATCTGTAGCCCTCTAATAGTATTGTTCTTCACTGGGATTTTGCAACTTAAATCAACACCTGCCAGGAACCAGAACAGCAGCAATATTTTTAGTTTTACTTGCAACTCATGATTACCTTGGTTCCCACCTATGAAAGACTGTATTACAGTAGGTAAGCTGATACTTTTTCAGCCATCTGTCCTGAAATCCCTGCAGAAATGCATTACACAAAGAGAAGGTCTCTTATAAAATACTGTTTTCACTCCAGACACCACAGACAATGAAGGAGAGATGAAATTTGTAGCTTAAGTACTGGAGTAAAATAAATAAAGCAGCAGATGCCAACATATTAACAACAACTTAATCTCTTGAAAATGAGAAGCAGAAGTGAAATCAGAAAAAATATGCCTGACAGCTACTACGGTTACAAGTGACACACACAAATCTTGTTTACTGTTCTCCCTCCTCGTGAGCCGGTACTTTACGTATCCCACTGCTTGGGCGCTGAGTAGTATGAAAGCATTGCTGGGGTCACAGACTTCCTTACAACTACTCCTCTGTTTTAATTCCCACAAGAAACACGGAAATAGGTCACACCAGCTCTGCCTAGCTAATTCGGTATGCTGACTTCTACTAGCAGTACACTAACTGCGCCTACAGTGCATCACTAGCTGCTGACCCTTTCATACATACAAATAATGGCTTTTAAGAAAGTATTACTTCACCAGTACGAAGCTATGGAGTACTAGGTAATTTGTGAGAAGCTCATCCGAGAAGTCTACCACATGGCAGGGTTTCCCACTCATTTAAATAGAAACAGCTGACAGGAAAAGCATCACGCTCTCGGTGTCCCTCTTCCCTCTGCTATTATTTCCACGTATCATCATGAATACTGAATGAGCTTTAGCAAAGACGGGGACTGACAAACAGCTTTGCTTTTGGTGAGATAAATCCTTCCTCGAGCAGCCTTATGACCACATTCCTTTTCCGCCTTTTCCCAGCTCTGCTCTGCGCCTGTTCAGGCCACTATTTTCTCTGCTGGTCTTCTAAATCCTTTGCCTTTCTCAACTCTTGTTCTTCGCTTTCACTTCGCTTCCATTCCCGCTCCCGCCTGTCTGTATTTTAGCTTTATTTCTTGGATAGGAGAGTGTGTTGCGACACGTAGGAAAAGGGTGACTGTTCGGAACTAAGACTAGAAATCAGCACTCGGTACCTGACGCTCCGTTTCTAACGTACCTGTCACACACACATCATTTCAGACCTTGGGCACGAGACATTAAAGCAAATTCACCAACACCAGTGATTTTCCAGGTTCCACACTTCCCATAACGAGACAGCAATGTCATTAACAATAGTGCATTTTCTGTGGCTTTTTTGCCCGAGTCCTTTCTCCCTGGACTGATAACAAGAATAGAAAACAAATTATATGGTCTATACACTTAAGTGATTTGTAATGGATTCATTTCACGCCGAGACGTGGCGAGCAACACCACCCAGCCCGCGCAGTCGGTATCACGGAGCTGGTGATTAAACGTCAACAGCAACTGTACCAAACGCAGGTGAGATGCCCAGGAGAACCGCCCGCGCTCTCCCAGTGCCCCCCACTGCCAGCCCGCACCCACCAGCGTCCGCGACGGCCCAGTGCCGCAAACCCCACGGACGGTCAGTGACGAAGGCACGGCTGTGGGGCGGTTCAGCCACCCCGATTCCTCCTGCGGAGCGAAGGACCCACCTCCAAGAGCACAGCCTTGGACTACACAAAGCTTGTCGGAAGGCTGGAGGGGCTGTAATATACTCACTGTACTCAAAACTAAAAAAAACCCCACCTCAAACCCAACCAGCTGTTTGTAAAAGGAGATCTTGGTCCTCTTTGTGTTGTGACTTGTTCCTTCCGTGTCTCTTGGTAAAGAAAATGAAGTTGTCTCTCCAATTGAGAAGACAGTACACGGGGTTAAGGCCCATGCAAATCTGTTTTCTTTGCCTCTGGAATCTTGCAGAGTCTAAAGGGACAGAAGCCACGTCGGGATCTCCAGTGATTTCCCAGTCTTTACAGATGACAGCAATGCCCAGTGTTGTTATTTTTACATGATGGAAGAGCCTTTTAAAAGGTAAAATTAAGACTCATGACTAGGAATTGCAAAGCAATATTATCCATGCTACAAAAAGCCTTAAGGTGTAGAAAAAAATGAAAAAAAGCAGCCCAAGGAAGGTAACTGCAAGTGTAACAAAAACCTGAAGAAATACAGAACTAGCGCCCATAAAAAGACTACTGGAAATGCGGAGGTCACCAATGCCAGATGAAAAGCTTTGTTCATCAAGATGAGGGAGAAGCACCTAGACAAGTAATGACCGTGAACTAAAACGATAGAATAGGGCAGATCTCGCTGGGTACACAACAATTAGCATATTATAGTGGTAACGTCAAAGAACTATTTTATTGTTATTTAATCATCCGTTTTCTTTCTCTCCCACTGACAAAACTGAGCGAACTGCAGAGCCGCTCAGGTTAGCAGGGAACTCCCGAGATTATCTCCTCCCAGCTGCTGCTCGGATTGGGCTCCACGCAGACTGGGGACCAGGCTGCCCAGGGCTTCCTCCGCCTCCTTCCTAAGGACCTGCACGGACAGAGATTTCCCCAGCCTTTTTTGGGCAAGCTCTTCCTGGATCTTTTCTACAAAGGAGAAAATCCTACCCAAATCTGAAGAGAAAATAGTTTTAATGTTCAGAGATTATGAAGCGTTTGAGCAGAAGGGGTGAGGCTTGTCAGTGCATTTTCAATCTGGTTTATGGAAGACTATCTACATACAGTAAGGATGGCACAGAATCACAGGACGGTTTGGGTTGGAAGGGACCTTACAGATCATCCAGTTCCAACCCCCTGCCATGAGCAGGGACCCCTTCCACCAGCCCAGGGTGCTCCAAGCCCTGCCCAACCTGGACGCTTAATGCCTCCTACCTAAAGAGGTACCTGAGCCCAAGCGTTCTGCAGTCAGGATTTCTCAGTGGGAATTTCTAGTTTATTTAGGAGGAGAAAGTTTGCAAACTGAATTTTAGGAGGAAAAAAAGTGCAAAATTTATAGTTTTACCTTGCCTAGACTTTTTCAATCCCCAGTTACGATGAGTGATAGAAATGGCACGTACGTGAAACTGGTACCATTCCTGGAACTGATTCAGGATGACTGACTCCGTGCGTTTCTCTGGAAATTGTGCATACTCCTTAGTCTAAATAATATACAGTCCCAAATAACAAAATAACACTGAAATCAAATGACTTACCTTGCTCATGCCTGCTTTGACCAGACCGAGCAGTTCAGACAAATATGACAAAGTTTTCACACTTACTGTAACATTCAGAAGGAAGCCAGATAAATATTTCATGTATCTCCAGAGATGACACTTGAGCAACACATTGTGTAGGTACACAGGACACAGTTCTACACGCGCTGCCTCTGTGAAAGGCTGAAGAAATTATTATCTTAGAAGTCTCCAACACAGACCTGCTTAATTTCTCAACCCTAAAACTGCATTAATCTTCCGGCAGCTTTTGCGCTTAGTAGAAGACATTTTGATTTTGGAGGGCTTTGTGTCCGAAGGGAAGTCAAAGCACTTACAGCACTTCACAGACAGAGAACATCCCCACGCAGGTCTGGGGCAGGACTGACAACCCCACGTACACTGTAACAGAAATCTTCCTCCTCACGTGAAGAAGGCAGAGCACTGGTTACACGAGTCTTTACATCATCTTCAAATCACCATGAAAAAACGAGAAAGACAGCACCAGAGCAAGACTCAGTTTTAAGGATCACGGTCTGTTCTGTTGACTAGTATTTTTACCAGGTGGTTACCTTCGGTTTGTTTTTGAAAATGCACTGCTTGAAGAGACAAGCAACATTTAATCCTGGTATTATGTTTCTTATTAAAACCCTAGAATGGTTCTACGCTTGTGGATTACCACGACTTTGAGAAGTACAGCCACACTGTGGAAGCAGCTCCACGAACTCCTCAGCAGACAAATCCCCACTTCTAAGCATTACACTAACTCCCGCTCGGGAAATCTTAGCACGCTGAACCCTCTTTTATTAGAAACTTTATGATTATCAACCTCCAGTTTAAACTGCCTGAATACTTTTCTCACATAAATATATTAGCTTTATTTTACTGTAGCACACCGCATGGGCTCAGCTTCAAGTCCTACTCGTAACAGTTATATTGGCGATAATACAAATGACACATAATTGGATTTTTTTTTTCAAACCGCTAGTCTCTCCCCCCCACCACCAGCAGAGTGTAAAGAAACCTTTTCATTATTAAAATCTTCCATTTTTTTACTTTTTCTTTTAATTCCTCTTCTCAAATTCAAACAGACACAGGATACTATTACCACACAGACAGAAGATACTATTGCTGCAAGTTAGTGAATCTTACAAAGCTTCCAGTAATACCGAAAAGAAATGGTATACCTTTATGTTCAGCCCATCTTACAACACTCACTCTACTTGAGAATGTACTGTAAGAGAATGATGCACGGAATATGTAATTACATTATTTCAATTTGAACATACCGATGGTACTAACAAAAGTTTTTTACTATAGATAATTAGTGCATTAAACTTTTAAGTCATGAAAAACTGTAATATCTTAAGACTCCTTTTAAGTACGATTTATGATAAAAATTTGAATTTTCATGTTTTCTGCATGGATGAAAATACAACAAAGACATTGTCTCAAAGACACTGCAATGCCTTTTTCACAAGAATATTTACTTTGAATAATCGTGGTTATTTATCGTGCACTATCTACTCATCCACTTGTGAATTAAGCTATATTATAAAACCTGTATTGCCAAGAAAAACTCAATAAAATGCACTTTCTACTTCTGAGTAAGTTCCATGAAATAGCTTGTCAAAAGTATTCATGTCCTGACATTGCTATTTATGTCTATTTAACAGAAAACTGAGTCATCAAACCTGATGTAAACAGTTCTAATTTTACCTAGCTTTATGGTCTACTTGAAGGGCTATAAAAAGATTAGTTGTAAAAAGCAGGAATGATCTCGTAAATACGATCACGGGAAGGGAAGCTGTCTCCTACGGCTGGTCATAACCATTAGGAGCACATTTTTACACTACGGCATCGGGCAGACAGAATCATCCGAGCTGAAAATTTGTGTAAAAGAACCATTCTGGAAAAGGGAAGACTTACTCTAAGGCAAGTCCTTTTAATGAAGTGAAGGGAATTAGCAGTACCTCTCTCTCTGAAATCTTTGGGGTTACTAAAAGATGTTGACTTGCCCAAGACACAGAATCATCCTAGGTGAGACTCCCCTGCTATGCTGCAAACCCAGATGTTGTATCATTCTGCTAGCTCAAGAAAATTAAAAATAAGAAATAAAACCCAAATTGGTCTTCTTTTAAAACACAAGGAGACTGAAATGCAAAATGCAACCAAAAATCGTGTATGGGAAAAAGAAAATTAATCGCTTAGAAATCTAAGTATTAATCACAAATAACTGGTTACTTTGTTAATAACTTTGTTAATAGTTGGTGGGGTTTTGTGTTGTGGGCATTTTTCCCCCCTAAAACCCTGACAGCATGAGGTACTTCAGGAACATCAACACTCTTCAAACTCAGGTCATTTGCTCCAGTTGCACAAGCTTTTTTTTTTTCCCTCTGCTCCATTAACAGTACAATTATTTGTGGAAACCAACCATTAACTTTGTGTATTTGTCACAGCAAGAGCCCGAGTCCATTATTTTTAAGGTTTTTTTTCAAAGCTCCCCATGATTTTTGACATTTGGGAATGAAATGAGCGAGTGGGAGGGTAATGTGCAGGTGAACAGCTGTACGAACTCTGCTGAGAGCTTGAAAATAACCGTTCCTCGCCCTGCCGACGCGGCTGGCAGGGAGCGAGACGGCGGGGCTGCGCCGCAGGGCACACCAGCAGCAGGCCAGCAGACTGCAAGAAGGAGCTCAAGCACCTGAACTGGCCAAAGGCAATCAAAATTAAAGGAAAAATAAAAAAAAAATCTTTTGGAAATCAAATTGAAGAAAAACATCTCAAGTTTCCCGCAAAGCAAGGGATCCCACCTTCTGTCTGCCTCCAGAATCCCAGGCGTTCCCTTTGTGTTTCTCACCCTTACGCCGCAGAAGAATAAAATACGCGGGGATTTCGGCGTGCCTCAGGGCCTCCGAGCAGCCTCTTAACACAGGGGACAGACCCAGCGCAGGGCCAAGGAGTTAAAGCAAACTCCCAGGAGCGGCACACGAACATCTACCAGACGTCAGATGTTATAAAAGGGAAAAGAAAAAAAAAAGATCTGCTGATTAATGCAGTGCTACACAATGTACACGTGCAGTTTAATACAAAATCAATGGGGCATTTATTATCGTGGCAATTTCCGAAGTTCATTCCATTTGGTCCCTTTGCCATCATTTATGTTTAAGAAATCTACAATAGTATTAGCAACCAACCAAACCAAAAAGACTACAAAAATAACCTGAAAATACCTCTTTGAGGAGAAACTGGGGGAACTGGAAAACAACAAGTGTTATATTTACAACATAATGTGACTTCTTTATATTAAAGATACATCAGGAAGTCGGAAATGACAGTACCCAAAAGCAAAATAACTGCGAAATTTTTAACCACAGCTACAGTTTCACTGAAACTAAATTCTGATTATTTTTTTTTTAAATCAGAGTTTGTTTTGACATGTCAGATCTAATAGATAAATTCCAAGTTGTCACGGAAGTGAAGGAATATTGAATGTTTGTAGTGCAAAAACAATAGCTACAAGAATGAATCACTTGCTCACGATCACAAACTGCTAAACAGAGCAGCCTGCGAGATCTTTGAGAAGAGTCTCGCATGCCTGTGTGCCAGAGCCAAAAGCAACACTTGTTGTAGTTTTTCTGTCTTCATTTGTATGTGTAATTTATTCAAGAGACAAGTAGGGGATAAATTATCCATAAACTTCATTTCAGCAACAGAGCAGGGAAGGGTTTTGCAGATCACCTGCAGGTGACATGCTCTGGGTAGCTCTCTACACCTGACAGGCTAGCACACGCACAGCTGGCCCACCTCCTCGGTGCACAGCATCACTGGCAAGCCACCGAAGCCCTCGGACACCCTGACCTCAGGCGGGTAACCTCTTTGTGCCGCCCTGTTCCACAGATTCGTATGCAGAGAAAGGGTTCAGGACAGCGAGACCTCGTAGCGCCATCGACACCACACCAGCTGCAGGTCACTGCCCGACTGCTCCTTTTACCCTATGCCACCTCTGGGGAACAGCTTTCTCGTCCATCTTTTAGCACGACTGCTCAAAGATAACGCTGATAAATACCACGATAATCAGAGGACACGTTTCATACAAAGAGCTCAAGGAGAGCTTGAAGTGCTTTATCGTAATGACGCAGTTCGTACCCGAGACCCTGCCGCTGCAGGTGGAACGACGCCTGGTCCCACTGCCTTCAGCGGGAGCCTCCCCAAGCCCGGCTGTTGCCAAGCACGCTTTAAGCAGACGCCGATTGCCCGTGACTACCTAGGGCGAGGTGCTAGAAATCAGCTACTGCTCTTGCGTCTCCGATCACCCAGCGGATTTTCAGCTCCGTAACTCGGGTACAAGTTGCTGCTGTTGAGTTACTGCAATGCCTGCCTTCTGTAACTCCCCAATAGTTCAAAAAAGCCCAAACCCCACCACGACTTTATTACAGATTTTTATTGTAGCTGATGATTTGTATCACCAAAACAGTTTTCTCGCGTGGAGTTTTTTCAAAACAAGTCACTCTGTGTTGTGAAATCAAAGAAAAACCAAGTTCACTGTAAGAACCAGGGCAATTCAAAGCAGTTCCTTGCTTGTCAGCTCGGAACACGATATTCAATGGCATGTACATTAAAGCAATTGAAAAAACAGATTTGGTTTTTTTCCCTCCCATTGTTCCCATCCTCAGAAGCATACAGAGTCTCACCGACCACAGGAAAAACTCTCCGAGCTTTGATTTACAGACTTCTCCCTGCCAGGGTGACTGATACTGTTTTTATAAACGTATACATCTATTTCAAATATTGAACCTTAGATCATTAGTTTCACAAATATGTTCTCTGCCTATAGCACTGATCGGCATAATCAAATAGCTCTAATGGATTACAAAGCCAGAACTTTCACCGCGACACAGATGAAGGACTGGCACAGTAAGAGAAATGGACCAAGTCCACAGCTGGTGCTGAGCAAAAAACTTCCTTTGCAGTGTCAGAAGTTCTGCTACCAGAGCTTGGTCCTCACTCACTGCCTTCAATTTACTCAGCCAAAGGAAATCGATCACATTTAAAAAGGTAATTTAAATCAAATAAATCCTCTGCTCATCTTTTAATGGGCTGATACTTCTGTTCTTACCTGATTCTGGATTATTACCGAGGCTTGCCTGGCACTTACTGGAGACCGTGAGTTGGGCACACGTAGCGCTGCTTTTATGCATAAAGTTTACACCTGCACTAACAGCCTGCCTGGTAACTATTAGTCACGAACAGCAGCAGTCAGGTAGGTGGGACATCTTCTGGGAACAAGGTCTGAAACCCTTAGTTTGACTTCTCGAGATTGCTGTATTCACTGGCTGGCAACGGCATACAAATAACGCTCTGAACGCCTCGCACCGCCGCCTGGAAACGTGCTGCTCCTCCCGGGCTGACAGATCTGCTTCATTGTGAGGAACTCCTTCACCCCTCAAATGAAATGGCTTCACGCATTTCAACAAGTGTGTACCTGGGAACTACAACACGGATTACTCTTAATTTATCTGCAGCACTGCCTGCCTGCTTTATGAAAAGTGTATGTGTGTACATAAACAGGGTAGAAATTACCTTCCGCCTAAGGCTACCACCACATGTCAATTAAGCTGCCAGACTTTCAGGGGTTGGTATTCTGTCTCTCTGCCCGGGGGAAGCTTTGTATTCAATTTATTGTTGAGTAAGACAACCAGTTTGGCAGGGAAAACAGATTAACAAATTATACAGCTTTTTTTTTTTGTTTTTTAAAGGTGAACATAACTTACTGAAAACAAATTTCAGGAAGCTTTCTTATTGTTGTTATGACTATTTTTCAATGTATAAAGCTGGAGAGGGGAAAAAAAAAACATTAACTGTCTGTAAGCAGGATCTAATATGAGCAATGGAAGTTAAAAATGCACTCTTGGCTTTGTTTTATTCTTTCACTGTTTTATTAACGTATAAATATTGGTGGGAGAAGCTGCTGCCATACCCAGCCAGAGGATGTAAAAAACAGTTGTGCTCTAAACAGGATACTAATTCACTGACTGTTAAAAATGCTTTGTTCCTTCTATTAAACAAACACATAAATTATCTCCGAGTCTGCCTTTCTCTTTGCAAAGAAACACTACTCACCATTTCAAGCTTAGGTCTGTCTCAATACTGCCGTACCCTTAGAGATGCTCAAACAGGTCGGTGCCAACTGGTACCCCGATTCCAGCCAAACTCAGACATCCAAGCCCAAATTATTACCCTAAAATGCACAGGGTGCTATTTTAGACAGCAAGGGTAACGTAACACCTGCACGGGTTATTTCCGTGAGTGGCTTTTGTGATTTGAAGGTCCTCCCCCTGCTCCTCAACGCCCAGCACCGACACAGGTTCCACACTGGGCTTCCCCACCGGATTCTCCACAGGATGGTGCTCCTGCTCAGGTCGGGCGTCCCCATCTAAAACGGCCTGTTTTTGGCATTGATTCTGCTAAGACCTAATTTGTTTACTCACATCATTACACAGATGATCAGACTCTTCCTCTAGGGTGTAAACGGAGCCATTCTGAGGCCAGATCTCCACATGCAGCCAACTGTACACCCAACTTGGGTGTGTCTACTATCAATCTGGTGTTCACCAAGATGGTCAGGTGTCAGAAAGGGAACGTGGTCTTTAGTGTTTTGGGTTTTTTTAATTTTGAGTAGAACTCTTTCTTCTCTTATCTTGTGATCTGAAGAGTATCAGTGTTTACAGAAATTATCTGTGACTGCAGGGCTAGGAGGACTTTTGTCTCCTCAAGATGCAAGAGGCTGAAGAGCAAAGAGAGCTATATAAGTCCCCAGGTGAACGCACATTTTGCTTGTTTGGAGAGCACAACGAGAACATCTTCCCATGGCTGCTGGGACTCCTGGAATAGAGACACGTGCTGTCTTAACCCGGAGAAAAACTGAAGCCAGAGAATAGTGTGACTAGTGAGCTGGATGGAGCACGTGCCCATGGGCTGCTCCAGCGACACTCGCGCAACGTGCCGGTCTCTTTCACCACGCAAACAGGGCAACGGGGGCAAGGCGGCATTTCTTGTACGAGAGCCGAGGTTCTTCCGCTCCCTCCAAGGAACAGTTTTCTTGCATTTAACTCCCATTATAACAAAAACACAAGGACTAGAAAGTGCTGTCACTGCAGGTGTCCGGTAGCTCAGATGCTTGGAGCGCATGCTTTCACACTTCTTCTCCATACCCCGAGTATTTTACACAGTGTCTTTGCCACTCTGTGTACACTCAGCTTATGCTTTTCCAGGATCCATTAAAGGTTACCGACATGCTCACCACCAGCTCTCGGTGTTTGGCAGCAAATCCTGGCTAAAGGGCTCTTCGCTTCAACTGAATGATTCGCTAAAAGTTACCAGTTTACAAACACAGAACATCGGAAACAAAAAGGCCTGCAAAAGTGCTGTGGCCAACAAGAAAATCCTCACAGATGGAGCATCTACTCTCTCATTCTCTCTCCAGGAGTATTCTTTGCCATTTAGATTCTTCCCACATTTAGTTGTATGGTAAAAATATCTCTTGCTGTCTCTCCTCCAGCCATCATTTAGTAAAGCGTGGAAAAGGATTGAAAGAAAAGTACAAAAACTGCTAAAAAGGAATAAAAATAATTGCGCAGGACTACTATATTTTCCTTTAGAATATTTTGTCTGTTGTGGCTATTTTAACTGTTCTTCTCTTCTAGGATGGGGCCCGCTGGCCACTAACCTTTGCAACGCCGAGAGCCTTCCTTCTAGCCATGACCCCCCCCCCCCAGCTGCGGGGCACAGGCTTCTCCCGGCTCCCATGCCCATGTCCCCACCCTCATGGCCTTGCAGCCGCAAAGCCCGATATTGTTGTTACATTGGGATGAAAATCTTCTTTCCTCCCCCTTTTCCTACCACTTGTTTTGAAGCTTGTCCTTTCTCTGGAGAAAAACAAGGCTTAATGAATAACAAGGTAGATAATGGTTATTCAGGTAGGTGAAAAGCACGACCCAACAACACGCCTGCCGAAAGCTCCGGAGCCAGCGAGCGTGCGACACCCGCCCGGGTCACATCACAGACTGCAGCTGATACGGGCGGCCTGAGCAGGGATGGGGATGCCCAAGCAGGTCCCATCCCCGGGGACCGGCATGCGGCTGGGACCAGCCGCAGGCGCTCACCTGGGAGAGCCTGCCCTTCTCGCCCAGCTCACCGCTGCCCAGCTTCCCCTTCCTTCTCTCTCCCCTTCCCTTTTTCACCGCTTACACCCTCGGAGCTGACACACGCCACGAGCTACAGACCCCACAAGCAAACCTTGCAGCATGTCAGCCTGCTCATCGCCCCTTCTGCACGGCTCTGCCACTATATTCAGAAGCTATGCTGGACTAGATCTCAAAATAACTCCTGACACGATTTTCTTATGCTGTGGAAGACGAAGGTAATTTCAGCAGGAAACTGAGTTATCACATCAGTAAATTCTCTGCGTCACTATCGCTTTAAGACGAAGGGGCAAATAGGGATGTGCAGCAAAACAATCAAGTTCCAAAGGGGGGGGAAATAAAAAATCAAGGCAACTGTACTTGTTATAAAAAATCGCATTTTTGATTGTATTCTGATTGTATTTTTTGCCTTAAATGCTAGATATTCATTCTCATGCCAGCTTTGTTTTTTTTAAATTTTGTAATTAGGTACAAGTATACTATTTACCACGGCAGCAGCGCTCAAATCTCATTTATTGAATGGACATCATTAGAGCGAGCAGAGCTCAGGAAAGTTATTAGAGCCTCATCTGAACTACGGAAATGTCAAGTCAAGTGGGAGCAGTGAATGGTGATAGGAAACTTGTTCCAGTTATCGTATGTTAATGAGAAGAAACAATGCGGAGTTTTCACAAAAACAAAACAACGCAAGGAAAACGGCAACACGAGATGCATTTGTGACCGGAGCCGATGATATATTCAGTTTTATATATTCCCAACATCATTAAAATATGTCCATCGTACCATTAGTTGATCATTGCTTTTACCTCCAATTCACCAAGTCAGCTTCGGCGTGCGACAGGTTGCAACATTGACAATAAATAGCTGTATATACGGGCAAGTGAAAAAAACAACAAAAAGCCTCTGTGAGAACAGAGATTTATCATTGCTCTTCTCTCACCAGTAAAATTCAGGTGTCACATCACTTCTTTTTTCATAAGCTTTTCCTTTCCCCAGGACACGTCTCGCAATTTATTTGCTGAAGTTAGAGAGGTCTGACAAGGTTTTAGAAAAAAACAAGTATATACTAATGCTACAAATTTAAAAAAAAAATATTGGTCCTGTTCAAAATCCCCGATCCCTCCTTGTTACCCACCTTTACTGTTTCAGAGGGAAGATGTCTTAATCAGAACTCCCAAACACACACGTGTGACTACGACAATGCACTTTTTTTGGAATACCATGTTGAAATCCAAATGAAATTAACTGGGAAATATTTTGATACAGAATATATCCTTCCTGCTTTCCAGGTATAGCTTTTATAGATGTAGCAAACACACTAAGGTGAGCGTTGCATGTAAAACACCTACTGTCAACAACCCCAGACGCAGCCGCAGGAAAACACGCTGCCTCCCGCAGCAGCTCACGCACCTCGCGCAGACCGGGGGTATTGAGGTTAACGTGCACAAAACCAGGCTTTTTTCAAGACCAGTAAAGGAAGAGTATTGGCTATGATCATTTTTTCTTCTTTAGTGTACATCTAAGTGTTGTTTTTCTTTCACATTCTGTTCTACAAAGGATCTTTAGCGCCTGTTTTGGCAGAAAGCCTCCAATACGAGGGCAATCAGAAAAGCGGTGAAACAGTGACTCCGCAGAAAACTGAAGCTGAGCAAGCGAGAGGAAAAAGGAGCTTCAGTATCTGTGTAGGGCACCGGTTTGCTGTTTTGCTTAGACCTGCTTGGTATAAATTAATACCAAAATTGTGGAAAAAAACAATTGTAAAAAGACCTTTCAGTTTACACGGTAAGGCAATCCCATCAGTGGTCATCCAGATAAACCCAAACCTGCTGAGCAGACATGACCTGAATAGGGAGACTTGATTCTTGGCCGGAAAAAATCAGGCGTTATTAAAAAATAATAATTACAAGCTCACACTGTAGACCTTCTATATATTTCACACTAAAAATGGCATGATAAAATAAAATTAAAAAACCCATGACAGATGATTTTCAGAAATCAGTAAACAAGAATCAGTCCATTACAACACAAGTTTCACATTCTTATTTTCCTTCTTTCTGCTTATTTAAGACCCTGCCACGTTACTTTGTTGTATGGGAGGATTCCAGAATCACTGCCTTTGATGGGACTGCAGTGAACTTCAGTCTGCAGAGCAGATTTCCAACCATGAACCTGCACATACTCACACACGTGTCACAGTCAAGTCAACCGGAGTGTTCCTATGCCCGCTTTACTAAACTTGAATTTGAAAAGAAAAGTTTCTGGAGGCCCGATACGGCCACCACATCGCTGTACCACAAACTCCCAGTACAGAGAGGCTTTCAAACTCCAGCCCAAACAGGATGACACCCGAGACAGCGCGAGCGCTGCGCAGACGTGGAGGCCAGGCAGCAGGGGCACGGGCACCGCACCAGGAGGGGGGGGAGGAAGGAAAACCCCAATAAAGCGGCAAATAGAACTTGTGCTCCAGGACTCCTGAAGCCACGGCTGCGTAGTTCATAAGGTTTGAAATTTGAAGGGCTGTGTTGCCTTATTAAGAAATGTTATCTTGATCTATAATTACATCTGGACCATATAAAATAAGCAATTAATTTTTATCGATACAGATTAATACAATTTATGTATTTAAGATCCAAGGAACTGATCTATGTGTTTGCAGTCTTTGCTCATTTCATTTTGTGAGGCTGCCTATTACTGGCTTGTTAAAGCCTCATTATATTTTTAAGTCCAAATGTCAATCTTGGTTCCAGTCCAGGCTCTTCTCTCTGTATTTAGTAATTACCAGCAGAAGTAATTTCCAGTCGCAATGAGTTTGACAATTGCTGACCAATACGATGTTTACAGAAACATTCTGAGACTTCATTTTTTAGCTACGAGGATACACGTACTCGACTAATTTGCAGTATTGGGACATGTGGAGCAAGGAAAATCTTTAGATCATCTGGCTGCATATGCAAATGATATACATGCATATATTTTACATGGAGGAAACTCTCAGCAGAGCTACCCGGTTTACACAGCCATCTGTCTCGCCCGTGACGAAAACAAGCCACGTATCCTAGAGGAAGGTCCTGTGTTTCTCAGAAATGGACAGCAGACCCCGCTCCAGCTCGCACCTCCAGCTGCCGTGCTGTCCAGCGGGCAGAAGCAATTCTTGGCTCCCTAGCGCACGCTCCGCTTGTCCCATGGCACCTTCTTCTGCGTATTCTGGGAAACTCACCTCAGCAGCTACGAGCACGACACAACCAAGATTAGCTCATTCCTCCAACAGGCACTATTTTGTTGTTTTAAAGGAATTGTGGGATGAAACTGTAACTAAAACAAGTGAGTAAAAAAGGGAAAATTGTCTTTTAGAATTTCAGAAATCAATGAAATCATGTCTTCGTAGATCACCACTCTGCCGTTCGGGGGACTGACTAAGAGATCTCTCAGGAAATAATGAGATCTATCACTGTAAGACCAAGAAGCATTTAATAATTACCCCAAATCACACTGGATTAGGAATTTTAAAAAACACTCTCCATACTAAAACAAGACAGCCTAATGTACCAGGAACAGCTTCCAGGATTCTGTCTAATGTGTTGTCAGTATATTTCAAATTCAGAAATTTGATTTTAAAAAGCAACAGATTTTTCAAAGATTATTCTCACACTGGCTATATATCATACCCATCTGTGAATTAAAATAAAGGGAACTACCAAAATGTTCCTTAAAATCAAACATATGGTAAGTGTTCACTATGTCAGGCTCAAGCTAATTTCCCCAGCAGCTGGGCCTCTCCACACCTGACCAATTTCAAGTTTTTTGGTTTTGTTTTTGGACTGTTTTTTTTCCTTAATTTTAATCTGTTGCAAAGATTTAATGAGTTCAACAGGAATATGTATAAGATTTGAAAAAAAAATCTAAGAATGTTTAATTTTAAATGCAATTCAGAAAAGTATGGGTTTATTTTTATTTTCCATTTAGAAAAATAAACACCATACTGATAGAAATTTGCTTCTGCTCAGGAAGAATAGGACGTTGTAAAGGTTTTTTGAAGAACACCCAAACTAAAGGAAGCGGCTCAGCTCCTCAGCTTGCTCGGTAATATTTTGCTGTGTTATGATCTGAACCAATTCCAAATGATTAATTTAGAACGCAGTCAGCAGGAAATAGAAAAGAGGGGTCTCCATCCTTCTGTGAGTCTCCCCACAGGCCCTGAGCCCCATACCTCTGAATCCCCTGCGGAGGAAAGGAAAAAAATTGGTGGGAAATTTCCCACAAAAAAAAAGAAAAAAAGCAATGTATTAGGGGAGAGACAGAGCGAGAGAGACCAAGCACGCGCTTCCTTTGCTGGAATGCGAGTAGCCTCCATCTTCCTCCCCATTTCTCCCTCTAGTGGGGGCACTGCCTGGGGAAAGGCTCCGATAAAGATGTCCTCGAGTGGGCAAGGTGCTGGCTGTGCCGCCGGCGCTGCCCGGGAGGCCGCGGGCCACGCCGGTGCCCGGGCTGCTCGCCAGCGACCGGGAACAGCGTCGCTCTCGGACAGCAGCAGCAGCCAAACGCACCGTCCCTTTAAAACACGTGTGCACCCAGCTGGGAAAGGAGAGTCTGGCTTGGGATGGAGAGCTTCAATAATTCGGAATATTAAAAGCGTAAGGTTTTTAAAAATAGAACTTTAGCCTTTTAAAAAATACGGGAAATAATATTGCGAATAAATCATTTCAGCAGGACAACAGAAGAGACAGCGAACAGAAAAGGAAAGCAAAAAAATAGCAAACTATGACGATAAAAATTGAAGGACACAATTTCCAAAGTTAGAAGCCTACCTGAACTTGAAGCAGAAACTCCCACCATCCTTTCCCTGTCTTTGCTTATATATCCGTTTATTAACTCACATTTCAAGATGTTATTTTAAGGAGTCAAACCCGTGCTGTTTGGGTACACCCACTTCTCTTTGAAACACTGTTGTGAGAGAGATTCTAGGGGACAACTGATTTATTCCAGTCATCAGGCTTAGAACAAGAGATCCAGACACGGATTTTCCAGATCTCCCTATCTGTTTTTCCTGGTTTTCCACCATAGGCAGCAACACCCTCCTCGACCCTTCCGGCGCACAGCACGGGCGGGGGCTGGCGGCGGAGACGAGCGCAGCTCCCAGCACAGCTGGCGAGGGGCTCTCGCGCGGGGCAAGGCAGCTCTGACCGTCGTCAACAGGCAGCTCGGGACACCTCCCTCACTGGCAGCTAAACATCCCCGCAGCTGGGTTATGCAAACTGAGGGGTCTTTGCACTCCTACAGTGCTCAGCCTGTCCTGGATTGGTTTCTTCTTAAAAAATAAAATTTAAAAAAAATTTTAAAAAATCAGTTTCAGCTGATTCAGCCCATTATTTTTAGGCAGCTACCTTTGGAGGTCAGCAGATGACAACAGAATGGAAAATTCCTTTCCTTCTGCAGCTCTGCAGGTGCATGTGCATCATGAAGGAGCTTCTGAATACAGCAAACTGTACATATTACTAGTGCCTTCAAAACAGCTTATGAACTTTTCAGTCCATTGTGATCACAGTTCCCTGTATTGGAAGGGAGCCTGTGCCCTTAAATCTTAACTCTGTGAACTCTTTCCTTTCAAGTACCCAACACAAGAACTTTTTCAGGAACAGGAAAGCCTGAACTCTAATGAGATCCTCTCTGCCAATTGTAGAATAAAACCTTCTATTATACGTACTACAGAGATTGGAAACACATTTGCTATACCTCTCATTTTTCCTTACGATCCTCTCAGTCCCTTGACTAGAGTACAATGTCCCTGACTTGAATTTATATCGCGCTTTTCAAGACGCAGTAAGCAGCAGATTGCAGAACCTAATCGCTTCAGGAAAGATAACTTCATGGAGAGACAGACTATTCTGAACCAGATTAAACAAAGCAACATATTAATGCCTGCAGTAATAAATATATAAATATGGACAAAGTGACACTTCATGCTCTCGCGTCTTTGAAAATCAACCAATTGACTGACTGAGCAGCAAACAACAAAAAAAATTCATTCTGGAGTATCCAGCATTAAGCAGATTTTCTGCAGTGTAGCAAACGACTGAAGAAGGTTAAACTTCTTCCGGCAGGTAGGATCTGAGTATCTGAGTCTTTGTGCATAGGAGAGAGCGTAAGGGAGGCAATGCACAACGACACAACACACATCTTGGTAGCTTGACTGCACATCCTCTGCTATCCCGCACAGCAAATCGCAGTGTAAGGTACTGGGAACAAAACACAGGGCCTAAACTTGGAAGCCCACCTGAGGAGATCAGTGCAGCGAGGTTCATGGTTCCAGAGTTCCCTAAGACTCTGCGAAAGCCAGCAAGGAAGCAAAATTTCCCTTCCCAACTGAACGGGATATCAGCTGTTGCCATTTCAGAACCATGGAAGCAGCTTTCTGGATTTTAACGTTTAGAAACTGTGGCCTTCATAAACACATAAACATGAAGTCCAAGCACCATATCAAGATTCTAAGGCAGAGGACAAGCTTGTAAGACTTCTCTTCACATGCTGTGAGTTGCGGCCAGACATTACGGCTAAATTCTGAAAGCAAGACAATGCTAGCGTTGTGGGGTTTTTTGTTTGTCGGGGGGTTCGGTTGGTTGGTTTTGTTTTTTTTCCCCCAAAAAGGACAGGAGAAAGAGTAACAAAACAGCTGCTGAAATATACATCTCAGCTGTGTGTCACACGATACTGCTGACTCTCTCTGTGACCACACCATCCCCATCTCCGTTTAGATCGAGCTATCTGGCCACGCAACACAGAGCCTCATTAAAACCCCGCGTCTGCTGGAATTGGAGCATTACTGGTAGGTAACATGGCTGGTACGCTATCAAAGGTCCCCACCTCTTTATTTGCATAGCGTCATCAGTGCTTGAAATGCAGATGAAATCATCTTAACCACCGACAAAGGTGAACGGAAGATTCAGCTACAATATCGCGGAGAACTACTACAGGCTTGAGTGGAACCAGCCCATCAGCCCCCACTGCAAACGGCGTTTGAAGCCCTTTAGCTATGTCCAACAACAATAATATTGCGTAGAAACATAGCACATGCCATCGCAGGACACTGAAGTCATTTACACACAGATGTCTTGCAGCTCAAAGCATCCCTGTGGGCAGCAGGTATCACTGCTATTGCTGCCATCTGACAATTCACACTAGGGAAAAAAAGAAATAAAAAGACTCAAAGATCTCCCCAACGCCGCAACAGTCACAAAACAAGGAACAGCACTCCAGTCTTCCTCTTCTTTGGTCATCTTCATCTCTTGCAAAAGCACCCTGTGAGACAATCCTTCCTTCTACCCTTCACTACTGCATACGCTACGGGAAAAATCTTTCTTTCAGAAGAGAGAATTCTGGTTTCACCACAATATTGTGTTTTATAATATCGGAAATGTATCTCAGAACAACTGAGTCTTCAGACTGTGTCTACGGCATTGCATGCTCAACATGAGGATTTCCAGAATGGCAAAAGAATTCACTATCAGTCTTTTAATTTGTAATTTTCCTTTCTTTTCAGTATTACGTGTCCTCCCAAGCTCACTGCATGCTTTCATCACATCTGTCCTATGCAGGTAAAGCACCTGAATACAAAAGCACAGTGTAACCAAAACGTATATTCTCTCAAAATGCTCCTCTAAATAGTCATACTATTTTAAAAACCAAAAAAATTCTGCCTTGCTCTATTTTGGCTTTTTTTTTGTAGGGAAAGCCATTTGATGAAAAAACTTCATGTGCCATACAATATCTTCAAAAACTCAATTTTAATGACTGTATTAAATAATGGCTACAGGCCAACAGGAAAAGGGCTTGCATGGCAGTTTAATTGACAGAGTATCTGAAGTGCCCTTGAAAATTATTTAAAAGTTTATTAACAGTCCTGGAGGTCAAGAATGAAAGGCTTCAAACAGCAGTTCTGCTGAGGTCCTTCTCTGACCCAGATGCTGTATCTTTGATGTTCCTATTAATTCAAAAATTTAACTTAACACGCAGACACCTTCAAAAAGTCTCCTCCTTTGAAAACCTGCAATCGTTCATCTACCATAGAGCTCGGCAGTGTTTGAGTCTGACTGGAACATAAATCTGTGATGAAGCATAATTACCTTAAACCAAATAACCTACAAGATGCCACAAGCTATGGGAAAACAAACTTTAAATGTCACTAATTTCATCCTCAAGCTGCAAAGAAGTGAAATATGCTGAAAACAAGTTTAAAGTGACACGAGTATTTTATGTATTTATGAAATACCTTACAACGTACTTAAGGCATTCCTTTCTCATGAACACTGTCACTAATGAATTTTGCATGATAATATCTGCTAAATAAGTAGTTGTTGTTGTTCTTAGTCACAAAGTGTGCAAAAACCAAATCACGTGTGACAAAGGGCGCGTGCTTTCACACCGGCCTTGCCTCCATCGGACGTATTGGGACACAGTCTATACATTAGAAGCATTCTAGCATACATACTTCTTTAGAAAATAAAAAACCCTATTCATACTGAATGGGAAGCCCAACTTTTCATTTTGCCAGAGGACAGAGAATACCTTAACGCCGCTACCACATACACGGAATTATCAGCATGGCAGGCTGACAAAAAAGAGGTTAACTGACAGATACAATAGCTTCACCTTAACCCATATGTCAGGAAACATGCCACTATTGATATTCAAAGCTGGAGCAGAACAGTTAAGTGAGTCACATAAAGCTGAACAGGCAGGTATTTAAAATATCACGCTTGTAAGAATAAATTCATAGCTCACCTTATCCTAGAAAAAAATGAGGTCTTTTTTGTTTTGTTTTTAACTCAGACCTAATCATTCTGTTCAATATCTTCTCTCTATGGCTTTGGACGTTTCTACAATACCCACATGTGGTCTAAGATAAACTGACCAATTTTTCTCTGAGTTTCTGCATTAAATCAACGCAATCATTCAAACTCTTAAGTAAATCACAGCTCAAAATTTGGCCGCTGTTAGGTACGAACACAATCTCCAATTCAACCCAACATGAAGAGCAGTTTCAATGTGTTGATGACAGTTGGTCAGAAAACGTACACGGTGAAAACCAAATCTGCATGCTTCGCTTGCTTGATTTTCAAGAATGCAGAGCATTTAACTCGTGTTTTAATTATGACAAAATAGGATAAACGTTTCGAGGGAAATGAAGGACAACACATACAAACTCTGGTTTTAATTAATTTCTCCTTTTCCACATACTTATCAGGTATTCTTAAAAGGACTTACGAACCTTCAAAATGCGGCTCATCCTCTCATTACTTTCACAGCACTTCTTTTTATACCTGCACAAAACCCCAGAAAGGTCCACAATCCCTATTACATATGAGAACCATAAGGCACACCATCACAAAGGATCATGTTGTGGATTGAGGGACCCGACCACACACACACACAGTATCCATACTGATTCTCTTCCTAAACCTAACTAGTTTTTCATATTTCCAGCAAAAGTAGAGTTATAGACATTTTAAGAGAATTTGCTTTGAAGCAAATTAGCCTCTTGCCAATACCAGTGAAAGGAATACAAATGGTGAAAGGATATCTAGCCTTAGTCTGAAAACAGCTACTGGCCATAAACTCCACTTACTGAAATTATGACATGAATTAGTATCTTCAAGACGTTAGAAACCTTTCTTTACTTTCCCTAGAACAGATTTATAAATCTGGTCTCCTCAGTGGAGGTGAATAATTTACAGTTCTCCACCCCTAACTTGATAATGAGAATGAGTCCAATTTGAACTTTTAGCTCTTTGATATTGGAGAATATATAACGCAAAATTAGAATGGAATATAAATGCAGGCTGGATCAACCTATTAATCATTTTGTGATCTTTGTAAAAAAAAAAACAACTATTAAGGCAATTGGTCATTCAAATGAATCATTACATTTCAACAAATGTTAGCTTTTGTATTCTTCATTTAAGAAGAATCCCTACTTTTATCAGAAGAAGTATTTGTCCAGAGTCACCCTTTTTCTAAAACAATAGACTGCAGTTACCCCCAAAACAAATGTGTCCCCACAGACTTAAATAACAAAGACTATTTTTAACTCGGAAAGAAAAATTTCAAATATTTCTTCTAAAAATAAAATATCCTTAAAATTCTCTTCCACTTTCTCCCGATTTTTGTAATGGTGTGTATCTTTATTACAACTGCATACAAAACTTTATAGAAGGGCAACATTATAATAACAGCAAGTTTAACGTAGCTAAAACTTAGGTAGCAATACGACTTGATACCTAGATTAAAATGGCACATTGTGACTCTTTCTACTGTCAAGATCATGAAATTCATCACCATCTTCACTACAACTCATATCCCAAGTGAATTTGCATTCATATTAAGAAGGATAAGAAGGTCAATTTACCAAGCTAGACAAAAAAGATGATGCTTGGACAGACATCGAATATTCTATTTCAAGCATCCATCCTTGACAAGGAAGCTGCAATTAAGATCAGATTTACTTCTAAGTATCAAGGCCCTTAGTTTGATCTGTGTAGCTGCACACACTTTCTCCTGCTGTTTGAAGCATCATTTCAGAATGTTCAGCACAAAAATATATATAACATTATTAGAAAATATAGTTGTTTCATTCTGTCACAGAGCTGGTCTGAACTAAGGACAGAGAGGATGGTCTCAGCAGCAGTGTGCTCAGCCAGAATTCAAGACTCCCAGCTTTATTTCCCAACTCAATGAAAGCCTTGCGCAGTCTTGGACAAATCTCTTTCCATAACTCTGTCGCTTTCTCCAGTCTATAATGCATGAGTTCATAATATTGGCATCAAAGTGATACTAAAAGAAAAAATTTATTCATTAACTTTAATGCCATTAACTACCATACAAAGCGGACTACTATACCAAACGCGTGGGCATTTCTTCTTTAGGCAAACCCCAGTAACCCAGTAGAGCTAGTTACTCAGCAAGTGCCCCATCTGCTTTTTTCTGACCCTACCGAGAAACCAATGGATTTGTTCCCTATCTGCCCACTGAGCTTTCCTGTGTCGTCGTAACGGAAGAAAATCACACAGCATGAGTTCAAATGTCAGCTTAAAAAACCCAACTCGAAGTACCAAAAGATCTCGCTGCCTAGTATAAGGAAATCTAGACTTTAACCTTCTTCAAATACGTGGATATACCAAAGATGCCTAGAATCCTGTAGACTGGAAAAGAACTCCAGAGGTCATCTAGTCAACCTGCTGCTCAAAGCAGGTCCAAATAAAAGCTGTATGCTCAGGACCCCAAGCAGTGGAGCTCTCAGTTTATTCAAGGACTGATGAGGAGGTACCTCTCTGGGCAACCTGCTCCAGTACTTGACCACTCTCCTGGTAAAAACTTCTTCCCTGTATTGAACTGCAACTTCCCCCGTTGCAGTGTGCATCCATTGCCTCTTGCCCTACGGCTGTACAGCTCTGAGAAGGCTTTGTCTCCCTCACCCTTCCGTTAGGAAGGTAGTTGTGAACAGAAATGCGCTCTTCTACTAGGGGAGAACAAACGCAATTCTCAGAGCCCCTCTTCTAACGTCACGTGCTCCAGACACGCGCTAAACGGAGCTCCCGTGTGCGCATCTGCCTTGGTTATGGATAGCATCTCAGTTACACGAATAGCGATCGGATCTGCGAGATGGCTCCAGTTTGTCCTTTGTCTTTTGCCTTAAACAGTCAGATAGAAATTAGAGCTCCAGCTGAATGAACCACTCTGCCACCGAGTCACAATAATTGCTACCAGGCCTGCCAACAAAAAGGATCACGTACCTTTAAAAGGGATGGCTCTTGCTCCCGCATCTCTGATAGTAATTTCCTCCTTCGTGTGTCAAGATTTGTCACCAGTTGGTGTACTCACCAACATACCCAACATACCCACTAGTTATGACAGGAATTCAGTATGGTAAAAAAACAGATGATCTTCATAAAACAAGAGCAAGGCAGAAACTGGCCGAACACGGAACACCAGGACCAGTTTCCCTACTATACTACCCGATAACAGAGCAGCAGATAAGGGTCTAAGCCAGTATTTGTTCAACCTCTGTAACACAGGAGCACGGCTCTGAGGCAGCAATAAATATCAAGGTAACATAACTGCTGTATTGCTGCCCACACACGCAGCATTGCACACGTGAATGACCACTTCTCTGTTCAAAAACATTACCAGGACTGAAATCCAGCTCCTTCCCCTTCCTCCTCGTTATCCGAATGCTGTGCCATCGGACCAGTAGCAGCAAACACATATAAGCAGCCAGAGAGGAGAGCAATGGATTCCCAAAAGGGTTCACAGAACAGCAGCCTAAGAACCACAGGAATGATCAGGGGATTGAACCGAAACCCACCACCTAGAAATCACAAATCTGTGATGCCTGCCAAGCTGTAAGAGAAAATCGTGTCCTCCTTGTATGGCGTGAACAAACACCAAATGCACCTGTGAAGTGAGCATCAGTACTAAAGAGGGATGATAAAGCCAGGAACTTAAAGAATACAACTTGCTGATAACGTGTATGGCTTAAAAGACACGGTTTTCTTTGCATCTGAACAGCCACTACTTCCTTTAAAGGGGCAGTTTTTGGATGGGGGGTGTTTCATTGTTTCTTTCCCCTACTTTCTACATTAAAAATGTTTTAGCCCATTGCTGCTTAAGTTAGGCAAGAACAAGAAATAGTAATCAGATGAAGACCTAGTACTCAGATTTTTAACAGCCTAAGAATGTTCAGGGATGCCGGATATTTTTACACCGACCCATTCTCTCTTCTATATTACAACTGAGAGAGCAGGAGAGAGAACGGCCATTTAGGTCATTAGAGCAACATTTTCTACTCACTGAACGGCCTTCGGAGCCTAAGTTTCATTGATTTTCCACGGGACTTATCTTCCTCGGTCACTCCGGGCTTTAGAAGACGTCATCATTAGACAGTAATCTAATACCTTTTTTTCATCCATTGCTACCAGCCCTGACTAGTGGAAGTCAAAACCATCCCACTCGCTGGCTTAAAATAAATGCTTGACACTAAACCATACAATAAAATTTTGACTTGCTATAAACAATATTAACAGAAGACTACACAAACCCACCTTGGAAAGCTGACGGGTGCTGCTCAGTGCAAAGAAACAGATTCAAATAGTCAGAAAGGCGAATCCCCATTCGCCATCCAGCCTGCGAACAACACATAAAGCTCCATTTCGCCACACTTTTTTCTTTTAATAAACTACTTCTTCAGGTACAGGTGGTTCAGGGCAATTAAACTGCCATCTCAGACGGGCTAACTTGGCACCAAATTTTAGTCATGCAGCTAGATCTGATCTATTCTGCTCTCTTGCAGTATGATGAACAGTGTGGAGTAAGACAGTGAGTAAAAATCCTCTTACCGTGCTGCAAAAAATACCAGTAGCACGTTAGAGATGAGCATTTAAGCCACAGAAAGCAACCAAAAAAAAAGAGAAAGTTAATAAAAAGTGCATTTCTTTATTTCTTGTGTTTTGGGGAAAATTTGCAGCAGCCCAAATTCCTTTTTATGTAAATCTCAGACCTTACTAGGCAACTTCTTCTTGAAAGATGTTCTCTACATTTGAATAAAACCAGCAGATGAATGTGACTGAGACCTCACCCCCCGTATAATCTGTATGATACACAAATAAGGACAAATTCTGGAATATTTCAACACTTGGGTCTATTAAGTTGCAGAGCAATGCCCTGCTTTGTGGGCTGGCAATGGTTGTCCCTGGGGTTGTTACACGCTCCACGCTTCTGAGGCCTGACGCGCCCCAGCTATACCTCGTCTCTGTCTGTCGTCCCCTTTCGGGAAGCGGGAGCTACTCCGTACGTATCAGCGACCAGAAATTTGGAAAAAAAATTGGTTTTTTTCACCTTAGAGGACTTTCAGCCTTGTCCACGCTCCCGCATTTTAGGAAAACATGTCTTGTTTTATTTTGGCTTGGGTATTTTGAGAATCTTGGAAAACAAAACCAGCACTGTATTTTTTAAAACTGGATTGAACTGGTGGACTTGAATTCACATACCTGCAGCACAGATTTCATGTCAGTGATTATTCCTTGAGTATCACGTGTAAGGTCATCCTACCCCCAAACAGGCAGACACGTATGACTATACAGCATAAATGCTGCAATTTCTCAGAGACCTCCAGTTGCTAGATAATCTACATCCCGTATATTTCTGCAGCATATTGCTCTCTTGTAGGTCAGTCTAAGGGGATAAGGAGGTAATTATCCTGCATCCTTCTCACCCACTTGGTAACAATCTCTTCCCTTTATCCCCTTTCTACACTTGTCAGCATAGGTAGTGATAGACAGACGCTACTTCCTAGCGAATACTGAATATTGTTCCTACCTATTTTACAAAACCATAATAATAATGTCGCGAGGAACATTAGGAGGAATACTATTAGGTGGTTTAAGGCCTCCACATTTGGCCAGATTTCAGCTATAAAGTGAATGAAACTGAGAGACTGTCCATTTGACATTTATACAGAAGCTTTGGCGAGGAGTCTGTCTCAGAAAATCACGCATGTGGAATTACTCTCTCAAATTTGCTTTTGCAAGAACGTTGTTTGATGTGTCTTTCGAGCTGATGAGACCTAAACCCAACTGCCAGTTGCTAGCTGATTTTTGGAGCTTCATTTTAGCTCTGTTAGCTCCTGTTTATTAAATTTAAGATATGTATTTTTATTTTTAAACAGCACTTTGTAGTTTTTTCCATTGCTGGCAATTAATTTGTTCAGTGAGGGAAAAAAAAAAGAATACTTTCATGTATTGCTATGTTTTTTAATTCTCTGCTGATGTGTGATTAAGTATTCTCTTTCACACAGAACAAAGAGAATTGTTTCTCTGTTATTTTCTTCTCTTTTGTTTTAGGAAGTACAGATGAATCCATTTTATCTTAATTTGATATTTCTAGTAGAAATTAAACTGATGATTTACTTTATAAAGTTTTTTAAAGTGTCATTTTTTTCCCAAAGTTATAGATAAGCTGAGAATTACGTATTTTATGAAGAACTTTTTTGCCTGACTGTGATAAATACTGTGAAGGGAAGGTTAGTGTAGAAAGTATAGCTGTAAGCATCACAGGAAGGTTTAAGTCTTAAGTCCAAAAGCACTTCCTATTCCACAAGGACCTGCCAAGTCAGTTCACCTTACATATTTTCACTCTCAACCTTTTCCAGAAGTCAAAACTGATTTACTTAAAGGAAGCCACCACACAGCTACACTACTTATTTTACGTTTAACATAGCAGAGCAAGGAACAGCAGCTGGATCTAGTTTAAATTTGCAAAGATGAAACAGAGTTCTTGTCTTGATCCCACATTTCAAGATATGAAAATTCATGCAAAATTGAAGTTACAGCACTCAAAAATGATAGATGTCAATTTAAGGAATGGGTTGAACAAGCTCAAGGAACCGATTGCTACGATGTGAATTCAAGCAACTCCAAAAATATTGTGGTAACTGAAGAACAGAAGAAATCAAGACTGAAAAAATTTAGATGTCAGGTTATGGTCTGGTCTTACAAAAAAAAAAAAAAAGAAAAAGAAAGGCAATATTGAAGAGGAGGCATACTGTGGGTAAGGTTAATAAAATGGAAATCAGATATTGAAAAGACTAGATTATTTTTGGCAGCATTAACATTTACAGTAGACTGCATCCCAAAGCCACATTTATCCAGGCATTTATGATAGTTTATTCCTGTTTGGGGTGGGCTGGGCAAGTATTTTAAGGAACAAAGACTTTCCGGGAGCAAGAGAAGAACCATTTTATACGGAGTTCGGATGCATACTGGCCAGAAACGGCTAGCTCAAAAACGCGAAACGCTTACGCTAGATAGGTTATGTACAGCAGAAACATCTTCCAGGATGAGATGGCAAACAAGTGAAATAGTGGTAACAGAACGTATGTTGAGAATGGCTTTGGAAGTACTGCAAAACCATGACTGATTTCTATAAAATCCTTAAGATGCGTTCCTTTATAAAGGTGGCAATTAAACAGAAGCAAGTCTTTGTGACTGACAAACTGAGTTTGATGAAATACAATCCAATATAACTTTTTAAAAGCAAATATGTACCACTCCATTTTATAAGCACCAACATAGCTTATTTTGTAAGCAAAATGTTGTAAAATGCTAATACAGGTAGACAAGCAGGGAACTACCTTTTCCATTTTCTTTTTATTCATTTGCTCCAACTGTACAAAGAAAGTAAGCTTTGCGTAAAGCAAAATCTGGCAACCTACACACCAAGGCATACCTTCTGCTCACACCTGCACACCTGCAATTACATCAGGTGGTCTCATTTTAAGAAAAGTACTAAATACCCTACAATTCCTACTTTGCTTAATCATTACCACAATAATTCAGCTGAGTTGCAATTGGAAACCTGACTGTATTATTCTTCCATTTTAATAAGCTTTACAAATGGAAATCTATTATGTCTAAACAGCCTGTATTAAAAAAAAAATAAATGTGAGGATATTAGAAAGCACTGCTTCGTTTAAAAGCGTGCTCAGAGGCTTTAGAAAACATTTAATAGTGCTTGTTAAATTGGTTCATTCTCTTTCCAGCCCTCAGCCACTGGCTCTATAACAGAGATGAATCCCTGCAGCAGAGGTCCGTGGGACAGGTCTGCACACCCCGAGTGCCACGAGGTCCCTCCTTGTCGGGCATCCTAGGACAGACGGCTCGGCACAGGCTCTTCCCCAAAGGGTACGGCAATGCCAAAAAAAAAAACCAGTCGCCACGCAACCGCAGTATCCCTTCATGCCAACAGAAGAAGGTGATGAAAAAACAAGCTGGTTGTTCAGGGCAAAGAGCCTACAAAGATGTTCCAATTCCAGGCTTTCTCATAAGTCATCATCAAACTAACCAGCGGCGGCTGAAACGGAGCACTACGGCGACGCAGTACCACCGCCTGCCGACCTGAGCCGAGGCGAACCTCAACCCCGCGCGCCCGCTGGCAGTCTGACACGCGAGCAGCGAGGAATCCAGCCACCAGAGGCTGGTCAGTGGATCTCCACCTGCTAAAACAACAATTATTTTTACTTCTCAGAGGAGCGCCAGACAGCACGACATCTTCAGTAAGAGGAATAGAGACTGCAGCATCCTACGAAGCGACACAAGTGTTTGCCTCCCTCCCTCAGAGTGTGGAGGTGGTCAAGAGATGACACTGCTGGAGGTGTAAATGATTTAACTGCTAAGTAATTATATGAAGAGGGGACTACGACCTTTATTTTGCTAACTGTCTATTAGAAGAACTTCTCTAATTTTGACTGGGACAAATTAGACAATTTCCAGAAATAGTTCTTGACCTTGAGCACATAAACCTTGAAGGCAACTATCGCACAGCAAATAATTAACGAAGTGATATATTACCAGATCATGCTATAGCGTCCTTTAACGAGATGACATTCTACGTATTCAAGCAGTGAAGTCCTATTTTCCAAGCCTGAGTTCTGCACAGATAAAAGGGAACGTTAATAAGGGAACAGAAACCGGAGGCTCAAGTATCTGAACCATGAAGAAGAGAATCATTTAAATTGTTTCAATCTTTTGTTTCTGGCACCATGCCGTCTAGCCGTATAAAGCTGTAATTGAAACCATGCGGTGTGTGTAGTGGTTTCATTACTGGCTCTGACTGAGGCATCTCATGTGCTAACCATGTCCTGATTTTTTGCATCCTTAGGGTCAAGAACTCTTCACCTATGTATTTGTTAGCACATATGGGTTCTTATTCCTTCTAGGAAATTAAGACTATCTAATATTTAAGAGCCACAAATTGATTTCTAAGTCCAACTCCCATGTGATATTGAATGGCATGTCTAAGCATCCGTAAAATAAATCACCTGTGAAGATATTATATTCATAGACTTAAAATATAATAATGGTTTAAATAATTGATTCGTAATACTTTGCTATATGATAAATACTCAGTTTACTGCAAATCCTCATTTGCTGAGTAATAGCTTTCCATTGCTAAAAAGAGTGCATCCATTTTAGAATGAAGTACCTTGCCTAGAAGTAATTAATATATGATTTTAATATTAAGTATAATTTTAATTACATCTGGAGGAGATACCATCTAAGCATCTCCTCTAATTTGCCCTGAAATGAAACCCATATATTTTACACAACATATCAAATTAAAGTCTGATAATGATACTTTTGTAGAATTCAACACAATCACATCTATTCCATCAGACTTTACTCCTTAGCTTAGAATTGTTATAGAATTAAACTTTCAGGAAACACAGGTGAAAAGTCTGTTACTGTTCAAAATACTCCTTGTCCTCTAAAGTAAGGCACTGCCAAGCAAACTGAACCAACACAACGACACAAAGATACAGGTCTCTGCAGCGCGAGAAAGCCATAAATACTGACCCGAGGACAGCGAGAGGCTTGCAGAACAAGCACTACCCTTTCAGGCTCAAACCTTGCTTTTTTCCAGAAGTATGAACCATAACAATATCTCACAGAAGTTAGGCATTAACTGCTACTCTTAAACTTTCGGCATCTCAACTTGCTGTACAACCATACGACAACTTCTGCTGTCTAAAGTAAGATTGTGTAATGTTTTCACAAGCAGTTCGAAACAGGATTAAGCAGAACCACCGTCAGAAGGTCTGTCCTTATTCCCTCCCTATAACGGATTTACACTTTAGCATCAAATAGGGGCTTGTGATCTCATGCAAATAATTGACATCTATGGTAAATCCAAGAAGAAAAATCCAAAGAAAATCAAGCCCCCTTTTTTAGTTTTACAAAAGTATCAGGAGATATTCTTGGGGAGAGGGAAGATACATAGGGAAAGCAGAACTCATAGATTGCTTCTATTCCATCCCAAGGTCAAGATTTCACCTTTCTTCTTTTGCACAGCGATAGCCATGCCATCGGCCTATGAAACCACAAGCACTTAACTTTCATATTTCAAGCTCTAATAATCCGCGGCTTCCCTGGGAATTCACGGGGAGAATAAGCACTTCAACTTCAGAAGCAGTATTTCTAACAGGAGGTATTTCAGCTTGTATTTACTTGTAGGTACGAACCTAGGCTGTGTTGTCTGTGAAACCAGTCTATTTAGATATAAATGGAAGTAATTGCAATTCTTAAATAAAAATGTATTGTTCTTTCGCGCTATACGGGAGCTGCTCATATTCACGCCTGTACATGTCCGACCAAGAAGCTTCTTCGATGAAGAGGCTCATCTAAGCGTAGCTGTTTTGCTTTTTAAAGGTAGAAGTATTCTCATAACAAGTAACGACAGGAATATTTTAAAAGGAAGATGGGGGCTTTAAAAAGAAGTACCCATTCTATTTACAGCACAGAAAAGCAAAGCTATAGCACACGATTAGTGTAACATTTAAAAAGATTCTGTGCAAACAGTCAGCAACTTGTAGCTTTCCTCAGCGTGATCCACTTCCTTCTGTAGCTTAGCAACATTAAGACTATAACAAACAAAAATTAATTGTGCCAATGCTAATTTCCATATGCGATGCTCATCCAAGTGCACTGGAACCGTTTACATTTCAACCTGCAACACACCCTACACCACACGCACACAATCGTCAGTTCTCACAACGCAGCTCAGGGGCGCGCAGTGCTGCTGCGTCGCCTCTAAGGAGGAATTTCACCGTATCAGGAATGCTGACTGTCAGAGGGAGCCGGTGCAGCTGAAGCAGATGTTTCATGTTGATAAGCAGAGACTGGAAAAGAAATTTCTAAGCCACTTTTTCTTTTTTCTTCATTTTCTCTGCCATACTTGGCAGTAACTGATCTAGTACATTTGCCATGTGCAGCCTCTCTGCTGAGTGTAGACTTCCTCATCTCTTTCCATAAATCCATATTAGCATCAGTCATCCTAAATCACAAACCGCCTCCTTTCGAAGCTCCTTCTCAACTCCTCTGACTGGGAACTCTCTCTTGCTATTAGATAGGGGTATTTAACTGTCTTTTGGTTATCCTTTCTTAGGGATTTAAGAGGGAAAGACTCAGCCCATGTCAACGCTGTTTATCAACACAGCTATACAAATTCATGTACAATGGGAATCTACAGTCTAAGGCATACGTTATTTTATTGCAAAGACATCTGAATTACAAAATGCAAATTTCAGTACTATTTTATAAAAACGTAATTATACCCTGCTATATTCACGGTATTTGTTAAATCCACCATGGCGTGAATAGAGAAAACTAAAGACTAGCATTAGAAGCCAGAACTAACGCCATTGAAACCTCATTCCGAAACTCAGCAAAAAAGGTAGGTTGGTACAAACACTACCCCAGATTTATAGAACAGTTTAGAATGTATGAGGCCTCTGGAGGTCACCTAGCAAATCCTCAGCTCAAAGCACATCCAGTGGGACCTGGCTGCTCAGGACTCTCTCCAGTCAATTCTCAATACCTCCAAGGATGGAGACTCCATATCCTCTCTGGGGCCTTATTCCAGCATTTGACCATGTTGAACAAAATTTATCCTGTATTTGAAATGCCTTGTGTTTCAACCCGTTTCTGGTGCATCTTCTCCCATAGCTGTGCACCTTGAAGAGCAGGCTGGCCTCGTCTTCTCTACAGCCTTCCACTTGCCAGCTGTGGACAGCAGCATTCATCAGAGGCACGGGAAGGGTATCCATGCCAGCCCCGTGTGTACTTGCCTGGTGTTCTGTCATCTGAGAGCAGGAGTGGATAGAAAAAGGTTCATTGCTTATTCCCCACCACCCCTGAAGAAACATGGCAGTCTGTGCAGAGTGGTCTCAGGTGACACGCCTGCGTGGGGTGTCCCTGCCATCGAGCAGTAACTTCTCCTACGGCCCTCGTGGCATGACCTTGGATGTCCATGCAGGTTACCGCTGTCCTGGACAGCAGTTCCAACATGGCCCTCCACTTTGACCATTCTTCAGATTTGTGAATAAACTCCTCCTTGTAGGTGACATCCCAAACACCAACCTAAAGCACAAATTACTTTTGGAGTATCTCTGCAGTTTTCCTCTCCTTCCCCACAAAAAAAGGGCCACGTTTGTAGCACACCCCAAACTTCTGGAAGCCGACTGAACTAAGCAAAGCTTTAGGAACTGTCTATCAGCCTGAGCTGCAAGGGAAGACAACCTTTTCCCTGACAAATTAGCTCATAAATCAGGCAACAGTTTACAAATAAAGAACTACATTGGAACTCATTCTGAAAGATGTGAACACACCACTCAATCTCAATGCAATCTGAGTGACAATAGAAAAAAATAATGCTCGGAAGTCTAACAATAAGATAAATTATACCTTCCTCAGTGGTTAAAATATCTGAAGTAGAGAAAATAATAAAAATCTATAAAACACACTCTGGAATTTATTGTCCTTTAAAAGCTCTATAATACTAGCTGCAATCACATCCCTACTAATTAAATATATATTAGGCTACAGAAATCAATTGTAGTTAGAGAAAGTAAATCAAAAGCAGAATGGAGCTTACCTATTATAGCGAAAGCAGCTTGCTAAAAATGTAAGGGCTCCGAAATACTGTGAGGCTTTTCAAGATCTTTCCTTATCGTTAGGCTGCCAGTTTTGTGAAGTCGGAAAATATTTAACATTTATTAAAATTTAGTTGCAGAGGAATGTTAGTATGTAAAATTTTGTTTTAAAAGGTACAAATTATGTAATTAGTTGAATGACTAGGATAGAAATGACAGATGTTAGAGGACATCAGGGACAAATTTTTAGCATTAAGCTAAATAATGGGAAAAAGATTTTCTCCAAGCCATTATCTAATCACACAATCTCCACTGCCAAAAGATTCAAAAGTAATGCAGGTAAAAGGCGGCTGCTCTTTTAAATTTCCAGAGGTCTCCATCACCGTCATCGTAACTGTGCAGCCCTCCCCCAGACACCGATCACTGTGACATCTGCCCACCTTAAAAGCGCAATGAGCAAAGGCTAGATCTTCCACGACTCTGCTTTACGAGTTGCCATCCTATGAGGCTTGCTGTGAAGATCTACGTGTGGCGTCTCCTCCTCTTACACCGGGAGACAAACCCAGCCTGTCCGATCCACCAGCTCAGGGGAGATGCCACCCCGAGAGGAAAGCCAGGGGTGGGGATGCCTCAGGGGTCCCTGGGAGCGAGGGCTCGCTGCGGCCCCTCGACCGCTGCCACCAGCTCAGCTGCAGAACCTCTGCTCCAGTCCAGCTTCTGCTCCCGAAAGAGTGGGAGCTGAGCGCAGTGTGTGGGGGGAACGGGGGACCCCGCTGGCTTTGCCCGGTTGGAGAGTCGGGTGGAAAAGGACAGAGCTGACACAGGGAGGAGGGCTGCTCGTATGGATCCAAACGGCTTTGGAGACACGGGTTGGAGGCAACAATCCCTGTTGATGCTATGGGGGAAGAGGGAAGCTGCTCTGGAACAACGGTACTGGAGAAGAGACAGCCCTCTGACAGAGATCCTTCCGGAAAAAAGGAGGAGAATTCACACAACAGATGTATTCAGGGCAGTCGCTGCACATGAACAATTAAAGTATGGGAAGGAACAGGGTGAAATACTCTGAAGCACCTACATGACTTGGCAATCTTCATTTTGGAAACAGATCAATTTTAGTCAGAGTCTGAAATTCCTGTCTGCGTCTGGTGGTATGTAAAAGTCTAACTGAAGACCCATGAAAATTCTACCTTGGTGCAAACCATTAAATCTGAACCAGAAGGTGAGCTTGATTTCTTATCTTCTGGTACAATATATTTAAATACTTATATATATTTAGCTTACTGTGTAAGTAAGAAAAAGAACACATCCGGATTTCTCAATTCTTGGATTAAAAACTGTAGCATTGTTAAGACACCCTGGTCACTAATAAAGACTTCTCTACATATTATTTGTATTCCAGGTGAAAAAATGCAAAACCAAACCAAACAGACCTCTAGCAATGAAAACCACCATGAACTTGGTGCTGTCTGTCAGACCCGTGCCTGCAGATATAAATTTGGATGTTGCAACAACTTTATAATCACACATAAAACCAGAAGTATCTCTCCATCTGGATGTAAATCCATCATTTAAATACAATTAAGATTCTAAACTTGGTGTTTCCTACGTACACATACAGCTTCTGATATCCCGTCCCTTCTTCTCACCTGTTCAACCTTTATGGTGTTTATGACCGGTCAAACCTTTACGTTTGTTGGAATTAACTACTGGCTCAGGGTGTTGTGAAGGTCATCACCCTGGTTTACACACACGGCTGAATTACACATCTCCAGAGCTAAAAGCATCAGATATTCAATTCTGAGTGAAGCATCCTTCCTAGCAGGGACCGCAGATCACCGCCTGCAGCCATGCCTTCCTCCAACCTTGCCGCTGCCCCAAGGCCATCAAACCCGTGCACCCTTCTGAAGGTCACCGCTCCCACACCGCCCCGTGTGAGCCAGCCCACAGCACGGCGTTCTGGGGCGAGCAGAGCCCTGTCCCCGGCAGCACCCTGTGACGAGCCGGGCTTCACCCGCAGCCGGCGGCACAGCCACACGCGCCCCTGACCCCGATCCTTCCACGGAGTGGGGCACGCTGTGGAGAAAGGAGCCTGCAAAACACACTGACCGGACAGGGCCGTCCCGCGCCCACTGCCGGGACCCGGTCCCATCCACAGAAAACTGGGAGTGTGAAAAGACCCTGAGCGTCCACTCACCGGGAGTCCTGCGTCCAGCTCTGGAGTCCTCAGCACAGGACAGAGCTGGAGCTGTGGGAGCGGGGCCAGAGGAGGCCCCAGCAATGACCCGAGGGCTGGAACCCCTCTGCTGGGAGGAAAGGCTGGGAGAGCTGGGGCTGCTCAGGCTGGGGAAGGGAAGGGTCTGGGGAGACCTTAGAGCAGCTGCCAGTATTTAAAAGGGGCCTTCAACTGAGCTGGAGAGGGACTTTTGACAAGGGCATGGAGTGATAGGACAAGGGGTGATGGGTTCAAAGTGAAAGAGGGCAGATTTAGATTAGGTATAAGGTAGAAATTCTTCACCATGAGGCTGGTGAGGCCCTGGCCCAGGCTGCCCAGAGAAGCTGTGGCTGTCCGCCCCTGGCAGGGTTCAAGCCCAGGTTGGACGGGGCTTGGAGCACCCTGGGCTGGTGGAAGGGGTCCCTGCCCATGGCAGGGGGTTGGAACTCTGTAAGGTCCCTTCCAACCCAAAACATTCTCTGATTCTATGATTAATTCAAACCCACAGATACTTCTAAATCTGCAGGACAGATCTAACATGTGAAACGCTAACCTACTGTCTTATCACTTGCTGTCCAAAAAAGTACATCAGTATTAATTACCTAATACTCCGTAACGGCAGCTTCTCTCTCTTCCCCTACAGCAACTTTGCTATAGCTACTGCTCCCGCAGCACACTGCCAAAAAGGCAAGAAAGGAGAGACTGAGAAGAAAAAGAAGAGCAAAAACTTTGCCAAACTTGCTTGGCTTAGACACTTAGGAGAGGAAGCAGCCATCTCCCATAACTACACTTGACTGCAACCCACCACAGAAGGAAAACACAACAGGCAAAGAAGCTGCAGCTGTTACTGGAAAAAATGTACGAAGAAACACTGCCAAATTTATTTCCAAAAGTATCACAAACCTGAACATCCCAGGAACACTGCGTGTCTGCAGTATGGCTGTATGCAAAGGAGGTAAGAAATGCCATTATATATGTTTATCTGCCAGCGTGAAAGAGAGGAAAGTGTAAATATTCATTCTCTCTTTCACAAAAACTAAACAAACAAAAATCCCACAACTTTTTAGCAATTACTGCGAGGCCAAAGGAAGCAGCAGCAACAGACCTTGCCTGGAATGGCTGGCTCTCCTTAGGGAATCTTGTAGGGTGCTGGAAGTTAGGCTAACCTTTTATTTCAGAGCTCTTTCCAATGCGCTGTTTAGGTGTAACATAGTAAATGTATAACGCAAACGCAGAGTCATGTAAATGTAGGCAAAAAGCAACAAAAAATGGATACGTGTGATTTGTATAAGCTAATGCTATTTGAACAGCTAATATTTTAAATATACCAAATAAAAATTAAACAGATACAAGGTTCTCGCAGCACGGGGTCGCCAATGCACTGTGGGCAGAAGCAGACGCACGTTACGATGCATCTGAAGATTCTTAAAAATTTCCTGCATGATTGTATTACAAAGTAAAAGTTTAAAAAATTCTTTGTGATCACAACCAGCAAGGCTAACCTCTCACACATTACCCAGATGCAAGACTATTTTGCTGAGCACAGAGTCACCCAGAATGACAGCACTTAAAGATGTAAAACACTGCTGTTCATGGCAGCACAGCATTAAATCTGAACCTTTCAATCATGCCTATTTAGCTCTCGACTTTGTTAGCCGCCTCATATAGCTTCTGAGCTGGTTCAACGAGCTGACGTTGGTAACACCAACCCATCTCTCCGTGCACAGTCAGCTACCGGGGTGACTAAAACACTGAGCCAGGGTAATAGGTTCAATCATTTGTGGGCAAAAAGAACAAATTTTAAGTCACGTTGCTCTCCTTTCCCTCTTCTGAAAAGCACAATAAGGAAACGGATGAGTTATTCTACCTGTAGCAGAAGCCTTAACCACCCTCTAATACTAAAAGTGTATCTTGGAGTCTGAGTAGCTGAAGAAAAAAAAATACACTCACGTTATGTTCTGAAGGAACAACGACATCCATTTTGAGTCATTATTAACCTAACAGACCATCAAATGCAAATACTCTAGAGTATGATTCAATTAACGTTTTAACAATTACAGCTTTTCTTAATAAACACATCCATGCCTTCTACGGATGATCAAAAAAAAAAAAAAAGGGAAGAAAAAGAATCACAGCTCCGTCTTAACAGACTTACTGGTTTCTAATCATATATATATATCATATAGCCAAAATAGCGTTTCAGATGAGGATGAGGATGCACTTGCACAAAGAAATCTTGAAGAAGCAGAGACACATACTCCGTGCACCCAGGATCATTAACCAGCCTTACCCAACCTGGCAGGATTTCAGCGCAACCTATTCCATCTCACTACTCATTAAGAGCAACCCCACCGACACCGAGACGCAGCGTGCTTTCACTACTGAACACCTCAAGATAAGGTCTCCAGTTTCCGGCCCACCAGCTGCGCTGTCCGGCTACGCCGCGCGGAGACGAATTCTCACCTTTCTGGCACTGCAGGCTTTACTGCTCCGCGAGGTACGGTGGCAAAGTCAGCTTCAACTTTGCTCACGGATACAACTTGCCCGCAGTTGGCAGCTACGCGCAATATTTACTATATATTATATTGCAGATACATTACATATGTAAATATGTATATACCTTCTCTTTTCTATCTTTGTTCCCCAATAGTGACCAGAAAGCTGCATTTGGAAATTCAATAAATAATCTGAGAAATAAAATTAAATTTATGTTTGCTGTTTAATGAGTTAGTTGCATATAGGCTAGTGGTGCTAGCGACACAGGCTACACAACTGAGTAAGGGACAACAAAACCCAGGGACCAGCATTCTTTGAAACACCTCGGCTCTGTCACTCCGGAGGGTGACACATCAACTGATGATAAACCAACTCCAGAAAGTTTCAGCTTATGGAATTATATTTAAAATCCCAAAATGTACAACATGTTTGAGTCTTGAGAAAATTACACTTTGCTTTGGTTTCAAAAGATTTGGCTCTGGTAAATAAATGGAAAAATACAGAGCTATTTTAAGTCCAGCAGCTTCTACAAGAGGAAATTCTTGCAGAATTGCTATCTCTGGTTGGAAGGCATCAGCCACAAGCTAAGGAGGGAACAATATTTCATGAGCAGGAGAGGAAAGTCACTGCTAACAGACTGGCCTTTCTCACTGCACCTATTTCATCCTGAGCTTCACCTCTAAAACAAATTGAACCCAATTACTGAAGAGAGAAGAGAGGAGAAGAGAGGAGAAAGAAGAGGGGAGAAGAGAGGAGAGGAGAAGAGAGGAGAGGAGAAAGAAGAGAGGAGAAAGAAGAGAGAGCTAGCAGGGGGTTTGAAAAGAAGCTGTAATATTTAATCGGTATTAAAACTGAGTTGGGAGCCAATCAATACCCAATAAATTCACTTTGGTGGCAAACTATTTAAGTTGCAGGCTGTTAAAGGATTTCTCTCCTCTAACGAATTGATGTCTCACTGCTGTAGAGAATTTCTGCAATGTTGTATTTAAAAAGTCCATTAACCCTTTGATGAATGAAACAGTAATTTGTTGTACTGTTCTGACAGGCAAAGGTGCTATAGACTTAACCAACAGACATAATAGTTCTGTTTTTAAATTATAAAGAACTTCCCTTTTAATTTTATTTTGAGAATCAATCACTGTTTCTTGCCCATTTTGCCTGATATCGCGTCAATGGTGCTGCTGAGGTGACATTAACTTGGCTGCAGTGAGTTAACGTCCCTCTGACCCCTGCCAGACTGGCCTTCTCGGCCCCAGCTCCGGAGACCCTTACGTCTCCCCTGGGTTGCTCGGAGTGAATAATCCCACTGACACCAGCACAGCTTGTGTGCGCAGGGCAGACCTGCGGGACTTCACTTGCTTTCCTGATCCTGACATTAGGAAAACAACCGCTGTTGTCCAAAACAGACTGATACAATCGGTGTTCTAGCTACAGCAAAGGACAGAATTTCATGCAACCACTGAGCAGCACCATCTGCATAATTGCTGCTCAGACCTCGGGAGCTTCACCAAATTTTGTATTCAGTAGAGGCACTTTATCCCGTACCACTGCATTTTTGTTATGATAATTTAAAATTGACAACATTATTCTTCGTGACGGAAACAGTTCATGTTATTACATGAATATTAATTGCAATCAAATATCTATATTTTGACAAGACAACACACAAAATTTAAAAAGTCATTAAAATAACGTGAATCAGAATTTTTTTCTTAAATTACACAATACAGAATTCCTGATATAGTCTAAGTTGTTCTTTTAAAATGTGCATTGCTGCTTTATCCTTCCTTTTCCCACGTCCTAAAAATAACAACCCTTGCACATTGCGGGGTGGGTGGGTGGGTGTGGGCATCATTGTAAGCCTTACCAGGATCAGCGAGAGAAGAATGTTTGTCATATATGAAAAGCAGCACCAATAATTATTCAATGAATTTAAAAATCAACTCCAGCAGCGAAGGATATGAGATTCCTGCTGATATTGGTCATCTGAGAAATAATGATTTATTGCTGTTCAGTGCATGCTTACTTATGTGGATACAATTTTCCACTAAGAAATCAAAACAAAATAAGAAGCCCAAACATTTGCATGGTTCCTTCAAAAAGACTGAGAAATAAATCGAATACTAATAAGTATGTTTAGCACAGCTGATTTAGTCCATGTCCATGAAGTGTAAAACACATAAGAAACCCACTGCAGTCAAGTTAACTTTACATATTTTTTTGTAAATGTGTTAAGAACTACTCGTCTGCACACAATTAGAGGGAGACTCTACAACACTCATTTTTTGAGAAGACTCTTAACGCTTGCTATTACTGATTTTAAACCTCCATTCACAGCTGCTCTGAATGCAGCTACATTTGATTTACAGCTAGGTAATCAGACTCCACATGTGAAATTTTAAATCAACTTTGATGGCTTAACAGAAAGAAAAAAAAAAAAAAGAAAAAAGTGTCAAATTTTCAACACCAGCCTTTCAATTTGTGCCCTCAACTATATACATATTTGACAGCTGGATCTCAAAGCCGGTATTAGCATACGCATGAAAAGCAGTCAGGTACCACAGGAATATCGAACGCAAGAATACGCAGCACTCTATCCCACAGACTCATCATAAACAGGACTGGGAGATTGGATTACTCAAAAGAGAAATGCAACGCCCCAAAAAAGTATTATTTGATCTTTTTTTTGCAGAGTACTGTAAGATCTACCCAGCCATAGACCTAATTCCAGTAGGCTGTGCATTATGTATAGTTCTAAATCATTAGTAGGGTCAGAAATCCTCACAACCGACACCCTAAAAACCAAGCAAACTCCACCACCCCCTGCCCCCCACGGAGTCTTGCGAGGTGTTGAGCGAACCTTAAACCAGTTAAAGCTAAACACGCTCCTACTGTGAGCAAGCGTTGTGCAGCGCTACGAGGTAAGGGTGAAGTGTTGCCACTGACTTCCCGCACCAGTTCTCCGGGGGCTACGTCCCTGAGGGAGGAGAGGAGCCCCATCATACCTCCTACTTTTTCCTACACAAGAGCAATACCATCATCACGTCTGGCTCTCTTCAGTTGCCCCAAAAACGTATAATCCAAAACTCTACAGTTCCTGTTTTAACTACAAAATTCACCACTGAATCAATGAAAATGAAGTAAGATTTCAAGAAAAAAGAAAAGCAATGAGAAGCTGTAACATCTGTAATGCTATTTCTATAATTTTATATCGTTAACCTACATAGTAATAACTAACTTTTTTTTTCCTCTTTGAAGCATATCTGCCTGTTCTTCACTTTGTTCCAAACCCCCCCCCCCCCAAAAAACCACAAAAGCATTGTCTTAATAGCAAGGCTTGGATTAAAGAGATTTTTAAAAATACAACAGAATCCTCTAAACTTTTGCCTGCAGATGTGATTGAACATTCCTGAAGTCGGCAGAATTATCAATTCTAAAAATGTACAGTAATGCCAGATGCTGCAGCCAGTTGTTGTTGACTATTAAAAAAACAAAAAAATGTAAATTTTGAACACATCCTGACAGTACGATGCTCTCTTACAACTCTTACGTTTCTTACAGAGTTCCAGCTGGGAAATTATAACTGGAAGACATCTGTCCTTGTATCTTATATTCCAAAAACCCGTAAAGGACAAGCTTTTTATCAGACGGGCGAGAGCTTTTTGTTGAAAACGTAGTTTCGCAGATAATCAATTATCTATCCAATTAAATAGCTCTTTGAATAAATCTGTCTTTCCCGAAAAGGGAAAGACAACTCCTCAGCCTCCCGCTAATATCCTACAAATATCCTAATCAGCTTCCTACAGTCCTACATGCTCCGTGAAGCAAAAGCCTGATTGGGTCTCCTCGTCATTGTGAGCCTAACTTCATCTAATAGCTCTTGCTAAGTAATAAGCTTACCAGATATCACACGAAAATTATGGCACCAAGTTGAATACATACTTCGTACGGCTCCTGAATGAATATGAATGCCTGTTTAACTTTACTTAGCACTTGATCCTGATTCCATTCAGCTCACAGAAGAAAAACAGTCCTTGATATTAATGCAGCAGAATCAAGTCAGTAGGCACGCAGCCCACTCAATTTCTGCTGAATACTCAGTTAAGAGTATTTAACGCCAGTTAAATAGATGCCTACGCACTCCTAAAACTGGGCTTAAATATTTGAAATTCCAGAGCCAAATACTGCCTGGTGAAAGACCATGTCCGTCTGATCCAGCTGCCATACAACCGCTGACAGGCTGGAGTCAAGACAACGGGATCGTTCTGCTTACCGGGGTGTCTAGGACCATTCCTTCCAACCTAAAATGTTCTATGGTTCCCTAACGCAGACTTCAGCCCAGGACACAAACTGCCTTTTTAGAACATCAATAAATAAAAAGACCTAGATAGCTCCTAGTAGGAGCCCGCCAAAGAGAATCTGTTGTTTGAGAGAACCTTACAAAGCTACAATAGAACCTTGCATTTTGAAATCTAATTTTATTTAGGCTGTTCCCCATAAACCATAATTCTCTGTGAAGGCCCAGGTGCATAAAATTTTTACCCTTCCAACTGAGACGCAAACAATCAGGAATGGACTTTATTCTCCTCACAGCTGTATCACAGGTCACCTCCCTTTTCCCCTCATCAGTTACAACTGCATACATACTTAAGAGAAACTCGCTAGTTAAAAGGCTTTTGGTGATCATTTTAGCTTTAAAATTCACAAAAATAGTTTTTCTTCTATATGACTCCCTTCAAAATCTGCCATGCGTTTTTACCTAAACAGAAATCTTGCTAAACATCACAGTTGGACGTTAGATACGTGTACTCCATCAGTAATTTCACTTTCAATGGTCAAACAGCAAAGTCAACCAATTGCTGCTTTGTCCCACTTCCTCAAAACAGACAAAAAAAAATATTCCAGTGGTAAGCACAAAAAAGAAGCATTTGAATTTTAACTGGAACTAGTAAGGTCAAAATGATCAGTGCTGACACAGCCAAGCCTAGCAACGCGGGGTATGAAATGACATTGGGTGAGCATTCCAAGAGTTAATGAATACCAAGGGGGACACAAAGAAATTTATGTTGATATTTTGATGGAGAATCTGAAAGAGATTAGGTTCACGGCATGCTCCTGAGGGAACCATGACTAAGATAAGAGGTATGAGCTGTGAGACTTCATTTCTGAGAATTACTTAGAAAATAAATAAATAAGCAGCCATGGAAGCTTGATGACTGGTGTACGGAGACTTCCACCTGGCTTGCAACCCTTGGGGAAGAGTTAAAAAAGAGAGTTCAAGAAATAATGGATTTCCGAGCAAAAATAAGATATATTGAAAACAGGTGAACAGAAAATACAAAGGGGGTGGTGGAAATGAAAACCAGACAATTCCAGTGAACTACAGAAAAACAGCAAACTGTAAATAACACATTTAACCATCACAAAGATAGATTCGTTGAAGTCCTTGGTAGCTAAATGTCATTGTTCTATTTTTAGGTGCCTGGTATTTAACATAAAATATGACCTGTACTAATTGATATTTAACTACTGTATTCAGTTTGTAAACACGGTATAAAGGAAAAGACAAGATGAACGCTTTATAGACACTAAGAAGACGGCATCGGCAAGGACAGTGATGAAAATTGGAAGGGTTTAGTTGACATCCTCCGAGATAGCATACTCTACACATCAGTCCCTCACTGTCTGTTTTGCTAATTTGCATGAGCACTATAATTGACAGCTTGTTAACAGCTTATTAGGGACTCTGAAACCCTGTAACGAACACCACACACAAAACAGCAGAGTGGACAGAGACTTGGGTCATAAATTCCACTTTACCAATCCCAACCGAAACCCACAGGTTAAAAACTGCATCCTGATTGCATAAGAAATAGTTCTGATTGAGGTGGGGCTGCAAAGTCAGCAGATACAGGAGTAAGAACACAGGAACAGCCCCGCCGGGTCAGACGAACAGTCCCCCCAGCCTAGCGTCCTGCTCCAGCAGCAGCCAGCACGGCGACAGCTCCCGCACGCTCCCTCGGCCTCGCGCAATCTGCAGCTGCGGGGCCACCTAAGCCAGGAATGGTGTTTCATGTTTAATACCCACTGATGGATTTTCTTCTGCTATGAATCTTTCTAAATATATTTGTGAACCTCTGTGAAGTTTGAGCACAATTAAAGGGTTTAAAACACCTTGCTATTGCCCATCCTTCTGTAGCTATTATCCTAATGCTCGTGTATTTGGGGGTGGTAAAATAAACAAACAAATTAATATGTAAGCTGCAACTCTTATTTTTCTGCATTTCTAAATCTAATGTAGTTACAACACGGCCTTGCTGCTGTCTACGATGGAAAATGTCTATTAGCATGAATTGCAACATATCACATGGAAGACAATAACAGCATCCTAACACATAGGAAAAGCTATTTGTATTTTCTGGTGAGGGAGTACAGAGCTACTGAATGTTGTCCTTACTTATCTTGGGATGAAAGCCTTATTATAAGCTCATTTCAGTTGAACAAATCTCTCTGGGCTCCCTGCTGAGCAAGGCATTTAAACTTTAAAGCTAAAGGCATTCATTTTCCTTTGCTGACAGTGAAAACCCTCCTGCACGAGCTCCACGATGCACATGGAAGCTTTTAGATCGCTCAGTGGCAGAATGCATTAAGGCATTTAGCTGCTTACTGCGCTCCTCTGCAGCCAACGGACATCAAAGGCATTCATTTCCACGGGCAGCAAGAGCGGACTCTTCAGCGCAACTATCGTTATCCCGCTCAGGCTTAAGTGCTCTTTAGATTCCAAATACAGAATACGGTGACAAAATATTCTGGGCAATATTTTTCAGTTCATCCTGACTTGCTGTTCTTTCTGAGGAGTATTCACCATAGCGGTCCAGGCACCGGAGAGCTGCGAGGCCCTTTTCCAGGTCACGGCACGTAATACGACGTATCCATCAATATGGAAAAGCCGCACGGTGTAGAAGGCAGCTCTCTGTTTTTCACTCTCCGTGTTCCTAACAGCTTCTGCTAGCAAAGCTTTTTTCGGTTTCGTTTTAAACAAAATGACCTTTTGCTTATTCCAGCACGTGATCTCTGTCCATGAAAAGTTACTGTCAAACACAGATACTGAAAAGTCTACAAAAGGGACCACGCACTTCTGCATACACACTTCTAAGCAGGATCTTAAATGCTTCTCTTCTTACGCACCGGGTGACTCGGAGATCAGAGCCCAAGTTTAATCACTCCGGTTCATCCAAGCGTGTCCCCAGATCAAACACCCAAATCATAAAATCTCCCTGCCACAGACAGCCAGGCAAATAAAACCCACAATTTCTTTCGTCTCATGTATCTCTTCAGTTTTACGTCGTGTCAACGTTGGATCTAGCCCTACGCTCACTGCAATCAACAGGACTTTGCTTTACTTCGCAAGTGCAGCTTTTGATCATCTATTCTCAGAAAAAGCTTCTTCTATTGTAATACCAAAACAAACTATTTGTAAATAATGATACTGGCAAATATGGCAAAATGAACAACTCCAAAGAAATATTACGTTGTGTGTTATAATTTATATGTGGAGGGTTTTTTTGTTGTCTGTTTAGTTAGGCTTTTTGTAAACACATTCACGGTTTACTGTTGCAAATAAGCATGAGAGTAACTTCATACTAATTGTTATCAGTACATAAATCAGGAAAATTAGGAAATTACTGTGTGACTGTAGTGTTCATTACCTAGACTGCACGCAGGTAGCAACACAGAGTTCACAACGCTACAGGAATAACACATGAGACCAAGCCCAAATCTCACTGAAACCTGGGCTGATTGACATCTGAAGAGCTAAATAAATGCAGCAATTATGGAAATGTTAGCTTACCAGACGATATTTTTCAATATCTGTATGACAAAGGTAAAAGCAAAACACAAAACAAAACACCAGCAACCACCATTATTATTATTACCAGGTCACAACTTCAGGGAAGATTCTGTCCAGGTCAGTGCAAAAAAATCCATTGCCCTAAGAACCCCTATTGCCAGGTGACAAATACTTCATCTACAAAAATACCTATGTATGCTAGTAACTTTTAAATGGATGAGTCTTTCAGCTATTTCACATTGAAGTCAAGGGACTATTTGCTTAAACTAAAGAACTTTATAAATGGTTTCATTGATTAACACCAGTATCTATAGTAGGATTCAGCACTTCATTAATATTAAATCTCCTATCAGTAAAATAACAAAACTGTTGCCAGTTCATGTTACTGAAAATTGTGGTGGGGACATTATTTTTATGACTACACTATACTACATGTTTTGCTTAATGTATTAACTCTAAAAAAATTAGTATATATGACTCAAACACAAGATCTGAAATGAACCAAACTACATGTTTTGCTTAATGTATTAACTCTAAAAAAATAATATTTGTGACTCAAATACGAGATCTGAAATGAACCAAATAATTCAATGAAGAGAGAAAATCTTAAGTGGAAAGAACAACCCATTCTTCATTAAAACCCAAGTAACCAAGAGGGGGCTTCAACCGTGGTAAAGACAACTCAAATTAAATATTAAGAAAAACTTTCTAATGACAAAGATAGCAAGCCAGAGGAACAGGTGACTAGAAATGGTTCGGTCTCCATCACGTGTATAAACTGACATGCCTTGCCTATGGACCAAGTAATCTTTAGAGGTCTGTTTCACAGAAGAAATCTTTCCACAGCTTTTCTACAACGATGAAAATGTTTCTCTGATGTTAGAATAAGAATGCAAAATTGTTTTATGAAAATGAAAAATCACATTTGCTCCTAAAGTTGTCTCATAACACGCATAAATAAAAAGCTTCTGGAGCCGATACGAAGACAACAGCAGTTCTGCTCTCTGGGGACCAGGCAGCAACTACAGAAGTCTGAAGAATCACCTGCAGCACCTACGTACCAGGGAGAGATCCCAGAAGGGAACAAGGATTATGCAGTGGTTACCTGCAAAATTAAGAATTCCTTTTGCAGCTCATCTATAACTACTAAAACCATGACAGAGTACTTTATGGTTTTCCTTTTTGTTACAAGAGTTTTACCTGACGCAAACAGTATCAACAAAAATGACGCAACGCTCCACTTCATAAAGCTCAACAAAGATTCCAGTCTGATGTCCAGCAAAGATTACACACCCGAAGTACTACTGATATACCATTTATTAGGCTCACAAAAAGAATGAGTTAATGATACAATTTGTTGTCTTTTGGTGTAGTCTGATTGCTTTTATATTCAGGCTCTGCCCGTTACTACTTTGAAAATATATTTGTGGAATTGGCTTTAATGATTAAGAATATTACCGAGCGAGCCAACCCACAATATGGTAAATGTTAAAGTGGCAAGATTTTAAATTTAAATTCCAAGAGTCCAGCAACTAAGCCGGGCAAGCTGAAAAGAGTGGAAATTGCTGCAGCGTTGGCCGCGAGTCAATTTTTGCATGCTGATTACCTACTGTAACTACCAGCAATTTTGATGGTGTTTGGCAATCTTTATTTTACTTACAAATAGTTGCATAAAGGCAAAATAAGACATTTTAAATAGCCTCAAATCAGTCGTGAGAATAAAAAACAGCTGTATTTACTGTCCTCCTAAAAAGGCCCCGCTGCCGTACCAAAATCTGTGGTGCTCGACAACTGCTGAGACTGTGATAAAAGATCGCATTCACTTCTATCTTACCCTCAGTAATACTATTTCCTACAACTGTAAAGGAAGCGCACTATCATATACTATGAGCTATCATATCATAATCTGTTTAAAAGAACTGGCACAGCTACAATAAAAGTCATCCTTTTCTGTAGTTTGCTCATTGCAAATCACCCAAATGCTAGCAGCTGAAGAGAGCCTTTGATTTCTTTTCATGTTGGCACTCCAAACCTCCTCTTGTTCGATACACACATATCCCTCAACTTCTGTCAAAAGCAAGAACAAATTTCCTAACCAAAACTGAAAAGTCCTTGGCTTTTCAAATGACTATAAATTGCATGGCTAAGTGCATATGGCCACAGGGCTGTCACAGTTACTTTTCTTGACAATTCATCATAGCATACTAATTCTGTAATATCATTACCGTGTCTCTTCTCACTGTACTGATCCAGCCAGCTAATTTAATCAACTAATAATAGATTCAGAAACGGATGCAAAGGGCCCTAGCACTTCAAATTATATTACTAGAGATGCACAGCAGTGAAAGCAATGTATTCCGTACTTGCCATTAAATATAACCCCGGTAAGATATATTCTTCTAGTAAGTTGGAGATTGTCCTTTAAAAGGAAAAGAAAAAATATTTGTAGAAGCTCAGAAAAGGCCTTTTTCAACAAGATTAAAAAAACAGTTTATTTCACACTAAGTGTAACTTACAATTACATTGCATTAATTTGAAGCAAAAATTATAACCAACTATTTAATCAATTATCGTAATTACTGCAGGTAAGTTTCAAGGTAAAAAAACGCTGCAGGAAAGATATATCTGTAGTGGAAGCGAAAGGTGTATGATTAACTGCAAAGTGAGCCATTCAAAAATGGACAATTAATTTTATTAAGTTTTAATCTTCTCTGAAAATGTCAATGATGATTAAAAACATTATTCTCTAACATCTCAGTCCATTTTGCATGTCGTGAAGACTAATACTTGAAACTCTGTATGATGATAAAAAAAAAGCAATCCAAACCAGGCAAAACTGAAATACAGACCGCGTCTGATTTTTGCTTCTAAAACACTGGCCATCACAGTAGCACCCCGTGAAAATTCTGAGTGTGCGCCACAGACTCTGACCTGGTCTCTGCTCACAACAGCTCAGAAATCCACACAACCCCAAGGGCACGTCCTGCGAGATGCCCCAGACCCACCGTGGGACAGAACAATTCTGAGAGACGCATACGCGCACGCGTATCCGATATGCGTATGCGGACGTTCAAAGCACCTGGGTCCTTCACCAGCAAGGTATTTTTGCTTTGCTGTTGCCACAAGCTGGAGGGCAGAGCTCTGATGAGCAGAGGGCAGCACCTCACTGCGCTGGGGCGGCCACTCCCCGGTCCGGGGACCGCGCTCACCTGAACCCGCTGACTGGGCTGCCCTAAGTCCCCTTCGCGCTATCGGAGCGTTACGAAGGACAAGGATGCCACTCGGGATGTGGCGTACTGCGAGGACATCATCTTCAACAGACCCGATTCCAACCCCCGCGTAGAATTTCCTACTTAAGATTAAATCTAGATGAATCGCCAATGTCAATCCAATTAATCTTTGGGGGAGCTCAGACTGAAGTCAATGAATCCCTTCACTCGCTGAGGCATTTTGTGTATTGGGGCCTAAAACGAGGAAAAAGTGTGTTTCCTGATGTAAACAGAGTTAATTTTGGCAAAACTCAGTGAGCAAGGGTGATAGAGATTTATAGACTCGCTCTTTGGCCGTGATTCAGCAAGGCAAATGTTTAACATTTTAAAAGCGATTAGAGGCCTCCAAAATGCAGTGAATCTTCCGCACCTGGCAACGCGCTCTCCCTGGAACGAGGGGGCCTGAATTCCGCCTCGCATACGGCCAGGCTAAGTACGGATTTCTCAGCAGGCGTTAACGCGGAGATCGCCCCGCACTCGCTCTTTCAGGTGTCCAACGTCACTTGTTACTAAGCGCGACTCAAACCATGCCCACCTCGTCTCAAAGCAAGGCATCTGCTCGAGTACCAGAATCTAACAAAACAAATAATTTTCCTTTCATCAATATACAACAGCTTTGTTCATTACTGGGAAACGCTGGGTGGTGAAGTATTGAGTGCTATGCATTTTACGCTTAAATCAATGTACTGTCTTGCAGTTATGCCACCTAATGTGTTTTTAAGCCATGCGCTACAGAAATCAATGTGGTTCTTATTTGATATTCAGTGTTAAGTTCAGCCTCATAAATTTAGAATTGCACTCTGTTATTTTGATGGCTATGTATTAACCGTGTCCTGTAAGTTTTATGATTTTGTATTCAGACGAGTGGTAAATCATGCCAGTTATACACAAATGGCATACGGCGGCTTTATTTTTACTGTCCATTCTGGAAGAGACAGAAAAGGATGATTCATTTGACCTATCGAGGAAGAAAAATACAGTATATCAGATGAATTTCAGCAGGTGTCTCAGTAACAAAATTAGGCTCCATAAAATTTAACTGAGTCTTCTCTGAGACAAACTGATTTGCAGCAGATAAATGTGTTTGATATACTTCATCTTACCAATATTTTACACTGGAACGGGCACACAACAGTTGATCTTCCTTTGTAACACATCTAGCAGGTGCTACGCTACCGTCTAGAAATCAAATGCTACACTGTAAATATTTTTTCTAAAAAATTCTTATTGCTATACAGAATAAAAACCAAGACCTTTCCCAGCAACTTCTAAGAAGTTTTAATAATGGGAAAACTGTTCTTACGTTGCTGTTGCTTTGAAGTATCTAAATAAACTTTCTCTCGTACAAGAAATGACAGAAAACCAGTGCTCTGCAAGGTATGCCATTTTTCGTAAGTGGAAGATTTATTCTTCCTCCAATTTGCAATTTAATTTCTTGCCACGAAACAAACCACAGGTTCCTAGACCACATGGCAATATAAAGATTTTTCGCTCGCGTCATTAAATATGGCTTCGTTTCAGCATTTTATACCACATTTTTTCACACAACAGTAACGTCACTGCTTATTCAATATATTTCAAAACAGTCGTCATCCATAGGTTAACCTGAGAATTTTTTCCCTTCGTCACTGCACTGGTTTTGGCGGGGATGGAGTTCATTTTCTTCACAGCAGCTCGCACGGTGCTGTGGTTTGGATCCGTGGGCTGAACACCGCTGATACCACGGGGCGGTCACACCACCTCAGGGCCTCTTCCCCTCCCCACCCCAGCCCACCGGCGAGCCGCGGGGTGCGCCAGGAGCTGGGCGGGGACACGGCGGGACAGCTGACCCCAACAGACCAATGAGATAGCCCATACCATGTGACGTCATGCTCACTGACGACAGCTGGGGGAAGATGGAGGAAGCGGGGGATGTTTGGAAGGATGACGTTTGTCTCCCCAAGCAACCGTTAGGCGCGACGGAGCCCTGCTTGCCCGGAGGAGGCTGAACACCTGCCTGCCGATGGGATGAGCGAATGAATTCCTTCTCCTGCTCTGCCTGCACACGCAGCTTTTGCTTTACCTATGAAACTATCTTTGTCTCAGCGCACGAGTTTTCCCCCTTTTCCCCTTCTGACTCTCTCCCCGTCCCACCGGCTGGCAGTGAGCGAGCGGCTGACTCCCCGGGCGGGTACACACAGCCTCACGCACCGCCGACCTGACCGGCACCGTCAGATCTCCAGGCGAGCCCGCCGCGAGACAGTGCAATGCCCGTAGTGACGGAGGACACGGCAGTTACACCAGGCTGCCTCTACCTTCTTCCACCTTCTCCAGTGAAATCCTGAAAATAAAATCCTCCTTCATTTCCCAAGAGCGGCTAAAGACTGAAAAGGCTGTTTAAAATCATGGTGTGCAGCACTGTAACCTGGCTGTTTTTAATGTCACTATAGCTCAGAAACTAAGTGGATAAGAATCATGGGAAGACTCTGCGTGTTTCTCCCGACAGCAATTTGAATCGCAGAAAATAATCTGACAGGATCTACAGCGTAACCCAGGAGAGAAACAAGAGCGCTTTTCTTCATAACTAGTAATGTACCCACTGGGCACTTGCACGGATTCCTGTCTGAGCACACCTCAAGAGCTCATCGCTACAGCAGAATCAGAAGGCGTTAATTCATGCCATCGCCCCGGGCTGGAGCGTCCCGACTCTGGGGGAGGAGGTGCTGTCCTCACCTGCCCGGGGCTCAGCCCTGCGTTTTCCGCGTTACGCGCTGGAGCTGCACGCCGCTGTACGCTGCACTTTGCGATAAAACCAACAGGTAAACGAACACCAAACGCACTCAGTGAGGCACTGCCCAACAGCTGCTTTTGGTTTCGCATGGCGTAGGACAGGCCCGCAACCCTGGTACAGCAGCCTCACATTTTACACCGACTTGCTTTCATTTTTGAACTTCTTATCATCACCTGCTTTTGTTAATAAATACAGCATGATCGCACAGGTCTAATCTGGGTGAGTTCAGAATCACAAATCAAGCCACTTTCACGTGGCCTTGTCAGAGGAAGGCAATGGAAATATATTCTGTTTTTGCCTACGTAGCCTCTGCACTGGGATAACTGCTCCACAGGAGTCCTCACACAACGAATCCTTCCGGTACAACTTCTGTCAACTGGAACTGCGAACGTCCTACGGCAGGAGATTTATTATTAAGGCTATTCTGAATTTATTGTGAAGCTAAAATACAGTTTATGCTATGCAGTATTAAAATACAGTATGGCATTTGATTTTTCGTGTTTCTGCTAGAAAACTATCTGGTGCTAGGAATTAAAAACAAACTCTCCTGGGAGCAGGATCTACCCAATCTGGAGGACACACCAGGGCACAGAGCTCTGGAGGGTCACAGGTCCTTCTTTTCCTTCTGGAACAGTCATCAAAGACTGAAGCATGCCGTACATGCAGAGAAATGGAAACAGCAATTGTTAAGAAATTTCAAATGACTGATAAGAAATATACTCTACTCAAAATTAGCTGTTACAGAGTTTACTATACCTACAGCAGTACTTGCATTGTTTTACAGGATTTTTTCCTAAAACGCAATGACATGCTGGCAAGCAGAATTAGATGCTCTTATCTTCCAACTTTTACTATAATCCTGAGTCCTGATTTTCTCTGCAGAAACCACATATAGATTTGTATTTTGACAGTGGGAAGTAGGAAATATTTATAGTTAAAGAGAAGGGAAAAGGAGCGAGCGCTACGAAGTATGTTACATAATAATTATCTCTCTCTAAGTGGGAAATGTTTTTATTCATCCTATCTGGTAAGCTGACGGAGTTCACTGGCACAGTAATTTATGGAAAGGATTCCCTAGAACTGCAGCAACTTGTTGGGCGACTAAAGCCCAGAGAACAGTATCCTGAGGACTAGGACAATTTTCTTTGAAGAAAAGATTCATTTTATGTTAAGAGCTAAGGTGAATGTCCAGCTAAAAGTCATTTCATAGAGTCACAGAAACGAGAGAGAAGGCAAAGGGCAGGGGGGGGGGGGGGGGGGGGAAGGGAAGAGAGCGACCATAATATGGAAACATAATTTTATTAAAAACATTAACCTACAGGGTCCATTTCTCCTGGATTCCTTCAGCGAAATCGTTTCCGGGCAGGTTTCACCAACGCACCAACAGCCCGTGTTTAACAACCCAAGGGGAAGATATAAAGGCAGCAGGCTCTTGAAGAGTAAAAAGAAAATTCCAAATTCTGCTACACTGGCAGGGACAAAAAAAAAGAAAACCCAACACAAAACAAACAGCAGCAGCAACAACAACAAAAAACCTTTTCCAAACCATAAACTTCGCTGAAGGACCTAGCCCTTGGCAAACCAAGAAACCAAACTCTCTGGGAAAGGGTAGGGCTAGAAGAGATCAACAGGGTGACTTTCACGGAGCAAGGGAATACAGGTCAGACCACACGGAAAAGCCAGGAGGAACGACTCCTCTGCATGCCCACTCTGGATCATGCCCTGCCCAGGGGCTGGCCGCAACGACCAGCTTTAAAGGAATCATCAGACGACACACACCTTCCACCCGAGAAGGAGAGGTGGGAAAAATGCAACAAGGAACACACTTTGTTTGCCTGAAAGTGAGAGCAGGAAGATGCTCAGAAAACCTCACTCCAGGTATTCTCTTACCCTTATTCTCCAAAGGAGGAAAGGGAAACCCCACCTCTGCTGCCACCAGACCCATCACACCACACCCAGGCCTCTGCATCAGCACCACAGCGCAGAGCAGCCCTGCACCAACGTCCCTGACCATTGCCCCACCATAGGATGCCGTTTCAACACCTGGACACTTGTATATATATGATCATAGAATGGCTTGGGTTGGAAGGGACCTTAAAGACCATCTGGTTCCAGCCCCCCTGCCATGAGCAGGGACATCTTCCACAAGCCCAGGTTGCTCAGAGCTCCATCCAACCTGGCCTCCAACTCTGCCAGGGAGGGGGCAGCCACAGCTTCTCTGGGCAGCCTGGGCCAGTGTTTCACCACCCTCATGGTGAAGAACTTCTTCCCAGTATCTAATCTAAATCTGCCCTCTTTTAGTTTACAGCCGTTCCCCCTTGTCCCATCACTACACACCCTTGTGAAAAGCCCCTCTCCATCCTTCCTGACGTTCATTTATATATCCAAGCTCATTACAGCTTGCTTCTGTGACACATACCAACGCATTACACCCATCTTTGTAATCTCTGCTTCTCACTGGGAGAGCACTGTGCTTTGAAATCTGCAATGTATTTTTTCTGAAACGTTCTTCCTGCCTACCATGGGAAAAGGTTTTCCAGCAGCCATTAGCTACAGCCATTTTCACGTCTCATTTTAACAAGCTATAAAAGCAGAACAACATGCCAATTACATGAAATAAATAAAATGAGTGGGTACAAGATGGCTAAGAAAACCTCTTGTACTGCATATATTTGTTAGAGAGCGTATTAGGGTTTCACTAATGCATTTATAATCCTGCAGAACAGTCTGGCACATCTGCATCTTCAGTACAACAGAACGGCCAAGATGATACAATCCTCAGAGAATTTCTATTTGAAATAATTTTAGATCTGTTTTATGTATACCATGGAAGCTGCCAGTCAATCTGATCTTCAAACACGCCGAACTCCGCAGAGGGAACTCTGGTAAACTGCAGACTGTTCACCTAAATGCATTTATTTTAGCAACATGAAAACTAGTTGCTGTATTTGGCTAATAATACGTTGCCCATTTGGAACTTTGTTAAATACCTTAATTGCGTAGCAGAGAATAAGGCAGTTAATTTACACAAAAGGACACAGAGGTGAATTTTATGTCTACATCTCAGAACAAAATAAGTAAATTCACTGAACATATGGCTTATTAAATTTAATAGTTCCTTTCCAAGATGATTCTGATTGCCATGTTTTGAAAGATAGGATTTTTTAAAAAAATTCTTTTGGATATTTGCCGTTAAGCAGATACGCCATCTGTCTCCCCAAATGAAAAGAAACTCAAGACTTTGATTACTATTTTCCTAACCAAGATTCAGGCTAATGTATTTCTAGTACGCTGATTAACTAGATCTGACATTACATCTTGGACCTGTTTATTACTCTTTGCCACAGAACTCCCCGCCCGGATGCGCGGCTGCACCACACGATACCCGACAGCAGAACCACCCGGCAGCACCACCGCCTCTCGCATCGCTTGCGAGTGCTGCTGGTGACACCGCGTTATTCAAACAGACATCTCGTATTTTCACTCACGTTTTAAGGAGACAGATGTCTAAAGCGTAACACTCCACACTGGACTTTAAATTTCTGTCAGAAAATGCTCACGTTAAATAAGAAAATAAAAAAGGAAGCCACCCACAAATTTCGTTGTAAAAATATATACCGCAATCAAGACGCTGGACTGAGCAGATCACACAAATTCTGTACCGCAAGGGAAAAAGCGTAAGCCTGACAGTACGCCAAATTCTTGTAATTTGCATATTTTAGACTTCAAATCCTCAAAAGTCCAACTCATTTTTCCTGTCTAGCAATTTTCTAGGGAAATCTTTCTCGCTAGCAGCCTTCGAGCCAACGCAAGCAGCAACTCACCTGTGTCTGAACCAAAACGATTCTTTCCTTCCCACCGATAAATCTATCAATCACGCGTCTACGTCGGCAGTCACCAAGCGGCTCTTTTGAATCCCGCGTGGAGCGGGAGAGCAGCGCAGGAGCGGCCATCAGGCTCGACCGGCCCCCCCTCAGCCATCGATCGGGACCCAGAAGAGAGCAGAGCCACGGCTGCCGCAGAAGTCCCGCACGGTTTGGTCCTGACTCAGGAGGTGAACATCACTGTTCATTTAAACCACCCGAAGCTTCAGCCGGGACCCTGGGGCGTATTATGTTCTGCACTTTACAACAGAGCTGAACAAAAACAAACCCTGTATATAGTCAAAGGCATGTTGGAAAACCATGAGCAGTGAAAAAGCAAAAATAAATAAAAAACAGGTTTCACTACCCAAGTCCTATGCTCTGGAATTAATTTACTGCTACAACACTTCTCTGCTGTTTTAATAGCTGCTTTTATCAGCCAAAGCAGCTTCTGAACCAGAGCACGACTCCTGCCTGAGGCCCCCCAAACAGCGGAAGGTCCCCACGGACCCTGGTCTGTGCACTACGGACACAAAGGGCTTATATAAAGGCTGTAAGGACGTGAAAAAAAAAAAATTTGTTTTAAAAGTAGCATTTTAAGCTAACCTTTGTTGTATTTTCTTTTGTCCTGGGCCAACGCAGCCAAAGCCGAGGCTGCCGTCTCCCTAAAGCGGGATGCTGGCCTCCTGCCTAGAGAGAAGGGCTCTGGGTAAAAGCCCCACGCCTTGCAACAGCGTGCAAGCATTTGTTAACAGCTACACTGCAAGAGGCACAGCCAGCAAAACAGCGCAGAAGCACTTCGTCGCACTGTTAAATTAAGTACATAAATAATATACAGCCACACAAGGGCAAAAAGTGAGTTGTGATACAGCTGGACAAACAGGGCACAGGAAAACACGTGCGAGAAGTAAAATCTGCATGGTAAGAACAAGGCAGGGAAGATGTCCAGAGGAACATGGCCCTAAAAATAAGATATGCTATGCTGGGAGCAAACCAGAGCCTTGCTTTTGGGGCAGGAAAACAAGAAGCATAAATGCACTGAGGAGCGAGGAAACACGGGGAAGACAAAGTCATAGAATCATTAAGGTTGGAATAGACCTCTAAGACCATCAAGTCCAACCGCCAACCCAACACCACCATACCTGCTGAACCATGTCCCGGAGTGCCACATCTACGCGTTTTTTGAACACCTCACTTTGCTTCCAGCGTCCACCCACAGCCGGTGGCCTGCCCTTGGCAGCAGGGAGCACGGGGAGCTCAGCCCCCCGCTCAACCCCCAGCTCAGCCCCGGGTGCTGCACGGGCACGGTGGGCTCAGCCTGCTGAGCACCCGCTCTGCGAGCATGTAGTCACCCACCACCAACCACCCCATGGTTACAGCGGTCTAGTAGAGTGCTGTTCTGAACTCCCAGACTGGCCGGTCATTCAAACGCTCCCCTGAGTGGTCGATGAGCACCCACCAGCCTTCAGCTTCAACGCAGCACGCTGTTCACAGCCGGAGCTCATCAGCGGCGGGTGGGAAGCCATGGTCAACACAGACGAGCGTGGGGCAGCTCGGCTCAAACCGATACAATCGCTCCATCCACCAACGGGCACCCGCGATGGGGACACGACAAGCGGGGATGGCCGGAGGCTCGCGAGGCGCTGCTTCGGGTGTGAACGCAGCCCGTGTGCTGCCTGCTGGGGTCCCACGCGAGAGAACGTCCGGGTGACAGACAACCACCCTGACGGACCAAAACTACCATGAGATCATGTCTCTTCCAAACACTTGATTTGGAGTATGAACCAGTACTCCAGCACGTGTTCAACCTGCATGATGATCTTGCTAGTGCTACATAAAGGCTGCCCGGCAAGGGCTTTATATTATTTCTTTAATAAGAGCAGCTGAAATGAACTTACCTAACAGGATGGATCTTTCCTAGAAACCCTCTATAAAAAGATCAGAATTCACTTACTGAACTTTATGTTTCAATAGCATACGGAAAAATCTGTAAAAATGTTGTCTCTGTCTTTTTAATTCCTCAGATTTCAGACACTGTTTAAAGGATGAGTCAAGTATTTTGAGACCGTCAGTACACAGAAGTAATTTCATCAAGGTCTGCAACCATTTCCCAGACCTACGAGTACTTTTTTGTGCACAAAAAAACAAAGCATGGATGACACGCTAGCATACTCAGTACTGCTAGAACTCTGCGTGTTTATTCTAGGTTCCATATCCACTATCATCACATTTTTATAGCTTTGCCATAAATTCACAATTTGCATCCACGCAACCCAGAACTTTTCTTCGTTGTTGTTGATAAACCACATTTATGAAGTTACTCTCTGATTATACCTCAAAATTCTTCTTAAAATACCATTAGTATCATTTACTTAGAATTTAAATGGACTTGCAGAACCAAGCTTTTTATTTCTTTTTTGCAAAATCCATTTGAATGCTAAGATTCAGTAAACTCGATTACAACACCTGGTGCTTACATACCCATCATCACAGCTCAGAGAGTTGTGGAATTCACCTTGCCTCCCATAACCAAGTAAAACAGGTCTTGAGAAACTAGATAAACTCCAGCGAAGACTGTAAATGGAACGACGGCGTACCTTTCTTGTGGGGAGGGGACCTGGTAAGGCTGACCCATGAACCTCACATGGAAAGCTGTAACACAAACTCTCCTTTCCCACGGCTGGCTGTTGTCACAGCTGATCTGTTCCAACAGGTTTCGCTGTCTTTGTGCGGTGATGCAAAAATTACTAACTAACCAAACGATAACTTCATTCACAAATGCATTTTAAGCATGAATGAGCCATAAACATGCTCGCATAAGAAATGTGAAACAGAAATTATCGTACTATTAGGTGTTTTGGCCCAGCATCTGGCTTTGGATTGCTATGAAAGTCTGCTGGGCTTTTATTAAATAGCAGAATTTTTCATAATCACAGACTCCAGTCTGTTGGTTAGAATTCCTGTCAGAAATATGCAACTTCTGTCCATACTGACATATGGTAATTACTTTCAGTTTTAAGGCTCACTTTTTTTTTTTTTCTTTAAAGAAATTACAAGAAGGTCTAATTATATTCACCTTGCTTAGTACACAGCTCATCTGCTAGGAAGACTTGAGCGACAACGAAGGCTGATGCTGGGCTTCTGAACAGTCACTGCATTACTCTGGTTATTTTACGTCAGAGCATTCTAGCATCTACGCAAATACAATAAAAAAAACTTATAAAACAATAAATAGTATAAACAATATTATATAACATTATAATAATAATGTAGATTTATAACATTATAAATAATAATATATATTATAAATAATATAAGGTATTTGTGATCATATCACTAATTTTTCTCATCACACTCACCCTGACACAGTTCAGATTTCTAGCAAGTGCATACGCTACAGCACTTCTCTGTTGGTTTATAGCAAATTCCTGAAAGCATGTCTTTAGGTCTATGTCTATACTAATTTCAAAGTCTCCTCTCTCCTCGTGCAAGTTTGTACATCTTTATAATACCTTCTGATTAATTTATCACATACTAAAGATTTAAAAAAATCATTATCCTTTTGATCTAAAAATCCTTATATTTCATCTTTAATACATTCTTTTGAGAGGATCTTTCTGGAGAAGTTGCCACTTACGTTCTAGTCCTCTGAGACATAACAGCAGAGCTCAAGTAAGACTAGGAGCTTCAAATCACATTCAAAACTGTTTGAGGAGTTTTTGTTTGTTAAAAAAAACCCATTTCTTTCATGCTAAGAGAAATGAGAGGACTATTGCGGTGCATACGGCACAAGAACACTAACAAAAAAGAAATACATAAAACCAGTATTTGAAAGACTGTCAAAATTTATCACCACACAAGTGATTCGAAGCATTTCTAACACGCAGATATTTCGTGAACTAGGCTCAAATAAGAAGGGACAAAAGTAGAGAAAATAAACATATGGATTTCTTTAGATCGTTTTTCTAAGATGGTCGTTATTTCTGTAAGATGATCTGCACCTCCATTTTTTTTTTTTTTTAGCCATGCAAAGAATTCATCATAGGTAGGAAAAAAATAACCATTGCTTTGCACATTCATACTGTAATATTCTGCTTTATAAAGAGTGCTCTTAAGCCAGCACATGTCAAACAAAACTAGAAGGCTGTCAGGAACCCCGTTAAAGTCTTAAGCTCAAGGCACTAAGTCATATAAAAAAAAAAAAAAATCAAACCAAAATGCAGGAAGGGAGAATAAACTGTCTTTTAGGTAAAGACTAGCAAACACCATAATATTTTTACCAAAACTGAAAATAACTGAAAATAATGGGAGAAACCTACAGTGAAAAATACCAGTAAAAAACAACATACCTGAAAGAAAAGGTTAATATCTTGTATTCCTGCTTGTACCAGGAATAGTGTGGCCAGCAGAAGTGGGGAGGCGATTGTGCCCCTGTACTCGGCATTGGTGAGGCCACGCCTCGACTACTGTGTTCAGTTTTGGGCCCCTCGCTACAAGAATGAGATTGAGGGGCTGGAGCGTGTCCAGAGCAGGGCAACGAGGCTGGTGAGGGGTCTGGAGAACAAGTCTTGTGAGGAGCTACTGAAGGAACTGGGGCTCTTCAGTCTGGAGAAGAGGAGGCTGAGGGGGGAACCTCATTGCTCTCTACAACTACCTGAAAGGAGGGTGTAGTGACACGGGTGTTGGTCTTTTCTCCCAGGTAACTAGCGATAGGACGAGAGGAAATGGCCTCAAGTTGCATGAGGGGAGGTTTAGATTAGGTATTAGGAAAAATTTCTACATTGAAAGAGTGGTCAGGCCTTGGAACAGGCTGCCCAGTGCAGTGGTGGAGTCACCATCCCTGGAGGTTTCAAAAAAAGTGTAGATGTGCCACTTTGGGACATGGTTTAGTAGGAATGGTGGAGCTGGGTTGACGATCTTAGAGGTCTTTTCCAACCTATGATTCTATGATTCTATTATCAGGGGATTGACCAAAGCCATAGAAAACATACAGCTACCTGGTCTACCTCCTTTATGCTTTACCATGTACAATTCTTTTTGTCAATTATGCTGACTGTAGAGTCCTCAGAATTTTGTTCAAACCCTTCCCCCACAACTCCAGCCTTCAAGTGTTGCAGTACTGATTGCACCTGGAATGTTTTCTAATGATCTTTAGCAGAACAGCTGGACTGAGGATAAGATGGAAAACACTGATTATTAATGTTTGCCTACTGTGGTTATAGGTCAGTCTTCTAACATTTATCATAGATCACTTTTTTTTCTTTTTCCCCTGAAAAAAAGAAAATGCACCATACGAGAAATCATAATTGTAATCACACCAGGCTGCCTTCATCTGTCCTGATATCAATGGAAGTAAAATGTAATGAATTCATTCAAACCACCCCAAAAATTGAAAACACAGGAAAAAGTAAGCTTTTAAATTAATAGAAACATTAATTTGAAAAGATTAGATGGCATTCTGTCACCTAAGAGAGCCAATACAGCGCTCCTTTATGTACAGAATGTCCTTACTTCTGGGTAAGGACATCGAGTCCACAAATAGCGAGTCCACAGGGGAGAGGACAATGAGTGCTGAGACAGACAGAGGACAGGCTTGGAGCGTGATCCAATCCCAAAATTCAGGATTAAACTGAGTATGGGTACCCATCTTCAGATACTCTTAGGAAAGCTAAATCATAGGTCAGGAAATAAAGTATCTCAAAGAATAAAAACTGGCTAAGTATCGTAATAGAAGTGGACTTGAAGTACGCAGTCATTATCCAGAAAATTAGAGCTGGCAAATTAATCTAGACGATCGAGACTCAAGGAGTCTTTGAATAGCTACCCAGGGATATATTGACAGGACTGGGCAGATATGGATTATTATTTCAGTATTTATTACTGAAAATGTAGAGAGCTCCACAAAGCAAGGAAACAAACTGAATTAATTCACATATATTGTTAGCTTTAGCAAAAACTACGAAATGCATAAAAATGAGACAGAAAAGTCCAACTATATCTCATTCATGAACATATAACACAAATGCAAGGATTCAATTCCTAGCAATCTTGTGGCATTCACTGACCCATCAACCCTTCAAGGTCAACAGCTCAGAAGGTCTGCCATAGTAAAAGAGGTTATTAAAGTGAACATCAGCATTTATATACAGATGAAAACCACCAAAACTTGTTCTCCGTACCGCTATAGCACACTTTTGAAAAACACCATACACACACAGCTAGTCAACGCATTTTTGATGGCAGATGACCTCTTCCTTGCGCAGGTGTGCTGTCCTAAACCTAAGCCGTTGATGGGTTCTCCACAGCCGCCTCAGACTCCTCTTGCCTTTGCACCTCGTGTCCCACCATTTGTTCTCACCCTGTCTTCTCACACGGCAGGAGGTCAGAGTCTCAACCTCGACCTAATCCTTCCTACCCCACACCTTCTTTCTATGGACTGTACAAAACTGTTCAGAAACAACTTTTTAGAACAAGTGTTAGTGATTATGTGTTTTACTTAGCCATAAGAAATTTAACAAGAGATTTTTAAAAGCTACAAAAGGGAAAATCCAGTTTGTTAAGCAATTCTATCCACTCCCTTGTTTCCTCCTTATTCACACTGTGTAATATAGCTTCAAGCTATAGCATTACAGGGAAGATACAAAAATAGCACACAACTCCTTAAAAATAATTCCCATCTTTTGAAAGAAAACTGGAAAAGAGGAGTAACTTCACTGTAATTCATCTTATTTCAAGTTTACTAAACAGAAGTCTTCTACGGAAAACTGATAAACCCATTTCTTATCTTGTACCACTCAGGTTATTTTTAAAAAAACACCATTTTTCCCCGCCTCGGGAATCATGATTACTCATTCTTACAGCTCAGCATCTGAGGAAACAGAAGCTGTATTTTCACTCTTGAACGTTAATTTGATGTTGAGAAAAGTCCCTTAACCATTTGTGTGAAAAATTCCAACTGCTACCTTTCAATATTTCTGAATGACAGTCACGGCTCTAAGCAAACAAACGATGCTCACATGTTGTGCCTTGCCTACAGGCATGTTGCTATAATTGAACAATATTATGCCTTCTTACAAGATGGTTTCTCCGATTCACTAGGGCAAACATGGCAAGGCAGTATCAGTTTCCATAGGCGTCTTGAACTTCCTGGCAAATAACATTTCATCAACCGAACGGTCTTCCTCTCAGTATCAGCAACGCACTACTGGAAAGCCTCAGAATGACTTGAACTGTTGGCAACTTCTGTGATATTTATCACAACTTCGGAAATCACAAAAACCATCCTTTTCACTGAACTGTTGCTCAGCTGTAAAAGCATTCCCAGCGAGATGTTATTTGAAGACCCTCAATAATACCAGCATGGTTCTTAACAATGAAAAAGTGAAAACCCTACCAAAACTTCCTCTTCCGTCTCAGCCTATAGGAAAAGCAGCTTGAGAAGTTCATGTTTTTATTTCGTTTACCTGGATAGTTGCATTGTGTATGTGAGAGCACAGAGAAAACACAAGTTCATATCGCATCTAAATATGGTCTGATAGACTCCGTGAACAAACTGTACCTGTGATCTATTCCATAAATGAACGAAGTTTCTTTGAGTCCAGCTCGTGAAAACCTTCCTCCCCGACCCCATTACCGGACCCCCGATGGATCATCACTGCACAGCCACAGACGGAGGCAGACAGATACCACCGAGAGCAAACACAAGCCTAAGGCTCTTACACATTATTAAGGTTAGGAAAGGGACCTTAAACTGGATGCCTCGAGGAGCCAGCACGGAGTGTATCAGCAACTTATTTTGTAGTAACTACACCGCTTTCTGCGACTTCATTTACAAATAAAACTGCCTCTTCTGACACCAGCCTTGTTCTGCTGCACAGTAAGAAGTATCTAGAAACTTCAGCTGATTTTCTCAGTAAGAAATGAGTGACGCAGAGTTCATATGTAACGAGAGCGTAAGTGGTGTTGGTTAAATGTATTTACATACCAAACTCACATGGATAACCAGGAAACAGCCCCCTTTTAGGGCTTGATTCTTCCAAATACTGCTTGATTTCCTGAAAGCAACAGCACCTGAAGGATTGATTCTACACACAGCTCTGCTGCCGGTTGTGCCAATTCTTCTCCATAAGGCCACTTCTTCTTGCCATCGCTTCACACAACTAAAGGAAGAGGTACCGTTTAAGAAGCAGTACCTCTTCCAAAATACAGTGGTTTCTAGCACAAGAATGTGGAAGATCACAGCAATGGCACCCTCTGGTGACAAACAGTAACACATAATAATGAGACAAATTATTCAGCCTGGAAAAACCTTTAAAGCTACTACTTCATGTCAACCTATCACACGGAAAGGACTCCTACAGCATGTTGCAAAATGTAGGTGGGTAGGTGGGTATTTTTAAGAACAACGATAACTAGCCTTCAATAGCAGCCAACTTTACAAAAAAGGCAAGCTCTTCAAAATACCTCCCATCTCTCTGGTATCATCACATCTTCCTTTTATGGGGTCTCGTCTAATTTGATGTTCTTTAACCGTCAGACAAACAAACCACAAGTTGAAAAAATGGTCCGCTTTTTATCATAGACAGTATTTCACGTTCACTATGCTTAAGATTTCAGCATTGTCCCTGTAGTGCTACCAACAGCTTCTGAGATGTTGAAGAACATTGATGAGAGGTCTGTGAGCCAAAGCCTGAACAGGTAAGTATTGTGGAAGTGGACAAACAGCTGCTCCTAAGAAATCTTTCACTTGATTCGAGAGGCAGAACTTCAGCCTTTCTGAAGCATTGCCAATCATCCCCGTAGCTCCTTAAAGTGAGAACGTCAGAGCCAGCAACTTCGAACGCTAGGGAGAGACTGAACGAATATATAACACCATTCCCCTTACCAATGTCAAGGAAGGATACTGTCACAGAATGTGTGAAAGCTTAAATTAAGCAGAACATTGTCTTTAACCCATGTGAAATACAGTGAAATTAAAAGTAAAGAAAATATTTGATTTCCAGATTGCTCCTACAGTATCCGACAGAAAAAGTCCAATTCTGCCAGGAGCTTCTGCACAAAGTTGAGTCACAAAAAAAACTTCACAGGTAAAACCGTAAAACTCAAGCTCGTGAATTAGATTTTCTCTCCTGTGATCTAAGGAACAGAACTTGTGGCACATCTTTATAATTTACTACTTCAGAACTACGTAAAAAAAGTGGGGTGTTTTTTTTATATAAGAGAGCAAAGTATTAATAATTTTTCTTGAAACTCAGTAGTTATGGGCTTATTTAGTTTTCAAGAAGTTCTGTTTATTCTAATACATGCACATTAAAACATTGGCGCTAAAAGAGCTAAGCTATCGTTTCCTATCCATTTTCTACCCGAGGATGAATTCTGCTCTACCAGAACGTTACATTTCAACACCACGTTAACAATCCACTCAAACACATTGTAATAGCCAAGCTGCCAGACTACCCCAACAGAACAGTGTGCAGAGTGCAAGCACAAAGCACAGCCAAAGAAATATTTACAACCAGTAATAATTCTTCAACAGCCACACACGCGTGCAGTTTCACACGCGTGGCAAACAGGCATTCACTGTACTGTCCAGCAGAGTTCACTGGTCAGACTCAGGCCAAGCTCCATAAATGAAGGGTCGAGTAGACAAAACCAGCACGTACCTTGACCTAATTATGCACTAATCAGTGAAATATGCAAGTCTTTCTAATTAGGAAGATTATTAATAGTGGGATATGCTATACAAGCAAAGGTGACAGTGTCTGGCTTGACAAATTCAGAGGAGGCTTTTGGTAAAATTTCAGAGTCTTTTGAAAGGGATGACAGAAAATAAATTCAGTGTACGGTTTCCTGCGATCCGTGCTTCAGTTTACAAGGGAAATGTGAAATATATTTTTTTTTTCTTTTCACCATGATAAATTTTGTTGAACACCACATACAGGGAAACCTCCCTGTGAAGGTTTTATTGCTCATCGGCCACTCACAATGCATTTATTTCCAAGCTGGATTAACTTGATCAGATACACATCTCTGTTATAGGAAAGTATAAAGAGGCATTATTCTAACTCGGTTATACTTTGAACAAAGGCGCTGCCACTGACTTACCTAGGTGACCTATATCATCCAAGTTTGCATTACTAAAACTAATAATTGACAAACTGAATGATGTGCTGCAATGGAGTTCTCGTTAAACATAGTTTCATCATTTCTCTCTAGGAGACGAAAAGTCTCATAATTAAAATATTAATTGGAAAATGTCATGGTTATTTTGAGAGGTTTTTTTTAAAAAGCTCTGCATGTTGCAACCTTCACACCATGACATACATACAGCTGCACGCAAAAGCTCTTTCCTTATGAATTCACAAAAAATGAAGATCATAGCTAGCCTCGGCAGTTCACAAACCCAGCTTCTGCAGTATTTTCCAGGTAGCCTTAAAACACCAGCCTGTATTTCTGTTTTCCTCCGTTTCCTGTCCAAATACTGAATTTCATTTCCCCGGTCTCAATTCCTGGTTGCCTCCACGCATGCAGTGACGTGGAGGGCATTCACAGAATACAAAAAACTCACTCTGAAGAGTCACTGATTCCAACTCACACCTTCAGCCAGGTCCGTGTATGGCACATGGACAAAAAGCACAACGGGCAAGGCCCAGCAGCCAGAGCGTGGCGGAGGTACCGAAATCACTGACACCTCAGAGAAATGACAATTTACGAATTTCACAGACACCGAAGCCCTGACTCAGATGCATGGGCAAGATGACTACAGGCACTCACGGTGAAAGACCTCACCATACCATGTATAAGAGAGTTTTTTGGGGTTTTTTTGTTGTCTTGTTTTTACCAACACTACACAGCCATTTTTTGTCCTTAACCCCATCACCCAGCCTCCCCCTGCACTGAAGGCATAAGCCATTTACCTGGACAAAACTGTAGCTGATGTGTAGTCAAGTCTTTAAAAGTTGTTCCTGCTAGTCAGTTCCCTCATTAGCAAACCACTTCCCATCAGAAGTGCCCTCAGGTTTTGAGAGCACATCAAAATTGGATCCACTTAAGCAACCCAGCTTTGATACTGTGCTTAATGACTTTCTAAATTCATCATTTGCAAAGTACTTTACAAACCTTCCTAAAGAAGAGATGAAGTATGCCCATGCATGAGCTAACCTCCCCAGCACTCCTTAAGAAGCCTAGCTGATGTATGACGTTTGCGATTCCATTTTCTGAGTATACGACATTTCATTCAAATCTCATCATTTCCTTAGGACCATCTGGACACTTTCACAAGTACAAACAGACCCTATGACTGTGGCAGCTCTTCCTCTCTCCCTTTCATACTGGTCCCTCCTGCTGCTTCCAGGCTACCTGGGTCAATCTGGGAGAGAAAGGGGAACAACGTTCCCAGACAGTACCAACACCTGAACTTGGCACTCCATGATGCAATATACACTAAGCCTACAGCTTCCCTGCTTCTTCTTGCACACAAAACACAGATACACTGTCTCAAAATGGTATGGGCATATTATCTTCTTTCCCTCCAATTAAAGACTACACAGATCGGCTCCAACTGCTTAAACACCCCATTTTAACAAGGGAAGTATCTCCCATAGGCAAAAGTGAATATTTCTTAGTGGGAATACTTAGGAATCAAGATTAATCTCCCACTCTTTTAACGCAAACAGAACTCTGTCACCAGGAACGTTAAAACCTTCTACTTTCAAGCTGGTCTCACCACTCGGAGACATTAGCAGGCACACAACAACCCCCAAATCTTCTCAAGAGTAGAATCACAGTTTCACCATTACCTCTTCTGCAAATTAGGAAGTGTGAAATAGAAAGCTGAATAAAAATTAAACTAATAAAATGTTGAAAACAACATGTCAAAATTAAAAGAGTAAAAATAAGAAAATAAACTCGTCATCTGTCTGATGCCTCTTTGTAAACTCCGCTGATGCAGTAATAGCTTTTCTTCTCTATTGTAAGTCTAAGTCTGTTATTCAACAACATCCCAGGAAAAGCCTAGATTTACTGCTTATAAAACTGAAGCAATAAAATATGAGGTCAGTTTGAATTATGGGGTGGTTTTTGTTTGTTTTTTTTTTCCTTAAGAATTTACTTTACACATGCAATTGAGAAATTACTACACAAAATCACCACTGAAAAATTCATAGCAGGAAAAAAAAGAAAGGAAAATATAATTTCCCTGTTTTCTCATAAGATTCAATCAGAAGTACAACACACAAATACAGTTTCTCATATTTTATATTACAATTTTCCAGACTTCATTTTACTTTATTAATGGTACTCTTTTTTTTATAAAAAGTGATATGCATACATGGTATTGTCTAATATCCAAACTTTTAATTACTATAATAAAAAGCACCATCAAAGTAAAGTGGAAAAAATAACTGAATTCACTGTCACCGTTATGTCTAGCATAGCAAATACTGATGGATACTGAACTACTTGAAAATGTCTGTGAAGCATCCCACAGCACCTTTCTGTGTGACTGGAATCCTCCAGTGGAGTAGGGAAGATCGTCTCCGGGAAGCAGAGGAGATGAAGTGAGGAAAGGGAAAGGGTACGGTACCACCCGGTTCAACGTCGTGACTCTCCAGGTTCATTCCAACAGCACACCACTTCTCCACACCTCACAAGGTGCAGCTGGGCTTTCACCACAGGAATGCTTCAATACATTCAAAATTCTTCGCTTTTTGTAGGCGCTATGTACAAAGAGCTACCAGAATCACAGTAGTTTATTGTGGATTTCTTTAAAACATACACAGAGATTACCGCAGTATGTCCTTGAACTATTTCCCTTCTTTTGCTGAAGCTGGAGATTGCTTTATTTCTTCCCATTCGTTCTTGTCGTGCCGCTCAATTCAGAATCACTACTAGTGAGATAAAAGCATTCCTTGATCATCTTTTTTGGTCTGACATTATCTTAATAACACGGTTGCCGTTCTGGAAGTTCTCCTCCTCCCCCAAGACACGCTTTTTTCTTTTCTGACACACAAATGTAAAACAGAAACATCTCCAGTGTTTGATATTATAATATCAGAGTAGAAATCTCATGATAAACATTTTACGTTATGCCCCATTCTACCAGCGATATTATCCATTATATACGATAACGGTACTAATACAGAACGTGTCAAGGTAACAACCTTCTACCAAACAAACCCCTCACCAACATCATTCCAGATGTTTTCTCTTTTACAACAGGAGAATTAACATGATCTAGACTCAGAGAAAACTGAAAGCCCTCCTTGTGGGTTCTCTTTGTGTCAATTACTTCATTTCAGCACTCGGAAATATTACTGAGCTCTGCTCTAAGTTTACACGCTACTTTTCCATTCTCCCTTATTCTACCTAGGATTACATCTTCTCTTCCATATTACTGGTTTGTTCAGCTTTTCACTCTCACCTGCCTAATGTCCGTCGAATTTAATCACCTCCCTGACAGCCCCTAACTGGTCACTCAACAACAGTGACGCCAGAAAAACAGAAGACTGCAGATCTATTGCAAAAGCGTTCTGTACATCCATCCTCCTTCCCTATCACCGTTCTGTTTTCATGGATTTTTAAACTGCAGGTTGCTTTAATTTACAATGGGTTTTATATTTTTGAGAAGAACATAACTTTGCACTCTTCAAAAAAAAAAGGAAAAAAAATAGCCCTGGAAGTGTACTTGCTTCAAGGTCACCACCTAAACACAATCAGCACCTAAGCTTTACTCTGGAAACAGGAATACTGTAGGCTTCGGAAAGAACACATTACAACTGATGACAAACGCTACTTCTGAAACGCTTTCCATGATTTTTTTGAATAAGCAGTTACAGGATTTAATATAAGGAAAGAAAAAAATAAGCATTCAGAACTCTGGTATATCCCCTATACTCCGTACCTGTGGGTCCCCACACATAAGTCCCTCTACAAAGCTGTCAGCAGATACACACTGTATTTCTAACTGACTTTTTACATCTGTATGTATCACAAACGGATTCATTTGCTTTAATATCACAACTCGGTTCATCATGTTGAATAACAATTTGGCGACAGATTTGCTGTTGAACATTCACACTGCCATGGCTGAAGGGGAGATGGTCAGATAGAGGCAGCACTAAAAGGTGCGAGAGAGAAGAATTCAGAGCCTAATCGGACTTGTGAAAATAAAAGTGTTGCTTTTCAAAGTGGATCATCAATAAGGTGCTTTGTTAGGAAGAATTTTAGTATATCAAGTAAAACATTGAATTTAAATGAGTTTCCATTATTTCAATTTATCTATAAGCACTTCAAACCCGGTAATATTTCAAGGTTCACGGAATTCTAATATATGATAAAATTAAATCACACTAAATCCAGAAGTGCAGAAAATGGTCATAAGCTTTGTGAATGGATTTGAATGAGAACAAGATCATATTGTTAAAGCAATTTTTAGAAATTAAGCCTCCTCTGTGCTACTTAGAGATGTACAAAATGTCACAAAATAGATCTAATATTACAAGAAAAGTGAGAGGTATGGTTTGTTGTGGGGGTTTTAAAAGTGCAATGATGTAAATTGTAATAGCATCTCAATATCAAAAAAAACACAACACCTTTTGGAGGTGAACTACTGTTCTGAAACACAACAGCTGAACCGTATCAGGGGAAAAAGCTTCAGCGGTACTTTAAATAAATTCAGTAGTCTATGCATCATGAGTTCCCTCCAACATTGCTAGGCATAAATGGATAAAGCCTCATACCAAGAAATGTCTTGTTTTATGCTGGTATCCTGCAAATCCGAAACCCTACCGGAGAGCGAATTTCTCTTGAAGTACCGATTCTTGTTCCTTCCCCTTCAAGACGAATACCTAGCAGGTTATCGATCTGCTTCTGCAGGACAGAGTGTTTATTATGTAGGAAACCACTGCTGGGCACAAGCGTGAGAAATTAATGATGGTTTTGTAAGTGTCCACACTGTGGTGCTGAGCCAGTGGGGCAACTGTCAATCTATATGATAATGCCTCCCAAAACTTCATAAAATCAGTCATGTGAAGAAGCATTGATTTCTGAGCTAGCCAGGATTTCTGAGCAAGTGAGACTAAAAAGTTTACTGAAGTTAACACCTCTGTGTATATAATCGCTGCTTCAGACTTGCAAGATTTCTTTTTTAAACAACCAAACATACAGAAATCCTTCTAACAAAAGCCTCTAAAAATAAAACTGAATTCCACATACTGGTTTGTTTCTTGGGTGCTGTTTGATCATGTTCCCCTTTCTCTTCTTAACATTGTCCGCAAAAATACCTATTCAAAATGGATTCACGGCGCTGTATTTTGAATTACTTCATAATTCACTTCTTAGAAGGAAGAAAACAAAATGCAAGCAGACAGACTCAATCTTTTATCGATGTCTGCGACAGAATGTATGAAAGTAGTGCCCGAGATTAAATTTTCTCAGACAGAGGTGTGGCACAGTGCTTCCACCAAAATGGGGAAGATCACCTTCAGAGCAGTGAATTCATGCTGCAGAAATGAATCCCAACCATTCCCTAACGCCAGAATTTCACCAGTTGATTATTGCATTTGAAATTATGCACAGCAGCCTTACCAATGCTATACTAAAGTCAAGGGAAGTTGTTGTATTTTCTTTGAATGGTACTATTCCAAAACAAAAAAAAAAACAAAAAAAAAAAAAAAAACAAAAAAAAAAAAGAAAAGAAAAGAAAGAATCAGTTAATCAGTCACTGATTCTTTTTAAAATCCTGGCTTCCTTGCACACACCATTATTCGAGTTAATATACATTTCCGCTTTGGTTTTGACAAAGAAGCGTATCCTGCTATGCCTCCGGAGAGGAGATATTCCTTGAAGATTCAATTTAAATCAACAAAAAAAGAGACTGCTGTTACCAACAAAATCAATCACACTTTTCTGAAGTATTTTCTATCAATACAAAAACTGTAATTCTGTTTTGCCTTGTTGGCTCTGACCAGCAGCTGCTCGTGCTTCCAGCGCCCGGCACACCGGCTTTGGTGAAACCAAGACAAGTGTCAGTAAGCACTGGGAGAAGCCTAAATAAACATCTACAAAAAACATCTCTTCTGAAAGGCACCCGACACGCAACACATTAAATTCTATCACCAGTAAAGCAGGCAGCAGAGAACTGGTTTCCTCAGCTGGTACCAGCTGCCTGCATAGTTGCTGTGAGGGTGTAAGTTAGGGAGACTCCCCTCCGCCTTCTCCAAATGGCAAGTATCAAACCCTTTAGTTCGTATTTTAACTAAGCTGAGTTTGCACCTTCATCACCCCACACGACGGAGGACAAATTCCTGCAAACCCATTTTTCACTGTTTTACCCCTTTAGTTTAATCTAAAAACATGTGAGCCCAGATAATTCCCCAGGTAAAAACTGTTGGCCAATACGTACGAAGACGACGAATCTGGGTTGTACGCATTTGAAAAGCAGCTGGCTTAAAGCAGTTTACTCTGAGCATCAACCAAGGTCTAGGTGTAGCGTCACAAATGATTGTTGCACGGTCTGAAGTCTATTTCTATGAACTTCATAAACTATACTGAAGTACAGTTTATATATATATGCATCAGTCTGATGCATAGGTTTGCTTCCTAAAAGCCCCTCAATACTTGAACAATACACAAACAGCAAATCAATTTTTCTTACATCTTCAAAACCATGAAAAAACCCACAAAATTAACTCTGATTGTTACAAATTAGCACCATTGTTACAGCTACCAGCATACTGTCGATTATTATTATTTCAAGCTGTGCATAAAAATCACATATAAGAAACTACTTTTTGTAAGAAATTTCTTTCTGCTTCTCGTCATTAAGTTTAATTTAATGTACTCTGAGCACAAACTTCTGTGAAAGATTATTACGTGGAAAGTAAATTGTAAGACAAAACACAATATACATCATATTATACTAGATACATGTTATAGAGTTTCTTGATACTGATGCTAAAAAACCCCAACGTTAAAAACCATCTGCAGTCAAACTGTGAACGTGAAAAATCCACCTTTAAAGGAATATTCATGTATTTTTAAGTACGGCCACATTTTCATATATATGTGCATTAAGAATATATAGAATTAAAAGGCCTACCGTTTTCCTCATCTGACTTGTTTTCGTTGTCGGAGTCGGTAAGTGTGAGAGCTGAGTTTTCACGACTTGACAGACCAGAACTTCGCCGGGATTTGATCCCTCTTCCCCACAGCCTGATGGCATGCTCCGGAGACATTCCTGCCTCCGTGTCCGAGTCGGCGTCAGAGCCGGTGCTCAGGGAATAGCCTTGGTGGAGTATTCCTATGTCTGAGCAGTAGCCACTTCGATGGGGAGAGGGCTCGCAGATTCCTAGTTCTGCAAGGGTGAAGTTTGTTCCTAGAAGGGCAATTAAAAAACAAAAACTCAGTATTTTAAAAGCTAGGAGATTTATTTCAAGTTTGAAAATAACAGACTCTCTTAATTTCTCTTAACTATGCTGCATGCCAAGCCTTTGTAACGAATTCCATACAAGGATCTCTGGTGCACAGATCTAGCAAGACATGCTGAATATAGTTACGGGCCAAACAGACAAAACAAAAAGGTAGGAAAGGTCTCTAAATTTTAGGTTACTATTTTAGCCCCAAATAATTAATCACTTAGGAACGTGATTAATGTAGAGCTCATGACAAGTGCTAATGGCATGACCTGCTTTGTTATATATCCTTTTAGGACCAGAGCATGAGCTTTGAAGTTGAGCATGTAACTACTCGAAAAGGGGAATTTGTTCTTACAAAGCTAATTTTCTCATACACAAGTCATCCACAGAGACAGGGGTTTTAATTTTAATTTTCATATAGTTTCCTATTCCATAGAAAATAAACACTTCACGTGGAAAACAGTTTACAGATCAGAATCACCTGAAAGAATGTAAACCTATCCGCGATGTAATGGGGAACCTTGTCGCCAGTCTCGCACTTTTACATTTGGTGAGATTGGTAGTTTAATATCTGCTATAGAACTCAAGATAGGTCTCATTGCAATTGTTTTCTACCTTTTTTCACCATATTCAAGAAGAAAGCACGCATTGATACCAAATCAGGAGGTCACTGGGTTTGAAGGCAAAACTTTGAAGAACAATGTCAGAACGTATGACCTTTAGCAGTTAGCAACGACTCGGTGGACCAAGTCTCATGCATTTTTAAAGCACATAGAGTCCCCCAGGGTTCGCAGAAAGTATAGACTTGTTGGCTGATTTCTGCTTATGTATTTGTTTCCTACAGTAATGAACAGGACCGTAAAAAATACAGGGAAATATTCAGTGGTCTCTAAGGCTTTCAACGGTTTTGAAAAGCAAAGTGATTTTAGCTGCATTACACTGGGCTAAAAACGAAGAACAGAGACAGACTGAAGTTGTTAGCAGTATAACTGTGAAGTATTGAATTAATTTCTTAATTCACAGGGAAACTACATCTGTGGTCTGTTTTCTAAAACCGTAGGTTTTGTCCAAATGCAGTTTACATTTTCTCCTCTTCCTCTATATATTTATCAGAATGAAGCTATACAGTGGTAGTTCATACACTAAATAAAAAACACACTTAAGTGTCTTCTATGAAAAAAGATGTTAACTGGATTTTCTTTTTCATTATCATTTTTTTAAGTATTACAAATTCTTTCACAGATTAGCCAGGAAAGATCATACAGTATTAAATCTATCTGGTTCATCCATCTGTATCGGCTGTCGTCAGTCTCACACCTAGCTGTTAAAGTATTTTTTGGATATGGGATGTATGCACGCATCTCCAGAAAGCAAAACCAGGCCCTACTTTACATTAATTCCTAGAGCTCATCAATTAAAGGAAGGTGACGGATTTCTTCTGGAAGACTGAGCCATGTCTTCACTCAGTGATGGCTAGACAGAAACACAGAGCCCAGCAAGAGGGAGGAGACGTGCTCCTCTCCTCCACGCCTCGGTCACGCTCTCTTCCACTCCAAGGTTAGCCAGTAAACCCGCCAGCAGCAAGAGAGTGGCCAGCCACAGCAGGTAAAGAAGTATCCCCGACTGGATGCTTCCAAAGGAACGAAGCGTTTAGTGGCAATGTTTAAAAAGAATGTAAAAAGGTTGACACGAAAAGAGTCAGCGCTCATCAACATCGCATTAACCTGAACCCTTCTAGGCAGGAGTATATTATAACCTGCCTTCTGATATTTATTCTAGTAATCAGAAATTTTGTGGTTTAGTCACAAGCAATGAACTGAACAGTCCTAAAAACGAGCTTCTCGAGTGCACTTCAGTCTAGAGATTATTCGTCCCCCCTTTTTATTGAATAAGAGCTCTAGCATGACAGATGAAACAGTTATTTTAAAAGAAAATGTAAATTTTAATCGTGCAATTTCACTAGAAGACATTTAACAAATACAGCTTTTGCTTGATTGATTGGAGTTCTGTTTTAGCCATATGAGAAAACTAACCTTAGACTTGTAAAAAAAAAAAAAAAAAGGTCAAAATCATCCTAAAATAGAAAATATATACATAAAATCAAGTTAACTGCAGCCTACTGGCCCCACACTTTCTGACCTACACAGGTAGAATGCATGTTGACAACAGATACATGTTAAAGTTACCACACATCGTGAAAGTGAATTTTTTCAAGTTTTCTTGTTCGCTGGTGGCATAAACGTCTACAAATGCACACCAATTACAAATATATTAGCCTAATTAAGCTGTTTTACATACACAGTGAAACATTTTAATGTTATTCTATGGATTTCAACAGCCATTACAAGCCCAGATGATTTCACTCTGATTAGCATCCAGTTCTGACGTCAAAATCCGACTATAACATCTGATGCAAAAGCCATCTTCAGAGAAATTCTTACTTTATCTGCCTGAGGAAAATAGTAAAGGCACTGATAGTGGAAGGAAAATATAGTATTCACAGAAATCATTCATCCATTTGAGTTTTATTATCTGGGAACCTGGCATCTTCCTGAAACGTGGAGAAAAAGATTTGAAAACTGACCAAATTTTAAAAATTTGAGAAGTGGATCAGATCAGCTCAAGAACAGAAATGGAATCAGCCTCTGAGCCTCTGGGAAAGGATTTTCTATGCTGCTTCTCAGAAATCTCCTTACAGTCTTACAACAGACAATCTCAAGCATCCTGATGATAGACATAGAATTATTCTAGAGAGCTCCCACTCTAGCAAAAAAAATATTCTTCTCTGGTATACTTTAAATTAGTTTTATTTATTAATTTTCAGTGTTTGCTACTGCAAAATACTATTTGAGAGTGTTCTGTAAGACCGCATACAATGTCAGAATAACTTGTCCTGGGAAACCCATGGATAACCACATAAGAACACATTTTGGAGATGTTTTTCACATCTACATATACACAGAGATTTTATACATACATAAAAGCATTTTTCAGATATATATTTTATATCTAAAAATATATCTATATATATAATACTTCCTGATATCTTCATAGCTCTTAATTTACTGTAAAATCTGAGGAAAACGAGATACAAACACTATAGGTACATTCTTCAGACGTTTTCTTGATCTGGATGATATTCTCTTACACGTCTCATTTCCCTGAAATGAAACTGTCCACTTATCTCGAATAACATCTGAACTGCTTCCACTAATATAATAGTCTCTTACTTCCCCAGTACCTTCCTTACCTTGCGCGTTAAGGTATTAGTAGCATTAGTAGACCACCCTTGTAAATTCAGATGGAGGATAAACATGGTTCTGGATTCACAGAAATCATTTATCCAATAATTCACAGCAGAAAGAGCCCTCCTATTACTTTGCAAATAAAGTACAGTCTGACAAGCAATGAGAAAAGATCTAACTCCTCTCCTCCCCCTTCCTACCGGCAGAATCCTCCATACGGGTTCCCAACGACAGAGAGGTCACCAAGAACAGTGCAGTCTTCCTCGCCCCCAGTGCCAGAGAAGCCACGGCACCTAGGAGCTGGAGAGAGGGAACACAGACACGGGTTCCTGTAGCATCTACTACACTGCTGGTGACACTACGTGAAGAGAGAGAAATGACGTCAGATGCTTTTTGGTGGAAAAGAAAGAAACCTCTTTCTCTCAAAGAACACACCACCAACAAAAGAGTCAGAAAGTTTTTTTCTTTGTCACAGGTAACAGAGCTTACGAGCCTCCACCCCCAGTCCCTTCACCCCCACCCGCAGAAGTCACTAGACCATTTTCATTCAAGAAAAGCAGCTAACACCAGCTGCTCCCGTAAGGTGCACGCGATTTCCCATACAAACCCAGACCAGCAGTATACTAGTTTAGGAGAGTAACACAACGTTACGTACTTGATCATCACTGCCCATGATGTACATGCTGTGAATAGTCTCTCAACAGAGCAGAAAAGAAGATATCTTCCTTTTAATTAGTACGTTACTTCTATTATCTTTTGAGCACATTTCCTTTAACAGAAATTTACTACTGAAATTATATAGTATATAAACACTTATTAAAAGTGTATTTAATTCAACAATATACAATTCTGCTCATTATCTCAGCTCAGACTAGAAAGCATTACCATATCAGCAAAGGTTATTTTCACCTCACCTCTAGGCAGAGGTCTCATTTGGGTAATTACAAATTGCAGGAATTGCCCCTCTGAAGATTAATCTAATCCAGCTGTGATTGCTACAAGCTGCCTCAGAGGAAGGTATCCGAAACCAGTAAGGCACCGAGATCATAAATCTGCCTTCAACACTACATCAGCAGTTCAAGCCTGGGCTAAGCCTGAACTCCAAAAGATAAGTATCACCCACATTCTTTGCTACTGTAATCAATTACAGGAAGCAGGGATAACGAGCACACGTTTCAGACAGCCCACCCTTTCTCAAAGTTTTGTTATGTCCATAGCTAGAGTGATTTTTGCTGGCACCAGTACCGCAGTTTAGCTCCAATCTGTGGTATATGAAGAGGTCGTTCTTTTTAACAAACGCTGATGCACGCTTCATTTTTCTCAATTCTTTATGCATTCATTTATTATGACAACATGGAGAACAGATGATTATAATCTCATTTTTTTATCCACTTACCGTGCACATTTTTAACACTCACCCTTTTTACTCATCAACCTGATCCTATAAACAACTGCCATCTTTTTAATCCTTCATTGTATTTCACCTGTTTCAGTGCTATTCTTTTCCCACAGTTAAAGATCTTGTTCTACAAAATGTTTTACTTAATTTTGTTTCTAATTCTACACTACCAGATACTCCAAAGAGAGACTCCAAACCTAAGCTGAGGGACACACTACTGCCTTCCTGCATTTTTGAAGCTTTTCTACTATTTTATTTATAATTTTTGAAAAAAATTATATTAACTTAAGCCCTTTTTTTAATAAATGTCCCCCTCTCCTGCCCAGCTCCCTCATTGATACATCACTATAAAGTGTACTGCACCTTTCTGGTGGTTTAAAGATACTTAAATCAGAACTGTCTTTTCTGCGCAACGTACAGGAATTTTAACCACGTAACCACGGTGAACAGCCTCTGTGGCAAATTTAATATTAGCATGAAACATGCCTGGAAAATTCTCTCTCTTAACATCATAGATATCAAAATGACTGTAATATTCCATTTCTGAAGAAAGCACAATTTCAGAAAGAAAAGCACAAGGAAAAGCTGAGTTCTCCTTTCACTGTGAACCCCCCAGGGAGAGGCAACGTCCTGTGGCTCGGGAGGCCGGGTAGGACAGCGGAGATGCGAGCAGCTCCGGCCCCAAGACTCGCCAGCCTACAGCAGGTTTACGGGCTAGCTCTTCCTCCTCTTTGTAATAGTCACAAATGCTACTACATGAACTGAACTCTCCTAATACGCCTATTTGCTAACTCTCTATCCGTTTGTCCCTTGCAGCCCTGAGGAGAAGGACTTGGGGGCACTGGTGGACGAGAAGCTCAACATGAGCCAGCAATGTGCACCTGCAGCCCAGAAAGTCAACTGCATCCTGGGCTGCATCAAGAGCAGCGTGGCCAGCAGGGCGAGGGAGGGGATTCTGCCCCTTTACTCTGCTCTCGTCAGACCCCACCTGGAGTCGTGCATCCAGCTCTGGAGCCCCCAACATAAGGAGGACAGGGAGGTGTTTGAGCGGGTCCAGAGGAGGCCACGAAGATGATCTGAGGGCTGGAGCACCTCTCCTAGGAGGACAGGCTGAGGGAGTTGGGGCTGTTCAGCCTGGAGAAGAGAAGGCTCCGGGGTGACCTTAGAGCAGCTGCCAGAACCTGAAGGGGCCTACAGGAAGGATGGAGAGGGGCTTTTCACAAGGGTGTGTAGTGATAGGACAAGGGGGAACGGCTCTAAACTAAAAGAGGGCAGATTTAGATTAGATATTAGGAAGAAATTCTTCACCATGAGGGTGGTGAGGCACTGGCCCAGGTTGCCCTGAGAAGCTGTGGCTGTCCCCTCCCCGGCAGAGTTGGAAGCCGGGTTGGATGGAGCTCTGAGCACCCAGGGCTGGTGGAAGATGTCCCTGCTCATGGCAGGGGGGTTGGAACCAGATGATCTTTAAGGTCCCTTCCAACTCTTACCAGTCTATGATCCTATGATTCTAATAGTAGTCCTTTGGTAGCGTGGGGAAGGGGCAGTGTAAGCTCTGTGGAACAAACCCTCCACTGATCAAACACTAAGAATACCAGAGAACTGATTCCTTAGGAATTAGAAAATAACAATAATGAACAAGCCATACCTTGTTCCAGGTTTTAAAATCTAGAGCTGGGGGCTAACAACAGCAGGGCCTCCTACACGGTTCTGTTACTGCCTACTATGAAGATTCGCAGATGACTTCTTTTTGTTTAAGACTATTCAGTTCCAGGTATTGCTAGTCAGGAAAGCTAAACATTTCACAGCTAAGCAAATGCGAACTTCCAACACCTGATGATGATAAATCTTACTTTCGTAGAGCACCTTTGCGACAAAGGCCTCAGGAAATGCTTCGCCAATGTTACTGAGAAGGGAGATCACCGCAGAGGTCTCGACGCCCGTCTGCGACGCGCCGTCACCCAGCCCGCACAGGCGTGCAAACCTACACACCCCGCTTCGGTCGTGCTTACTACAATTCAGAATACACACGTACCTCGCAAAACTTTGTTACGAGTGCTAACGCAGCAGCACGCAGACAGCACTTTTTCAAACTCAGCCGAAACACCATGGTTTTCTTCAGAGTGAAACCCTGGCAGCCTCGGTCCCTTCCGCAGCAAACTGACATCCACACACCCATTACAACACACGGCTTGCATCTGAAATATATTCTCCAGCTTCTCTCATCAATGACAGCAAAATCCTTTAATTGTCTTTTTTATAATCCTCTTTCTGCTTTGCTTCTTTCTGACTCGGAGATCCCCAAGCCTAATACCGTGATACAGATGTGTGTGTGTCTGACAAGAAGTCTGTTGACAGTATTAATACAGTAGATTCATATCCACTTAAAAAAATTATAAGGTTTATAAAACCAGGCATCTAATGAGATTTCACTCTAGCTCACGATATTGTATAATCTTCAGTTCTGTGATCACATTCTATTTTTTCAGTAAAATTTCCTCCGTCAGTGAAGTGACTGTGGAGCTACCCATCTTTCCTAACCTTCCTCACTCAGTCTTTCTACACCAAATAGAGAATACAGTATTTTTAATTGCTTCACACACATTTTCTGTAGTTGTGCTGAATGCAGTCTTTGAAAACATCTCAAACACTACTTTATTTATCTTCACCTCCTTCTGAGGTGAGCTTTCATCATCTCCATTTTACAGCTTTCAAACTAAGGAAAGAAGAACAGCACAGCCTCTTTCCAGAGCACACACTAATTTTGGCAGAACAAGTACCATCTAAAAACTGTATTTCTGGCATCACCTTATAGTGATGAGGTTCTTTTTAATGATATGCTGGTTTAGGGCAAAGTATGCATTTATTGTTTTCTCCTCAAATGCCGATGACGATTAAGGACAAAATTAGATTTGGGAGGACAAGAGGATGGAGCTAGGTGGCAAGCACGATTATTATTTATTATCTACCCAATGCAGCCCAGGTTAAAATGTAATTATTCAGGCTACTGTTTTACTTTCTTAGGTGGTCATTCATCTATTGTAAGCTTTCCAACTTTTCCAAGCTTTGAGGAATGGCAAAAGGAGGACAGCTTCATTTATTTTAAAGGGATGTGCTGTCCCGACAGATCTGTCCATTCTGAAACCCGAAGGAGACAGGAGAAAAGGTATGCAATCCCGTCAGCCATCGCTCTGCTCTCCGCTGCTTCGCCCTCCTGCGCTCTCCCTATCGCACTCCTCCTCCTCCTCGCTGGCTAAGTGCCGTCAGCAAGGGAATTCAGAGCTGAGCAGGAGCAGAGCCACGGGCGAGTCCTGCTCAGACCTGGCCCCTGCGGGCCATCAGCAGCTCCTCGGCACGCAGGCGAGCCTTCATCGGTTCCACAGCCAAGCTCCAGCAACTCATCTTTCAGCAGAGGTGCACAGGCAGACAGCAGGGAAAGATTTTCTGAACTGGGAATCCCCGATTCAAAGGCTGGAGATACTTTCGTCTAACCAACACAACAGTCACGCGGTGTTTGCACCGCAGGCAAAACAACGCATGTTCTCCCGCATCTTTCTCAGAACCAGTCAGACACTCCCTGCCTGGTCTCCAAACAAATCAAACTGAAGCACACAGAATTCATGGCAAATTTCAACCTAAATAGTTCTATCTATCAAAATTTTGAGGCATTACTAGGAGACATGTATGTAAACTCAAGTATACACGACACACGAACACACAAAGATGATCTTCCTTTCTCAAAGCAACTTCAGGCCTCTCCATGCATCTACTTCTCGCTAATGAAATGTATCATCTGTCATTTAAAAGGCAATGAGAGTTTTCTGATCAAAATCAAATTAAAAATCCACAGGGTTCTGTGTGCTAAACGAACACAACGTGTACCTGTATTTGCATAACGATGTCCCATGTCAGTGATGGCTCCCTAGGCAACCTCCAGCAGAAGGGAAAAAAATCTCCGCTTTTTAGGGCTACCTAGTGTCTGGCGAGACGAGTATGACCAGTAATCTAAAACAACTCTAATCCCATTTTCTGCACTTTTTTTTCAAGCGACAAGAAAACATGAGAAGTTATTTCTGTTTAAAACTACAGTAATACACTTTTTTCCCACGTGAGTAAGACTGGAAATGCTTCTGCCGATGTGAGAGCACCAATTTAGCATTCTGAAATTAGTTGTGCCGCATCACTCGTGCTAAAACACATTCACAGAAGTGCAAAGTTAACACCCAGGCTGTCGAACAGCATTGGGCACCAGCAGAAACCAACTCCCAAATATTGAAAGGAAAGACTGAAAGCAACTCACAAAAACTGTGACTGGGGGAAAAATCGCACCAATTCTGTTCTTTTCCTCTGTAAAGTGTAGATGACAACACTATGCTAACACGACTGCCCACACAATCTAACTCACACATATAGTGCATTTTTGGGATAAAACCTGTACCAACTCACAGGTAGGCACTGTGGTGGGCTCCAACAAGACTGTGGCCATCAGTGACTCAGATTCACTGCCGATTACTTTTTCTTTTACAAAGAGCAGAGAAAGAACAGAACACGAAGCTTCATGGCAAGTAATGATGTTCTTGCCGCAAACGGCCCAGCTCCAGTCCGAACACCATAAAAGTGACAGTGGGTTTGGAGGGGGTTTGAGTTGTGGGTGTTTTTTTTTTGTATGGAGTATTACAAAATTGCATTAGAGTGCGTATTTTCTATTCCCGGTCCAAAACGACTCAAACTATTGAATAATTTTGTTACATGCCTGTTTCCTTTTGGGAGATAATGAATTTCTAAATATAATTCACCACAGAAGCACCAACAAGATTAAGAGTGTACTCCACTTATGTACATAAAGTGAGAGCTTCCCCAAAAGAACAGCGAAAGAATTATTTTCAAATTGCTATTTCATGTTAAACAACCTGCTAAACACCTGCTACTATCTCCTGCCACAGTAGCGTAGCATTTTGCTATGAAGGAATAACAACTACAGCTCCATGGAAAACACAAACTCCAAAGAGGAGTCAGGTTTAAAGGCCGTATAAGGAGAGAATGAAGTGCTATCTCAATAGAGAAGAGTATTTCGTATCTGCATTGACCATCCATTGACCATCCATGTTTGCAATGCACAGTTAGGGTCACCTGGCAACAAGCAGCACAATAATTAGACCGTGGTACCCACAGAATCTAAAATCTCAGTTTCCACCCCTAAAAAACTGTATGTGTCATTTGCATTCTAGTCTAGCTCACAAAGATGTTGGTTTTCTGCTGTAAAAACATTTGCGTTGTCAGAAAAGGACAGTGAGTTCTCCTTGGTCTCTAGAAAAAAAAAAATACACCAAACAATTCTTAGTTGACCATAAATATATAGATATGAGTACTTTTGGATAAAATCATTGTACAGTTACTCATCTTCATTGATACATGAATCTGAGTTCAATTATTAAGAAAGATGTCTAAGAAAATCTGCAGGAAACTACCAGGGGATGAATTAGCTGATGATAATCTGCTGAATTCATGAAAAGCCTTTTCTTATTTTTATACTGTTAAATCAAGATTTAAAAAGCAGTAAAAAAATCAAACGCTGTTCATGACTTGATAAATAAACTGTGCTCTCAAGAAACAGGAGAAGTCACAGGCAATAAGCTTTCATACTTTCAGAACTGTTTAATTGGGAACTCTCGAAAAACCTGCATCAGCTGTCATCACAGACAAAACCTTAATGATTTTCTTTTATATCTTGCTTCACAAGTCAGGAACATGGGTACTTTATATTTTATGAAGGTCTCCAGGCTCATACAAAGATTTCTTGGCACTAGCAGCTGTCAGCTGTTTAGTCACGAGGTGCTTCTCCACTGTAAACATCATGTCACCTAGAAATAAGGGTAATGTAAATTGTGTCCTGTAGTGTAGAAGAAGTTTAAACCATTATTTGACTCAGAAATACTGTGTTTACATTCTGAATGATGCTGCTCGTAACAGGCTTTAGCAATGCCAGAGATGCGAGCCTTTAACTCTGCATTTCTAATCCTGCTCGGAGGAGAATCGGGAGACCAGCATGAACGACTGAGGACGGATAAAGGAACTCATCTAAAATGGAACGAAGAGCTTCCCAAAACACTCAAACTATTTAAATGGAGCACCATATGAACTAAAAAAGCATACTGAACGAATACGTATCAACTTTACGCCAAACTTAAAGAATAATGAAATTAAAAGTCATTTGAGCACTATAATTTTGAAGAAAAAGTTGTATATATTATAATCAGGTATCAAGGAAAACAGCTCAAGCTCTTTGAGACAGAATAGCTACTAAGAAACAGACACAACCACATCTTCTATTCGTCATTTGTGTTCATTTCATGAAGAGATCAGGAAATATCTTTATGTGATTGAATTATAAATTGCTTTCAGCTTTTCATTTTTAATCCTAGTAAAATAATTAGATATTTTCGTGGCCAGTCAGTTGTGGTATTATAAATGGAACCGTTGGCACCAATTCAGATTACTATTGGTCCTGAACTTTGCTACAGATGAAATGCACACCCTTAATACAGCATTTCTTTTATCTACCAACGACTATAATTTGTAGACCGCACATACAATCATGAACACAGAAACTGAGCGCGCTGCAGCCCCTCTGGCATGTCCAGTAGCTGCGATGCTGTAGGCAACCGGGCAGCGCACCCATCAGCTCCATCGCTGGAACTGACTGGTCTCACCAGGCTTCTGCAGAACTGTGGAAGGAAGAAACACGACCTCCTTTCCTTCCCTACAGGGGCACTTTCCACACACACAAACCATGCTGCTGTTCTGATCTTCTTCTTGCTGGTCACCGCATACTTGAGCGCAACATCTCCATCTCAGCCTGCTGCGCCCGGGCCGCTGTGCTGGCGGGCACGTGCTGCTCCAACATTCTCTCTTCTTTGGTTGATGTAATCTGTTTCTCTCTTTCATCTCAATTTCTGTCTGTTCAGTGGTTTAGAATTTTAGTTTCAGTGTTTTAATTTTAATTTAGATTATTTTTCCCTTCTTCTTCAATGAAGAGAAATGAAGATTTGTGGTACCTGCCAATAAACAGCTTCTAGATTATGTTAATTCTAACTTTCCGCTGTTTGAAACTCTACTTTTGTTTCTATGAAAACCTGTTTTAACAATAGGGCCAGTTGTTGCCCTTCCGTTGTCCTTTCCCTTCCATTTCGGTCTCAGATTTGAAGGACTGCCGACACTGACTATCACTTGGTCAGCAGCAGAATGGAGACACCGTCGCGCCAAGCAGTAAGCTCCAACCACCGCTTCAGCACCGAGGTTAACAGGTAGCAGCATGTGATCCTCTGAAGAGGCAACAGCAAGATACCTCAACCAAAACTACAATTATGTCAAATCTTCTTTTCTGTGTGGGTGCTGTAGTTTAACCCGGCAGGCAGCAGCTAAGCACTGGACAGCCACTCGCTCGCCCCTTCCCTTCCCCCCCGAGCAGGATAGGGAGGAGAAATGGACAAAAGGGGAAACTCGTGGGCTGAGATAAAGGCAGTTTCATAAGGCCACAAAGGAAATACTAATATTACTACTAATAATACTAGTAATAATGATACTAATGGTATGTTAGTATTCATAATAATGAATACGCAAAACAAACTATATAAAGTACAATTTTTCCTCAGCACCCAACGACCGATCCGCAGCCCGAAAAAAAAAGTTTGAACTCTCAGCCAAGGGAGGCTTTAAACCTCATGGAAACCGGGACGAGCCGATAACCTCCTCTCCCCGGCCAACCCATCCCTACGCTGAGCATGACGCCCACGGTACGGAATCTCTCCGCTGGCCAGCCTGGCTGGCTGCCTGGCCGTGCTCCCTCCCAGCTCATCAGCCGGACATGGGAGACTGGAAAAAGCCCTTGACTTCACAGCAACAACTGAAACCATCACTGTGTTATCCACATTCTTCCGTCCTAAATCCAACACACAGCAACTACTGAGAGGAAAATCAACTCTATGCCAGCCATAACCAGGACACTGGCAAAATGCTTATCCTATTTTTAAAAAAAATTATTTTACCCCACTAGGTCAACCACTCTACACAAGAAGCAGTTGTAATAGAAAGCATTTTACCGCCTAGCCCTTCTCTACTGCTTAGTACCGCATTGAAAATCTTCAGTTGAAACCCAAAATCTTAGTGAGGTGTTCTTATTAGGAAATAACACCATAAACACCACAAAGAGACTCAGACCAAAATTTGGTTCATTTGAAAGAACATTCCTGTGCAGGCTGTGTTATCTGACTATTTTTAACACAGACGTCATCTCACTTTGTAAGTGCCTTTACTTGCTACATAAGTGCCTTGCAGATCAGGTGAAATGATAAATTCACATCTCACTGATAAAGGTCAAGTATGCCTAGGTATCATCCATTGACAGTATTTTTTAATTTCTTTTTAATTTGCAGACTCCAATTATAGAATTCTTTGGATTTAACAAGCGGGAGATTAGATTGGATTATTCATTAATCCTCACACCAGCACTAGTTCACACTTCTCCCACAAACCATTTGCAAGGAAGCATTTTAGGCTAGGTCACGTATTTCCTTTTTGGCTATATGGGCGTCACAGGCCGTTTTCAACCTCAAGTCAGGTTTGTTTGGAAAGGGCGTATGGAGCAGGTAAGGACAGCACTGAAGAATAGGGATGGAAAAAATTCTCCTCTCTCCTGCTGACAGGATGCCTTGGATGAGCGAGCTGGCCCATTCTGCCCGGAGTCTCCTTTGCCATTAGGCGAATACTGACAGCAACACTGTGGCTGCGTGGTACTGCTGTACAGCTCTTGCCTGTGGCCCTTCAGTCACTGTCTTATCTGAAAAAAAAAAACCGCTTTCTTAATTACCGGTGTGATAGAGCACAGGAGCTAAGCTGGCCAGTAGCTTCAGGTGGCTTAAGCTACCATGACAGGCTCTGGATACTGCACAGGTTTATCATCGCTTTCAGACCGATGGACCTCTGATTCAGCTAAGCATATTAAAACTTGCCAGCACATCTATTTAAATTTCAGATTTGTAGTTCTCAAAGGCATTTGGTTGCTCTGTTTTCTTCTTTGTCATCTCTTTGATGACTTCAGAACAGGCACACATGCTGAAAAATCACCCCGATTTAAGTTCTCCTACAACTTACTTTTGTGATGGAAAGGAACATAGCATATGTTTTACAGCTTTTTTTTGGGGGGACTAAATGTTTTTTTTTTTTAAACTGAATTTGGCAAACATGTGCATGCATATATAATCGAGGAAAAAGTCATTTCACCCTTCAACGGGAAAGACAAAAGAAAGAACCCTCAACACAAAATACTGAACGTCCCAGAAGTTTCCAAGGATTTCTGCTCTGAAAATTCAAACGACAAACCCATAGCTAAATAATCAGAAGTGGAGACCGGTGACAAGAGCCGTTCCTTAGGGGTTGGTATTGGGACCAGCACTGGTTAACATCTTTGCCATGGACAGCAGGATTGAGCAGACCCTCAGCAAATCTGTCAACAACACCAAGCTGAGCAGTGCGGTCAACACACTGGAGGGTCAGCATGCCATCCAGAGGGACGTGGACAGGCTGGAGAGGTGGGTCTATGCAAACCTCACGAGGTTCAACAAGGCCAAGTGCAAGGTCCTGCACATGAGTCGAGGCAATCCCGGTATCAATACAGGCTGGGGGATGGATGAAGGGATGGAGAGCAGCCCTGCCAAGGACGACTCAGGAGTGCTGGGGGATTAAAAGCTGGAGATGACCAGATAATATGCAGCCCAGAAGGCCAACCATGCCCTGGGCTGCATTCCCCAGCAGCGTGGGCAGCAGGGCGAGGCAGGGAATTCTGCCCCTCTGCCCCACTCTGCTGAGACCCCCCGGGAGTCCTGTGTCCAGCTCTGGAGCCCTCAGCACAGGACAGAGCTGGAGCTGTGGGAGCGGAGCCAGAGGAGGTCCCAGCAATGATCCGAGGGCTGGAACCCCTCTGCTGGGAGGAAAGGCTGGGAGAGCTGGGGCTGCTCAGCCTGGGGAAGGGAAGACTGCGGGGAGACCTTAGAGCAGCCTACCAGTACTTAGAGGGGTCTGCGAGAGAGCTGGAGAGGGGCTTGTGACAAGGGCATGGAGTGGCAGGACAAGGGGTGATGGCTTCAAACTGAAAGAGGGAAGATTTAGAGTGGGTATAAGGAAGAAATTTTTTATTGTGAGGGTGGTGAGGCCCTGGCCCAGGTTGCCCAGAGAAGCTGTGGCTGCCTCCTCCCTGACAGGGTTCAAGGCCAGGTTGGGCAGGGCTTGGAGCACTCTGGGCTGGTGGAAGGGGTCCCTGCCCGTGGCAGGGGAGTTGGAACTGGATGATCTTTAAGGTCGCTTTCAACCCTTACCATTCTCTGATTCTATGAAGTGTACAGTACTGATCAGCTGTAGTCCTCTAAGTCATTTTAGGGAAAACTTTAAGAAGTCCAAAACGGGGCACCTACAGATCAAGTCATTCAAAGTCAACTATGTTCTCTGTAGAAGGGAAAGATACATTTCTTTTTTAAAGTAGAAAGGATCTACACAAAAATCATAAATTGGTATGAAAGATGCCCCGTAAAAATCGAGTACTGAACTACTCATATTCCCGTTGATTCTTTTTAAAATTACTAGCATCTAAGAATATGTTTGAAAATGAGCTCTAAAGTGAAGTTGCTTTTAAAACTAAGTGCAGGATAACATGCACGGACACCACATATACCACACATCCCCAGGAACCACTCACCCAGTCAAATATCGTGCAGTGACCACATACATATCAGAATTTTCCAGTGTGGTTTTGTGGGGTGGAGCTGGTGCGCTCCTTCCAGCACTGCAGCCCATCCGTCCTCCGCCTCGCAGGATGGGCTTAACCTGTCACATCTCACCAGAATTCGTAAAGCCTGACTCCAGAGGGCTGGTAGCAGAACAGCTGTGAACAGGCAGCTACAACAATGATCATCGGGCATACGCTGTCTTCCAGCTAACCCACCAGAGCTGTATTAAAATGAGAGAAACACTTTCCTTTTGCTTCCCCTTTACCTAAAATTCTGGCTTTTTATCTCTGACCTATTTAACACCACTTGCCTCTTCCGAGTCCCACTGCAGGCACGGCACGCAGCAAACGGGTAATACTGCCGAAAACGCGTTTCCGTTGCAGGCTAAAGCCACTGCTATTCTTTTATCAGCTTTTACCACTTCTGTTATCAGCAAATTGCCCTTTTTGGAGGCGGGAAAAGAACCCTGCAGAAGTCTGCTTTTATGAATGCCTCAAGTGTTCAAAATTAGCAGCGAGAATCTTGCGGTCACTGTATACCCCTGTCTGCAGAGCAGATGGGGCACTGTATGGTTTTGGTATTAGTGTACCGTCAAGCTGCCTTTCAAGCAGAGGACTATTTATCTACTTAACACAGGACGTAGCCAACTTTTGTAAGTTTCATATATTACATTTATTTCAAAACGCTTGGCATTATTAATCCTTTTTCTATTACTAATATAAAGATTCTGCTTCAAAACCTCAAAAACCCAGAAAGTTTATTTTTTTTCCTCTCTTTCTGCATTGCATGCACTGATGAACTAGCCTGCTCAGCAAGCATTTAACAGATTAGACACTTGAACATGGTTTCAGGCAATGCTCTCTCATGTTTCTGCGTATTGCCTGATAAACACTTCAAAGTAAACCGCTCATAAATATGAAATGAAAAGCCGAGAAGTCGTTATGCACGGCTTTGAGATACAAATCTCTTTATTCCCCTCTGAAGTGGAGTTTGATTGACATAATGAGTCATAGATCCTGTCCAGGGACACACTGCCTTATCCCCTCTTCCTCAGGAGACAGGGAGTCTTTAAAGAAATCCACTTCAGAACTTTCTGACAGACAGCTACAGGAAAGTTGAACACTACCCAAATTTATTATTTTTGTACTAAAACCTACTTTAACAACCGTGACTTATGTCAAAGATTGATTCCAAAGCCACAAACGGGTCCCAGCACCTAAACCTTTTAAAGGAGGCCAAAGCCAAGATGTACGTTTTATCATCTCTCCTATGAGGAAAGGCTGAGGGAGCTGGGCTTGTTCAGCCTGGAGAAGAGAAGGCTGAGAGGGGACCTTATAAATGCCTCTAAATATCTGCAGGGTGGGTGTCAGGAGGACGGGGCCAGACTCTTTGCAGTGGTGCCCAGCGACAGGACAAGGGGCAATGGGCACAAAATGAAGCAGAGGAAGCTCCAGCTGAACATGAGGAAGAACTTCTTGCCTCTGAGGGTGACGGAGCCCTGGCCCAGGCTGCCCAGGGAGGCTGTGGAGTCTCCTTCTCTGGAGATATTCCAGACCCTCCTGGACAAGGTCCTGTGCAGCTGCTCTGGGTGACCCTGCTTCAACAGGGGTTTGGGCTGGGTGACCCACAGAGGTCCCTTCCAACCCCTGCCATGCTGCGATTCTGTGACACGACAATGCAGGCTGTGGGTCTTCAAACAAAGCGAGACTCTGCGAGGCAGGGAAGGCGCTTGCTGAGCTGGGTACGTCTCCATAAACGCAGGGCCATATCCACACAGCTCCCCTCCCACCCACTCCGGAGCAGCTATCACCAACAGAGCTTCAAGAAGAAAGCGGTGAGCCCCTTCGGCTCGGGCTAGTCCCCGGCTGAGCACCCTGTGTTCCCTCGGACAAGCAGCTCCCGACTGCAGAACCGCGGCACAGACCCCTGCGCTGCTCAGCTCTGCCTGCGAGACCCGGCTCACCCCGCGGCAGGAGGGGAGAGCGGGTGGCCAGGGCGTGCTACCACCTCGAGGAAGTCCACAACGCGACGGCCCCCATTAGAAGGGGTATTTATCAGGTACGGACCCCCCCCAGCCATCCCCTGCACTTCACAGGTCTGCGCCATGAAGGAGATTGAGACTTTCATGTGAGGAGGAGCTGCTGAAATCATCTCGCCTGAGAAACCTCTGACATGCTAATTCAGATCTTGCTGTTAATAAACGATACTCATATGGAAACGACAAAAACCGGGGCACGTGTCACTGTTGGCCACTGCTATTCCGCAAAACGTCTGTTCCACAAAAAGCCGAGCGTTAGGCCACCACAGCCCATCAGCAGGCGCCATAAACAGAACCACAGTGTAATAAACTGCTACCCTGCAACGCTGCATTCACAGCCTGCTTTTGTAGTGTTTGTGGAGGTGTTTAGAACAAATCCAGCAAATACCTGCCTAAATTGA